>NC_134961.1:1045704-1661340 GCF_965638725.1 Aptenodytes patagonicus
GGAGGAGGAGGAGGAGGAGGAGGAGGATGCTGCCGCCCGCCCGCCACCGCCACCACCACCGGGGGGGGGGGACACCCTCCCGGGAAGCCGCTTCACAGCCCCGGGGGGAGCGCCGGGACCCTGCCCCGGGGGGGTGCGGGGCTGCGGGGGGGTCCCAGGCCGGGCACCTGCAGCTCCCCCCCCCGCCGTGGGGGTGGGTTGGGGGGGGGGGGCGGACGTGGCCTCGCTGCAGCCCCGGGCACTGGAGGGGGGGTGAGGGGGAGGCGGCAGGAGCGCGGGGCTCCCCGGGGACGCACAGGGTGGGTGGTGGGGGTGTGCAGAGGGGGGAGCCCCACTGCCCACCGGGTGCCGGGGGGGTGGCCGTCACCCGCTGTCCCCCCGCACCCGGGGCGGGTCTCTGACCTTGGCCGCGGGGCGGGGGCTGCGGTGCGGCGGGGGACGTGCTCCGTGCCTCTGCCTGGCCACGGGCCACCCCCCGGGGACCCACCAGTGTCTCCACTGTTTCGGGAGGGCGAAGGGGTGGCTTTGGCCGGGGGCCATAGGGCAGCCCCGTCCTGGCCCCACGCTGGCGGTGCCACTGCCCGTCAGCCACCGGTCACCCCCAGTCCCCATGACCGGGGGCCGCTGGTCCCACGGCCTCATGGTGCCGAGGTGTGGGGTGGCCGAGCCCAGGCTGTGCCGGCACGGGGGGTTTTGGGGGGCCCATCTGGGGTGACCCCCTCCCTGAGGCACCAGCAGCAGGGGCCAAGGGCTGCCACAAATTGTCCCCAATGTCCCCGAGCACTGCTGCAGGGGCTTGTCCCCTGCCCTGAGTGGAGAAACCCTTCTGCAAGTGGCCACCTCCCCTTGCCTTTGTGTCACCCTGCTGTGACCACATCCCCCCCAGCCCGGTGTCCCCATGTCCCCCCAACCCAGGCCCGTGCGGCTGCCAAGCCTGAGGGTCTGATCCGCTGGGCGGTTGGGGACCAGCCTTGCTCCCGTCCCCGTGCGGTCCGGCCGTGTTCCCGCGTGGAGGTGGCAGGGTGCGTGACGCTGGTGGCACTGCCGTGGGGCTGCTCCCCGGGGAGTGGGCTGGTCTTGGCCCCCCACCAGGGTCCCCGTGGTCGCCATGCGCCTGGGAAGGGGGGGACCATGGAACCGGCCTCGGCTCGGGGACCAGGGGGCAGAACCATGGCCGCTTCTGGGGACGCCTTTGGGGACGGCCGTCAGCCCGGGTGGTGCGGGGCAGTGGGTGCCATGGGGATGGTGACAAGCTGGAGCCACCAGCAGGACGTGGCCCCCCAGCCCCGGCGGGCACCACTGGGCTCCGGTGAGGAGCGGCAGTGCCAGCGCCACCCGCAGTGGGACGAGATGGGGCGGTGGGTCCCACGGTGGCCGTGTCCTGTCAGCGGCTGTGGGGATGGTGACCCGGGCAGTGGCGGCGGTGCAGACCCAGGCAGCAGGGCCAGATCCTGCAAACCCACACACGCCGCCCCAGCATGGGGGGCTTCCGGGCCTGCCCAACCTTTGCGGCGGTGCCAGCCTGCCGCTGCCAGCCCTGCCAAGTGCCGGCAGAGCCGTGCCGCCACTGTGGTGGTGGTGGGGGGGGGGGGCCTGAGCCCTGCCTGCCCTCAGCGCTGGCACTGCTCCCAGCTCGCCAAGCCCGGGGGTCACCGTCCCCTCTCAGGCCCGGTGCTGGCATCCCTCGCCGCCGCCATCCCCGAGCCCACCGTGCCGCCGGCAAGTCTCTGCCCTGTGCCCCCCCCCCCCCGCTATTCCTGGCGGGTTTTGTGCTGCAGCTGGGGCCGGGACGACGACGACGACGACACCCCGGCCATGCCAGCAGCGGGGTGGCCCAAGAGACCTGGCACCCCGCCGGCTGCACCGGGGTCACCCCGGGTCCCCCAGCCGTGCCGGCTGGCCGGGCAGCCGTGGGGGGCCTGGTGGCCCCCAGGGGAACCCCAGCCCGGCCGGTGGAGCTGGGTGGGGGGGCGTGTGGGGGGGGGGGCTTCCCCCCGTGCCCCGGTTTCTGTCCCAGCGGCCCCCGCCCGGACCGGGAAGCCCCTGGGCCCAGCGCCGCGCCGGACTGGTTTGAACTGGCATGGCGGGGGGGGGCTCGCTGGGCGGCCGGAGGGGAAGCTGGGCTGGGGCCGGGCTGGCAGCGCCTGGCGCGGGCAGGAGAGGCCTGGGGGGGGGGGGGGAGAGCAGGCAGGAGCAGGCAGGGGCCTCGCGCGGGGGCCGCAGGTGCTGGGGCGGCCGGCCAAGCCACCGCGGGGCTGGTCCCGGTCCCCGTCCCCATCCCGGCGGGGCCCCCGCGGCGCCCCGGCCCCGAGTGGGGCCGGTTCCCAGGAGCGCCGGCGGGGCCGCGTGGTTTGGCAGCTGCCCGCCCGCGGCCGCGCTGGGAGCCGTGGCGTCAGCGGCTGGAGGCCCCTTTCCCACCCGCCGCCCCACCCGGGGTCGGCCGTGGGCCCCCCCCCCTCCGCCCGGCACCGCCCGCCCCGGGACACCCTCCCCCCGCCCCCCCCCCGCAACTCCGTCCTCTGGGGACGTGGGGACACGGCCACCACGGTGGGACCAGCCCCAACGCCTCGCCCGGCCCCCCTGCGGGACCCCCATCTCTGGAGGGTCTGGGGGGCTGCCGGGGCCCTGTCCCGCTTCCTTGGCTGGGGGTCCCGCTCCGACATCCCAGCTGTGGGGTCCTGCCCCCCCCGTCCGTCCGTCTGTCCTCGAGCTGTGCCACCAGGCTGTGGGGCACATGGGGGGTGGCTGGAGGCCGAGAACCATGGGGGGCTTGGGGCGGGGACCCCCTACGGGGCAGGCCCTGCTGTGGGGCGCAGGGTGAGGACCCCCTGGAGGGCAGGGACCCTGCTGTGGGGCAGGCCCCATGGCTGTGGGGGCTCAGGAGGGTGGCTCTGCCACAAGGGATGGGACCCTGCTATGGGGCAGGCCCCACAGCTATGGGAGGAGGTGGAGGCTCAGGCAGGGACCCCCCCATTGGAGATGAGGGACCCTGCTATGGGGCAGGGAGGCCCCATGGCCACAGGGGGCTCAGGGCGATGTCCCCCCCGCGGGGCAGGGAAGCCCGCTACAGGGCAGCTCCTCCCGCCATGGGAGCTTGGGACAGGGACCCCCCATGGGGCTGGCCCCACGGCCAGGATGGGGGCACCACTGCTGTGGGGGGGTGCAGGCGGGGGGTCCCCCGCCCCGCCGACCGGGCCCCATGCCCCCCGCGGCTCCTCCGCATTCCTCAGCGTCTGAGCCGGGCTGGACCCCCGCCAGCGCAGGGGGGCCCCGCCGGCGGGGCAGGGCGGGGGCCGGGCCCCCCGGGGCGGGGTGGGGTGGGGATGGGGGGGGGCCCCCGCTGCCACGTGTGCTGGGTGCGCCGTGCCCCCCGACACGGCCCCTCGGCCGCCCCCACCCTGCCCCGGGCGATGCGGGTGGCCGGGGCGGGGGGGGGGGGGCACAGCCAGGGGACCGGATCGGCGCTGCCACGGGTCGGGCTCGGGCGCTCACTCCTGCACTGAGCTGCCCGTTCTCAGCCGCCTGCCAGATGTGTGGCGGCCGAGCTATGGGGGTGGCAGTTTTGGGGGGGGGGTGACAGGGGTGGGGACGCGGGGTGGCCTGGCACTGCGGAGCTGTCACCCTGGAGACGGTGGCGTGGGGGGGGGTCGGGGTCCCCCACCGTGTCCTGGGAAGCAGGGGGGGTTGCTCGCAGGCAGCAGCTCTGCTGTACCGTGCTGTACCGTGCTGTGCCATGCCATACTGCGTTGTGCCGTGCCGTGTTGCGCCAAGCCACGCTGTGCCATGCCACGCCAGGCCGTGCTGTGCCACGCCGTGCTGTGCGGCAGGCAGCCCCTGCCCGGCCCCGACAGGCAGCGGCGTTGGCCGGCGGGGAAGGGGCCCCGGCGGGGGAGGAAGCTCTGCCGCCTCCAGGGCTGGGGCCAGCGGGCTCGGCCGCCCGGGTCACCGCCGGGCTGGTGGCCGCCACCGCCCTCTTCTGCCGCTGGGAAAGGCCTCGCTGGGGCAGGCCTGCGGGGATGGACGGACCGACGGATGGCGGGGGGCAGAACAGGGACACCGCAGCTCCAGGGCTGCGGGTGCCCGGGGGATTTGGCAATCCCCGGCAAGGTTTGGTAATCGGCCAAGGGGCTGTGCTGGCCCCGGGGTTTGGTGACACGGAAAGGACATGCTGGGGACACCGAGCGGCCGTGGGGGCCGGTGGGGGGCCCTCGGTGCCATGCCCTGCCCTTTGCCCGCCGCGGGAGGGGGCCGCGGCGGGGTGGCCGGAAGGGACGGCACAGTCCCCGTGCCAGCACTGCGGCCGCCAGCACCCGCTTGGCCTCCGGCCCAGAGCAGAGACGAGCATCGACGATGGGCCGGGCTGGGGCGATGGTTCGGGTGGCACCGGTGCCCCCCATCCCCACAGTGACCCCCGCGTGTCCCCCGCAGCGCCCACCCCGGCACCATGCATTCGCTGGAGGAGCCGTTGGACCTCAAGCTGAGCATCTCCAAGCTGCGAGCCGCCCGGGAGAAGCGGGCTCCCCCTGGCCCCCGACCCCGCGGTCCCCAGCGCCCGGACGCCCCGCCGGCCGGGGATGGCCGAGGGGGGAACCAGGGGGGTCGCCGTGTTGTGCCGGCTTCGCCATCCCCCGGCCTCCTGGCACACTCCAGGCTGGTGGAGCCGCGGGATGGGCACTTCCCCGCCATGCCGGTGGTGGATCTCAGCCTCTCGCCCCGCTCCGGCGGGGAGTCTCCGGTCGGCAGCGCCTCGCTCTCCCCCGAGCGCCAGGGCGGCGGGGACCTGCCCGGCCCCCTCACCCCCCACGTAAGTACAGCTGTGTCATGCTCCCCCCCCCCCCCGAGGTGTCCTCAGCGGTAGGGACTGTGCCCGGGACGGTGCTCCCGACCTCGGCGGCGTGCCCGGTGCTGCCGGTGACACAGCCCCTCTGCAGTGTGTACACACACCCCGGGGTCGACGTCCTGCTCGGCCCGCCCGTGCCCCCCTGATCCCAGTGGCATCCCCGGGGTGGCCCCTGGGGGGGTTGGGGGGGGGGGGTGGTCTCTGGGGGGCAGTGGGGGTCTCTGGGGGGGTCTCCATCCGGCTCGGCTGCGTCCTCCACCCACCCCCTGGGCTCTGCTCCAGGATTTCCAGTCCCTGCGCTACATCGACGGCCTCCCCAGCTCCTTCCAGTTCTTCCTGCCGCTGGGGGCGGGGGGGGCCCTGCACCTGCCCCCCGCCGCCTTCCTGCCCCCCAGCAAGGAGAAGCGCCTCCCCCCCGAGCTGCCCCTGCCCAAGCAGCTCGTCTGCCGCTGGTCCAAGGTCAGCAGGGAGGGATGGGGGGGCGACGGGGGGCTGTGGGGGCCGTGGGGTGGTGGGTGGGGGGTTAGGGGGCTGTGGGGTGAGAGGGAGGGGTTATGGGGCTGGGGGGGGGTCCATGCAGATGCTTTCTGGGGCTGGGGGTGGTGATAGGGGGCTGGGAGGCCGCACAGGGGCATTGCGAGGATGGGGGGGGGGGGGGGGGTGAGAGTGGGGGGGGCCACGCAGGGGCATTTTGGGGCTGGGGAGGGGATGTGGGGCTGGAAGGCCATGGCAGAGCTCTGTGGGGCTTGCGGGGGGGGGATACGGGACTGGGGGGGCAAGTGGGGACAGCTGAGGGCTGGGGGGGGCGGTGATGGGGAGCTGGGGGCCATGTAGTGGGGCTGGGGGCTTGATATGGGGCTGGGGGGGTTGTGCAGATGCTTTATGGGGCTGGGGGTGGTGATAAAGGGCCAGGAGACCACGCAGGGGCATTGCGAGGATGGGGGGGGAGGATTGGGGGGGGGGAGAGTGGGGGGGGCCACACAGGGGCATTTTGGGGCTGGGGAGGGGCTGTGGGGCTGGAAGGCCATGGCAGAGCTCTATGGGGCTTGCGGGGGGCAATGTGGGGCTGGAGGGGGGTTGATGGGGAGCTGGGGGCCATGCAGGGATGCTGGGGGGGGGGGGGTGATACAGGGCTGGGGGGGTGTAGCGCAAAGGGCCATTTCCATCTCCCCAGATGCTGGTGCTGCTGCATACGGGGTACGGGTAGGAGCTGGGGGGGGGGGGGGGGGGCGAGGGGCAGGGGCTGGCCCCGGTGGGGGTCCCGCACCCCACCAGGCCCCCTCACCCCCAGCCCCCTGTCCGCAGTGCAACCAGTTCTTTGACCTCCTGCAAGACCTGGTGGACCACGTCAACGACTTCCACGTCAAGCCCGAGAAAGACGCGGGGTACTGCTGCCACTGGGAGGGCTGCGCCCGCCACGGCAGGGGCTTCAACGCCAGGTGGGCGGGGGGGGGCTCCGGGCACTGTTGGGGGGGGGGGGGGAGCTCTGGGGGGGCTGCTCTGAGTCGCTGTGGGGAGACAGGAGCCCAGCACTGGGGGCTGCGCAGGGGGTCTCCATCCATCCAGCCCTCGGGTGCGAGGTCCTGGGGGGCTGGATGTCCCTGTCCCCCCACCCCATAGCCAGGGCGCGGGGACAAGAAGACGCCCTGGGGGCTGGGGCCGTCCCCCGTGACGTACCCCCCGCCCCTGGCAGGTACAAGATGCTGATCCACATCCGGACGCACACCAACGAGAAGCCGCATCGCTGCCCCACCTGCAACAAGAGCTTCTCCCGCCTGGAGAACCTGAAAATCCACAACCGCTCGCACACAGGTCAGCGCCGGCCACCGCGCTCGCCCGGGGGAGCGGGGAGGCTCTTGGGGGGGGGGGGTGGGGACGGACGACACACGGACACACAGGGGACCCGGCAGGGCTGGCCGTGCCCCCGGCAGACCCGGCGCTGTGCCATCCCGCAGGCGAGAAGCCCTACATCTGCCCCTACGAAGGCTGCAACAAGCGTTACTCCAACTCCAGCGACCGCTTCAAGCACACCCGCACCCACTACGTGGAGAAGCCCTACTCCTGCAAGATGCCGGGCTGCCACAAGCGCTACACCGACCCCAGCTCCCTCCGCAAGCACATCAAAGCCCACGGCCATTTCGTCTCCCCCGAGCACCCGGAGATGCTCAAGGTCCACCCGCCTCCCAAAACGCCCCTGGGTTTGGCGGAGGTGCCCTACGTTAACGGGGCGCAGCTCGTGATCCCTAACCCCGCCGCCCTCTTCGCTCCCCCGGGGCTGCCGGCGTTGCCCATCCCTTTGGCGCCGGCACCGCTCGACCTCAGCGCCTTGGGCTGCGGGGCTGCCGGCGCCCTGCCTGCCCTGCCGGGCCCCGTCCTGCCCCTCAACGGCGGTCCCTTGAACTTGGCCAAGAGCCCGCTGCTGCCCTCGCCCTTCACGGCGGGGCTGGGGCTGCCCGTCATGTCGCTGCTGGCCGGCGGGGCCAAGGCCGAGGGGGAGAAGGGCAGCGGGGCCGAGGGGCGGCCACCCAAGGCGGGCAAGGGGCCGGAGAGCCGGAAGGAGAGGTGCGAAAGGACGGAGCTGGGGCGGCCGCGGGCCCCCCCTGAGAGCTTGGCGCTGCTGCCGGGGGCCGTGCTCGACCTCTCGGCCGGCGTCAGCTCGGGGGGCAGCCCCGAGGCGCTGCCGCCCGGCTGGGTGCTCATCCCCCCCGGCTCCCTGCTGCTCAAACCCGCCGCCGTGAATTGAGGGGCCCGACGATGCCCGGGGCCGGCTGCTGGCCCGGCGGGCAGATCCCGCTCCCCGGGGATGGGGGGGGGTATCGCCCCCTGCTCCGCGTCCCCCCACACCCCCCCACCCCGCAGCCCCCCCCACCCCCAGCGGGGCCTCGCTCGCGCTTTTAACCATCACGAAAGAAGAACGGACTCTTCTGAGAAAAGCAATAATCCCTCGGCGGCGGGAGCCAGCCGCGACCCCGTGCCGGGGGCAGCCCTGGGGGTATGGGGGGTGTCCGTCCCCCCCCCGGCCTGGGCAGCTGGAGACGCCGCTATTTATTTCTCGACCAGCCCCCTGCTCTGACGGGGCCCCAGTTGGGCTCATCTGCTGCCGCCGACTCGGCGTCTCCCTGCCCGAGGCCTCGGCACTGCCGGTGTTGGTGTGGGGGGGCCGCAGCCCCCGGCCTCCTGCCGTGGGGACAGTGGGGTGACAGCTTGGGGACCGACCACTCCCGCAGCCCCGAGCTGCGCCCGGCCGTGCCGTCTGACCCCACCTGGCTGGCACGGCTGCGGGCGGTGCCGCGGCCGCGACACCTCGGCGCGGTCCCTGCCGTGCCAGGCCCAGCTGGCTGGGCGCACGCCGGCCCGGCGCCTGCCCACATCCCTCCCGCTCGGCGGCCGCCCTCGTCCCCCGCCACCTCCCCGGCCTTCCCCGTGACAAGGCACACGGCTGCATGTGCCGCTCGCCGCGCCGGCTCCGCGCCGGGGCAGAGCCACCCTGTTTAGCTACGTTCATACCTAACCATGTACCGCAAGCGCATGCAGGCAGCAGGCAGCGCGGGCAGGACTCCAGGCGCCGGCAGGGCTGCTGCCGACGGAACCTTGGCACCGGCTGGCGGGACACCCGCTCCTCGGGACGCGCCGGCTGCCCGCCCGCCCCCCTGGTCCCCACAGCGAGGTTCCCCGGTGAGCCCCCCCCCCCCACACCCGGGGCCACGGGGCAGCGTCGGGGCGGGCAGGACGCTGCTGCAGTGCCGGGAGCGGGCAGCGTGCCCGGCCCTCCGCGCGAGCGGAGCCCGGAGCCTTCCCCTGGCACACGCAGGGGGCCCCACGTGCCTCCCGCTGCCGGGCAGGACCCCCACCCGTGGCCTTCTCCGAACTGGGGTGTGTGTGGGGGTGTGTGTGGGTGGGGGTGTCCCCCCCAATCCTGCCCCCTCCCCACCGGAAGGAGCCCCCGGCCACGCGCGCCCCGCGGGGAGCCGGTCTCCCCGCCCTCACCCTCCTGGGGCCGGGGCGCGGCGGCCGCCCGGCGCTGCCACAGCCCCAGCATGGCCGCGGGCCATCGACCAAGGCCGCCCCGGCCGGTGTACGTCTCCTCGCTCCTTCGTCGGTTCGTTGTTGCACATTCCAGGACATCAGTATTTTAACGGTCTCGAAGTGCCTTTCTATCGTAGTTTCTGGGTTGTTTTTATTTTCCTCCTGTTGGGCTCCATCGCTGTTAGCATAGCGTTTAAGGACTGCAGAAGTTAAGAGATAAGCTAACGACTATAACACTATATTCCTCCAGGGGAGAGGAAGTTTATTAAGAAAACAATAAAGTGAAGTTGAAGTAAGTTCCTGTTTCAGTCCGCGATGGCGGCGAGGGCCACGATGAGCCCGAGGTGGGGACAAAGCCAAGGGACAGAGGGGTGCTGGAGGTGACAGGCGTGATCTCGGGGTGGGGGGGACACACGGCTGGCTGGGGCAACCCCGCTGCCGGTGAAGCCCTGCCAGGGTCTGCGGGATGAGCCGTGGCGGGGGACAGCTCAGTGCGGCGGCGTCCCCCAGCCCCTCGCCCCGACCCAGCAGCTGTCCCGGCTGCCCGCCCGCAGTGGGAAAAAGGTAACGGCGTTCCCGTGGTACGGAGCCAGAGGTATCCGTGCGCTCAGGCCAAGAGCATCCGGTCACACCACGAAAATAGCTCCCGCAGCCTCCCTTCCCTGGGTGCCATTTGAGCCCTGGCAGCCCTCGGGTGCCCCGGGGAACACCCCTTCTTCCCCAGCCGCCTCCCTCCTCCTCCTCCTCCTCCTCCTCCTCCTCCTCCTCCTCCTCCTCCTCCTCCTCCTCCCCAGGTCAAAACCCAGCCCCTGGCAGGGGCCGATCCCCTCCGGGGCAGCGGGCAGAGGTGGGCAAGTCTCCTCTCCCTCCCCCCGGGCGCAGAGCAGCCAGGCCAGGCCAGGACACGGTATTTATTGGCTACCTATAAGTTAAGGGTGAGGGACACGGGGCGTGGGGGCGGCAGGAGTCACGTCTCGGCTTTCCACCCCTTCTCCTTCTCGTCCTTGGCCTGGATGCGGAGCTCCTCGTCTAGCCGCTCCTTGGCTCTCACCACCTGCGGGACACGGGGACGGGCTGACAGGGTGACAGGCCGCTGCCGCCGCCCCCTCCCCTCCCTGCCTCATCCACGGCGACGCTCAGGCTCTGCTCTCTCCCGAATCCCAGGCAGGGGAAGGTGCCGAGGGCCAGGGCTGGGGGCCAGCGCGGCCCCCCTCCTCTCCTCCCTTTGCTCACCTTGGACTGCAGGTAGAAGGAGCCTCCCACCGACTTGTCGTTCACCTTGAACAAGTGGTCGTAGTTCTGCCGAAGAGAAGTTCCCCGTCAGATTCATCTCCGCCCTCCCCGGCCCCGACCCCCCGCCGGCCTCCCGCTCCCCGTGGCGGTGCTGGAGGTGACGAGTGCGATCTTGGGGACACGGCTGGCTCTGCTCGACCCCCCGCAGCGGGGGCACCTCCGGGGAGCCCAAGTCCCCTTCCCCGAGCGGCAAACGCAGGGGCCGAGCCCGGCAGGCTGCTAATGCCCACGAGCCGCCGGCACGCTCCTCCAGCTGGGGCAGGGAAACCTCAAACTGGGATCGACTGGGCCCGGGGACAGCACCCACACTCCCTCCGGGGCCCAGTCGTCACCCCCGTGCCAGGCAGCAGCCGCGGGGAGGGCAGGGCCCTGCCGGCACCGTCTCTCCTCAGCTCCGAGGGAGCCCCTACCTTCTGGATCTCCTCCGGGTTGAGGTTCGAGACGTTGAGGATCTGCTGAGCTTCCTGGAGGCTGATGCCGATGATCCTGGAGGCGGCGGCGGACTGGGGCCTCTCTGAGCGTCCTCGCGCGTCTGCTGCCGCTCGGCTCGCTGCCCGGAGACACCGAGGGCGTGAGTCCCCCCAGTGCTGCCCCCCCCCACCGGGGATCCCCAGGCCTCGGGCAGGGGCTGGGCAGCAAAGCCCGTGGGCTCCAAGGTGCTCAGATCCCAGTTTTCACCCCTCTGCCCTCCTCACGCTGCCTCCAGCCCTCGGGGGTCACCCAGATGAGGTCCCCGCTGCTGGGGAGGTGGCAGGAACCGGTGGGGTGGGGGGGGACGGACACTCGTTGGCTGTCGGCGCCCACAGCGAGCCAGGCCGCAGGCAGGGCAGGGCGGGGGCTGCCGTGGCCTGGGGGACCATACCGCTCTGCTCTTTGGGGCTGCCGGGATGTCTCAGAGCCTGGCAGCGGTGCTGGGGTCGGGCTGGTGCCTGGGACGGGCTGCTGGCAGCCCCGGCCCGAGCTGAAACGGCTTTAGGCCGGCGCCAGGATGCGGGTGCTGACTGTCGCCCTGCGACAAGCCTGGCAAGCGTCCCCTCCGGGCACAGCCCCGGGGGAGGGGGGGGAGGAGGGACGGGGAGCAGCGGGGTGCCCCAGGGAAGGGGATGGGGGTGCCCCAGACAGCGGTAGGGATGCCGTGTGGTGCCCAGCACCGTGGGCACACTCCGCGCGGGGAGTGGCACCCCACGCCGGGGGTGGCGGCAGCTCGGCTCGTTACCTGCGAACTCCTGGCGCAGCGCCCGCATGAAGGCCCGTCCGACCACCTGGGCCCCCACCAGGATGATCTGCGCCAGGTACTTGGCCTGCGGGGACACCCTGCTGTCACAGCCGCCCCGGGGCCCTGTCCCCAGCCGGGCCCTTTGCCCCCGTCGCCTCTCCCCGAGCCCTGCCCGGCCCCGGCCCTGTCCCCCCGGGGTCCTGCCCCACCGCTCCCCGGCTCCTGTCACACCGTGGCCTTGCCCAGCCCCGGCCCCGGCCCCCCAGAACCAGCTTCCTCGCACCTCCCCGGGCCCCGTCGTCCCCCCGCCCGGGCCCTGCTCAGCATCATCCTCCGCCTCCCCGGGCCCCGTCCCTCCGTCCCCGGGCCCTGCCCGGCCCGGTCCTCCGCCTCCCCGGGCCCCGGGCCCTGTCCCTCCGTCCCCGGGCCCTGCCCGGCCCGGCCCCGCCGCCTCCCCGGGCCCCGTCCCCCCGGCCCGGCCCGGCCCCGCCGCCTCCCCGGGCCCCGTCCCCCCGGCCCGGCCCCTCTCCTCACCATGTCCCCGCCGCCGCTTCCGCCCCCGGCGGTCACGGGGTCAGGGAGCGAAGGTCGCGTCGGTCACCGAGGCGGCGGCAGCGCGGGACGGAGCGCCCCTTCCCCCGGGTACAGCGCCCCCTGGCGGCCGCGCCGCCCCCCCCCGAGGGCCCGCCGCTGGCTGGCGGGGCCGCGCCGCGCATGCGCAGAGAGCGGGCGAGGCCCAGGTCGCGGCCTGCCCGCCGAGCCGGTCCCGTGCGCCCCCCCCCGCCCGGTCCCCGGTGCCTCCCCTCCCCTCCCCCCCCGCCCCCCCCGGCCCGGAATCACGGGAGGAGACGGGTGCTGGTGCAGCGGCTTTAATAGCGGGGCCTGCCCGCGGTGGGCATGGGGTCCAACGCCGCTGCCCGGCCCGGTGCGGGGCGCGGCCCTCGGCCCTGCCGCGCCCCCCCACCTCAGCTGGGCCGGGCCCGGCCGCGCCTCCTCCTCCTCCTCCTCCTCCTCCTCCTCCTCCTCCTCCTCCTCCTCTTCTTCTTCCTCTTCTTCCTCCTCCTCCTCTTCTTCGTCCTCCCTGCCGGGCCCGGGCGGGTGCGGCGGTCCCCGGCATGGTCCTCGGGGTGCCGGGGTCCAGCCTAGTCCTGCGAGAGGCCCTGCGGGGTGAGGGGTGCTGCAGGGCGGGACCGGCCCCGGGGGTCGTCCGTCCCGTCCCCCCCCCCCCCCGCACCTACCCACTCGTCCTCGTCCACCCCCTCGAAGGAGTCCTGGGGCAGCGGGTCGTCCCGGTTGCCCAGCCGGGCCACCATGGCGCTCAGGAGCTGCAGGGAGGCAGGGCAGAGCCGTGGGGCCCGGGGCATCGCCCCCAGCCCGGGCCCAGCGGCAAGGTAGTGCCCGGGGTGCCCCAGCACCCACCTCCTCCTTCTTCTGCTCGTCAGACTTCTCCTCCAGGTACACGGACGCAGGGACGAACTTCCGCGCCGGAGCCTCTTTTGGGGCCTCGCTCACTGGGAGAGTGGCGTCGCCATGGGGCAGGAGGGCTTCGCCCCACGGCTGACACGCACACACCGCCCCCCACGCCCGTCCCCGTGGGCCCGGAGCCCTCGCCCTGTCCCTCTGCACCCACCTGGTGTCATGTTAGCCGGCCGCAGGCTGGCGCGGCGCTGCTGCCCGTCCTTCCCCGCCAGCCAGGCGCTGCCACCGAGGGCCGGCTCCCACCAGACGCGGGTCGGCGGGTAGATATCGTCCTGGAAATACTCCTTCTACGGGAGCAAGGGGCGCTGAGGGGGGGATCCCCCACCTCCTACACCAGCCCAAACACAGCTGGGTCCCCGCCGCCTACCTTGACGCGTGGCACGTGGAAAGCCACCGGCTCGAGGGTGCTCTGCCCGAGGCGCAGCGCCCGGGCAAACTCCACCTCCCGCACCTCGCACGCCGTTTTGGGCAGGAAGACGAAGCCCTGATGGGGCGGAGGCGTGAGCGGGGCCTGCTGTGGGTCTGGCAGCGCAGGCAGGGGGGTCAGGGACAGGCAGCACAGCCCCGGCGGGCCCCCCTTTTACCTTGTGGGGTTCACTGGAGGTGAAGCTGTTGCACTCGAGGAAATAGGGGGGCTCGGGCGTCACCTCGTAGAGGAAGACTCTGGTGTCACCCTGGGGATGGAGCGAGGTGGGGGCTGGCAGGGGGGTGCATGGAGGGTCCCTCTGCACTGTTGGGGTGCTGTAGGTGGGTAGCCCCCCAGTGTTTTGGAGGTGCAAGCCCTCACCTTGCCAGTGAGGAAGACAACACTGGTGTCCTCATCGTAGAAGGGCAGGAGGGTGGAAGGGGCCACGTCGAGGCCGAGGACAGACAAGGGTCCCTCGGGCAGAGCCTGCGCCCGGTACAGGAGGATCCTCCTCTCGCTGCGGCTGCGGGGAGGTGACAATGGGGACACACACACACACGACGTCCCTTGGGGACCCCTGCCCCAGCGTGTGTCCCCCTCTTTACCTATCGAAGCCGGACACCAGGAGGTAGTCGCCACCGCAAACCCAAACCAGGCGCGCTCCACGGCCCCCCTCGGGACCCGGACCCTCCTGCGGGGAGTGCAGGTCACCCTGCCTGCTCAGAGGGAGCTGGGGGTGCGGGCAGGTGCCCGCGGGGGGGGGGGAACCCCCCCCCCGCGGGCACCTGCCCGCACCCCCAGCTCTCCATCCCGTCCCCACCGCCGTGATCGTACCTGTTGAGGCTGAGGGCTGCGCCGGGGCTCGTAGAGCCGTAACCGGCTGTCTTTGCTCACTGTCGCCAGCTGCTTCCCATCAGGGCTCCAGGCCAGGCTGAAGATCTGGGGAAACGGATGGGGTGTCCCCGCCGTGTCCCCTGCCTGGCCAAACGCGCCCCTCGGGTGTCCCCAGGCGTGTCATCCCTTACCTGATCCGTGTGTCCCTGCAGGCACGAGACTTCCCGCCCGGCGCTCAGCTCCCAGATCCGCACCGTTGTGTCGTAGGAGGAGGAGACCAGGAGATCGGAAGCCACGGGGTGGAAGCGGATGGAGTAGATCTTCTCCGTGTGACCTGGTAAGGGTGAGTGGTGCGTTGGCTGTCCCCACCTGCGCCGGGACGGGGACACCGCCGGGCTGGCTTCTCCCCAACGTGGGGTGCTCGGTGTGCCTCCCCGCGTGCCCCTCACCTCGGAGGACAGCTTCGGGCTCTCGCAGCGTCTCCCGCAGCCCTCCCTCGGGGATCCGCCACAGCCGGATCTTGGCATCTTCACCCGCTGCGGCACCGAAACAGATGGGCAGTGGTTAAGCCAGTGATCTGGCGCGCCTGGTGCCGGGGAATAGCGCGGTGCCCTCCCCCGGGGACGGTGTGCGTACCAACAGCAAGGCGCCGCGGGTCGAAGGGGTCCCAGGAGAGGTCAGCCACCGCCACGCCGTTCTGGATGGTGGGCATGGCCGCATCGGGGAGACGGCCCGGCTTGGAGAGCTGGGGGAGAGAACCAGGGGGTCACCCGCGCTGTGCCCACCGGCGCCGTGCTGGCCACCGCGCTGCGCCGAGGGTACCTCGAGGATGGCGATCTGGCCGCCGGCGGAGAGTAGGGGGAGGGCGACGCGCTGGTGGTTGGCGCAGAAGCCGTCACACTCGCCCGGCGTGGTGAGGCTGAGCCCTCGCAGGTTGGTGAGGTGGGTGTCGCGGTGCAGCACCCTGCCCTGCGTGTGCCGGAAGCGGGAGCTGGGCCCTGGCACAGGCAGGGGACGGGTGAGTGCCCTGGGTGCCCCCCCTGGCACGGCCCCAGCCGGGGGACGCCCAGCCCGCCCCGCCGCCTGCTCACCCAAAATGCTCTGCAGCGACTTCTGGCTGGGGCTGCTGGCAAAGCCGCTGGAGGGGCCGGTGCTGGCTGAGAGGGAGGTGGTGGCGCTGCCCGGTGAGGCCAGCGAGGACGGCGAGGAGTAGCCGCTGCCGTCCTACGGGAGAGAGAGCAGGTGGGCAGGGGGGGCCGGTGTCCCAGCCCTCCCCTTCCCTGCGGGACGAGAGCAGCGGGGACCCCCTGATCCCTTGGCACCCCTGGCACGCTCCCCGGCGCCCCGTGCTCACGCTCCGGTCGGCGTCGGCATCGGTGGAGCTGGCGTCGGCTGCCTGCAGCTGGGTGCAGGCGATGACGGGGGAGCTGAAGGTCGCCGTGGATCTCCGCGTGGGGTGCAGGCTCACCCTCCCCACCTGCCAGCGGGCAGAGCGGTGGGCAGGGGGCGGTGGCAGCCCCGGGCAATGCCACTGGCGGGGACATCCCCTCGGGTGACACTGACCTGCTGGCTGTCCCCTGCCCACCAGGCCTGGGCGCTGGTGGCCGGCAGCGTCCCGACGCAGTTGGGGAACAGATCCTCGTGGAATTCCTGGGTGGACTGTGGGAGAGGGGATGGGGTGAGGTGGGTGTCCCCAAAACCCTGCGGCCCCCGTCCTGCTGCCAGCTGGCACTGCCTGGCCCGGGGCACGCCCTGGCACTCCCAGGCACCCCAAGCCCCTCCAGCCGCAGAGCCCCGTCCCCGCGAGCTGCGCACCGAAGCCTGTAGGTGTCAGACGCTGCCTGGCGTTGGGCTGCCTCGCGCACCCCTGAACGCAGCCAGCCTCCGAAACGGCTCCCAGCATCACGGCTTCTAGCACCCTGCCTCCAGCACCCAGCCCCAGCACCCAGCACCCATGTTTCAGCACCCAGCCTCCAGCTCTAAGCGCCCAGCATTCAGGATCTGGCACCCAGGATCCTGCCCCCAGCACCCAGACTCTGCTACCCAGCACCCAAATTTCAAATGCTTTAGGCCGCTTTAAGCACCCAGCATTCAGGATCTGGCACCCAGCACCCACTGCACAACAGCACCCAGCAGGTAGCACCCAGCTTTCAGGATCCACTCTCCAGCACCCAGCATCTTGCACGCAGCACCCAGCTTCCCAAATCCAGCACCCGGCAAACCCAGTCTCCGTCACCCATCATCAGCACCCAGATTTCAGCCTCCAGCACCCACCCTCCTGCTCCATTACCCACCATCAGCACCCAGGCGTCCCTCCTCTCCCGCTCCCCCCAGGCTGGGGACCGGGGTCCCCCTGCACCCGGCTGCCCTTTGTCACCCGGTGCCGTTGAGGTGGCACCCATGAAATGGCACCAGGCACCCGTGACACAGTGCCACCCACAGCCGCCCCCCCCCGCCCCCTTACCTTGCGTGGCACCAGGTAGCTGATGGGGACGAGGGCGGTGTCGGTGAGCTGCAGGACGCGGAGCACCTCGCAGGCCATGACGTCCAGGGCCAGGCGCGGCACAGCGGCCAGGCCCCGCGTGCTGCCCTCCGTCCGGCACTGGGTCACTGGGGGACGGGCAGGGCAGGCGTGGGGCAGGGCAGGCGTGGGGCAGGCAGCGCGGGCAGGGGCGAGGCCCCTGGGGCTGCCGGCAGCCTGGCGCGGGACGTATCCTGCTTACCCTGGGTGAGCGCCGGCTGCGCGGGTGCCACCTCGAAGCAGTACAGGAGGTTTTCTCCCTGGAAGAGAGGCGGAGGGGACAGGGGCATGAGCAGGGCTGTGGGGAGCACCCCACCACACCCTGCTGCACCTCACTACACCCCCCTGCACCATTCTGCATCCTCCTGTACCCCACTGCACCCTCCTGCACCCCGCTGCACCCACATGCACCCTGCTGCACCTCGCTACGCCCCCCTGCACCATTCTGCATCCTCCTGTACCCCACTGCACCCACATGCACCTCACTGCAACCCCTGCACCCTGCCGCACCCCACTGCATCCTCCTACACCCCCCTGCACCCACATGCACCCTGCTGCTCCCCCCTGCACCCCACATGCACCCCCCTGCACCCCGCTGCCACGGGACATCACCTTCCCCGCCAACACCAGCAGCCCCGTGTCGGCGTCGTACAGCGGGATGGCCACCCTGCAAGGGAAGGAGGGTGCTGAGCCGGGGGCACCCATCGGCGCAGCATCCTGATGGCCGCGGGGCCGGATCCTGCACCTTCCCCCACTGGTGCGCACCCCAATCCCCGTCCTGGGGAAGCGCGGGGCAGGATCAGGCCCTGCCTATGGCAGGAGGGCAGCGCTGGTGCCAGGGGGGTGCCCTCGGCGCGCCGGGCTGCTCCCCTGACTTACAGCTCCCCACGGCACGACCCTCGCTGTCCCACCCCGGGGTGACGGGTTTGGCGCGGGGCAGCACCGCTGGCCGCTTCCAGCCCCGGCTGCATGGTGCCCGCTGCGAAGCCGTGCCCGGCCGCGGGGCATCCCCCTCCCAGCCCTGCACCCAGCGATGGCACCTGGCCCCGCTCGCGGAAGCCATCGGCACCCGCGGGGGAGCCCCCTGGGCTGGCTGGGCCGGCTCGGCCAGTTCGGGGCGGGCGCGTGGCACACCCCGGCACGCCGCCCACCTCACCCGGCGGCACCTGCTGTGCCAGGCAGCCCCGGGAGTGCCCTGTGGCCGGGGCTGTGCCAGCTGGAGCGTGTCCCTGCGCCTTGTCCTGCACCCTGTCCCAGCCTGCGGCCGGGGGGTGCTCGGTGGCCAGAGGGGACCATGGCTGGGGGGACGCTTGGTGGCTGGAGTGGACGATGACCGAGGGGATGCTCGGTGGCCAGAGGGGACTGTGACCAGGGCAATACTCGGTGGCTGGAGGGCACGGCGGCGACGAGGAGCACCGAGCCACCTCTCTGCCTTCCCTCGGCAGGGGCGGAGGAGGGAGCTCCACAGGCAGCTCCGAGGAGAACAAAGGGACAACCTGTTACTTTCGGGTTGACGTTTCTGTGGCTGTGCCAAGGGCAGGGAGCCGAGCCATGCCGTGCCGGCGTTTTACGCCGAACGACTTTGAGGAAACGTGGCAAAACAAAGGGTGTGCTGCGCTCCTGCCCCAGCCCCGGCAGCTCCCCATGGCAGGGACACCCCGTGGCAGGGACACCCCGGCACTGCCGTGGGTCGTCACAGTGTGGCTGGCTGGGCGGCACAAGGGATGGCCGTGGCCGGTACGTGCACGGTCCTGCCCCGGGACTGTTGGCACAACGTAGGCAAACACCGCCGGGGCGGCCACGGCAGGCACCGGGGGTCCCCTGCCTGGCTGCGGTCACAGTCACCAGCATTGCTGCCACCGCCGGGGCCCAGGGCTGGGACAAGGGCACTCTGGGTGCCTGGTTGTCCCAGCCCGGCCCGTGCCATCCTCGCGGTGCCGAACGGGGAGCGTTGTCCTGTGGCACTCGGCACAGCCCTGCCGTCACCGGGGGGCATGGGGGCAGCCCTGCGAAGGCTGCCCACTGCCCCCCTGTCCCCCGGCAGACGGTGGCAGGGGCTCTGCGGATGGCAGGGGCACGGGGGTACCGGGGTACCAGGGCACTGGGGGCCGTGGGTGCCGCGGGGTCCCCGGTTACCCTGGGTACACTGGGTATGGGGGTCCCTAGGGGTGCCAAGGATGCCCAGCCCCTGGTGTTACCAGGGGTGCCAGGGGCCTGGGGGTGCTGGAGGTGCCAGGGATGCCAGGGGTCCCGTGGATGCTGGGGATACGAGGGAGATGCCCGCACCTATACCTACCCCTTACCCCTATGCCTGCGTGTATATGCACCAGGGATGCCGGGATCCCGGCTACCCCGGCCCCAGGGATGCTGGAGGTCCCGGGGGGCCCTGGAGGGTTCTGGAGCTCCTGGAGCTGTCGGGGGTCCTGGGGTCCCGGGGGTCCCTGTGACCGGGGGGCTCCTGGAGCTGCCGGGGGTCCCGGGGGTCCCTGTGACTGGGGGGGCTCCTGGAGCTGCCGGGGGTCCGGGGGTCCCGGGGGTCCCGTGGAGTCCCCGGGGGGTCCCGGAGGTCCCGGGGGTCCCGCCCCCTGTGGGGCCCCAGGTGCGCAGGGGGCGGAGCCTTCAGGGCAGCCGTGCCCCACCCCTCCTCCCCTGTCCCCTACAGCCAATGGGAAGGCGGCGGGAGGGCAGGCTCCGCCCCCCCGCGGTTTTAAAGCCGCCCCCCGCGCCCGCCGCCGCCAGAGAGGGGAGCGCCTGACCGGCCGCCGGCTGCCGCCGCCATGGACTGACCGGCCCGGCCCGGCCCGGCCCGGCCCGGCCCGCTCCGCTCCGGTGAGTCCCGCGTCCTCGGGCGCCGCTGCCCCGGCCCTCCCCTCGCCACGGGGCCGGGGGCTCGTGGGGCGGCGGCCCACGGGCGGGAGGGGGCTCTGCTGGACAGCCGGGGGCTCAGGGGGGTGGCGGGGCCGAGGGGGCCCGGTGGGCCTCAGCTGGGCCATGGGGCACCCGGGGCCGGCTGCCCTCTCCGGGTGACAGGGTGTCACCCAGGCCTCGGCTGCAGGCAGGGCACCCGAGGCCAGCACCTGGCTCCAGGCCTCGGCCGGGGGTCGGCGTGCCCTGCTCCCCCCCGAGGCCTTGGCTGAGCCAGGGGGCACCCGGCCGTCCCCCAGCCTGGGCTGGTGACGAGGCCTCGGCCGGGCTGGGGTGACAGCACTGCGGTGGGCAGGGTCAAGGGTGCAGGCAGGGCCCCAGGTCCACCGTCCCTGCCTGCGCCTATCCTGCCATGGGATGTGCTGGGGTCTGGCCCGGGGACCTCAGCCTGGTGCTGCTCCTGTCACGGAGAAGGGGAAAGATGTGGCCAGGGCCCATGTGGAGCCCGGCTCCCTCCAGCTGTGGGCGGGTGGCTGCGACCCACCCTGCCAACAGAAGGGCTCCAGGACCGGCATGGTCCTGGGCTGATCCCATGCTCACCCTGTCCCGGCAGACGTGGCAGCGGGGCTCGTCCTTTGGGATCAGGCTGTCCACCACCAGCCTCCTCAGCGGAGGGCTCGGCCGGGGTGGGGTTTGGCTGCCCTGGCCCTGCCTGTCCTCAGGGCCTGGCGTCCCGGCTCGCTGGCCCACTGTGGGGCCGAGCAGGGTCCCCGGGCAGTGCCGGCGAGGGTTTCCCCCCTGGCTGGCACAGAAGGACGTGCGCCAGCAGGGCCACCAGCCAGCCTGGCCGCCAGCCGGCGGGGATGCCCCACCGCCTCTCCTGCTGCCAGCTCCCTGCGCGCTTCATCATCACCCGGCGTGCGCTGGGGGGATGCCGGCCCCCGTCACCCTCTCTGGGTGTGACTGTGGGCCACCGTGGGGTAAATGTCCCTTGCCTGGCTCCCTCCTGGGCCGGCAGCTGCCACGAGAGCCAGTGCATCCCAGCAGAGATGCTCCAGTTCCAAGACCCCTCTTCCCAGCCAAAAACCCCTGCTTGTCCCCACACCCACTCCTGTCGATGTGCCCTGCGCCGAAAGGTCTCATCCTGCTGGGACTGGGGCGGCCGGACTGGCCTGACCCAGCCGGGGCCGTGCCACTGCCCACACGGCGCTGGGCAGTGCCGCTGTCAAGGATGACACTAATTACTGTTTTTCCCCGCACCACGCCAGGGCCGGGTGGCCTCGCCGGGTGGCCCTGACGCAAACGCTGCCTGCCCGGCTGGCTCTGCTGACGGGACGCGGCAGGAGGAAGCACTCGGGGACAGCCGCGCCGCTCCAGTCACGCCGTAGGAATCTGCCCGTGCTGCCGGGGCCGCGCGTGGCAGCATCGCCGGCCTCCTCCCAACCTCTGCCGGCGTTCGGGCTCCTCCGGAGGCGGTTTGGCTGCCGGTAAAGCGGCTCTGCTGGTTTTTCTCCTTGCCGGCACCTGAGCCGGGGAGCGCGGCCGGGTCAAAGGGGCAGGAGCGGGACTGAGGGGCCGGCGAGCGCCCCGGGGAATGCAATAACCAGGCCCGCATTCCTCCGGGGCTGCTGCGGAAACTTTAATTAAATAGGGAGGGGAGCCCGGGAGGAGGTAGGAGCTGCGGCGGCGCAGGGTGGGTTGAAGGGGAGGAGGATTAAGGGCTTAATCCTGCATCCCCCCTCCAGCTGGATCTCAGGAGGGGGCACGTGCTGACATGGGCTTGTTTTGGGAGCAGCGCCTGCGTCCCGCCTGGCGAAGGCACCATCTCCCTCCCTGCGGTGACAGGGACAGAGCCTAGGGCCCGGCTTTGTGCAGGGTCCCCGTCCTGCCTGTGCCGGTGCCCACCGGCCGAGGAGGCAGCCCACCGGCTTGGCTGCCTGCTGGCAGCAACGGTGGCTTTGTTCAGTCGTGGGGCCTCGCTCGCCGGTGCGGGAAGGGACATCCTGGCCGTGCCGGGTTCCCCAGGGAGAACGGCCGTGTCCTCGAGTGGTGGGGAAGGGCAGGGACCCCTGGGAGGGCTCCTCCAGCCCTTCCTGCGCAGGTGTCACCCTGCAGCGCGGGGACGGCATCGGCCTCGTCCTTAAAACACGTGGCGGGTGTGAAGCGGGGCGTCCCCTGCCGAGTCCCTCGTCCTGGGCAGGCAGCGGGACGGCCCGGCCCGGGGGGCTGCAGACAGGGAGGGGGGACACAGCACTCCCACCCCAGCAGGCTGGCAGGGAAGGGCTGAGCCGGGACTGGGGGAATCCGAGCCCAGATCCTCCCCGCAGCCGGAAAATATGAATAATTCGGCAAATATCTGCGGTGCAGGCGCGGGGGAGCCCAGCCAAGGCAGCAGCAGGCCGCTGGCAGGGCAGTCCTAACACCTCCAGCCAAACCGGGGCCCCGTCTCCGCCCTTGGGGACCGCCCCGGGACCTGGGGAGGCTGTTCCCCTGCCCCCCCATTTTGGAGGGGCGAGCGCCCCAGTGAGCCTGGGCTGGGTTAACCCCTCACTGCCTTGAAAATAGCATCAGGGCACGAGGGCGGGATGCTGGCGTGTGCCGGCGGAGCGGGGCGATGCCGAGGGGCAGAGGTGGTGGGAGGCGTGCAGGTGGAGCCACCGTACCGGCCTGCCCGGCGCTGGTGGCGAGGCGGGGATGCGTGGCCGTGGCCGCTGCCAGGCCGGCAGAACCTGCCCGGAGCGGGGAGCCTGGCAGGCGGGGAGGGGAGGAAATGCCAGCGTAATTAAAGGGACGAGAGAGACTTGGAGTCAGCAGCTGGTTGCAGCACGGGACACGTCAGCGAAACCCGACCCTGGCATTGCAAAACCAGCCCCGGCCTCGCCAGCTTCCCGCAGGCTTGGCCAGGCTCCGGTGCTGCCCACCCGGGCGGCCTGGCATGGTGGCGGCACCGCGGGCATGCCCGGCACCCTGCGCCCAGGGCTTTGCCCACCGGCCAGCACCCTCAGGCTGCCGGAGCCACCTCGAGGGCTGGCACGGCGGTGAGGGGTGCCAGGTCTGCCCCTAGCCCCCTTAGCCCCAAAAAGCGCTTCACAAGGGCTCCGTGATGCTTTTTCGGCTTTGCTCGGTCCTAATGCCGGGCACCGACGGCTTGGTCGTGATGTGGGGGTGCGGTGGGACCCGGCAGCGGCATCAGTGAGGGGGCTGGGGGCTGTGCCGGGGAGGGGACTCGGTGACGGTGACCCCCTGGACGTGGCACAGCTCCTCCCCGGCGTCGGGGGGCTGACGGCATGGGTCACGGCGGGGCAGGGCCAGTTGGGCCAAGTGACTCAGGCAGCTGCGGTGACCCTGCCCAGCAGCGCGGGCGCACCCCACCCTCGGGTGCACCCCACCCTGGGGGGGGCCCACCCGGGGAAGAGGCGAGGACGGAGCCAGCCGCCGCGTTAACCCTGTCCGGCTGTGGGCAAGCGCCGGTGCCTCTGCGGCATGGGGGGCTCCGCTGGCCAGGGACGCACCGGGGCGGGGGGGGACACACAGCACGGATCCAGTCCCTCCCACAGCCGCCGGTGCAGGATGTGGTGTCCCTGCACCGGACAGGGCCCCCCACGGCGGAGGGGCGGCCGGGGCAGGCGGCACGTGCTGCTGCGCGACCCAGCAGCCCCCCGCACACAGCGGGGGCCCCTTGCGAGCCGCAGGGGGGTTTGCCTAGAGCTATGAACAGCTCGGAGCAGGGGAGGAGGTGGTGACGGCCGGGTCTGGGGAAGGGGCTGGTGGGGAAGGGTGCTGGTGGCACCCTCACCTCCAGCAGCCTGGTGGGATTTGCCTCTTCCCTGCCCGAGGATCCCCCCCTCTGCCCCCCCCCCACATGCCCCTGAGATGGGGTGGCAGGAGACATCACGTCCTCCCCAGCCCAGCCCCAGGTCCCGCTGCCACCCCCCTCACCCGTGCTAATTAGGAGTGTCATTAAAAGGGCTGAAAGACGGGGTTGAGAGAGGAGCCAGCCGCCTCCGAAGCAAGGACATCGGCCGGGGCACCCGCGGGGGGCCGGGGCAGGGGTGGTTACAGCCTCACTCACCCCAAGAGCATCCTCCCTTCCATCCCAGTCCCCGTCCCTGAGGGACGAGGATGCAGCCCAGGGTGCTGTGCTGGGTCCCCGGGGTGCCGGCAGGAAGGGGAACAGCAAGGTGACCCGTGGCCCCCAGGGGACGGGAGCTGGCTCGAGCCCCGGGACTCTGCGGGGATGCAGCCGGCTCTGAAGGGCACAGGAGGGACCTGTGGGGCAGGGGAGCACCCGGCTCCTTCGGCCCCACAGCCTGTGCCCAGGCCACCCCACAGTGGGGGCCCTCTCTGGGTGCCCCCGTCCCTGAGGGGATTGCTACTGCTGGCGATCCGGGCCGGAGCAGACCCCGTGGGTGCAGCTGTGGGGACGGCGGCACAAGCAAAGGGTTAAGCGGTGCTCGGTGTGCCGGGAAGGCCGGCCGGGCTCCCACCCCCTCCCCTGGCTCCCAAGCCAATCGTGCCTCTGCTCCGCATCCCCCATGTTTGATTTGCACCCCGCTGAGAGCAGCTGGGGAGGTAGGGGCCCTTGCCCTGCCACGTACCCGAGGTGGGGGGGGTCTCGGTGCCCCACCGGAGATGGTACCAAGAAGTCAGGCCACAACTGGTGAGCCATGTCTCACGGTAGAGCCCGGGGTGTGCAAAGGTACCAAGGTAAATCCTGGGGGTCTGGGGAGGGGGGAGAGCGTGGGGCTGGGGTGGGCAGCTCACAGTGCTGCTTCGCTCTCGCTGGCTCTGTCCCCCACCGGAGCAGCACAGAGGAGGCAGGAGCCTGGCAGGGAGTTTCCCGCTCCCTCCGCAGTCCCTTTGGGGCCGGAGGGTCCAGGGCAGGGCACGGGGAGACAGCTCTCGCACCCCAGCAGCGGTGCAGGGGTAGCAGCGGGGGGTCTGAGGCACCCCACAGCCCTGCCAGCCCAGGGTCCACCCCCGGCAGGGCCTGGCTCCTAACCTTGGCTGGGTTTCTCTCTCCCGCAGAGCTGACACCATGAACCAGCTGATCCTTTGCACGCTGCTTCTCTTGGCCCCCGGGGAGCTGGCTGGGGCATGTCCTGCAGGCTGCCAGTGCCATGACCCCAAGACCATCCTGTGCGCGGCCAGACGGGGCCACACCGTGCCCCAGGGGCTGCCCCCCAACACGCTCTCCCTCTACGTCTTTGAGAACGGCATCACGATGCTCAGCGAGGACAGCTTTGCGGGCCTGCCCGCCCTTCAGCTCCTGGACCTCTCGCAAAACAAGATCACCAGCATCCAGAAAAACATCTTCCAGCCCCTGACGGAGCTCGTCAACTTGGACCTGTCCTCCAACCAGCTGCAGGAGATCACCAACGAGACCTTCCACGGGCTGCGGCTGCTGGAGCGGCTCTACCTGCAGAGGAACAGGATCCAGCACATCCACGCTGCTGCCTTTGACACGCTGGAGAATCTGCTGGAGCTGAAGCTGCAGCACAACCAGCTCTGGGCCGTGCCCCCCCTCGACCTGCCCAACCTCCTGCTGCTGGACATCAGCTGGAACAAGATCCCTGCCATTGCACCGGGGGCCTTCCACGCCGTCAACATCGAGTCCCTGAAGATCGCGGGGCTGGGCCTGACGAGCTTAAACGAGGAGCTCTTCCAGGCCCAGAACAACCTCCACGAGCTGGATGTCTCCGACAACCTGCTGGAGCGTGTCCCGGCGGTGCTGCGGCGGCTGGGGAGCCTCACCAAGCTCAGCCTGGCTGGCAACGCCCGCATCTCCCAGCTGCCGGCGGAGGACTTCCACAACCTTCACAACCTCCAGGAGCTGGACATCAGCAACCTCAACATCAACACCATCCCTCGGGATTTCTCCAGCTTCTTCCCCAGGCTGCGGGCCGTGACGGCCGCCGGCAACCCCTTCAACTGCATCTGCCAGATGAGCTGGCTGGTGCAGTGGGTGAACGCCAGCAGCGTGGTCCTCCGGCGGCCCGAGGAGACACGCTGCCACTTCCCCCCCAAAAACTCTGGCAAGCTCCTCCACCACCTGCAGTACGCCGACTTCGGCTGCCCCACCACCACCACCACCACCACCACCCCCACCACCCCGCGCACCACCACGCTGCCGCCGCCCGCGCCGCTCCCCACCAGCAGCCGCCCGGCGCCACAGCCCAGCACCGCCGCTCCCACCCCGGGGGCCAGGGCCCCCCAGGGCAGCTCCACGCCGGTGCCCTTCAGCGGCCCCCCGGCCCCCAGCAGCCCCCCGCCGCCCATCTGTCCCCCTCGCACGTGTCTGAACGGCGGCACCTGCCACCTGGGTGCCCAAAACCACCTGGAGTGCCTGTGCCCGGAGGGTTTCGCCGGGGCGTACTGCCAGGTGGAGGTGAGGGGGACGACGCCGTCCCCAGCCACGCAGGCCCCGCCGCCCAGCCGGCGGATCAGCATCGCGCAGGTCAGCAGCACCTCCCTCAAAGTGGACTTGCAGAACTACATCCAGTCCAGAGCGCAGCTGAAGGGCATCCGCTTGAGCTACCGAAATCTCTCCGGGCCGGACAAGCGGCCGGTGATGCTGCGTTTGCCGGCTTCGCTCTCCGAGTACACGGTGCGGGCGCTGAAGCCCAACTGCACGTACCGCGTCTGCATCGGGCCCCTGGGGGAGAAGGTCTCCAAGGAGGAGCACTGCGCTGAGGCACAGACCTTGCCGCTGAGCCACCAGCAGCACTCCCCCGTCACCCAGAGCAAGGACAGCAACCTGACCCTGATGATCGTCCCCGCGCTGGCCGCCGTGCTGCTGCTGGTGGTGGTGGTGACCGCTGGCACGTACTACCGCCGGCACCACCGGGCGAAGGCGCACGCCGGCACCGGGGTGGACGCCGGCCCGCTGGAGCTGGAAGGGGTGAAAGCCTGCCTGGAAAATGGGGATTTGAGCAGCCACAGCCGCAAGGTGCCGGAGGCGGCGATGCTTTCCGGTGGCTCCGAGTGCGAGGTCCCGCTCATGCAGTCGCACTACCCCAGCAACAACAACACCCCGGGGCTCAAACCCTCCTATTTCTGAGCCAGGCGGGACGGGGCTGCCGGGCGAGGGGAGCCCCGGACAGACGAGGGTTGAGCTCCAGCGGCGGCACCCGGCCATGTCCCTCCAGGGCGAGGAACGGCGAGGAGTTAACTGAATTAAGGCAGAAAACCCCTAAACCCATAACGTGCAATTTCTGAGAGGCTGCCACGCTTCGGGAGGAGACGCTAATTTTACTGCTCGGTGCCTTGAATTCTGTGACTCTACGTAGAACGTGGGTAGCGAAAGAGAGGGGGTTTGGGTTTTTAATTTGGGGTTTGGGTTGGGCTTTTTTTAGCTACCGCTAAAAAGAAAGCTGCCGGTGACTCGGCTAAGGGATGTCCACGTGCTGGTAACAAGGGTCCTTTAGCGGAGCACGGCCCGTGACTCAACTCCCTGGAAGCCAGTGTGAGCAATAAGGCCCGGCTGAGGTGCTGGGACCCTCAGGACCCCCGGGCCGAAGGAAGCGCCGAGCAGGCGAACCGGGAATTGAAGCTTTAAGAACTCGGAGAGAATATTTATACACGGTTATTTCCCATTTCTTCTGGGAAAACTTTTTTTTTTTCCCCCCCTAGTACAGGTTTGTGTACACCTCTTTTGTAAGGCAGACCAGAAGGGTGTCTTTTTGTAAAAAAAAAAAAAAAAAAAAAAAAAAAAAAAAAGAAAATTAAAATAACAATAAGGAAAACCTCTGCGCGGCCCCGAGCGCTTTTGCAGGCGCTGCCCGTCTCGCCCCGGCTTGCGGGCAGGGGTGCGGGCAGCGCGGCGTGTCCCCTGCGGAGGAGCGGGAAGGTCAGCCGCGTCCTCCCCGTTGTTGTTGGCGAGCGCCGGGATGAGTCAGGGTGATGGGGGTGGGGGGGGGGGCAGTGGTGCTGGGGGAGGCTTCACCCCCCTGGCGCTGCCCCCCCCGCCGGGGATGCTGGGGAGGTGTTCCCAAAACAGAGGCCACGGGTTTCGGGTCGGCCCCTGCCCTGCGCATCATCCAGCCTTACTTCATCCCTCCCTGCCTGCCAGATGGCTCCGGGGCCGCCTGGGGGACAAACGGCCCAGCCCAGCTTCCATAACCTCCTGATGTCACCCCCCGGCAGCACCGGGACCCCCAAAGTGCCCGTGACAAGGGTCAGCCTGTTCGGTCCCCCCCCCAAACCGGGGGCTGCGGCCAGAGCCCGAGGCTCGGGGGCCCCTGTGGCGAGCCCCCACCGCCCGGCCCCGGGAACAGCCGGTTTCGTGCGCTGGCCCCGGCGGGGAGGGCTGGGAGCCGGCGCTCGGCAGGTTCCTGCTGCCAAGTGGTTTCTGCTCCAACCCTCTGGTTTTAATCGTTTTCCAATCCTTTATCTTTCGGGCTGGAATTTTCCAGGTTGGGGCCCTGCCCGCCGAGGTGTGTTTGACTTGGAGAGAATGAGCAAAAGCCGGGCCGAAGCGCCGCAGCTGCCGCCAGCGGAGCCGAGGGTCACCGCCGTGCCACGCGAGCCTGCCGGCCGCACCGGGGCTGGCGGCTCTTCAGGAGGCACCGCTCTGCCGCAGGATACGGCCCTGACCCCGCAAGCGCCCCGGTCCCGCTCACCCGGGGCCGACGGCGGGAGGGAGCGGCTCTGGATGCAATTAGGGGCGCGGGGCGGCGGCGGGGGCCGTCTGGCGCGGCCCCCCCCCGGCTCCCAGGTGGGCTTCCGGCAGGGCTGGCTCCCATTAGGGCCGGCGCAGCGGCAGGAGGGGCCCCTCGCCGGCGCGGGCGGGCCGGTGCGATGGCCACGCTCGCCCGCTCAAAGGGCCCATTGTGGTCCTCTCCCCACAGATTTTTCAAATTAACATCCCAAATTCCTCCGAAAATTGCTGCTGTGTAAATATTTTCACTGCGAGCTTTGTATATTTTCCAGCCCCGCGAGGAGGAGAGAAGAAAAGTCCCTGGCGGAGCTGCGGCCTCGTGCCGGGTGCCTCTGACTGGCCGCCGCCGCAGCCCCCTGAGCCCAGCTGGGTGCAGGGTCGGTCCCGGTGTGTCCCCTCGCCCCCCCGGCCCCGGCACCAGGCTGCAAGGGACTGGCAGCAGGGACCTCCCAGGGGCCCTCGAGCCCCTTCCCTCCTGGCCCCTCGCTTTCCCTCCTGCTGCTTGGCTTCATGATGCGCCCTTCCCCTAAGGAAGCTATTTCCCCCCCCCATTTGCAATTAGCTGGAGGTTTGCAGGGGACCCCCACGTGCCAGGTGGGTGCCGGGGACCCCCCAAGACTCCTTGGCAGGTCCCGTCGCTCCTGGGGGGACTTCCAGCAGCTCCCAAGCAACCACATCTGTGTTGGAGATGCCGCACCGGCTGCCTCGGCGTGGCAGAAGCAGAGCGGGGGGCTCGGCTTTGGCAGGTGCAGTGCAGCCGGGAAGCCCTGCGCCAAGGTTTTCGGTGCCAGCCGGGGAAGGGTCTGGGCTGCAGCCGACGGCGGCCACGAGGGGAAGGGGCCGGAGCAGCACGAGGGGACAGCGGGGTTTGGCTTCGGCACGGAGAGGTACGGGGATGCTGTGGCCAGGGCAGGGCTCTCTGCCCTGTGGGGCTCAGTCTCCCCCCCCGGCACCCCCCCCGGCACCCACGTGTGCACCCAGGCAGCTCCGCAGGAGCTCGGCAGCACCCGAAACGTGCCCTTCCAGCCCCCGAGCCCCCACGACTTCCCGAACCCGAGTGCAAAAATCCCCCTGGCCACTGCCAGCCCCGGCGCGCGCCAGGAGCGGCTCCGAGCAGCACATCGTGTGGCGCTGCTAATTCCTCCGAGCTGAATCAGCGCCGGGGGAAGGATTGCAAAACCCCCTGAAATGAACCCAAAAAACCAAAAAACAAATTCCCTCTCGCTATGCGATCCAGCGGGGCCGGTAACCGAGCGCCCTGGCCAGAAGCCACCAGCAGGACGGAGGGGCTCGGTGGGGAGCCACAATCGGCTCGCCGGGGCAAGTCCCGCTGCCCCCAGCGCTGGCCCAGCCCTGCCCGGTGCAGGCAGCACCCCGACGGCTGCAGGCCTGGAGGTCTCCGGCCTCCAGAGAAACATCCCTGGCCCCGGGCACGGCCCCGTGGAAACCAAAGCCTGGTCCCCCGGGTCCCCACGGTTGGAGCAGAGCCCCGGGGGGGGACATGCTGCCTCGGTGCAGGGTGCCGGGGGTCCCCATTCCCGCTCCCCTGGGGCGAGGGCAGGCGCGTGCCTGTCCCACAGCCCCACACGCTGCTGCAAAGCATCGGCTGCCGGGAAGAGCTTGTGGAGAGGCAGAAATCCCGCCGGCTTCCTGGAAAGCTGGGGAGGCCGGGGCCGGGGAGCGCCGGTCGGCCGCAGAGGTGGCGGTGGGCTGAGGCCGCGGCCCATCTGGGAGCGATTTCGGCGCTGCCGCCGCTCGCTGCCTTCCCACCCGAGCAGCCCCGCGCACGGCACAGGGCTATTTTTACACGGTGTAATTACCGGGGCAGGCGGTGGGGCCGGGCGACCGCCCCGGCGTTAACCCCTTTGTGCGGTTGCTCAGGAGCATCTCGCCCCATGGGGACGGGTCCCGCTGGGGTGGCCACCTGATGGGGTGGCCTCTCCCCGCTCCTCATGTCTGAGGTCAGCAGCCAAGCGGGAGCAGCGGGAAAAGCCCCCTCCCCGCTGATGGCAAGCAGCCGCCAGCCCAGGCACCCCGCGGGAGCAGGGGGTGAGGGCAGGGGTCTGCAGGGGGACGGGGATGGGGGCGGGGGGTGAGGACAGGGATGGGGACAGGGATGGATCTGTCCCGCTCAGGGCTCTACCACCGAGACCTGACCGCTGGGGTGGGTGTTGTCAGACACCCCCCCCCAAAACACCCAGCACGACCCAAAAGGGCTGCTAAGTTCCAGGAAAAACCAGCGCAACGGGGCGTCGGGGCCAGGCGGGACGGGGGCAGGACCGGCCATCAAGGTCCCATTACAGCCGGTGACCGGAGCGAGGTGGCAGGTGACGGTGGGGACACGTGCCTCAGTGGGGTCGTGTGCCTTGGTGTACACGAGGGCTGGAGCCGGGAGATGCCGGGGCTGCAAGCCCGGCCCCCACGAGCCGGCTCAGCCTCAGGCTTTGGCTGGGGCAGGGGCAGCGGGTGGGTGCTGGGGGGGGGGGGGGCGGCGCTGAGCATCCCTGGGCAGCGTCCCCCGGGAACCACCCAGGCCCCTCCATGTCCTGCTCCAGCGCTGGGGGAGCCAAACAGCCCCAAATCCCTCTGCAAACATCCTGCCGTGCCGGCTCCCCGCCGCAGGCAGGTCCCCGCTCTGGCACCTCCCAGCTCTTGGCAGACTTTGCACCGTGAAGGGCGGTGGGGATCCAGCCGTCCCCATCTCTCAGCCCCCACCACCATCCTGCCCGGTGAGGATCTGCCCAGCGCCGGCACATGCTATGAGGACATGGCTCCCCAGGACCTTTGCAGACCCGGTCACCGTGGCCCTACTGACCCAGCTGCAGCCCCGAGCTGGCCGTGGCGTGGGCCGGAGGCTGCCCGCTCCCCTGCTCGGCGAGTGGGCACCCCCGAGCCTCCCTGGGGACATTTTGAGGACACCGAAAGATGCGGTGACACAAGGGAGACGCTGTTCCTGCCGGCCCCGGCGCGGTGACGGCACCGTCCCCGGGCAGCGCTGCGCCGGCTGCCGGGCGCGCGGCAGTGGGGTCTGGTCGCTGACCCCCGAGTCGGAGCCGGTAACCCAACCCCGCCGGTGCTGGTTACAATTTAGGGCAACAATAACCCATTGAGGCCCCTTCCTGGCTCCTGCCCTGCTGCTCCTTGATCTAATTAAAGGGGGCTGGGGGGGGGGGGGAGACAAAACCCGAGTCGGAGGGAGCGGCGGGTACCCGAAGGCGGCACGTTGAGGACCACGGCGCGGAGAGGGGCCGGGGCCACCCGCGCCTCCCGCCACAGGCTCCCCTGGGGGTCTGGGCATCGGTGGGGGTGGGGGGTGTCAGCTCCTGAGCACAGCCCCAGCACAGCCAGAGTGCTTTGAAAATGAGGTTTATAGGGTTGCAAAGATCTCATCTGCTCAGGATTCGGGATGGGGGACCCCCAAAAGGCACTTGCTGATGTGGGGGTGAAGGAGCCGGTGCCCCCCCCCTCTCTGCCCTCTTTCCCCTGTGGGTGCTGGGCAGGGGCGCAGCCGCCCCGCAGGGTTCGGTGCAGCCGTGGGCATCGGGGTGGGCACACTGGGGGTGTCCCCCACCTTGGGGCATGCCATGGCTCCGCTCCACCCCATGGCTCCGGGGTGCCTGGGACGCATGGTGCCGGCTCGGCGGGCACAGGCCCCCGCGGCAGGGCGCGGCGGGGACGCGGTGGGGACGCGGGCTCCCCTTCCTGCCGGCCCGGCGTCAGTAATGAATGGTATGAGTTTCCTGCCCGCCCACTGATTGCTTCCTCAAAGAGCCTCAATGAGCTGCTGCTGCTGCGCCCCGCTCCCCGCGCGCGGCTCACGGCATGGCCAGCACCGCCGCGCTGCCGGATGGTCCTTGATGCCCCACGCTGGGCACCCACGATCACGCTGGAGATCCACAACAGGCACCCCAGCCCCACGGCTGCTCCGCCATCCCCGGGGTGCTGAATCGCCATCCCTGGAGCAGCAGCATCCAGCACCCCCCGCCTTCCCCCACCCCCCCCCGGAGCCTGACCCGAGCCTGCAGCTCCCCTGTTTGGGCACTGCCTCCGGGGGGGGACCCAGTGACCCCCAAACCCTCCACCCCCTGCCCTAGCCACGGCTCCAGGGCTCCCGAGCATCGCACCCTGCCGGCCCCCGATGGGGATGGCTCTGCCGGAGGGAGAGTGCGGCCCCCACTCGGCACCTCTGCTGGGAGCCAGCCCAAATCCCCCTCCGCCATTTGTCATCTCCGCGAGATTTACAGGCAGGGAGTGGTTGGGGCTGGAAGCGCGGCCGGCCCTGGCGCGGCTGCCTAAAAAAAGCACCTCCCGCTCCTTGGCGGCTCCCCGGCACGGCGGGGGGGTCCCCGCTCACCCCCCACCACCCCCAGCCCCTCTCCGTATCGCCCCACCACGCAGCCGCAACCCGGCAGAGCCCTGGCGTGACGCGCAGGCAGCACCCGCCAGCCGCATTCCTGGCGGCCGATAAACCCGGCAGCCAAAATAACTCCAGCCAGCGCAAAGGCGGCTGAGCGCAGCCGGGTGTCTGCATCCAATTTAGCCGGGCTGGCTTGCCCCGGCCCAGCACCGGTGGGGAGGCCCACGCGCATGGGGTGCGAGAAGCAGCAGGATTTGGGGTAATCCCCACTGGATTCTCCGCTGGCAGCAATAAGGGACCCCAAAGCGTCCCCTTGCAGCACGCTGTGTGCCCCGGCCTCCCTCGGGAGTGTTCACTCTGGACACTAATGATGGCTGGTCACCAAGGCTGGACATGGCAGCCCCATGGCTGCCTTTGCCCATTGTGCCGGCAGAGCTGGGGAGCAGGAGAGCTGTGAGCCACTCCCCCTAGGAGCTCGCAGGAGGGCGAGGGATGCTCCGTCAGCCTCCCGGCGTGCTCCCACCTGGGGCTGCTCCCCCAGCCACCGTGCCAGCACCTCCCCACCGTGCCCGTGGCCGATCCTCTCCTCTCCTGTTGGTTCCAGCTGCTGCCAGCACCGGCTCAGAGCTGACACTGCGTCGCGGGGGATGCCGGCGGGGCGGCCAAGGGCCTGCACCGCTGTCACGGCTCACTCAGCTCCTTGCCAAAGGCCCCGTATCAGCACCCGGCGGCTGCTGACCACCCAGCCAGCTCCAGCATCCTGGTCTGCCATGGAGCCGGCCCAGCATGCGGCGAGGGTCCTGGCGTCTCTGGGCTTTGCCAGCAGCTCTGGGGAGAGCCAGCGGCTTCCAGCACAGCCCAGCAAGGACCTTGCCCCAAAACCCCACTGCCCTGGCGGGATGAAGGCACTGCCTCCTCCTCCTTCTCCCATTTCCTCACCCGCACCGTGACACCGGGCCAGCTTGCTGGGCAGCGTGGGAGAGGCCAGGCCGGGTCTAAACGGAGCGTTCCTCACCTCGTCGGTGCCCCGTAGACAGGAGACAGCTCCATCACGCCTTGACAAGGGGCGCTGACCCCTTACGGCCATGAAAGCTCCTTTTCCACTTCCCCAAGGGACGCCCGGTGAGCACGGCTCTGTCGCCGGCCTGGCCACGGCTGGCTGGGCAGCTGCCATGGCACCATGGAACAAAGCCCTGCGGCCCCACGGTGAGCAGGGGGTTGGGGCCGAGCCGCTCCAGCACGTGGGCAGCACCAAAGGGATTCGCTCACCCACAGCATCTTGTCGTGCCGCCCCCAGTGCACGTGCCCACCCAGCTAGCAGCCACCTCAGACACTGCCGGTGCTGTCACCAGTGGTGCCACCACCCACCACAGTGCCATGGAGCACCCGTCCCACCCCAGCGCTGCTGGGGACACCTCCGTGCCATCCCCAGCACTGCCACCGCCCTCCCATCCCACCCAAATGGTGCCGGGGACGCGGCCATGCCATCCCCAGCCTTGTCCCCAGCTTTGTGGCCGAGCGCTGCTGGTGCCAGGAGCTCTCTGCCACCTCCTGCTCCGCGACCGTGCTCCCCGCGGGTCTCTGACCATGGTGTCCCCGCCACGCTGCACCGCCCTGCATCCCTACCACCCGCCCTCCCGCCCCGCGGCGAGTCCCCGTCCCTACCCGGGTGAGGTGTCCAGCGCCACGGTGATCATCGCCCCGCTGAACCGCCGCGTGTCCCACAGCTTCACCTCCCGCTCCCGCATCTGCAGGGGCACAGACGCGGCGTCGGGGGGCACCGGGGCTGCCCGACCGGCCCTGAGGCACCACCTCCCTCACCAGCCAGCCTCCCTCCGTCCCCAGCAAGGGCCAGGTCACCTGGCGAGGGGACCTCCTGCTTTCATGGGGGACAGGCCACCCAAAAAGCACCCGGGGCCTCAGCAGGGAGCATGGCTGGGACATCCCGGTAGTGCCGGTGCCACCTTCCCGGCGAGGACCGTACCTGGCTGAACCCGACGGAGATGAGGCAATCGCTGGAGCCCATCCAGAGCAGCCGGGAGTCCTTGTTGTTCTCGTGTCCCGGGACACTCTGCAAGGCACAGGAGACACAGCCGTCAGTATCGCCGCCGGCCATGCTGGGCATGCCGCGCGGGACGCGTGCTTCACCGGCGGTGGCCGTGAACTGCCCTGGGGCCGAGCACATGGAGCTGAGTGCTGGCTCCCGACTCCGCTGAGAGATGCCCATGGTGACAGTGCAGTGGGGACAGCCTGCAAGCGGTGACAGTCCTGAGCCCCCACCCTGTGCCGGTGCCGGCGTGGTTGCTTTGTGGAGCGGCTGGCCTGGCTCCCAGCGAGGAGCAGAGGGTGGCAGCGGGTAACGTGAGCGTGAAGGGGCACGGGACAGCTCCCTGGCCCCCCGGGGCTCTCCCCACACCCGGCGAGGGGGCGAGGGGGCCAGTGTGTCACGAGGAAGCCGCTCCATGCCTGCAGGCACGAGAAGAGGCTTGGCCACGGCCGTGGCCATGGTGACAGAGGGACTTACTTCCCCGGCTGCATCCCCGGGCTCTCGATCCATGCCGAATCCCGGCTGCAGGAGCTGGGTGCCCCACGTGTGTCCGGATGCTACCGAAACACACAGCAAACTGAGCCCCACCACCCTAATCCCCCGCAGCCCCGCTCCGCCTCTCCCCTGGGCTCCCTGTGGGGCCGGAACCCCCCCAGCCCATGCCACCGCCTTGTCCTGCCCACCGTCCCCAGCCCGGTCCCCCCACTGGCCCTGGTGCCGCTCCGCTGAGGACGGGAGGGGAAGAGTTACCACAGGGCCGGTGGTGGCTGCTTGCCGGCTCCCATGTGGCCCCCAGATGGGTCCTGCGGTTCCCAGCGTCCCAGCGGGAGCCGGCAGCCAGCGCTCGCCCCACGGTGCAGGCAGCGCTCGCAGCCCCCTTGCTCTCGTTTGCGCAGCGCCAATAAAAGGCTGCTAACGATTTCAGAGCTGGCATGGAAAAGCAGAGGGCTCTGCCAAAGCTAAACCCGGCACGGCGCTTCCGGCACCTCTGCGCGGGGCAGGGGGGACCTGGCGCGGGGGCAGGAGGGATGGGGTGGGCACAGGAGGATGCCCACGAGTCCCCAGCCCCAGGCTGGCATGCACACGCTGAGCCTGGTGCCGGAGGAGCCGCGTCCCATGAGCCGCATCTCCCTCGGTGTGAGCACCGTGCACCACTGGCCATGACCGCGCTGTGACCACCAGCGAGGCTCTGCCACCGCGGCAGGCCGGTGAGGGTGCACAGAGATGCCGTATCTCCCCCCCCCCCGATCCCACCAAAGAAGCCCTGCCGGGAGCAGCCTCCTCCGGTCCCGGCCACTGGCCCCAGAGGGATGCCCACTCTCTGGAGAGACCCGCAGCCGGGGCGGGAGAAGGCACGCGGTGCCAAGCTCATCCTCCCCCTGGCTCTGGCACGTGAGCCTCCTTGCCAGCACAAACACGGCGCTCACCAGCCAGCATGGCTCACTTGGAAGAGGCAGCGCTGGCCAAGCCGGGCCCGGCACTCCCAGCCGCAGGGGCAGGATGTGAGGAAGGAGGGGCCCGTCCCCCACCTCCAACACGCTGGCACCGGAGCCGGCTTCCAGGGGGGAGAAGGGCCTGGAGGAGGGAACACGTCCCAGGATTGGTGCCGAGAGGGATGGAAACCCCGGGAGCCGGGGCCAGCCCGCTCGTCGGCCGGGAGAGCACTTCTGCACCTGAGCCGTGCGGCTGTGGCAGCCAAAACTCAACAGCTGGAGATTCGATAGCTGACCGTGCCGGCTCCACTGGCTCTCGCACACCGCTGGTCCCCTGGACCGTCCAGCACAGCACCCGAGAGCCAGCGGCGGGTGGCAGCCCCCCGGGGGCGGGCGGCGCGGCTGGCAGAGGGCAGGGCAATGCCGCTGCGGCTCCCAGCCCACGTTGTGCCGGCTGTGGCGCGGTGCCATGTTTTCCGCATTAGTTCCATCCCGGCTGAGCAGTACGTATGGCAGCAAGTATGCAGGGAGGCCGGGTCCGGGGCGCTCCGCTTTCGGTCGTGGCTCAGACACCCGGCTGTGCAGATGTTGCCAGAGGTGAGCGCGCGGGGCCAGACAGCAGTCAGTCCCGGGGGGGGTGGGGTGTGTCCCTGGGGACCCCCCACCCCGTGTTCTCTCCCCTGGTGCTGAGGGTCTTGGCAGGGATGGGGCGGTGTGACCTGGCACCGACAGTGGACACTGGTGTGGTTTGGTCAGCGGAGAGCCCTGGGGGGGCCGTGGGGCTGCTGCAGGTCCCTCTGGCTGGCAGAGCTGGGCAGAGACCCTGACACCCAGCTCGGGGTGATGCTGGGACCCCCGCTGTGTCCCTGGAGCAGGCGACCAGCCGCAGCCTGAGGGACAGGCATCCCTCCCAAGCTGCTTGTCCCCCCGGCAGGCTGAGAGGAACCCACCAGCTCCGGGCCGGCACACGGGGAGCCGAGGAGGCCTCCAAGGTCCCCGGCCATGCCAGTGCTGAGGGAGCCCAGCCTCTTCCAGCCCATTGTGTGGGTCCAGCCCAGCTAGTTTTAGGCAGTCCAGGCTGGGGGGAGCTTGTGCTCCCTCCTCAGAGCCGGATCGGCTGCATGGGGAGGGTTTCTCAGCACCATCCCTCTCCCCATCTCAACCCATCCCTCCCAGCACAGGCTGGGGTACGGCACCAGTACCCATGGGGGTCCCCAGCCCTGCTCCCTGTGCAGCCCTGGAGCACTCCGCTGTGGGTTGCGGGGGGGGACCAGTGCCGGGGAGCAGGGCCGGCGTGTCGGATGCAGCTGTTGGCAGCGATGCTGCAGTGGGGCCGGGTGAGCTGGTAACAGCTGCCCGCAGGGAGCGAAGCGACCGCCTTCGGCTCCTTGGCTGCCTGGGAGAGCCCAACACAAAGCAAACACTGCTCCGGCGTCGGGGCAATCCCCGGGGCGATCCCTGCCTCTCCGGGGAGCGTTACCCTCAGCCGGGATGCGGGGCAGGGAGAGCCAGGGATGGGGAGCCCAGGGCAGAGCCATGGGGCTGGATGGGGGGGAGGTAACTGGGGGGAGGGCGGGGGGGGGGGGGTGTCACCACTCTGCCCTTGGCAGAGACCCTGTGGCTGGCAGGGACCAGGACAGCTCAGCCTTGCCCGTGCCCGCGGCTGGCAGAGCGTGGGCTTGGCTAGCAGACCACAGGCATCTGACCCCCGTGGGAAGCAACCCCAGCGGAGGGACCTGAGTGGGCGCAGGAGGCACCAGTGCTGGGCTGAGCCACCCCTTTGCCAGTGGGTGCCAGGGCAGGAGGGGTCCCCACAGGCCGGGGGACCATGGTGGGCTGCGGGGACAGACGCCTCCTGTCCATACCGAAAGGATGGGTCCACTCATGTGGAGCCGTTGCTCCCTCCAAAACCCAGGGACCCGAGGCAGCGGGGGGCAGGAGGAACGGTTTCCCGGGGAGCCGAGGGGGTTAACCACGACTCCGCATCCTCCTCCCGGCACAAGAATGTGAGTGATCTGCCTCTGTTGCCAAATCCCGGTTACTCCAGAGGTGGCCAGGAGAGCAGAGCAGCCTCTCCCAGGCCAGCCCCGCTCCTGGTCTCTGCCCGGAGCTTGGGGAGACCCTGAGCTGCCATCTGCCCCGGGGAAGCGCAGAGAGTCCAGCCACCGCACATGGCGGCAGTGATGCTCCGGCAGCCGTCACACTGCCAGCGCTGGCCCCTGCCCGCTGCCGGGTGTGGGGGTGTCTGTGTCATGGTGGGGAGGGACCGGGGTGAGCCCCCTCCTGCCCACACCGCCTCCCCGATCCCGCCGGCCAGGGCAGCATCGCCACGGTGTCCCCACGCCCCGGGGGGAGCTGGGCACCTTCAGCGCTGTGCAGGCTTTGCCTCTCCCACACCGCTGCCCAGCCTCCATCCAGCCCCTCCTGCCCTCGGCGAGGGCAACGCAACGTCCCTGAGGATGCTGCCGGCCCGGCAAGGGTAGGAAGGTGAGCGGGCTCCCATCGGGACAGCCGCCATGGCTGCGAAGGCTCCACCTCGGCATGGATGTCCAGGGATGGAGTCGGGATGGGAGCAGGGCCACGTGGGCTGGGCAGACTGCAGCACCCATCCGCACCCCTCCCTCCTCTCCTGCGTCTCATCTCTTCTTGCAGCCACCGGCCCCGCAAGACCTGCTATGAGGCTGTTATCAAATCCCCAAAACACCTTTGCCCTCTTGAGTATCAGCCTGCCAGGAGCCCCAGCTCGGGCAGCAAGCTGGGGGGCTCCCAAAATGCCGTGCCGGAGCCCCAGCCCCAGGTAAGCGAGGAGCCGACCCGCGCCCTTGTGCCTGCACCCTGCCGAGCCGGCGAGGCCAGCCCCAGTGGGAGCGAAGGGCACCCAGGCGAGAGCGAGCCGGTGCCGCCGCGTGCCCGCATCCCTCATGATGCCGCTGGCTCATCCCGAATCCTCCTCGACTTCCCCATGTCTGCAATACCAAGCGGCATTCCTGGGAAGGACGGCCGAGGGGGAAGCAGAGCAGAGGAAATATAAACAGTCCCGTGCAGCTACGCTGGGGAACAGAAGCATGAGAGCGCCGAGCGTGCGGTGCTATAAATAGGCAGCCCAGAGCCAGGCCAACTTTTTCAAAGCTTCCCACGGTCTCCTTGGGAATGTGGGATGCTGCGGACCTTCCCCCAGCCCGGAGGAAGCCGCTGCCGAGGCTGGGAGTCAGGCACCCCCGGGGTGACCCCAGCGTGGGATACCGCGCCGATGGGGTCGGGGGGAGGAAGGCTAAAAGTCTCTCTATGTCCTGATGCGCCTTCCCCCGGCGAGCGGTCCCCAACCGGCCCCGGGCTGACAAGCGTCAGGGTCCGTGGGGTCCTGGCTGTGGGCACGGCCGGGTTACCCCAGCCTGGATCTCTGCCTCACCACGGCATCGCCCTGCCACCGCAGCCACGCTGCCCATGGAGACCCTCTCCTTGCCGTGCTCTCCCAACGGTGGCGGGGCCCGATGTGGCCCACGGGATGGCAGCCATGGTTTGGGAGAGGGGTTGGAGTCCCTCTCCCACCCCCGGGGCCATGGGCAGAGGTGGGGCACCCCTGGCCTCGGGGGAACAGCACAGTCCTGCCCCGCACCAGGCGTGCTTGGAGGGCTGTGAGCCCCGGGTGCTCCCAGGCACCGAGCTCTGCGCCCGGCATGGCCCACGAGGTGGAGAGACAAACCCACGGTGGGGACAAACCCGCGGGGACACCCTCCCAGCTGTCCCCAGGCGCCCTCAGCCCCAGTCCCGCTTATTAAAACAGAGCTCATTAAAACGTGAGCAGGAGCGTGCGCTCGTCCGGCGCGCGTGGCCGTTCCCTCGCCCCCGGTCCTGCCGAAACGTCGGCGGGGGAAGTTTCTCGTGAGAACGAAGCCGGCTCCTCTCCATCCCACACTGGCCGCGCTCGGCGGCGGCCCCGCAGCCCGGCACCGGCGGCGCCCGCCCCGGCCCCGTAATGGGAGCCAGGTGCCGGCCAGATGCACGCAGCCCCTTGCGCGAGTGCGCAGTGTGCGGGGGCGGGATGCAGCCCCATCGGCTCCGCACACCGCCGGCCCGGAGCGATGCCGTGTCCAGCGGACATGGCTCTGTCGCACCAAACCAGGGCACCGGCTCACGTACAGCCACGCTGCCCACACGGCACGGGACGGTCCCCTCCATGTAGCACCCTTCTGCCCCCGGGAGCCACCTCCCTGCTTTCCAGCAGCGTCGCCAAGGGTTTTTGATCGCACACCCCTATCAGTAAATATTTTTGTGGATGCACCCCCAGCAGATGTATATTGATTGACGTATAACGATATGCACGTACGGCTGAAGGTCTAATACTTTCTCCCTGCCTCCCCACGGATTGCCTCGTGCACCCCACTTTGGAGAGCACTGCTTTGGAGGACAGGCAAGCCCCTGGCCCGTGTGTGCAGGCAGGGTGCTGCGTGCCCGTCTTGCCCCCGCCAGCCCCGGAGAGAGGAAGCCCGGGGACCCAGGGCTTGCCAGGACCCAGAGGAGAGGGTGGCCGGGGGAGCGGGCAAGCAGAGTTGCCACCTTAGTACCCCACGCCATACCCAAATCGCTGCCCTGCACCGGCCCTGGTGTCCCACCCGGGGCATCAGGCGGGGTACGGGCATCCTCCCGGTGCTCCGACCCCCCACTCAGCACCCTGTCCCCCAGCCCCGTCCCCCCGCCATGCCTGAAGGGCCACGGCTGGTGCACGATGCACCCCAAGGGCACAGCCCAAGGGAAGGTGGGACGGCTGTTTTGCGGGGTTTGCCCAAGCATTGGGGGGTGGGCGAGGGCGGGAGCGGGGAAGCGCCGAGCCGCGGCAGAGCTGAAGCCAGGAGGGAGAGGATGCGACTCGCTTCCAACGAGAGGGTCAAGGCGAGGAGGGCGACCACCAGCGCCCGTGGGAGGGGAGGGCAGGCTGCGGCCGGGGCAGCGCGGCCTTGGGAGGGGATGAGGCAGAGGACGGGACTCATGGGACCGCTCCAGAAGGACGGCGGCACTCGGACCCAGCCCCGGCCCCAGGCAGGGGGAGCGCAGCTGCACGGGGAGGCACAGCAGGACCCGCTGCAGCAAAGGGGCAGCCCTGGCATCTCCGAGGCAAGTTTAGGGGGCCCAGGAAGGCACACGGGGCAGCAACGGGGTGCAAGCCCAGCCCTAATGCTCGCGGAGGGGCTGCTGTGGTTGCTGTGTCTGGGCTGGAGCAGGGAGGTGCAACGAGGGGCTGGGGGCCCAGCAGGATGAGGCCACTGCTCTCCCAAGGGACATGGTGGCCTTGGGTATGTACCAGGCACCCTCCGGGGTCAGCCAGACCCCGGCCACGCCGTTCTCGCTGCGTCACCCGCTCCTGGCCGCTGCTGGGATGTGCTCAAAATAGCTACGATGGACGTAGCCAGGAATTGGGGGGGGTCAGGCCCCCATCGAGGGCATGGCCGGGGGGCGCGGGCAGCCTGCCAGCCTGGCCCTGGAGCCGGGCAGGCAGCGCACCCTCCTTGGTGTCCGTCCTCGGTCCCCAGCCCCATGCGTGCTGCATCCACCAGACCCGAGAGCACCGTCAGGCATCACGGCACCGTGGCGGCGACCACTTCTCCCTGCTCCCGAGGCTCTTATTTTAGCTCCTTCTCATCCCTTTCCCCTGCTCTAAAAAAAGGAACGGTTTAAATGAGGCAGGCTTGGCCAATTAAGAAAACCAGCCGGAGGAGCAGCCCGCTGCTGAGGCCAGCTTCGGCACCGTGTGCCACAAAGGGACCGGGGTGAGCCGGCGGCAGTGCCGAGCCCGAGCCCTTCGCCTGCTGCGGAGGAAACCCAGCCCGCGGCGCCGCGGGGGCCAGCCCAGCTGGAAAACCCATCGCGCCGCTCACCTCGCTCACCACTGTGAAAAACCGGGCAACTTCAAAGCCGGGAGCTCGCGAGGTGCTGGCACCGCACGGCGGCCCCGGCATCACCCGGTTTTGTAACCGCGCTGGCCCGGTGGAGAAGGAGCCTTTCCAAATAACCCGGCCCTCCAGCAACCGGGGAAAAAAGAAAAAACAAAACACAGGAGTGTTATTCCTCTTGGCTAAGCAAGCCCTGTGCAAACTTCCAAAGGATTTATGGCATTTTAAAGTTTTCCCCTTCAGCACAGTACTTCTCCAAGACTAAACATCTTCATCAATTCTCAGCCGGCTGGGGTTAGGGCTGCGGCGTGGCAGCGCTCGGCCGCGGCAGCGAAGGTGCGTATTTCTTTTGGCAAACCCCGAGCGCCAGCCCTGGGCTGGATCAGACGGCAGCGGAGGGAAGTGAGCTGCCTGCTTTGAACAGCCACCATCATTCACACGTTATTTTTAATAGCTCAGCAAGACAGAGTCCGCCCTGCCCAGGAGACTTGGCTCGAGCCCATCGCGCTCACAGCTTCGCCGAAACGCCGTTATAGAAGCCGAAAGGTCTGGCAGGGGGAGAAGCGGGGGGCAGGCAGGGAGGGGAGCAGCGCCCGAGGCCGTCGGCAGATGGGCGCGGGATGAATTTGGGAGCGGAGACTGGTACCTTCCAGCCACGCCGAGTGGCACCCGGAGCAGGAGAGCGTCACGGGGGCCACTTGAGGGCTGGGAGCACTTTGCCCTGGCTCGCTTGCACGTGTAACCGCTGCGTTTATATTTATATATTGTGGTGTTGTATTTATAAGGTTGCCTGAAGGGACAGGGCACTGCTCGTACGCACAGAAAGCACCCAGGGGCCTGGGAACTCAGCACCCAGGCTCCGCGCAGGGGCAGCCAGTGGCAGGAGAGTCCTGGTGCAGTGCAGCGCCGGAGCACCGGCTCCCTAGGGTCGGTGCCTGGCGTTACCACCGCGCCCAAGCACAGGGACCGGAGGCCGTTGGCTTCCAGAGCCTGTGGGCACGCACGCGCCAGCGGCAGGAGAGGCGCAAGGAGCGGCAGAGCCCGCTGCAGCCGTCTCGCCCTGCTCTCCGCTGCATCCCTCCCCTCCCAAAGGCTTCCAGCCCCTTCTACAGTGAAGGACGGCAGCCGCCGACAGCCAGAGCCCCCAAGCCACAGGAAACCTCTAATAAGAGGCTGTTTAAACTCGACGTCAAGGCTTAAGTCCTCTACTTATTTCCTAATCGCTGTTATTTGCTGAGCTGTGCGGATCCAGCCGCCCAGCCCTCACCCTTGGCAGGTCCTCGTCCCCGAAAGCCTTTCGCTCAGCTCCTGCGCGGCGGCGCAGAGCCCGGGAGCTCACAGCCCCGCTGCAGCCCTTACGCCCACAGGGCTCGGGATCGCTGCCCGCAGGCAGCCAGCCCCAGCAGCAGCGTGCCAGTGCACCGGGGGAGCTCGCCGGCTCCGGCAGGAGGGCAGGGGTCCCCTGTGCCGAACCCCACCAGGGCCGAGGAGGAGGCTGCCCGTTCCCCCTGCCCTCAGCCCATGCCGTCGCGTTGCCTCTCCCAAGCTGTGCCAGGGCTGGGACAGTTTGGGGCACCAAGCCCACCCACGGCAGGCAGCAGACACCCCGGTCAGGCAGGGCTGCCTGCACCACGTCGCCCAGCACAACCGGGAGGGACAGTACCTGGGAGGCAGCTGGGCTGGCTCGGGGGTCAAAGATCCGCAGTTTCTTGTCCTGTTGAGATAAAAAGAAAACAGAGGAGGGTTAAGGACCCCGGGGCCAGCGGGATGTCAGGCCATATGAGGCGGAAGGCTGGAGCGAGCAGCCCCCCTTCTTCCTGCCCATCACTCTCCTGCCTGCAGTGCCTGCCCCTACGGATGGCTTGCACAGTGTCCTCCAGGTCCTGCCCCACATCACGGGCAGGGGCGCACCCCCAGGACCCCCACAGCCTCACCAGGACCCCAACACCCTCAAAACTGCTCCCAGAGAAGGGGGGAGCTTCCAAAGTAGAGCCAGGGCTGGAGCCCGACCCTCGGACGCCATCCTGCCAGTGCTCCCCAGCACCCCACAAGCAGGGGAGCGAGCCCTCTCCTGCCCAGCACTCCACAGCCCAACGGGGCCTGGGATGCCCTTCGGAAAGGGCTGGCTGGGGCGCAGAGGCAGCATGGAGGTGCCCTGGTGCCAGCCTTGCTGTCAGGGTGCTATTTGGGGAGTGCACACCGTGCCGGCTAGACCCACATGGCACGGCACGGCAGTGCTGCAGGCCTTGGGGGGGGCCACACGGCACGGCTCGGGGGCTGACCCGCACCCCGGATGGCATGGCTTGGGGTTTTAGCCTCTGTGCTCAGCCTGCACACTTGGTATGGGGCTCCAACTGCTCTCTTAGCCTGCACACTCAGTCTGCACGCTTGGCCGGCCTCCATGCTCCATCTCGGTCCTACTCGCTCGCTCAGCCCGCATGCTTAGCCTCCACCCTCGGCACAGGGGGGCTGACTGCTCGCTCAGCCTGCAGGCTCGGTCTGCATGCTCAGCTGGGCTTGCACGCTCTGTCCTGCTCACCCGGCCTCTGTGCACGGCCTGGGGGCCTGGCAGCTTGCTTGGCCTGCATGCTTAGCCTCCACGCTGGGCCTGCACGCTTAGCACGGAGGCCCGCCTGCTCGCTCAGCCTGCACGCTCAGTCTGTGTGCTCAGCTGGCCTGCACGCTCGGCCTGGGCGCCTGCCCGCTCGCTTGGCCTGCCCGCTCGCTCGGCCTGCACGCTTGGCCTCCATGCAGGGCCTGCGCACAACCCGCGCGCTAGCGTGTCCGGCAGCGTGCGGGCAGCGAGCAGCAGGCGCCATCTAGTGCTCCCTTCCTCCCCTGCTCCGGCGCCGCTCGCTGACCCCATTTCTGCCCTTTTCTCCCCAAAACAGGATCACCACGTGCCCTCCAGGACCAGGGCGCAGCCGGCAGCCAGCCTGGCCGTGCCGTGCCGTAGGGAGGTCGCCCATGCGAGCCGCTCACCTTGCAGGAGGTGCCGAGGAGGCGGCCATCTCGCTTCCAGGCCAGGCTCTGCAGCTGGTCCCCGTGGGAGTCCAGGGCTGCGGGAGGAAAGCAGGGTCAGGACCGGGATCAAGCAGGGCTCCTCCCGCAGATGAGGCAGGCGTACGGGCAGGAGCCATCGCTCTCCCACCCGTGAGCACCGGAGCGCTTGCCAGGGGGAAATGATCTCGTCTCTCCGAAGGGCCGGCGGCAGCCAGAGCAGGGGCCAGGACCCACCGGGATGCTGCCGTGTCCGTGCAGGGAGCATCCCCACGCCCCTGGCAGCTCAATCCGAAGGGCAGGAGCCCTGGGAAAGCCACAGGGCACTGACCCCCCCACGCTGCCACCCAGCCTCCTCTCCCCGTCGGGTTAGCTGAGATCTGGGCAAGGACGGTCAGCAACAGCCCACGGCACCCACGTCTACGCAGGCACTGGGACGCGCAGGGAGAGGGACCTGTCACCCCAGGGGATCCCCAGCAAAGCTGCTACAGGCACCCTGGGCAGTACAGGAGCCTTTTACACCGCTACGAGCGTAGGGGAGCCTGTGCACACGCACAAGGGGCTGCGGCGCTCCCTGCCCAAAAAGCCACCCATGCTGCCTGTTTGGCGACACCGAGGTCTGGACTTGAGCCCGTTGCTTGAGCCCAGGCACCAGCACGGTGGAGATACGTGTCGCAGGCAGGAGCTGGCAGGCACGGCCATGCCTACCTGTCAGCGGCTGCTGCTGCCCCACGTCCCAGACGGTGACTTGCTTCCCTGCGCCGCTGGCCAGGATGCCGTCCGCCGTGGGGTGGAACTGCAGCATGTCCACCGGCCCCCCCCCGGGCCCCAGGGTCAGCCCCGCGCCACCGGGCATGTCCTGGCCGCTCTCGGGCAGGCGCCACACCTTCACCTGCAGCCCCAGGGAGAGGTGGGTCAGTCCCCAGGCAGGCGAGCCGGCCCCGGCTGGATGCCGGCGGTGCTCGACCTGGGCTTGCTGCTTTTCCAGGCTTTGGTCCCTGAGGACACCAGGCGACCCCTCATCGCAGCTCGGTGGGATCAGAGCTGCGGGCAACCCAGGTGGGAGAGGGCTGATCCCTGGCTGACACCATCTGCCCTGTCCCCCACAGTCTGGGGACATCCCACACCACTCCCCAAGGCTGGCACCTTCCACCCCAGGCTCCTCTTATTCCCATCACTCTGGCTCCATCTCCTCCGGGCTCTACAGTGAATCGCAGAGACACGCCGGGGGACACAGGGTGCCCTCTCGGGACCCCCGGCACCGAGCACTCACCGTCTTGTCAGCAGAGCCCGTAGCCAGCAGGAGCTGATCGAAGGGCGAGAAGTCAAAGTCCATCACCACATCTGGAAGGAGAGGGGCAGAGGTTCGTCCTCACCTTACCCCCGCAGACAGCGTGTCTGCCCACCTTTGCTCTTCCTCAGCCTCAGACCCTTTTCATACACACACATGTGCAGGCGGGTGCGGGCAGCCGGGGTCAGATCCAGCCCCACTGGGGCATTTTGGAGCTGCTCAGCTTTGCTGCGAGAGCCTGGGCCCCTCCCCGCTGTCGGTCAGGGTCTCGTACCCCTTCCTGGGGGGATGGGAGCCCTGAAGGGTAGCACCATGCAATTGCATAGAATCATAGAATCATAGAATCATTGAGGTTGGAAAAGACCTCTAAGATCATCGAGTCCAACCGTCAACCCAACACCACCATGTCCACTAAACCATGTCCCTAAGCGCCTCATCTACACGTCTTTTGAAAACCTCCAGGGATGGGGACTCCACCACTTCCCTGGGCAGCCTGTTCCAATGTTTCACCACTCTTTCAGTAAAGAAATTTTTCCTTACATCCAATCTAAACCTCCCCTGGCGCAACTTGAGGCCATTTCCTCTCGTCCTATCACTTGTTACTTCATCTCCCTGTCTAACCCACCGCCACCCAGGTTTGGCTCTGATTTCAGGACAGACATCCCCAGGAGGCTCAGGGAGAAGCACGAACAGCACAAGGGCGTCTGTGCCGGCCCGGATGCCGGCGAGCGAGGCCGTGGCCAGCTGGGGCCATGCTGGTAACAAGGCTCCCTTTGTAACGCCCCGGCTCAGCGCGTCGGCGGCAGGGACGCTCCTCGCAGCTCCAGCGGCAGGGCCCTCCGGGAGAAAGGCTGGCACCACCAGCAGCAGCCCCTTGGATGCATTTGGCACGCTCAGGAAAGTAGGTCACTGTGTACTTTTCTGCTTCCAGGAGGCTGTGGAGAGACAGGCCCAGGAGGCGCGAAAAGCGAGCAGCTCACTCTGCTACATTTGCCCTGGGAGGAGAGAAAAATCCCTTCCCTGCTTTGGAGGCGTTGCTCTGACATGGCCAGCATCAAAGGGCTCATGCTAAATCTCATTAAGAAGCTGTTAATGATGCCGTGGCTCCCCGTGCACCCCTCCAGCGCTCCCCCGGGAGCAGCGGAGCTCGCCGGCCCGCTTGCGAGTGCGGTGCAGCAATCCACGCCCAGCCCTGCGCCGCTGGGGCAGGGACGGAGCCGGGCGGAGGCAGCACGGGCTGGGCACGCTGCGCAGTCCTGCAGCGGTGCCAAGGCACTGCACGCAGGAAGGCGACGCTGGGACCGGCTCCCATCTTGCTGCTCTGGTGCAATTTTTGGGAAATGGGTGATCAGTGCCCCCCCATTTCGGCTGGCACTGCTGCTCCGAAACCGGGAGAGGGGTACCCTGAGCTCCCCACCACTCCTTCCCCGTGCCCGGGCAGGAGGCAGAGCCCTCCACCTCCGCGGCGTGTGCTCCTCTGCCAGTGGCTATGCTGCCAGCCGCCTCTTCCCATGCAGCACTGGCTCTACCCACATCAGAGCTGCTCAGGGCCACGTAGCTGCCGGTCCAGCCTGTTCCTCCCATCGCTGGAGCCGGGTACGCCCGCGGTGATGCCGTCCCCAGCTCCTCCGCCAGCCTGGCACTGGGTGTACTGGGAACTTCAGGGCGTGCAATGAGTAACATGGCAAGGGTGTGCTAGAGGAAGAGCGTGAGCAAGAGCTACGTGTCCAGACCTCGCTGCAGCTCGAGAGATGAAGGGACGTGGATCAATTTGGCTCCTTAGCAGAAGCCCAGCCTGGCAGAGCCCCGCATGGTCAGCGTGGCTGCAGTCGGCTTGTGCCTCGCACACAAGTGAGACTTGTCAGGGTCACCCTGTCCATGGGTGATGGTCCCTGGGGACTCCAGCAGCTCCTCCAGCCCCTCGCCTGCGAGACAGCCCAACATGGCATCCCGGACTGGGACTCAGCACCCGAGCCCCTTCGCACAGCCCATGCAGGGCCAAACACCTCCTGTGGAGGTGGTACCCGACTCCTTGGTGCCCCGGTGCAGAGCATGGCAGTGGCACGGGACAAGCCAGACCGGGGCCGGCAGACACCCAGCTCACCTGAGTGGCAGCAGAGCTGAGACACGGTCCTCTTGCCTCCATCCTCGCACTCCAGCGGCACGACGCCCAGCACACCTGCAGGAGAGGACACAGGAGCAGGTCACCAGCCACCCACCAGCCTGCCCATCACCCACAAGATGCTCCCAGGACCCCCCCCAGCCTGGGACACAGCGTGGGGGGCACCCAGCTTTGCAATGCAAGCCAAGAGGTGTGGGACTGTCAGCACCTTTGGGGGAATTCGGGGAAAGCCTCCTCCACTCGCCCTCGTGCCTCCTGGGGTCCGTGGGGCTGACCCAGCAACGAGCCCCGCAGGGACCACAGGGGCAAATCCATCCCACCCCCCCAGCCGCGCTTGGCACACCTTCCCTTGTGCCTCACCTGCTGCCTCGGCATTGAATGCGATCCAGCGGCAGCTGGCCTTCACATGGTTCCCGCAGGACGAGACGGAGCCAGCCCGGATACCCCCGATCCAGGCCTGGGATGGAGAGGGAAAACCCATGTCAAGAGACGTCTCTGTTTCAGAGGAGCCCGACGCCGTGGCCAGATCACGGCTGGCGGGGAGACAACGAAGCATCGGCACAGCATCGCTAGAGACCCTCAGCCCCACCGGAGCTCCCACACCGATGGACCTGGCACTACCTGGAGGCTGCCGACACCAACGGAGTCATGCCGGAGGCACTTTATAGGGCCCCGTCCTCTGGGAGGGCCGGGGCAACGTGGCTGCTCATGCTCCCTGCATAAAAGCGCAGCCCCTCGCCGGGGCTGGGGGCTTTGGGGCCAGCTTTGCCAGGAACGGGAGACAGGAGCATCCCGGTTCCCAGCGCTGCCTCTCCCCAAAACTGTCCCAGCCCTGGGCTCTCCCACGGTGGGAAGGGCTCAGAGGACTTTGCGATAAACTGATCTCGGGGAATTTGGGATGGGACAAAGGCTCTCGGGCTGCAGAGGACCACAAGGTCAGGCCATGGTTGACCGAGGCAGATAAACACCTCCGGCAGCGTGCTTCCCGCATGGACAAGGAACTCCGTTACAGCTCCAAAACCAAAATCCTGCTTTGCAGCGTTTCTCACTACTACCCCATGGCCAAGCACTGCACCCGTGGGGCACTGGGACACCCTGCGTCAGCCGGACCCGCTCCAGGTGACACAGACACCCGGCCTCAAGTGGCCACCAGGACCAGGAGCTCCCGGGCACACCCAGGGCCAAGTCCAACCCTCGAGCAAAGGCGGGTGTTTTACAGCTGCCACCGTGCCTGCACGCCCGCCCGGGGGCCACTGGCATCGCAGAGAGCTGCAGCAGGTGGCCGGAGCGGTGGATACCCTGCAAGCAGGGCAGAGCCCTTTGCAGGGAAGGGAGCTGCGTACGCAGCCCCAAAAGGACTGAGCCCCGGGTTTCCTCTCCTTGCACGGCTTCCTTTTGAGGTCTGACAGAGAGCAGCAGTTCCTGCAGCACTTCCTCTGGTCCTTGTCACAGCAGCCTGCTCGGTGGCAGACCTGTTAACCCTTCCCCTGCTGAAGGGAGATTCCTCTCCCCGCACCCAGCAGGGGGGGCCGGGGGCTGCAGCGGGGATGGGGAACGGGTCTGGAGCGTGACCAAGACCCAGGAGGAAGGGTCCCACAATCTGCGCCCCGTCATCCTGCACTGGTCCCCCAGTGAGGGGGTCACTAGCCACATCGAGCCCCCAGCATCCAGGGCTACCACGCAGGACCCCTGCAGCGAGGTTTCGCAGAGGGACTGCTGAGCTGGTCCATCCCGGCTCCGCAACGTCCCCGCACACAGGCGGGAGCCCTTGGGGAAGCGATCCCTCCCGCAGCGGGCCAGGGAGTCTGGTAAAGCATATGGTACCATCCTGGCTACGTCCCTAAAACAAACCGCAAGCTTTCAGGGCGCCTCTGCCAGAAGAGCCCTGCAGACGCTGCCTGAAGGGAAGAAGCGACTCAGATGTGATCCTTCATGTTTACACCACGCCTCCTGATCTGGCCAAGTCAAGTGTCTGCCTTCACCTCTGTAAACAAGCTGCTCTGCTCGGCCAGGGACACGAACAGCGTTTCCCGCTGTGACACCCGAGATGGGTTCGGAGACGAGACGTCCATCTCCCACCTCCTGCCCTGCAGAGCTGGGTGACGTGGCTTCGCTTCCCAGGGACACGTTTCACGCCTGGATGGGAAATGCCTCTCGGAAAGGCCACCTCCCGTGTGCCGAGGCTGGTGCGGGCTGCCGGAGGCAGAGCAGACGCCTCCCCGCACACCAGGGCGAGAGCACGCCATCCCTCGGCATCCCACAGAGCTCCCCCACTGTGAGAACCGACACCAGGGTAGTGGTGACAGGGATGTCCTCGCCTAGAGGATGCCATAACCCCCCCATGGCCAGGCAGCCCAGCATCCACACCGCACAGATGCACACGCTCCCTGGGCCGGCCGTTGGCAGCAGCTCATCTGCACCCTGAGGTTCGCAGCCAAAGGCTTGGCTGGCTGCGATTTCGGTGACCTGCCACCTGCTCTGCAGATGCACTGCGGCTGGCACGCCACGGGGATGGTGGGATGCTCGAGGCTGGGCACAATGGTGGGGGCCACAGTGTCCCCTCCTACAATTGAAGCTCAGGGGGATGTTTCGGGTGCTCGCCGGGTCTGCAGAGGTGTGCGAGTGCAGGGCAGGCCAGCTGGGCGCAAGGACAGCTTGGCCGGGAAATTACAGGGAAGGAGAGCGCCGAAGTCCAAAGGCTGGGAGACGAATGTTTTGGTGGCCCCGGGGGCCCCCAAATTCTTTTCAAAGGCAGCAAGACGCAATGATTTTTAGCAGCATCACCCATCCAGCTTGAGCCCTCCACTTCTGGCCACATGGCCTACACCGAAGGGTACCAGCTTCCTGCACCTGCGTGCCACCCTGGCATGACTGGCAACCAGAGCAGCCTGCGCCATGCAACTGGTCCACGGCGTCCCTTCCCCACGTGGGACCGTCGCCGGCAGGGACCCTGTTCCAGCCATGCCAGCTCCCCTCTGCCCCACGGGCTGGGAGCCACCCGGGCAGGATCCCACCACCCGCTTCCACCGTGGCAGAGCAGCAGCAGCCTCGCTCACGGCCACGGTGCTGCGGGGATGGCGGGCAAAGGGTGTCCGGCTCAGGGAGCCCCCAGAAGGGCTACGTGTCCTGATAACGCTCCCCAATGCGGCTCACCCGGCACAACCCACCCCCGACCCAGTATCTCTTCATGAGCCGAGACGGATCACGACGCTCGGCACGGTTGGGCCTGGTTATTCGTGGGGCAGAGGCTGGAGCTGGGCACCGCGTGGCTCCGTGCTGCCTGGTGAGACCCACCGGCCCTGCCCGGCCTCGGCGGTGCTGAGCTCCGCAGCTCGCGGGCAGGGTGACAGAGCTCAGCACCGTCCCGCGGGGCCCCAGCGCTTCCTCTTTGCCTGCGGAAGCGGGGTGGCAGAAGTGGGGCCCAGCATTTCACGCTCGGGGTGCACGCCGGGCCGAGCGCAGGCGAGGTACCAAGCTGAGCCGGGACGGCAGGCAGCGCGAACCGGAGGCCAACGGCCTGTGCCAGCCGTGCCCGGCCAGGGTCTCACGGCAGGAGGGGCGCAGCCCGGCTCCCTGCCACCACGGGACGGGTACCCCAAGCCAGCGGCACCGGCTGCACCGGAGCAGCTCCCGGCCGGGGGCGGAGGCGGGGGGGAGAGGGCTGGGGTTCCCCGCCGGTACCCGGCTGCAAAGCGCCCCGTGGCAGGGAGCCTCGGCGGACGCCGGGGCGGGAAGCGGTGGGTGCCAAGGAGGGGCCGCCCGGGCGACACTGCCGCACCGCGGCCGGGCACCGGGCGGGGGACCCGGGCACGGCCCCGCCATACCGGCGGTGCCGCAGCAGCGGGACCCGGAGCCGCGCCCTGCCGGGGCCGCCCCGCCCCGCCCCTGCCCGCCGGGAGCCCCGGCCCCGCCGCCACCGCCCCCGCACCTCCCCCTCCCCCTTCCCGGTACCACGGATGGCGGGGGGCGTCCCGCGGCGCTCACCTCCCTGCGGGGCAGCCGGGCCTCGGTGTGCCGGAACTTGGACGCCTTGAAGCGGTTCATGGTGCCCCGGCAGCACCGGGCTGCACCGAGCCGCGCCGAGCCCAGCCGCGCCGCTCCGCCCGCCCCGGCGCCGCCGCCGGCCCCGCCCTTCCCCTCGGCCCCGCCCCGGGACACGCCCTTGTCCCTTAGCCCCGCCCCTCCGCGCTGGACACGCCCCCTCCGGACCCCTCGCCCCACGCCCTCGGCTGTCCCCGGCGCAGGGACGTGTCCCGCCCCGGCGAGGGCACCGTGAGCGGGGCAGAGACCCCCCCCGCCCCGGCGCAGCGGCTCCCCGGGACCCTCCTCGGACCCTCCCGCCCTTGGGGCTGACCCCCGGCGCCGGAGCCACCCCAGGGCCGACCGTCCCGGGGGGCGCAGCCCCTTTCCCTGCCTCCCGCAGAGATTCGGGGTCGCCAGACCGCCCGCGGGCACCCGCGGCTGCGACCCCCCGCCGTCGCCCATATTTCCCGCCGGAGAGAAGGGCGGCTGTTCCCCCGGGCAGAGAGGACGGGGCTAGCGGGAGGTTTCCAGTCCCGCGGGCTCAGCACCCTCGCCCCCTCCCCGGCCTCGCAGCCGGCGGGGAAGAGGAACCTTCGCGTACAGACGGCTGCCGGGGGAAGGGACGAGAGGAGAGCGCCGGACCCGAGCCCTCCGGGGGAGCCCGGGTCTCCTTCCCCGCCGCCCGGGGCCGCGACACTCGCGTGCGCACGGCGAGCGCGGACGGGACGTGACACGGCCCCCCCCCGCCGCGTCCTCCCGCGCGCCGCGGGGCCGAACCTCTCCGCTGACCGGGGTTTAAAAGCGCCAGCCCCGGTAACGAAGGCGGGAGGGAGACGCGCTTGGCACCGATTATCCCCCCCCGCTCGGGGAAAGCTCCCGCCCGCGGCGCTAGCGCAGCCATCCCGGGTGCAGAAAACCCTTTGTTTCGGTTCTCCCGTTACGTTCCCTCCGCCCGGGCGGCACAACAGCCCTCGGAAGGGAGCAGGAGACCCCGAGCACGGGGCACCGGGCCGCCAACCCTGCCGCCGGGCGGCTGCTTCCCGAGGCCGGGCTGCCTCAGCCCCTCTGCGGGAGGGTGCCGCGGGGTCCGGCTGGGCCTGGCTCCCCCAAACCGGCCCGGGGGGGGACGACACACAAGCTCTTCCCGACAAGGGCCCCGTCTGCCGCTCCCTTCCCCTGGGTCTCCTCACGGAGACCCGCGCTCGTCCCTTGCCTGGCACAGCTGCCCTGCGCAGGGGCTCTCCCGGTGCTTCCCCCCCCCCCCCCCCCGGGGCCGCCGCGCCGGGGCTCTGCTGGGGGTTCCCCTCCCCGGCAGCTAAAATACCGCGGTCGCCCCCAGCGGCCCAGGCGCCGCGGGCCGCGGCAGCCGAAGCCCGGGGTGACACCTGCACTTTGGCCACAACAACCCCCTGCAGCGCTACAGGCTTGGGGAAGAGTGGCTGGAAAGCTGCCTGTCGGAAAAGGACCTGGGGGTGCTGGTCGACAGCCGGCTGAACATGAGCCGGCAGTGTGCCCAGGCGGCCAAGAAGGCCAATGGCATCCTGGCCTGTATCAGAAATAGTGTGGCCAGCAGGAGCAGGGAAGTGATCGTGCCCCTGTACTCGGCACTGGCGAGGCCGCACCTCGAATACTGTGTTCAGTTTTGGGCCCCTCACTACAAGAAGGACGTCGAGGTGTTAGAGCGTGTCCAGAGAAGGGCAACGAGGCTGGTGAGGGGTCTGGAGAACAAGTCTGATGAGGAGCGGCTGAGGGAACTGGGGTTGTTTAGCCTGGAGAAGAGGAGGCTGAGGGGAGACCTCATCGCTCTCTACAACTACCTGAAAGGAGGTTGTAGCGAGGTGGGTGTTGGTCTCTTCTCCCAAGTAACAAGCGATAGGACGAGAGGAAACGGCCTCAAGTTGCACCAGGGGAGGTTTAGATTGGACGTGAGGAAAAATGTCTTTACTGAAAGAGTGGTGAAACATTGGACCAGGCTGCCCAGGGAAGTGGTTGAGTCCCCATCCCTGGAGGTATTTAAAAGACGAGTAGATGAGGCGCTTAGGGACATGGTTTAGTGGGCATGGGGGTGTTGGGTCGACGGTTGGACTCGATGATCTTAGAGGTCTTTTCCAACCTCAATGATTCTGTGATTCTATGACACCGCCGCCCTACGGCAGCCGCGTCCGGCAGCGGCACCGCGCATGCGCAGCAACGGGCGCCCGGTACCGGCGCGGCGGCGGCGCGGGGCTAACCGCGCAGGCGCGCTGCCGTCCCCCCTCCGCCCGCGCAGCGCGTGCCGTCGCGCGTCGCCGGTGGCGCAGGCGCAGCGCTGCCGCGCGGGCCAAGATGGCGGCCGGGAGCTCTTCGCGCTGGCTCGGGGCGGCCGCCGCCGTCGCCGCCGCCAGGAGCCGCGGGCCGGGCGAGGGGCGGCTGCCGCTCGTCTGGCTCGTCCGGGGGCTGGGCGTCCCGCCGCCTCCCGCCGCCGCCTCGGCCCGCGCCGCCCGCCGCCTCCTGCCGCTGTGCGCCGGGCTCTGCGCCGCGGGTGAGCGGGGCCGGGGGCGGCGGGGCCTCGGCGGGCCGGGGCGGGGGGCGGCGAGCCGCGGGCTGTCGTGCCGGGCCCGGGCGGGGGCCGGGCCCCTTCCCCCGGCCTTGTCCCGCCTCCTGCCCTCCGCGGCGCCGTCCCGGCCCTCACCCCGGCCCCTCTGCCCTCCTCTCCCGCAGGGACGAAGCGCGTCGCCGCCGCCTCCTTCCACAGCAGCGCCGCGGCCCGCGCCACGGAGGACTACTACCAGGTGCTGGGGGTGCCCCGCACCGCCACCCAGAAGGAGATCAAGAAGGCCTACTACCAGGCACGTCCGACCGCGGGCCCTGCCGGGAGGGGGACGGGACCCTGCCGGGGGGGGGAGACACCCTGCCGGGGGGACGGGACCCTGCCGGGGGGGGGACCCTGCCGGGGGGGGGACTCTGCCGGGGCAAGGCGGGCGACCGCCGGGCCGCGGCCGAGGGCCCGTAGCCAGACGGAGGAGTCGTAGCCGCCCGCAGCCTCCCTTGTACGGCAAAGAGCAAAAAAGCCTTTGAGATCCCTGCGTTTGGACCCGCTGGGGGCGAGGGGAGGTAGCGGTGGGAAAGCTCGGCAGATGGGTTTGGGGATCTCTCCAGAAGCGTGGTCCTCCCGCGCTGTCATCTCGGGTCTCTTTCCCGAAGGGCCTGGGACTGCTGAAGAGATTCAGGAGCAGCTTCTGTAGTTCCGTATGTTGGGATGATAACGGAAAATGAAGGCTTTTAGTTCCCTAAAATACAGATAGTGAGTGCCAAGCCTTGCCTAATGTGTTTTTCCTGGCATGTGAGATAACGCTAAAGTAAATTACTTCTGTCTGTCTCTAATAGTTTGATTTTTGTTGTTTAGCTGGCAAAGAAATACCACCCTGATACAAACAAGGATGACCCTAAAGCTAAAGAGAAGTTCTCCCAGCTGGCAGAAGCCTACGAGGTAATATGCAGGATTTTATCCTCATGAAAAGGAAGAAAGATTGGAGGGTAGATGAGGCGAACCACTTCTTCTTGGGTGCCTTTCCTGTAAAACCATGGCTGTTTTTTCATTTCCTGTACTTTAGGCGCGAGTGTCTCTGTCCCAGCGGTGTCTCCAGGAAATTACTTAGCCCAAGTATCTGATTTAGCTGGATACGTTTTGGGCCGTTTGAATTTGTGCTCTTCCTTAGCAGTGAGCGACTGGCAGGGATGCCGTGGTCGCTGCGGTGGAATTATCGGTCAGCTTAAACAAACCGACCTGTCGGCAGTTACTAGCTGTTTGAGACGGAGGTGCCTTCCACCGTGCTGCACCCCAGCCCCGTTTCTTCCTGCTCTTCGGCTTGTTCAGAAATCTTCCCCTGCTGCTTTTTGCGCTCGTGGGTTTTCAAATTTACCCCGGCGCTCTTACCACTTAATACACGCGATATAGTAATGATCAGCTACGGAATGGAAGTTAGCCTTGCTTATTATAACTTGGTAAGATCTTGTCATTTTCCTGACGACGAGCTGAGAGATACCGGGGAAGAAGGAGCTTTTTGGTAATTCGCATGCTGCCGAGAGCTGGATGCCCTCCTGATGACGGGGAGGTCTGAGAACGTGGCCTTGTGGCGGTAACGCCAGTAGCCTTGAATTCTCCCGGGAGGTGCCGCTCTGCAGGTACAGGCTGTCCAGTCGCTCGGGATCTGGACAGCGTCCTGACGGCCTCGTTCTTTTGCCCCAAAGGTATTAAGTGATGAAGTGAAGCGGAAACAATACGATGCGTACGGCACGGCTAGTTTTGATCCTGGCGCAGCAGGTGCCGGCGCTGGGCGGCAGTACTGGAGCAGCGGTCCGTCGATTGATCCGGAAGAGCTTTTCAGAAAAATCTTCGGAGAGTTTTCGGGATCCCCTTTCGGCGATTTTCAGAACGTCTTTGACCAGCCACAGGAGGTATGAAGCGTGTTTATTTTCTGAGTAATGAAATGAAAACGAGAAATGAAAAAACACAAAAGCTGGAGACGGACGCTGGCCTGTCACAGACTGCTCCGGGAGCGAGCTTAAGCAAAGGATTTCCTTCTGGGAATGTCAGCACACGAGCGTCCCGTTGTATGGGTGGGAGAGTCACGTATTTTTGGTAAGCCGTGTGGGTGCGTTCTCCACATGACCAGATAGGGTATTTTCTTCTTCCTGGGCTTCAGCTACTTCATTTGGTGTTCACTGGCACCAGTTGGTGCTGCCAGACAATTCCATCATTGTAGAGGCATCTTTGCTGCTGTACGTTGATTTACATACGTCTGCTTTGATCTGTAATGCTAAAACCCACAAAATACCTTCAAACTATAAAACAAGCCTTCCAGCGTTAGGTTTGACTGCTTAATTGTCTTAATTTTGCAACTTAATTGGCTTAACTTTGCAGTGGAGCCCATAATAAAGCAAGACCCATTTCTCGTTCTTTGTACCGCAGCGAAATGCTCTTTTAAGTATTGACAGTGTTGGTTCATGTGCTGCCTTCGGAAACGCGTGCTATTTGGTACTTCTGGCTTTACTAAAAACGGCCTTTCTACCATAAACAGAATTTCCTGTTTTGTGCGGTCATCCTTGCTGACGTAAAGAGTTTATTGAGGAAGAACAGATACTTTCATTGGGATCGAAAGCCTTCTCCCTCACCTGTTGCTGCATTCCCATGAAAGAAAGCCTTTAGAAGTACTGAGAGTTTTCCTGAGGGCAGAAAAACGCTTGACTTCTATTTTTACTTCCTTCTTTTCTGTTTTTATACCTCGTTTCTGCTACACAGCTGCTCATCAGACTGGTGTAATCGTCATCCCTGTAATGTCTGCTATCCTTTTGTACCCCTTTTTATTTCTGTGAGACAGATTATCGCTTCCTCAGGTGAGGCAGAACCCTTCTGAATCTGTTTCTTCTCCCCCCCCCCCCATTACCTGGATGTATTTTAAGCATTGTTTGATATTTGGCCTAAAACAATTTCAGTCTGCTCAAGACCCCATCGCGTATCAGTTGTAGATTGATGTCCGTGTTTCCTGTACAGTATATCATGGAACTGACATTCACCCAAGCGGCAAAAGGTGTTAACAAGGAGATTGTGGTGAACATCAACGACTCCTGTGAGCGATGCAATGGTAAAGGACACGAACCTGGTACCAAAGCCCAGCGCTGTCACTACTGCAGTGGCACGGGCATGGTAAGTGCTTTTTAAGACACAGGTTCTGCTGCGCTTTTCCTTGTTGGGGCAAGTCAGCGAAAAATTCTCACTACAATCATCAGCTTATCTTGGGTGAAGCCGAGTTAATGCGGACTTGATGTTAACAGGCACTAGGAAGATTTTCTTTGTATTAAAGCAGTGCTCTGCCCAGCTGAAAGCACGAGCCTTCAGGGCTAGATCATCTGGTATCGTACACCCAGCAAACCGTATTTATATAACGTAACCGTTCTGAAATTACTTGGGCATTAAGTGGGATACTTTGAATTGAGGGGTGGAGGGAGGAGGAAGGTGATGATAGCCTAAGGGTAATCATGAAGTAAGAAGATGCATGCTACTTACAGTAAGTAAAGAAATGAACACCTCTGCTATGAGGAAAGGCTGAGAGAGTTGGGGTTGTTCAGCCTGGAGAGGAGAAGGCTCCGGGGAGACCTTATTGCAGCCTGTCAGTACTTAAAGGGGGCTTATAAGAAAGATGGGGAGGGACTTTTTAGTAGGGCCCGTAGCAATAGGACAAGGGGGAATGATTTTAAACTGAAAGAGGGGAGATTCAGACTAGATACAAGGAAGAAATGTTTTATGCTGAGGGTGGTGAAGCACTGGCACAGGTTGCCCAGAGAGGTGGTGGATGCCCCATCCCTGGAAACATTCCAGGTCAGGTTGGACGGGGCTCTGAGCGACCTGATCTAGTTGAAGATGTCCCTGCTCAGTGCAGGGGGGTTGGACTAGATGACCTTGAAAGGTCCCTTCCAACCCAAACCATTCTATGATTCTATGATGGAGCTTCAGGCTTTCAATTTCCACACATCAAAATGGGTACCGGCAATCAGTCTGTGACCAGAGGACCTTTCTGCGCAGAACAGGTGTAGCTGGTCAGAGGAGACTGCAAGCTCTTCCCACCATTTCTTCATGTGCTTCAATCTGATGGGTGGCTTTCACAGTTCAGGCTATAGCTTGGTCTCCATAATGTTTTCCTGGACGCTGGCAATAATTCATGCAAGTGGATTGTCCTTGGATTCCTCAAAATACAGATGTTTGTAGTTCCTTGTGAATAGCACTGTAAGGAGCTTTGTTCCTGCTTGCGCATTAAAGCCTAGAGATGGAAAGCGTCGTGCTTCCCTTCCCCTCGCCGTGAGACACCTGCTCATAGTGATGGTTGTCAGTGGAAATCGGAATGCGATGGCAATTGAATCTGATCCAGCTTCTCACAAGCAGCATCCTCTTTGGATTTCTGGGCCAGCTCCACCCCTTGCTAAAGGGTATCGCTCTCCTGTCAGGTTGCATGTGCAATTAGAGGGACTCAGATGTGCTGGGCCAGTCACTGGCAGTGTTTTGTGGAAGTGAAAAGTACCGTCTCAGTACCAAATATTTGTACCATCTGTGTTTTCTTCACTAGGAGACAATAAATACCGGCCCTTTTGTAATGCGATCTACGTGCCGACGATGTGGCGGTCGTGGTTCCATCATAACAACACCGTGCGTAGTATGTCGAGGAACGGGGCAAACCAAACAAAAGAAGAGAGTGATGGTTCCTGTGCCAGCTGGTTAGTGGGGTACTTGTGTGCTGCTCTCTGTTAAATGACTATAGTTCTTTGCTTCCACTCGGCCAACAGCAAGGCACTTGCCTCCAAAGCGTGGCTGGTCCCTGCCAGGTACGAATGTGAGAGCAACGTAAGTTGTTTTGCTGCAGAGAAGTTATCTTAAGAGCAAAGCAGGTTGATAGCTTGGCAATTGAAAGGGTTAGTAATGAGATGAACTTTCTGGCCACGGTTATAAATGTTTGCTTTGCCCTTCCTGAGCTGTTTTGGTTCTTGCGTGGATCCTTCTAGGCAGCTTTTGAAGAGTGAAACTCAAAAGATTTTGCTGCCTTGGGTCTTTCGTTTGTCCTTGATGAAGCTTGGGGGGAGGTGGGAATCTTGAAAGCTCGGCTCAGAAAGGAGCGCTGGTGGCCGTCCTCACCAAAGAGGGTAAAATGGGTGGTGGGGCTGAAGGCTTGCTTCTTTGAGACCGCCCTGGGTGAGCACCCTGTAATTTTCCTGCAGCTTGTGGAGGCTGCCCCGCGTTCCTTAGTCGGATGCGTTTCCCTAAAGAATTCTGTAAGGGATTGAAGTAACGAGCCTGCTTGGCATGTAGCGATCACCTCAGAGGTATAAACGTGTCCTGACACCTCCCTCCTTTGGCCACGGCTCCTGTGGAGAGTGTTAACTGTGCTGCCCGCTGGTAGGTCTTGTGCCTCGTGCTCCTGGATGTGGAGGTGCTGCTGTGGTGGCAGGCTTTTGGGGATGGCAAGAGGTCTGAAGAGAAAAGCTGTAGGTATCCAAGTAACACGTGGATTATAAGGTGACATTCCCTCTTTTTTTCTGATTGCAGGCGTTGAGGATGGGCAGACAGTTCGGATGCCTGTGGGGAAGAAAGAAATTTTCATTACGTTCAGGGTACGTATCGTTATATTGTAGGCTGTTTCCATCACTTAAGTTGGTTGCTTGTTCCCTTCGCAACTGCCTGGGAAGTCTGACTGAATGGGGGACGGAGGAGGAAGAGCGAGTGATCCTTTGAAACAGCTGAGGTAACACGATCCACGTGAACTTTGAGATAGCAGAAGATCTGCATTGTAACAAGTGGTGTAACGTTAAGTCTGCTCATGAAGAATCGCGCTGCTTGTTCCAGGACGAGGCCCTTACGGTAGCGTGCATCAAAATTCAGAGTAGGTCCTTGATGCCTTGAGTCTTTGAGTTGGAAATGTGAAGGAGCTGTCTGCTTGCAGGGGTGGGAGCGCCGAGGAGGGCTGCGGGAATGCCCGTGAGAGGCTGGCTGGTTGTCTCCTTTTGCAGATACATGTTAAGTGCTGCTTTGCACATGTTTTGTAGCCGGGGCCCTCTTCTCCTGTAGGTATCCTGTCATACGCATCCCTGTCAAGGAGGAAACTTTTTTCAGCACCTTTTTTGTGGTGCGGGAGGATTTAATTCTCTTCCAGCCTGCGAGGCCACTGCTAAGGTGCTTGCCTCCCTCTTCTCTTCTGGCTTTCCCCGGTTCAGGGTGCTGGACAAGGCAGTGCCTTCTCTGTCTCTGCAGAATCACCCTGACACTGATAAATTAACAACAGGATTAGGGGAGGGAGTTGCTGAGATAGGAAGCAGGCATCCTCCTAAGCCTCTGGCTAATTACAGATATGTCAAGATCTGTGTTTTTCTAAAGGGCCGAACGTTAACTTGGACTTCTTAGCCGTGCAGTTTTGTGGATGATAAAGGGTCTGACTGCAGCATTCTGGCAGGTTTTATTATGAGAACTTTCAAAGCCATTTACCGTGAGAACTTCATGGCGTTGTGCTCACTTCTGTTTGGAACTGCCTGCCTTTCAGGTTCAGAAAAGTTCTGTGTTCAGAAGAAATGGAGCAGATATCCATTCGGACCTCCTTATTTCAATAGCACAGGCTGTTCTGGGAGGCACAGCCAGATGTCAAGGCTTGTACGAGACAATCAATATCACGGTAAGTACCATTACGTGGAAGAGCTTGGGCATAAATCGAAGTGGGACAGCAGAGACTTCTCCTTTGCTGCAAAGATGGTGCAAATCTCCTAAGTCTGCCAGTATCGAGTTTCAGACTTCTTTAGGGTTGAGTGTCGGGTAGTTTGTGACCTGCTTGGTCACACCTCCTTTCCTATCGCTGTGTAGGGACAGGGAAAGGGCGGGCCGGGCGGATCGCTGGACAAATCCCATCCCAGGTCTACAGACTGCGCGAGGTTCTTTACTCGTTCCTTCAGAAGCCTTCCCGTCATTACTGACTTGGCTTCTGAATGTGTCCAGATGCATGAACGTACCAGATCTCTCCCATCCTACTTTGAAGCTTGCTGGAGCAGTAGTTAATTACTGTAGACAAGTAATGTAATTACTATATAAATGGTTAAACTAGAGTAATAAACGTGACCCCTCTGTGTCCACAGATACCCCCTGGTATTCAGCCAGACCAGAGAATTCAAATGAGCGGGAAAGGCATTCCCAAGGTTAACAGCTACGGCTACGGAGACCACTACATTCACATAAAGATAAAAGTTCCTCAGTAAGTAGAGCTAATGCAGCTTTTTGTGAAATCTTGAACTTTTCGCAAAAAACGTTGTTCAGAAAGATTTTGTGAAAATTCCTTACTGCTTTATCAAGATCATTAATTTCTCACTCTGCTTTTAATTCTGATGTGAGGTAGACTTTTTTTTTTTTAATGATACCATTTGGCAACCCAGCTCTAAAAATCCTAAACCCTGGAAATGCATAAGTAGTTCTTCACCTGCGTGTTTGCCTGGCTGACTGCGATTCTGTCTGGAGCCCGGTTACATAAATTCAGTGTTCTGGCTTATAATGCGTCTGTGCTCTCACACCTACAGCTTCAAGGAACTGAAGTCCTTGGCAGTTGCTTTTCAGGCTGCTTGGCCGCCCTCTGCTCCGGTGGTGAAGGAAACTTTTTAGCTCGTATTGCTGCACTTGGCAAGGGAGGTAATTTCCTGAGGTCTCCCCACCAGATGTGTGTTCTGTTGCAGCTCCACACGGTTCTTAGCACTTACTTTGGGTTTTTTCACTGCAGTTTGGTGAAATGCAGTGGGTCATATCTCTTCTCTTCCACTGAGACTTATTCTTTATAGATTGCTCATTTTAAGAGCACCGTTAGGGATTCGCAGTGTCTGCCAGGTGTATTTCCAGTAGCTGCCTCTCGTGCGTGCTGCTGGAGAAGGTTAAAGAGGTCTGTTGATACATCTGTCCCTAAAGGCAGCTGTAACTGACACCTCTGTCCTCAACCTGCAGGAGGCTGACGGATCGCCAGAGAGCCTTAATGATGAGCTATGCCGAGGACGAGGCAGATGTGGACGGCACGGTGAACGGAGTCACAAATACAGCGTCAGGTGAGTGGTGGGAAGTAGCGCTTCTTCCTCATGGAGCTGGCGTGGGAGTGCAGAGTGCTTCCTCAGGGCTCCTGGGGAGGAAGGTGAGCCAAGGTCACCTTGAGACAGCGTGTCGGCACAACCTGCCAAGCATGTTATATTGGAAATAGTTTTAGTATGATGTTAATAGGTTGTAGCACAAAGCAAGGAGGTAGCCTCTTCCCAGAAAGCTTTACTCGAATACTTACTGGGCAAATCTGTGCGTGAATAGAGAGCAGGTATCGAGATACTCCGGGGTCCTGACAAGTTGTGGTGAGTCTCGCTGTGGTGATGAAAGCCTTCTGCTCCCTGCTTCTGCCCCTGTGCCAGAAGTAACTTGTCTTAGTAGCAGAGGTACAAAAAGACAATGTGCTTCAGGCCAATTTTCTGTGTGAGCTAATCCGTTGTGCTTCTGACTGCAGTGGGGATGTTTCTCCTTGAAAGCTGAAGGGAGTACTGCTGTCAGGGCTGCTCTAAGCCATGCTCTCTGCACACGGGGGAATCTTCGATAGAAATGTTCATTGGTGCTGAGTGTTGGCTCCAGCCAGTGGACAGCGTCCGGCGCGATGGAGGGAGTGAAGTCAGCTGGGAGCTTTGTAAAGCTGCTCTTTCAGCTCCAGATCAAAAATTTTGATTGAGCAATTACGTGTTTTAAGTTTCAGGGGTGAGGTACCTGGCATCAACAGCAGCCAAAGGCAAAACATACGGTAGAACAGTAAGGCAAGAGCTTTGTCTTTTGCTACTGGAAAAAAATTTTTTCTTTGCTCGTATTGGAACAATGAACTACTTAAAGCTGGTTGGATTTCTTTTTATGCTTGAAACCAAAAAGAGCATCTGTGACTGCGTACAGCTAGGCAAAGGTGAGAGTCTTTCAAAGCTGCTAAACGATCCCAGGAACTCGGGTCCTCTCTACCACACATGCCAAAGCCTGAGGAATATAGGCTGAAGTTCAGGATATTGGAAGGCAGTATCCGCCAAATACTTCCCAATGTTATGTTTTATAGTGCTTCCATAACACAGAAGTTACGACTTTTCCGCTGAGGGTAAGCATTAAAGGTCAGCCTTGGGGGGAAGGGGAGAGATCGCTAAGCACAAAACTTTCATTCCAGCTTTAAAGACGTTTATGTGCCAAAGGAGAAAAATGCTCTCCAAATCTGTTTTTTAAAAAGTAAACCTGCCAGTTTTTACCACGATTAAGGAGCAAGGTGGATTAAAAACAACGCCAGTCGTTTGCAGTGTAGAGACAGGCTGTTGCTGAAAGCGTGTCCTTGCTCTGGGAAGCAGAAATACCCTGAGTGGATGGAGGCGTGTTCTGCCGCAGGCTTCATACCATTGCATCAGTCTGAGCTCGCCAGTCAGCTGTGGGAGGACGGGGAGGACTGGACTTTGTGTTCTCTGTGTGCAAAGAAAGCTCGAGGGGGATTCGGGGGTCTTGTTATTGACAGTTTTACTGTAGAAAGAGCAGATTAGCAAAGAGGTCTCCTTTGTTCTTGCTGTAGCCGCTTCTCAGAGGGACAAACAACTTCTCAGGACCTGTTTATATAGGAAAATTATGCTCGTTGCTGCCAGAAAGGTTCCTTATCTGGGCACTTGTTCTGCAATACTTGTAGCCTTTTTCATTCTAGCCCGAGTTCGTTTTCTCCTTGATACTGTTTGTCTGAGCATTGCATGAGGATTACTTGAGGCAGGCTCCTGGTATGGTTTCGCACTGCTTTGCTCTAAGGGGTCACGACATGCCCATGAAACAGGAAGACAGATTGTTCCAGGGACCACCAATACAGCTTTTTTTTCTGTAAAGTCATGGCTGGCGGTGGTCAAGTTGACAACTTGGTTTTAGTAGCAGACTCCCGATTCCAAGTGCTTGTTTCCAAAGCCTGTGGGGTCCCTGACTTGATTGTGCAGCGTGAGACTTCCCTCGCCAGTTGGAGGGCTGGGGAGAGGGGAAGGGAACGGTGGTACCTGGGCTCGCAGTCATCTTTTCCACTTCTGGGGTCCGGGTTCTCCAGTGCTTTCACTGCAAGTGGTCCAGTACTGTGGCTCGCTGCCAGGTGCGGCCCTGTACGCAAGGATGCAGGCAAAACCAGCTGCCTTGACTTGACCATTCCCCGTCTAAAATAACCCTCTCGCTTCGTCAGGGGTGCTGGCTACTGGTGGGAGATGTATCTGACTGCAGCCCTTTGCTGTTTGTGTCCAGGTGGCAGGGCCACGGCTAGCGCTGACGCAGGCGGGGATAGGCCTGAGGCTGAGGAGAACAAGGAGGGATTCCTTTCCAAACTTAAGAAAATGTTTAGCTCCTGACACCCCATCCGAGGTAGGAGGCCTCTTGTGTTTTATTGTCGTCTTTCCCCCACACTAAGCAGAATTTGCACTTCTTGGGAGGTAGAAGCAGCAAAAGCACAGCATTGCTTCTCGCTTAGCCTCAGGCCTTCCAGCCACTGGTGTGAAAAGCCCTAGCTGTCCCCTGTGACCTGCAGCAAAAAGCCAGGGACTAAATTGCATTGTTGCTCCAGCAAAAACGCTGGGTACATCTTCAGGGAGGTTGCTGGCCTCCCCTGCAGCTCTGCTTCCTTGTCCACTCAGTGGCTGTACCCGATTGAAAGCACCGAGGGTGTTCCCGTTAGCTGGTAAAGCTGGGATCGGGCAGTTCTACTGCCACCGCAAAGCCCGGCCTTGCCGGGAGGCGCAGGTAGGCCTGCAGAGCCTCTGGTGCCGGTACGCTCAGGCTGGACTCGCCCCTACCACAGGCTTACAGCACCAGGAGGGAATCGGTCTTTGTCGTAAAGCACAGCAAAGCCCCCGCCAGACAAATGAGTACAGCGTTATAACTCAGGGTGCCATTTAGTTGGTGTTGGCCTGCTGCGAGGGAGCGCTCCGGACTTGAAATCAGCTATGGCAGACTGTGCTGTCTTGGATTCCGGGGGCTCGGCTTCCTGTCACCGCAGGCTTCAAACTTGTCTCTTCTGCGTGGCTGACAAAGCCTGACGGTGGGGAGGTGCTCTGGCGCCTGCGCTCGCAAAGCAGGGTGCAGGGGCTGCTGCGCGCCTTAGGCCGACGCGGTCAGGAAACGCTAAACTTTTCTCTTGCTTCAACCACAGGGAAGCGTTCTACTGGAAACTAAGAGCCAGCCGCAGCAGGTCATCTTTGCAGTCGGGGATGAATCTTTCTGGCAGCGGGCTCTGGAGAGCGAAGGATGTCAGTCAGCAGCACAGCGAGAATCCCAGCTGGAGAGGATACAAACCACTGAGGCACCAACAAGCATCGTGATACAAAACCCACTCACCGTCCTAGGAAACGGTAATGAAGGAAAATGCCAGCTTTGCAGAAATGCGGCGCTCTCTTGAGGTTGTTCCACAGTCCCTACTGCTGCTGGGAGCTTATTTGGTAAAATTTAAAGTTGAAATATTACTTAGAATCCAAAAAAGTGGAAATGTGAAATAAAAATTGTCCTTCTAGCACAGAGTGGAGCAGTTTGCTGTATGGAGTCCAAGACGGCTGCTGCTCACTCAGGTGCCCTTCTGAATGCTAGATGTGCTTGGTGAACTTGTCACCGCTTATTTTCTCCTAGGAGACTCGGTGGGTCAGTGAGTTTGAACCCTGTCATCGCGACAGCCCCCCTAGCTGTCCTGCACATCTCTCTGAGTGGGAAGGCTCCCTGTGGCTGGGACTCGTCAGAGCCCAGCTGCCCTGGGGTTTCTTAGTCCTGCTGATTTCCTGCACAAAGAGCAGTGATGGGATCTGCCCTTTGCCTGAGGTTTCCCTCCCCCCCAATAACTAAAGTTACAACACAAATGCTGTCGCTTCCGAATGGGTACAAGTTTATCACCGAGCCCTCTGCCAGTTTGGGACAAAGTCTTTTATTACATTAGCGCAACACCCGTAGCATAAATGATTGGTCAAAGAGTCATCGTTCCCACATGTGTGAGAATACAAGTGAAGTGGATCACTCCTTCCGGGTGGAGTTGAGCTCTTGCAGTGAGTATGTCCATGGTTACCGTAGCCCGCTGTTGTTAGTTATACTGTGCAGGTACCATCAGCCCACATACTACTAATCGACCAGTTAAACGAGGACATGTCGTAGTCTTGCCCTTCTTAATTTGCTGAAATAAAGCACGCGTTGCCTCCTGATTAAACTGTCTGTAAAGTGATTCTGTATCCATGTAAATAAGATTGACTTCATAAAGATATTTAACACGTGCTGTGCCTCACTGCCTTGTCTATTCTTCCAACCTTGTCTGTTACCCCCTTTCCCTCCCCCAGTAACAGGAATGAAGGTCTTCTCTCGGACAAGGAGAGGACGGGGCTAGATGGCTTGAGCATCTCTCTGGTGGCTGCAATTGACTTTAAGCACAGGCAGACTTCTAAATCCCAGAGCTCTTATCCGACCAGTACCTGAAGCATATGGTGGTGTGGGGGAAGGAGCTTTTTAAGCGAGTCTTAAACCCTGAGGTTGGACAGTCTTGCAGAATTTTTATTCGACTCACAGGGGCAGCGACTGAAATTAGCTCCAGGAGCCCAAAGGCCAGGCCAGAGCTGAGAGCTGTCCGAGGTGGGGAATTAGGTTCAGCTTTCAGGTTACACAGCACAGGACGTCACAGCACGGTCCCCTGTGCCAGGGTGGTGCTAACGCAGCGCTCGGTCTCGCCAGGCGTGCTGCTCTGCCCGCTGGCTCACCTGCGGTGCCTGAACCTGCTCCATGGAGAAACCCCAGCGTTTTCTGTTTGCTTAGGAGCCTGCGCCGGTGCTGGTTGAGGACCGGCCGTGGGTACCTGCAGCGGCTGCAGAGAAGGCACTGCCCTTCGGGACCCAGAATTCAGCCCACTGAGGTGCTGCGTGCTCAGAGCTGCCTAGGAAAGAGGGTGATCCTGGGAAAACAAGCCGCCGCCGCCACCCTACAGACATGAAAACACCCAGAATCACTAAACAAACACCTCCCTGAAGATAGCGTGCAAAGGTAGCGCTTCTCCCGCCTGTCTGCCTGCAGCTGTACAGCCTTTCCTCTTGCTCTAGTCTAAACAGTCTCAACCAAGTCACAGGAGAGCCCTGTGGCACACGCGTGGACCAAAGCTCTTCCCAGCTCTGGCAGGGTCAGCCTTTCGCCAGGGCGCTAGTGGAAAGGCAGCGCGGCTCAGCGCAGCTCACCTCCTTGGCCAGTTCCCGCTACCTTCTTGCAGAAGCTCGGGTAGAAGAGGAGGGAGGGAAGGGTCAGAAGGCGGCCTTACTGTCTGCCACCTGCTGATGGAAGGCGCGGGCCTTGGGGTTGAGGTTCATGTTCAGGTCCACGTCGCGGTCTGGCTTCAGGGCATAGAAACGGAACATAGCGGCCATTCCCTTGGCACCGGGGGAGCCACGTTTCACATACTCCTCTGGCGAGATCTGCGAAAAGAATTGGGGGAAAAAAAACCAGTCTTGTCACAGGGCAGAGGCTGCTGGGGCACTCCCGTTGGACCATGCAGGGAAGCCAAAGAGGGCTGCATTAGAGCAGCCTGCCACGTTATTTCCACTGCTGAGGAGGGCTCTGCTGCTCTGCAAGTCATTTCGGTTGGATTTGCGTAAAGGAAGCAGCAGCCCTGCAGCATGACGGCAAGGCGGCGGAAAGCCTTCGCCAGAGCGTGCTGGTGGGAGGTGGGATGAAGCAGACCACTGTCTCTTGGTTGGTGCTGACCCAGGAGGTCCCCCCAGTCCACCCTTCCTCCAGGTGCAGCATGAGAAAGGGGGGGGGGTGGGGAAATCATGCCGCACAGGCGCTCAGGAGCTTGTTCTGGATCTGTCCCGAGCCAGCTGCCCCCCCCTGAAGCCGCAGCCACTGGCAGGGCAGTGCCGCTGAGCACCCTGCAGCCCTGCCTGGCAGGGAACGGCCCAACCTGCTTGGGGCCAGCACCCGACTCTGGCACACAGCCAGCCTGGGCACGGGCTCAGGCACACAACCCACTCTCCCCAGCAGCCGAAGCCCGGAACAGCTATGAGGGAGCCCTTCCCTGCACCGGGGTACGAGCCGTGGCTGAGGGGGTCTAGAAACACGGGCTTGGGGGATGTAAGAGAGCTCTGGAGAGCCCGAGCAACCCAGGCTGCCCCTTGTACCCCAGCACCCACCCTCCCTGCCTGAATCAAAGGGTGGACCACCGTGCTTCTGCACTGTGCTGGGGCAGTCTTCTTCTGGGAAGAAGAGAGCTGCTTATTTGTCCCTGGCAGAGCAGAACCTGCAGAGAGCATCAGAGGTGCTTCGTTTCTACTGAAACGTGCTTTGTTCTCAAAGCAGAGAGCCACTGCACCCCTCATCCATTGTACCGGCCGCCCGAGGGGAGCAGCACAGCCAAAGCACAAACACAAAATTAAAAAGTCACAGGGCACGGAGAGGCCAGGAGCACTGGGTGACACAGCAAGGCTCTCAGGGAAAGACCTGCTGAAGGGAGGGGCACGCGGCAAAGACCTGTTCTGTAGGTACGCAGCCCCACCAGCGACTGCTCGGCCCCTGGCTCTTCTGGAGACCTCCCGCTTCAGTTATCCCTCAGAGCCAGGCACAGACCTGCCCGGGCGCACACGCGCGCTCCATGAGCATGCATCGTCTCAGTGACAACACCAACAAGGCAGTTTCGGTGCCAACGTGTGCTCCAGCCGCACGCAGCGGCAGCCGGACTAATCCTGGACACCAGCGCTAGGTTGTACCAAACCCGTACACCGAGCTACAGGGGCCCTCCACCCCGGCAGCTCCTGGCCTTGCTGCCGGGGCAGGACAGCACTCGTTTTGCCAGTGCTGTCCATGCTCAGCCCCCATACAGAGCCCCCTACTATTCCAGACCAAGGGGAGAGGCCAGGCGTGCTGCCCCTCTGCTGCTGCCAAGCAGGGGTGCGCACCTGCAGCCAACAGCAGCCCGGCCTGGGCAGGGACCTGCAGAGCGCCTAGCTGTTGGGAAGGCACCGGGATCGTCCCCCCGCCACCTGAAGGCGGGCTGCAGGGCCCTGAGCCAGCTTCCCCCCACCTCAAGAACATCACGTACACCAAGGGATGCTTCCTACCTTGCTGGCTTCCACCGTCTTGCCCGTCTGCTGGGAGAGGACAGTGGCGTACTCTGCCTCGGTGAGCTTGCCAGTGCTGAGCCCGATCACTCGGCCTATGTACTCCTCCGGGGACTTCAGCAGGCAAAGCACAACAGGCCCAGTGTCCTCCACTGCCATCCCACCCATGAGGGTGTCCCCCATGGGCAGCACTGTATGGGAGAGATTGATCCTGGTCAGAGTGCAGCCCAGCTCTGAGGAGGTACAGCTGGAGTTTTCGGCACCCAGCCTCTGAACACGAGGTGAGGAAGAGCCGTGAGCAGTGCATCAGTGTGGCAAGCCACGAGAGCACCTGCAGGCCTGAGCTAAGAGACCGTGAGTGGCCAGAGCAGCACCGCGACTCACCCAGACCTGCAGCCCCACCTCTGACCTCCGACATCCCAACTGCAGGGAGCTGGGGTGTCCAGAGACACTCTGGGATCTGCAGAGCAGCCCTCAGCACCAGAAACAGGACTGGCATCTCACTTACTTATTTCTTGCAGGCCACCAAACAGGTCTGAAGGACCATAATGCAGCTGCAACTTGCTGTGGTCAAGCTGGCACAGGCCCCTTTTCCCCATCAGTCTGCAGTCCTGGTGGTTTCACTGCCCCTCAGTGAGACACTGCACAGCGGGAGCAGAAGAGAACTACAGGGCAGCGACCTGGAAAGCGAGAGGTCCTGTCTTACCCAGGACAAAGGTATCTCCCTGCGGGACCTTCTGCGGGTTGAAGACGGAGAGAAGTTCTCGAAGTAGAACGGCAGTCAGATGGTCGTGGTGGGAACACCAACTTTCTGGAAGTACTCCTCCACCACACCTTTGCCGTCAAAGTGGAGCACTTCCAGCCAGCCCCCCATCAGCTGCCTCACATTTTCCAGGCCTCGACGTGGCGCAGACCGAGGTGCTTCGACAGGTCAGCAAGCCGCTTTCCCTGGGCGAAGGGTGAAGCCGGCCATGAAGAGGGGAATGGCTCCCTTGGGACACGTGGGGGCTTTCATCATCCCCACACATCCCCCCTTTCCCTTCATTGCACTGGGCAGGAAGGCAGGATCCAACACATGCCAGCTGAGCAAGCTCCTCAGCATCTGGCACCCCGAGCCCTCAGCTGGAACCAGGGCTGAGCAGACCCAGCGAGCCCTGTGAGTTGCCCAGGTGGAGCCGAGTCCACTGCTTACACCATCCTACATTAGAAAGACCGCACACCCTCCAGCTTTGGTGCTAGCTCCTCCACCAAGCACACAAACACCAGCCCTAAAGATCTGCCGGGGCCAACATACCTGCCCTAACATATCTTTTGTTTGCTGCCATCCAGGCATGGCAATGGTGCCACCTTGCAAAATCTGTCCTGGGGTGAACACCGCCCTTGGGGAAGGCCCTGGGATTTCTGATACCGCAGCACATTTTGGCCCCAAAGCTGCAAGTGCAGAGAACTACAGGACTGCAGGCAGCGACAGTCCTGGCTCAGATCCCAGAAGGCTCTGCGGAGCCGAGTCTTCCCAGCCCTGCTACTCTGACTCCCAGGCAGTGCCCTCCACCATGCCAGGTCTCGAGGCATTTAACCACTTCCTGAAGGCACCACATCCTGGAGCCACCTGACTGCGAGGGAACAGGCGACAAGTTCTGGCTTTGCAAGAACTGGGACCTGGTTTGTTTGCGAGGCCTTGGGACTTTTCTGGACTGGCCACTTGAACCATCAGGGCTGGCAAGGCTGCACTAAAAGCTGTCCCATGACCCCCACCCCGATGCCACATGGCTGTCCCTTGATCACCCCCTCCCAGGCCATTCTGCACATGGTCCCAGTTAAAGCAAGCACCGGTACCTGCACGGTTTCTTTCTCTTTGCTGCAGTGCTTCCAGAAGTTGGTTACAACAAAGGCTCCATAAGCACCCGCCAAGGCCAGTTCCAGTGATGGCTCATCGTCCTGATCCGCCTTCACGACCTCAGCTCCCCTCTGCTTCAGTTCCTCGGCCTCCTTCTTCACAGGGCTCCGCATTACTGCACGGACGTTGAAGGTCCCCTCTTCTAGCAGAGCCTGGGCCACGTAGCCCCCCCGAGCCCCTGTAGGTGCAGACCTGTTCAGAGCCCTGGCTTCCCGCAGGGCTCTGCTCGTAAAGGGAGCTGGGATGAGCTGGAACTGTGAGATGGAGCTGCTCGACCCCACGCTCTCTCTGCGACACAAGGACCAAGTCCCTCCAGCCCGTCCTCCTACCAGCCCCACCGCCCGTTCCCTGCGCTGCTGCTCCAGCCAGGCAGGCGCTTTCCAGACCCCCTGAACCTCCACGGGGCCCCAGAGGCCGGGTGTTCTGGAAGCTGTCGGTGCCCCCGCCTTCTGCCCGCCGGGACCCGAAGCACCTCTCCTCGCCGCGGCAGCAGGAGGAGGGCGGGTCACTGTGGCACGGCCCAACCCTCGCCCTTCCCACCGGCCTGGCCCGGAGCCCGGCAGCCCCGGGGCTCTCGGAGGCGCGGCAGCACCCCCGGGCGGGGGCCGGGCCTTTCCCCGTGCACTCACCGGTTGCCCCGAACGCCACGATCAGTTTCCTCCCAGCCGTGAGGAAACGCGGGCGGTCCCGGGGCTCTACCAGGGCGAGAGGCGGAGAAGTCGCACCGCCGCGTGGGCCCGGCGAGGCCGCGGCTCAGCCCCTGGCCCGGCCCCGCTCGGACGGGCTTCCCCGGGCACGGGAGGGGGGCGGCGAGGGCAGTGAAGGAACGGGGCGGCGGCAGGGGCCCATCGTCGGTCTCGGCGGGTGCCCCGGGGCGGCGCGGAACCGCGTCCCCTCACAGGAGCGGGCGGCGTCGAGGGTCTCCTCACCTCGGTTCGGCTCTGTTCGGTTCGAATCGGCTCGGCTCGGCTGGACCCGACCGCGCTCGGCTCGGCTCGGCTCGGCTCGGCCCGATTCCGCTCGGCTCGGCTCGGCTGGACCCGACCGCGCTCGGCTCGGCTCGGCTGGACCCGACTGCGCTCGGCTATGTCCGGCTGGGCGGGCCTCACTGGTCCGTCCCTCTCCCCGGCCCCGCCCACCCCGGGGGGCAGCGGGGGCACGTGGCCGCCTGCTGCCGGCGGCGGCCGGGCATCGTCCTCGGCCCCCGTCCGCTTCCAGTCTGAGAGCGGCTGCGTTTCCCCCTCCTTCCGCCCCGGGGGACCTGGGGTCATCCCGAGGCTTGTAGACCCCCGCGCTGCAACAGCGGGAGTGCTGCCGGTCCTCCGGTACCGTGCTTCGCGCGTTTTTCACGGGGTGGAAAGCCGGCTGTTCCCAAGGAGCATCCCCCTGCTCCCTCCGGAGATGGGACGGTTCGTCATCCCCAGGCGAATGACTTCTGCGTCGGGCCGAGCTCGGGGATGGGTCCCCGATCACCCCCTTGCCAAGCAACCCGGGCGAGTCAAAATAAGCGGAGTCGCCTCCGGTGCTTTTCTAACCACCCCTGCGAGTTCGGTGTCACCTCACGGGCTTCGCCGGGCCGGTTCAGAGAAGCCGAGCAGGGGCTGTGCTCGCTGAAGGACGGGTCAAACTCATCCTGCTGGGAACTCTGTAGGTTGAACTCGGTAAGTATGTTGGGAAATTTGGGTTTGAATCAAGTTAACAGCCTGGAAAATACATGAGGGACATGTTGAATACATTTGCAAATAAAGAGTTCAGATGCATTAATTAGCATACATGGGTAATGGTGAAAGGAGGAGGTACAGCCCCGACTGGGGCTTCTGCACAGTCATTTTTGACGTGAGGGATCTTCAGCTGCAGCTTATCGGGAAGGTGGCAGCTGATGGGACTTCCCAGATGCCATCTCCTCTTGAAACCAGCCTCCTGACAGGGTAGGAAATCGCCAACAGACCCAACGCTTGGGAGGGGAAAGGTTTTAACCCCTTACCGGGCGCAGCCCTAGGACCGGCAGAGAGCAATCCCCGGGAGGCGCGCAGCCCAGAGCGGTGGCTGGAGGTCCAAACTCCTGCTTGCCGCCACCTCTCCTCCCCAAACACAGTTCACCGCATGCAGATGATCTGGCTGTGAGCCCACCCCGTTCCCCCACCGGCTCTCCACCATGAGAGCTCCACCAACCACCACCATCTCCACCACCATCTCCACCACCATCTCCACCACCATCTCCACCATCAGCCATCGACCACCTCTCAGCTGGACTTGATGAAGGGAAAGATGTGTAATTATAGATTTAGATGCAGCTTCGTTAGAGCTACCTGCTAGATCCCACCAGGGCAGGTCTCATAACGGGACGTGCTATTTTCATCTGTTTTCATCACTGACTTCTGCTTCCTCTGACCTCTCCCGAACCACCCCGGCAGCGGGAGCTTTTGGCCCAAAAAATGAGCCGCTGGGTATAAACCGGGATGGCAGCAATCCCCACCGTGGCGTGTGATTATCTTACTATTTTGGTGAGATGCACTTCCCCCCCCGCTTCCCTGGGCTCTGCCGCTCTGCCCCAGGACTCACGGAAAGCAGAGTTACGTGCCTTGGGTCTCAGTGCTGCTGTGCCACCCTGCCCACCCGCCTTCAGGGGACTTCTCTGCTCAGCATCTCAGAATTAATAGGATTTGCCCTAAATGCCAGCAAAACCTGTTATGGGATTTACAAATTAAGGTTTTTGTAGAACAAAAACGCAAAATAACGATCAACCCCACTTGCCTGAGCGGAGCTGGGGAGAGGAGATCCTGCCGGTCCCGCTGCCGCCGGCGGCTCTGGCTCCGCGGGTGCGGATGCAGCGCTCCTTGGTGTGATGTGATCCACCTTTTTAGAGATAAACTCAGAGTTTGAGAAAGCATTCAGCACTGGCAGAAAAATGGCTTTGGAGGAAGGGGAGTTTATTGCCGCCCCTTTATTCTTGCTCTTTCAAGATACAACTTGAATTTACTCGTGGAAATGTTTCCATGCGTGGCCCAGCAAAGGGCAGAGCTGCTGCGACACCAGCCTCTTCCATGGGATCTCCCCAGCGTTTCTGGCTAGCAAGGGGGGTACGCAGCAAAAATCCTCGGCTCTTCCAGGGCAGGGCGAGCTCGTGGTTTTGCTTCGAGGGAATTCGGTGTAATTTGGATGTTGGTCAGCCTGGTTTTGTGGCTCTCCCGGGAGAAAGCAGCCGTGGCTGGGGAAACGGCCGTGCACCGAGCATCCCTCCCAGCAGGGCAGACCCCGCTGTCGGGGGGTCGTACAGGCTACGGGCGGTTACCATGTGCTGCTGTTTTTCAGCAGATAACTCGCATCGATTTGCATAGGCGGCAGCCCTGCACCGACAGGAAGGAAGATCGAGCAAGACCCGCGGCACAGGAAGGGGCGAGGAGCAAACTGAAAGAGAGAAAAAACCACCGGGCTCGAAACGGCAGCGGCGGGCAGCTGGGGAAACCGGACCCACCTTCCCCAGGTGCCGCCTGGACCGTCGGGTCCCATCGCTTTCACAGGTACCCCAGGGGCAGGGGCCGCCAACCGGAGGGGCTTCCATTTTTACCTTGAACTTGAGCATCCAGGCGAGGAGGAAGCAAAGCTCTGGGGATAAAGGGCTGAGCGGGGGCACGGAGGGGCTGCATCCTCCCGCCGCGACGAGGATGCCCTCTCTGCTCTCCTGCTCCCACGCAGACCTGGGGAAGGCGGCACGAGGCCGAGGTAAGGTTTTGGTGGGGCTGGTTTTGCTTTGGAGGGGTACAGGGAGAAGGGGAGGCATCGCTCAGCTCTCCCGCACAGGCATGAGCTGCTGCAGACCTCTCGCTGCGACGGCCACGTGAAATGGAGTGGCTGGGCCAACACGTGGCAGGGCCAGGAGCTGTTGGGCAGAGGTCCCTGGGACGGGCAAGACGTGACCAACTGCCAGCAGCACCCAGCAGAGCAGCCCGGCGCGGCACAGCCACCGGTGCTGGCAGGAGCGGGTGCAGTGGTGCACGGCGCCGAGCCCTGGGTGATGGAGATAAGCGTGGGACCTCATGGGGGACCTGGCACTTGTCACAAATTCTGTCCCCTTGCCTGCTACCGCCTGCCCAGACATGAAGGCAGCCGCAGCCAGGCTGCCCTGCCCACGCAAAGCCTCTCCGCCTTGCGCAGCATCAGCTTTTGCCTCCATGTTAATGTCACCTACTGAATTCATTCCACTTCAGAACCATCCAAAGCAATCCCCGATTACGTACCGCAAATAGAAAAGGATGAGATTAGTGATATACTCGCCCGTGGCACGGTGCAAAATTGCACCAAAGAGCGAGGCAGGGTCCTGGGTCTGTCGGCAGTCCAAGACCGATGGACCTTGAAGCCCAGAACTGCACCCCCGCCTCCCCCTTTGGGAAACAGGCTCAGCACGCCTTCCCGGAGCTCAGCCGGAGGGAACAGTAACACTGAGGTCCCCAAAGCTGCAGCTGGTGCCTTCTTCGGCCCTTTTCACTGCAGGGGATCCCCCAATGCTGTGTAGGACCCAGAGGCGCAGGGAGCAGGTCGAGGTGACGGAGCTCAGCAGGGAACATGTGGCTCTGCACCCAGACGCTCGCGTGGGCACGGAGCCTGAGGCACGCTGGACTGCGTCAATGCATTAGGCTTAATCGTGCTGTCATTTAAGCACTCTAAGGTCATTAGGGGCTCTACGTATCCTATAGGTATGGGACTGCTGGGGAGAGGACCAGCTGGAGCACCAGCTGGGTGCTGTCACCCACTGAGATGTCACCAGCGCCCAGGGTTTGGCCGCCACGTGGAAGGGTTACCCGAGGCCAGACATTCGGGGCAGCCCGGGCAGAGCTCAGCACAAAGGGTGTCCACGTCGCACAAAAGTTTCTTTCTGGAGAACTTAACTTTCGGCCGCCTTTGGCGATCTGAAGCTGTGGCTTCAGAGGGATGCTCTGCAACCCCAGAAAGCTGGGGCTGACCCCCAGCGCCGAGCCCCGGCACGGTGCCGGGGTGGGTACCGCTCGGCATCCCCGAGCTCTGCATCCCCTCCGAGGCCGGCGGACGGGGCTGGCGTTGGTGACGGAGGCAGGCTGGCAGCAGCCCGTTCCCAATTTTCACACTGGTGTCCTGAGATCCCGTAGGCGAGAAGGGCAGAAGCTGTTTGCGGGGAGAGGATCTGCTTTTCAATCAGCTGTGTGCACGTCCGTGGTAAAGAGTCCCGGGGGCACGACCAGCTCGGTAAATGCATCATTCTTCATTTTGCAGCTTGCGAGCTGTAGCAGTACCCTGCAAGAGACCTTCTCTCTGAAATTAGCCTCATTTTTATCTGTTTGGAATTACCTGTAGATTGATCTTTGCTTTTTCTTGGTGAGCTTTGGTGTTGGGACTGCTGGTATTCAGCCTGGGGGTCCTGCACGGCTCCTCGCCTCCACGACTTGCTATTTAACTCCCGCTGTGTCTGGGCCCTGTTATTCTGGTTGGGGTTTTGGAAAAAAAAAAAATGCAAACCTGGCAGGGGTTAGCTTTGGCATAAGGGGTCACTCTGTAATTGCAATAAATTTTGCTAGCATTAAATCCAGACCAAAACCAAAAATAAGACTACATCTGAAAGTCATATGTAAGCTTAGATAAGTGAATTACCTGCAAATCTGCAAGTTTCATAATTGGGTGTAATGCAGAGGACACTTCGTTGCTTTGCTTAATTAACATAAATTAATAATGCGAAATCTTTTCGGTTCTGCCAAAAGGTGGCAGCCTGCATCCTGGCTTCAGGATCCGCTCAGTTCAGGGGGAATGGCTGGAGATGTTGGCTTGGCAAACGTTTCTGTGTGCAGCTCGCTGACCTCCGAAACGGGGATCAGTTCAGGCTGGATATAGGGCAGGAGAAATAAATGAAAGCTCCGAGGGTGTGTTGGTGAGGGAGCTCGAGATTCGCTGGAGGAAACCCAGCGCGCCAGGAAGTGGTGGGAAGGTCTCGCGGGGCTGGTTTCTCTCCGTTCCCATGTCTGGGGGAGGGAGAGCAGCGGTGAGATGGGTGCTGTGCTGCTGGGGTTCGAGCTGCACCGAGACACGTCGCTTTAAACTGGAGGCCTTTGAGGAACCGGCTGCACGGGCAAACCCCGTGGTGATGGGACGGGGAGAAGGCAACGGCTGGGCTGAGGGTTTCTGCGTGTTTGGGGGCACGGAGCCGCGCTGGAGCAGGCATTTCTCTGCTCCTTCAGGCGCCTGGTTAATGATGCAATTATTAGTTCATATAAAAAGCTTTATAACGTACCTAAATACTGCAGATCAGCCCATTTTCTGATGTTTTCCATATGTGGGTCCCTGCAGCCATCCAGGAGCTGTTGCCCCGCACTTTGGTGCTCATCTAGACATCAGCCCTGTCCCCAGCCCACCGCAGCAGGTCAGGTCCCCAGGGCTCTGCCGGCTGGAGAGCCCTGCTCGAGGTGCCAACCAGCGTCCCCCGACGCTGCCCCTGGATCTGCCCACGAGCCCCCACAAGGTGACGACCACAGATTTCCGACCGCTGAGAGTGGCAGCCCGACATGGCCGTGGTGCTGCTGGCGGCTGCTGCGATGGCTCCTGGCGCGCGACAGTCCCAAGTCCTCAGCAGATTCCCAAAGCATGGGGCGATGGATCTGTCTGGGGGAGAATGGCTGCCGTATGAAAACCAAAGCCACCTCCTGGCAGGAGGAAGATCTGTTATCTCCAGCCACTTTTGTGCTGTGGCCATCCCGGGACTGTCCCTTCATCTCGGATCCCCTGGCAAGCTTCTTTTGGTCCATGTTGGACTTCCAGGAGCAAAAGCGCATGTACGTAATTAGAGCCAGAGATGAGCAGAAGCAGCTATATCTAGGTCTGTGTTTTCCAGTGTTGATGCCAGGCAGTTCGGATCTTGGAGCAGGACACACAGTGATGGAAAACGCAGCGGCTCTTTGGTAGAGGGCTGTCTGTGCGCACGGTCAAGGACCTTCCAGCACGGTGGTTGTGGCTCCCAGGCACTGATGGGTTTTGGGCACGGACCCTCTGCTAACAGGTGTGGTGGGAGGTGGGGATGGTGGGACGTCGGATTGGAGCTGCTAGAAGGACACATCAGTGTTGACTGGACATCCTCAGGTGGGAGGATTTTCCCCTGAGCTGGGCTCTTGGACCACACCAGGCGAAAAAAGCGTTAACGACAAGTTCTTGCCAACAAAATCCCCCATTTCCCTCCCTGGGGCTTGCAGATGCCATTCATCAGTTTGGCTGGGCAGCCTCCTGCCCTCCAGCCTCTTGTCCCGGTGCCCCTGGGGACGCAGGCAGCAATGCGGAGCAGACACAAACCATCGCTGGATCACTGCTTCTCCGGCTGCCGGTGGGGCAGGGACGAGCACTTGTCCCTGCTTGATCCTGGCCAAGTGATAGCTGCAAACGGGAGCTGAGCTCCATGCACGCAGGATGGACGTGGACGCCGCTTTCCAGTCTCAGGCACGGGGGAGTGCGGCACTTCCAGAAGACGACTCATCCCAGCAGCCTCGGGATGGGCTGGGTTGCATCCTGGAAACACCTTGGATCTCTGTAGGGGTTATAGAGATTGGCTTTGACTGGCCTCTACCCTTCAAACAGCTCATGTAAGAGTAGACAACGCCCTTCAACCGGCCTAGGAACGCAGCCTCCAGCATCACTGGGTGGTCCTAGAGCTGCACCTGAAACTTTTCTACTGGAAGCAGAAAAAAATTGCAGCCACTGCATTATTTCTTCCGCTGCTTTATTCTCCCGGTCAGATGCCTTTGCACGAGCTGACCCACGGCTGCTGGTTTCCAGCACTGGGATCACATTTTGAAGTAGCACTGGAGGACACCATCAAATAATGTCTGGCATTACAGCAGGCTTCCCCCCATCAAAGGGCTTTTTCTCGGCAGCCACGTTTCAGAGGAAGGGCTGCGGGAACAGCGCTGCAAGCAGCAAAACCCCCTTGCATTTTGGTCATGTTCTTGGTTGCACGGCAAAGATGAGAGATCCGGGGACTGCTGCGTGCAAAGACCTAGTTGAACTTTCCAGGCCAGTTAGAGACAAGAAGACATCAAAGGGTGAACATTCTGCTGTGAATTGCTCACCAAGCTCCTTTAATTTATGGTATCTCAATTGACCAAGCCACTGCCTGGGGGGTGAAGAGCAAGGCGAGCTGCTGCTGCAGCCCTGCTGCTCCCTGTCCGGAGCAAAGGGCTTTGCTGTGGGGCCACCGTCACTGCCAGAGGGAGCGTGGACCTCTGTGACCTCTGAGACCAGGGGGTGAGAGCTGGGCAGCCGAGGAAGAGCAGAAGGACCCGGGTTTTCCTCCTGGAGGGAAAGGTCGTGGGTTCAGACAACAGCACCTCCCACCCCTATGAGGGCTTGTCCAAGGCACCTGTGAAACCCTCTGGGTGGGCGGGGATGGGCTGGTGCTTTGTCACCCAGGGCCTCTCGGACACTTACTTCGCTCCGTAGGACGTGCTGCAAAGGGGTCTTGATGAGAGATCCAGCCAGTGGGGTCTGTGAGGGACTCGGCTCTGGGAGATGCTGTGCCTGGTCCTCCCTCCTGCAGCCCGGCCACCATCCGCACGGCTGGGCTGCTGCTGGTGGCTGAGCCCTCGTGTTTTCTGGTGGGAGAAATAAACCCCAGCATAGATCTCCTGGCAGGAGGATGAAGGGAAGAGTCTGCAAACGAGCACCTTAACCTTGCACCATGGACCTAATCGTGGACCAGAGACTCTACCAAGTTTCCCTGGTCAAGCTACATTTGTGCTTTCTCCCTGGAAGAGGTTGGGTTTGACCAAAGAAAGCGAGCGGTACCTGTACCTGTTGGCGAGGCTGCACTGAAGCCCCCATGGTGCCCACGTCCCACTCAGGAGTGGCTTTGGGCAAAGGCAACGCTGCCTGCGGGCAGGGCCCTCCTTGCAGTGCCTCTGACGGGCACGCGTGGGGGCGATCACATGGATCTAGAGAGCGTCCTGTAGGCCAGGTGGAGGTGAGGAAAGGATGCCGTGCCAGGACACGGGCCAGGGCACTGGGACACTGCGTTTGCATTGCTGCTGTGATCAGACAGCCCCTGGGGCTGAGAAGTTCCCACCTGGACACGGCCACCTTCTGGAGATGAGTTTGGGGCTGGTGGAGAGGCCGTAGCACGGTGCTATCTGCTAACAAAGGAGAAGCTGGGAGCACTCTCAGGCGTGGAGGTATTTCCCTTTCCATCTCTGCTCTAAAAACAATTGGACTCAGTGAGTGGACACGCGTCTTAAAAATAAAACACTAAACCCTCAGCGTGATTTGGCAGCAGCCGAGGGGGAAGGAGCAGGTAGGTGCTCCTTCTCTGGGCGACGATTCACCAGTGCTGCTGAAAGTGGAGCATCTACAGAGAACTGCAACAGGATGTGGTGTTGACCACGCTCCGCAAGCCCTGACGGAGGCTCTGGACGGCGGCAAGGTGGGTTCGAAACCGAAACGGGCCCTTTGTCACTCTGCCTGCTGCCCCACGACTTCCTTCACAACACAGGGAAGGAAAACGCGAGCATTTCACAGCCCTGCCGTCCCTCCAGTGACACTCAGGCGCTCACCGGGTGGCTCGCGGATGGTACGGGGGGCATCATCTGGTCAATTAATGCAATCACTGTCTGCCCGAGAAAGGCTCCAGCATAAGTGGTGGTGGTAAAGGCACCAAGTTTGTGGCACACGAGGTCTGGGCAAAGATGCTGCAGCGTGATGGTCCCAGCTCTGCCCCTGCCAGGTCCACCGTGCTGGGGACTCTGGTCTTAGCCAAAAGCTGATGAATGAACCCTTGGCTCAATCACAGCCAGCACCACATTAGCTCGAGGTGGGCTCCCTCCCATGCTGCTCCTGATGCTTCTCCTCTTCTTCCACCAGGAACATGGATAAAGGCTGAGGAGCCTCGACTGATGCTGTGAGCCGGCCGGGGGGACGCAGGGCAGTCCATGGGACGGCCGTGCTGCTGCCAACACAGCGCTCCTCGCCCAGGCATCTTCGCCCATGTCACGGGAGGCCTCTGATGGAAGGTGAGTGGTGGCAGGGCAGCCGGAGATCCATCATCTCAGTGGAGTTTTAGATTAAATAATGGGACGAGGTGGGGCACCAAGGTGTGAGGATTGACAGTGGTTCCTGGTCCAAGGGCTTGGGGACCATTGTGCTGGCTCAGGGGTAATGGCTGTCTCTGAAGACAAATGATCTTGCTCAGACTTTTCTCTCTGCATGGGCTTGGTTTCCAGGAGGAAACGTCATTTCATGATTGTGTTCTTTGCTTTCTTTGACTCTAATTTCGATAGCTGCTGCCTTGACCAAGCAGCTCCTAACAAAACAGCCTGCCACGACTTTGGGATGGCATCATCTCGAGGAGGACTTTGGCAGGTTGCTCTGGAGGGCTCTGGTTTACCCCCTGCTACCTTCAGAGTCAGATGGGGTGCTCCACTGCTGCCTTTCCCCATCACCCCTGAGCAACATGCCCGGGGCTCGCACAAGACCCAACTCTCCTGCTCTCCTCTCCTGCAGAGGCTTGGATCAATCGCTACCGCAAGCAGCTGGTGAGGTCCATCTCGCCGCAGTTCCTGGAGGAGATCATCTGCTACCTGCGGAGGCTGGACCTCCTCACGGCGGAGGAGGCCGGCCGGGCACAGGAGGCGAGCTCCCTGCCCGAGCAGGTGAGGGCGGTGGTGGACGTCCTGGCTGGCAAGGGCAGCTACGCCTCCCAGTCCCTGCAGACCTTCATCGAGACCACCAATTCCCAGCTCTACCTTCACATCACTGTCTATGGTAGGCAGTCCACTTTGGACCCAATTAGGGGTGTCTGCACACACGTCCTGGGTGCGGGCACTTGCTGGAGCACCCCGAGATGTGCACAGAGCTAGGCAGCATTGGCAGCTTTGATGGGAGGGTCCATGCAAGTGGCGGTGCCATCTCAGGGTCTCCGCTGGGGAAGGACACAGCCAGCGGGTGACAAGGGCTCTCTGCCAGTTCTAAGGGACCTTCCTTCAGGCCCCTTGCTGCCCTCAGCACACCTCTCTGGGTAGCCTGAGGAGTCTTTAATGTCCTCAACGTCCGGATCACACCAGTCACTCCCAGCAGCTGGGCTGGGAATGGGGGGACGGCAGGAGGAGGACAGCTGGGCATCCCTGACCCCATCCGTTGGTGGCTGCCCCAGCTTCAGGCTCTCCTTGCAACCCTTCTGCCAGGAGAGGTTTCCCTGGTTTCCCTCCTGGTTGGAAGGCTCCAACCTTGGCTGGTGTCTGCTCTGAATCTCTCACAGCACCATCCCCTGCTTGTCCAGCCTTTGCTGGAGGGTTTAAATACGCTGTACCAGGGGCCGTGGTACCTGAGCCAGGTGAGCAGGACAGGTCCAGAGATGGTCACCAGCTTCAGCCAAGAGTCCAACTCATCAGACAAGTCCATGGCGATGAGACAGGGCTGAGGTCAAGCCGGGAAGTCAATTCAGAGGTCAGGATCAGGTCCAGCGAGGGCAACCAGGTTCAGACACAGTCCAGTGGTCACCAGGCAAGTGCAGAGCGATGAGGTCCAGGATCAAGGTCCAGATCAACAAGGTCCATAGCAGGCACAGGCACGATGGCGCTGTAGAGAAGTGCTCCTACAACATAGCTTAGGCAGGGGCTGAAGGCCCAGGGCTGAGCTTAAATGGGCTCCTAGACCGATGGGTGAGGCTGGTCAGGGCCGTTTAAGACTGTTAGTGCCCTCCGGGCCCTGGCACATACCTTCCTGCCCGGACATAAGGGCTCCGTGCAGCTTCCCCTCTGCATGGGCATGGCAGAAAAGTGAAGCAGCGTCTGTCATTTGAATCTGTGGTTACCACCCTCCTCATCATCCCCCCGTTTCGTTTCTCTCTGTGCAGAACCCATGGTGCAGAAGCACCTGGAGAGCCTCCAAAGCTACTATGGGAATGGCTTGGAGACGGGTCCCCTCCAGCGACTCACGAACCTGCTGCTGGTGGAAGGCTTGACTGATATCCAGCAGAAGGAGCATGACATCCTGCAGATTGAAGCCACCAAAGGCCTACAAAATGTATACAAAAGCATCCCTCTGGAGAAGCTCTTCCTGCCTCTCTCCAAGGTCAGCATCCCACCTCGGATCTCTGTCACCATCGGAGTGGCCGGGATTGGCAAAAGCACACTGGTGAAGCTGTTTGTCTACACCTGGGCAAAGGGGGAGATCAACAGGGACATCATCTTTGTGCTGCCCCTCACCTTCCGGGAGCTCAACACCTACGAGAAGCTCTCTGCCGAGAGGCTCATCTGCTCGGCGTTCCCTCACATCACCGAGCCGAACTGCATCTCGGCGGGAGCCGCCAGGACCCTGCTGATCCTCGACGGCTTGGACGAGTTCAAGACTCCTTTGGATTTTTCCAACACGGTAGTATGCACCGATCCCAAAAAGGAGATCCAAGTGGACAATCTGATCACCAACATTATACGTGGCAACCTGCTGCAGGAGGCTTCTGTCTGGGTCACGTCGCGGCCAACGGCAGCCAGCCAAATCCCCGGCGGGCTTGTTGACCGGATGACAGAAATAAGAGGTTTCAGAGCTGCAGAGATGAAGGACTTCTTGGACCAGATGTTCCTTGACAACAGAGACCTATCCGACCAAGTCCTGCATCACATCAGGGCTAACAGGTCGTTACGCATCATGTGCACCGTTCCTGGCTTTTGCTGGATTTCTGGCTCCTCAATCGGTTATTACCTAAAAAATAGCGCCGATCAATCCCAAGAAACAACTGCCGTCCCCAAGACCCTATCAGAAATCTACTCCTATTATTTTAAAATGGCTCTGAGCAGCGACTGGCCGGAAAAGCCAAGAGAAACACTCAGGATCGAGCAAGCTGTGAACAACAGCAAGAAGATAGTGGGCAGCCTGGGCAGACTGGCCTTCTACGGGCTGCTCAAAAAGAAATATGTGTTTTATGAGCAGGACATGAAGGCGTACGGCATTGACCTTTCCTTGCTGCAGAGCAGCTTGTGCAGTCGACTCCTGCTCAAAGAAGAGATGCAGTCCTTCACAGCCTACTACTTCTCCCACTTAACCATACAGGAGTTTCTCGCGGCTATTTATTATTACACGGCTGCGAAGCGGGCAATATTCGACCTCTTCACGGAGAGCGGCATGTCCTGGCCCAAGTTGGGTTTCCTCAACCACTTCAAGAGTGCTGTTCAGAGGTCGCTGCAGGCAGAGGACAGGCAGCTGGACATCTTTGTGCGTTTTCTCTCTGGGCTCCTCTCCCCGCAGGTGAACAAGCTGCTCTCTGGGTGGCTGCTGGTGAAGGACGAGCACAACAGCTTCAGGAGCCAAGCGATCAGCTTCCTCCAGGGCTGCCTGAACACCGACTACGTCATCTCCTCACGGACAGTCAACACCATGCACTGCTTGTACGAAATTCAGCACATGGAGATCGCTAAGACTGTGGAAGAAGCAATGAAGAACGAGAGCTTGGCCGGGAGGCTCACCCCTGTGAACTGCTCTGCCCTGGCTTATCTCCTGCAGGTCTCTGATGTCTGCATGGAGGAGACGAACCTCTCCAACTGCCTCACCTACAACATCTGTAAGAGCCTGCTCTCCCAGCTCCTCTTCTGCCACAACCTCAGGTGAGTCCCGGTTGGATTGCACCGGGAGAAGCAAGCAGGGATGCCGGGCTGTGACTCAAAATCCCGGGCGTCGATGGGAGACATGGGCCCACCAACACTGTCCATCAGCAGAGAGCTGCCCTAGGGCTGGCACTGGGTCAGCTCTGCTTCTGTGGTTCAGTTTTTCCACCCGTGATGGGCAGATGTCACGGGAGGGTAGTTCTTTCTCCACTTTGTTCTCCAAACGCTTGCTTTTGCTCTTTCCTTGTATCTTCTCCAGGCTGGACAATAACCAGTTTAAGGACAACGTGATGGAGCTGCTGGGCAGTGTGCTGAGCGTGAAGGACTGCCAGATCCAGAAGCTCAGGTAGGACCTGGCCCAGGGCAGACAGGCTGTTCCTGGGGAGGCAGAGTGGAGCTGGGGGCACTTCAAAACCAGGGTGAGGGTCCTCCAGGAACGTCTCTCCCACTGGCTCCCCAGGGTGCCTAGTGACGAGGACAGCCCCACATGATCTCCTGCACCCAGGCACAGTGACCTTACCCCCTGCGTCCCCGCGGCGGCTGGGCAGGCTGTCTTGCCCAGCCTTCCTGGGACTGCTGCTTCCTCACTGTTCCTAAAAATTTGCGTAGAAATCCATGGGTTATCCCAACAAACTGCTTCCCAAGGTCACAGCTGTTTGTTGGACACCCGAGGCTCCGCACGGAGCATCTGAAGTCTGGAGGGGACGTGCTCCCGACCCCCGCACAGAGAGATGCCTCGCCCCAGACAGATGGGTCCCCACTTTCCCCACCTCCCTGCCCTTCTTCCTGGCTGCGCATAGAGTCCCCCATGCTGCGGTCTGAGGTCCCTTTTCGTGACACGAATGAACTTTAAGTCTAGAAACTCCCCTTCCACTCTGTCCTTGCAATCCCCTGCCTGGCGTCCACCCCAGGAGAGCAGACCTTGGGGCATCCACCACTTTGCATGGTTGTACCACGAACCAAACGCTCCCCGTGGCTCCCCTCTGCTCACCCGTCCCAGCTGCGTCCTGGGACATGCCGGGGCTGCAAAAGCCTCTTTCTCCCCCTGAAAAACACTCGATTTTTCTTTTTCCGGGCAGCTTGGCAGAAAATCAGATCAGCAATAAGGGAGCCAAAGCACTGGCCAGGTCGCTGATGGTGAACAGGAGCTTGACGGTGCTGGAGTAAGTGTTCCCCCTTTACCAGCTCCGGCCACGCACGCGTTCCCCACCGGGAACCATTCCCATGGCCGCAGCGGGGCCGGATCCCAGCCGGCCTGACCGACCTGGGGAGGGTCTCCAGCCCCCAAAGCCACCACCGCTCAAGAGGTGAACGTAACTCTTGCGAGCTGCTGGCCTGATGTCCCACCTCAGCAGTGCCTGAGATTGTGCCACCTGGAGGCGTTTGGCTTAAACCGGGCACACGCCACTCTGGCTTCGCTAACCTTGGCTTTTCTGCCCGTCTCACCCCAGCCTGCGGAGCAACTCCATCGGCCCCACCGGAGCAAAAGCACTGGCTGATGCCCTTAAAAAAAATCAAGTCCTGCTCTCCCTGAAGTAAGTCTCAACTTCTGCAGCACCTCTGGGAGCAGATCCCCAGGACAAGCCCCCTCCAGCCCTCTCCTGTCCCATCGAGGTTTTCCCCACCTCGAGGGCCAGCAGGTGGAGAGACCCTGGGCACAACCCGCTTTGGTTGTGCTGGGCAGCGAGCACGAGTGCAGCTGGCAGAGACCCGGTGACCAGGGCAGCCCTGGGCCAGAGATGTTGGGACCCTCCCACCTCTCAGCTTCAGTGGGTCCAGGTCGAGGTCCAGGTCCAGGTCCACCCCTCGTGCAGGAGCTCACAGGGTGCTGGTGCATGGGAGAAGGCATCTCCCATGGGAGAGGGGGGAGGGAGACTCCCGGGCAGGGATGCTCGGGGGGCCAGACGCCCTTTTCACACCAGGGACGGGGGCAAGCAAACGCCAGGGCAGGCAACCACCACCCTGCATGGCCCCTCGCCCCACTGCGGTGGCTGCCGTGCACCGCTTCGCTCCCCTCTCCTTGCAGCCTGCAGCACAACGCCGTCAAGGAGGATGGTGCCACCTTCCTGGCCGAGGCCCTGTTGACCAACCACAGGCTGATGACCCTGCAGTGAGTGACTGGGACCTGCTGTCCCCCCCTCCTAGCCACCCAGCAGACCGAGGTGCCACCGACGGGGACGTGGCACCCAATATTCATGGGTGCTTTCCTTACCTTTGCAGCCTGCAGAAAAATGCCATCGGAGCCCACGGTGCCAGGAAAATAGCAGAGGCGCTAAAGCAGAACTGCAGCCTGAAGGAGCTGACGTAAGAGCAGCACGAGGCGGAGGGGTGGTGATGCCAGCGCCACGTCTCCCGGGATCCGTGGGCCGGAGCGATGGGCAGGGGGCTGGGCCATGCGACACAGGCAGGACGGACTCTGCTAGCTTTGCCCAAAGGGGTTGGTGTGGGTGGAGGGGGGCAAGAACTGCAGCGCTGCTTTTGGAGTGAGCCTGCAGAGATGCTCTCCGTATCTCCGGGGATGCAGGGAGCCACGTAAAGAACCGAGAGGCCAAGTCTTCTCTCCCGCAGAGGCAAGTGGCAGGCCTCCAGGCCCCGTGGACACATTAAAAGCTATTTCAGCTCAAAACCAACATACAAGAACAGAGGTGTATGTAGGTTAGAAATGAGACCGCAGCAAGTTCATGGTTATTGCTGGAGCAGAAAGAGCCTGGGGGAGATGAATCCTTTGCCGGCAGATCTAAGCTGGTTGCAGCGCGGCTGCCGGTAACGCCGGCAGCGTCTGACACACTTCCTCTTGTGTCTTAGACTCTCCAGCAACTCGGTAGGAGACAATGGCTCGGTTGCCTTGGCTGAAGCTCTGAAGGTGAACCACAGTCTGCAAAGCCTCGAGTAAGTCCCCCCTCCACGCCTGCTCTCCTGCTTGCCCAACAGAGCCCAGTCCAGCCTCCTCACTCCAGCAGCACCTCCCACCCTCTCCAGGCTCCTTCCCCTGTCCCCAGAGCCCCTCGTACCGCCCCAGATCCTCCCCACGTCTCTCCCACTCGGCGTCCCCTGGAGCAGCACGGGGCCATGGGTGCTCTGTGCAGGCTGGAGCACCATGCAGCAGCCCCAGGCAGCGCCGGCAGCAGCCAGGCTGGCCCTGCCTTCGCCAAGGGAGCACTGAAGGAGTTAATCCTCAACCCAGATGATGATCTTTTTTCTGCTTTTGGAGGATACTAGCAGCTTTGGGCCTGCTCTCTCTCTCAAATGTGATGGGAATTGGCTAACGAGGAAGGTAACAGGCTGGGGCCTGGCAGAGTCAGGGTGGGATGGTGCAACCTTCATCCCCCTTGGGAATGGCAGCCAGAGAGGACCGTTCCTCCCGCCCCAGGGCTGGTGGCTCCTGGGGACAAGCTGCTGTGCCCTGGGTCCATCACTAGCTTCCCACAGTGTGACAAGGACCCCAAGACTGCAGGAACTGCATCCCCAGCTGAGCTGGCAGCCGTGGTGACAGCCGGCTGGGGACACGGCTGCCCCGAAGTGCCGGCAAACCCCGTCACCTCTGCTCGGTGGGGCCGGTGCTGCCGTGGTGAGCAGGGGATGCCAATCCTGGCCTGGCTGCTCCTGAAGTTGGTCCTTTAGCCTCGGCTCCCCCCATCTCCTGTGTCTGGGAGATGCCCGTTTCTCAGTGAAATGGGCAAATGGGCACTTTTCACCCCAAACACAACCCCGCAGCCTACCTGCGATGCCAAGACTGGCCCGTCCTCATGCCTTCCCCCATTTGTCTCAGTCTCCAGAGCAACTCCATCAGCAGTGCTGGGGTCACCGCACTGACAGCGGCTCTCTGCTCCAACAAGGGACTCATCAACCTCAAGTAAGTGACAGTCCCTCCGGCCACCCTGGCCAAAAGCTGCTGCCGGGACACGGGATGCGAGAACTTTTCCTTGTGCCTGGTTGTTTCCACAAGTGCTCTGGGATGCTGAAAGCAGCCCCTGTCCCTCCTCTGGCTGTGAGCATCTTCTCTCTGTCGTTAGCCTTCTCCCCTTGGGACAGTATCAGTTCAGCCGTGTCTGGCAATGAAATGATGGCAGCAGGGATGGGAGGCTGGGAAAAAGCCCCAACGGTGTCGGTGCTCGCAGCTGTAGGATGCACAGGGAATGGAGATGCAGGGAATGGAGATGCAGATGCCGATGGGGATGCAAGTCAGACAGACTGCCCGTTGCAATAGATGGTCTCAGCCCCAGAGCGGGGGGCGAGGTGGGCTGTGGAGGAGCAACCGATGCCCTGCCTCGGCCACTCCTCCCCAGCCCCGTGTCTTTGCCCAGCCTTCGGGAGAACTCCATCAGCAAGGAGGGGGGCCCCGCCATTGCCCGCGCCCTGCGGACCAACAGCACCCTCAGGAAGCTGGAGTAAGTCCCATGGGCCCCAGGAGGGCACCCACACTGCTGCGCGATGTCGCTGGACTTGTCCCAAACTCTGTGTGCGTGACTTGCATCCTCTGTCCCCTGCCTCTAGCTTAGCAGCAAACCTGCTGTATGACGAAGGCGGCAAGGCCATCGCTTTAGCGATGAAAGAGAACCGAGCGCTCACGTCCCTCCAGTGAGTTTCCCCTTGGACCTGGATGGTTTTGAAGCCCCTTGTGTGGGCGCAGGGCAGGGACAGTGCTCCTGGGCCTCAGCTCCTCCAGGCTGTGAGAGCGGGTCACCCTTCCATGGGAGGTGTGCTGTGCCATCCCAGATGGACCCACGGGGTCTTGCACATGGGTCACCTCCCAGCCTCCACCACGCTGGATGGGAGTGGATGGGTGCTGAGCCTGCAGGGATCAGGGTGTCCTCGCAGCCCCGGACTTCACCTCCCGTTCTCTCCTGTTTGCAGCTTGCAGTGGAACTTCATCCAGGCAAAAGCTGCCACGGCCCTGGCACAAGCACTACAGTCCAACGGCAGCCTGGCCAGCCTCGAGTAAGTGGGGACATGGGCAGGCAGGTCCTGGGCAGCGTTTTCCTACTGGGACCTGCCCAAGGACTCTGCCCTCACGCTGCTCCAGGGGAGGTGGCTTTGCCTGCTGCCTCCTCCATGCGCTCCAGTCCATCCTGTGTCCCCATCGCATGTCCCTGGCTGGGGATGCTGTAAGTGCATGGTGGCCTGGGGGCCCCCCCCAAGCCATTTGGGAAAGCCTGGCACACCGTGCTCTGCGCTTGCTGCCCCTCGCTGCCTGTCTCCCTGCTCCTGGGTGCCTGGGCCGTGGGCAGACGCAGCACTTGCATGTCTTAGCTTGCAGGAGAATGCCATCGGAGACGAGGGAATGGCCGCCCTCTCCGCTGCGCTGAAGGTCAACACAACCCTGGCAGATCTCCAGTGAGTATCCAGGCTGCGGCAGGGCCCTGGCATCACAGCCTGTCTAATTAGCTTCTCTAATTAGCACAGCACAGCCACCTCACGACATGCGCTGAAGGGTCCTTGTTCTCTTGCAGCCTGCAGGTGGCTTCAGTTGGCGTGGCTGGTGCCCAAGCCCTGGCAGAAGCCTTGATGGTCAACAAGAGCCTGCAGATCCTGGAGTAAGTGCCCTTTGGGGCCACGAAGTCCCCATGGCTGCGACACCACTCCCTGGGGGTGTCCGAGACCCTGGTTCTTAGCTCAGCACCGCTTCCACCCTTGCAGCATGTCCTACCAGACTTGCCTTGCCTGTCCCTTGACTTGCTGGTGTGAGGCCACCTCTCCCACCTCCTCCTCTCACCCACAGACGGCACGGGGCTGTCCCGGGCTGTCCCACCTCACCACCTGCCTTCCTCCGCAGCTTGCGGGGAAACTCCATTGGTGTGGCAGGGGCCAAGGCGATGGCCAACGCGCTGAAGGTGAACCGCAGCCTCCGCCGGCTCAAGTAAGTACCCCGCTCCCTGGGACGGGAACCAAAAAGAGCCTTTCCAGACCTTCCTGGAGGGAGCAGCGAGGGGATGGCCAGGCCAGCAGCTCTCAGTGGGGCAAACCCCTGAGCTGGTGGCTTTTCCCAACGCCCATGCACATGGCATGCATTCCCTCCTGGTGGCCACGTCTCCCTGGCCTGTGCTTTCTGATCCTCCCGCCTCCCGCAGCCTGCAGGAAAACTCCCTGGGCATGGACGGAGCCATCTGCATTGCCACCGCTCTGAAGGGCAACCACGGCCTCACCTATGTGAAGTAAGTGGCTGCTGAGCTGGATGGTAAGGCCGGGATGGGGGAGACCACGGGAACCATCAAGGGACCCTCCCCATCAGTGGCACTGTCCATTCCCGGCTGCCCTACAGGGACCTCCCCAGTGGGGCAGGGGGCAAGGGCGCCCTGTGCTCCTCCCGGCGTGACAGCCACCATCCTCGCACAGCTCCAGACCCCACAGCTCCTCTCTGGGAATGCCTCTGGGGCGAAGAACCGCCCCAAAAGCCAAATACTCTCCAAAATGTCACAGGGACGGGCTGGCTCAGCCCCTCCAGCTCCCCAGAGGCTTCCTCCAGCTTCTCACCTGGCTGCCTCTGGGCTCTCAAACTCAGAGTCCTCTGTGACCGGGGTCCCAGCAAGAGCTCCTGGGTGGTGTAGGGAGGGTGCAGATGATGCTGGATGCTGGTGCAAAGCTGGGGAGCATCTCTCGTACCCACCAAGGTTCCTGCTCTGCCTTGTGTCCAAGCCTGAACTCCTCTTCTCTTTGCTCCCAGCCTGCAGGGGAACCGCATCGGCCAGTCGGGAGCCAAGATGATCTCCGATGCTATCCGGACAAACTCACCCGACTGCGTCGTGGACGTGTGAGGGTGCCTGGCCACAGCAAGGACGTGGCCTGGTGGGTCCCTTCGGCCAGCGTGCCTCCGCAGGGAGCTGCTCAGCCCTCTGCCCGCCCGCCCGTCTCAGGGAGGAGAGCTGGGGCAAGGAGAGCTCCTGAGCTCCCCGGCATGGCCCAGGAGGACCTGGGGCCTCCAGATCAGCAGTGCAGGAGGGTCAAGACTCGCTAGTGTAGAAAGCTGAGGGATGTGCGACCACGTCCCTGTTCATCCAGGCCCTGGGGGAGCTTCAAGGAATGGGCGAAATGCAAACGGGGGGAGGAGGGGGCAGATCCCACATGCCAGCCCTTCTTGTTTTCGTGGGTGACTTACCTGCCACCGCCGGCAGCAGCGACCCCCTCCTGTGATCTCCATGGGGTTACAGCGCTGTGCTCAGACCCTGCCCCAGACCGGGCGCATCCTGACCGCCCCGGAGCTCTGCTCTTGTCCCAGCCCGAGTCACTGCGGGCAAATGTTGCAGCACCCCAGCCGGGGCTCCAGGGCTCTGCTCCCAGCGCCAGCTCTTCTCCCTCTAGTTCTGGCAGGGATCCCAGGAGAAGCGGGTGAAACATGAGCAGGATTCACAGCAGCCCCTTCTCACCTGGCTAAATACAGTCCAGTCCTGCAGGCTACCGCTGAAATCCCAGAGAGAGACGACAGGTTTGCTGTCTCCTTGCTCAGATGAGAGCGGTGCTTTGGACCTGAGCACTTCAGAGCAGGGTCCTAGGCAGCGAGTGCAACCTGTGTGTTTGCCATGCCCTCAATAACAGGTTGGTGTTGGCTGAGCATGACTGAAGCGTTTGTTAGTGCTGTTCTCTATCAAAGCCTCTCGGAAGAGACAGGCATCCCAAGGCATAGGAGTGGAACCATCTAGAAAGACCTTGGGAAATAAAGAGCCCTCAGGATAATGGGAGGAGGAGCGGGAGGGTGAACGTAAGAGGAATAGCACTGCACGAGGATGGGCTGTCTTCAGCACACGTGTCTCGGTGCTACACCAGGACTGCCTTATCACGAAATCCTGGCTTCAGTTTAGGCTGGACTTCTTGGGTCTCCTGCTGTTGTCATCAGTGACAAGCTGTGTGACCTTGGGATGTGCCTTCTCGACATCCTGGCTGCAGGCAGGGTCCTCCCCTAGCAGGTCACCTTTTGGGCAGGCAGCTGCTGAAAGCAGAGGTGCCAGGTGATGCCCTCGTGTGCGTGGCAGAGACCCAGCGAGTCTCCAGAAGGTGCCAGGTTTGCAGGTGGACCAGTAGCCAAACTATGCAACACCCCCCCCCCCCCCCCCCCCCCCGGGCCCCCCTCCAGCCACTGTCCCCTCTCCCCACTACACCCCAGCCAGAGCCCACCCTGAGCCATGCTGCTGCTGCAGTCAGGGCAGTGAGCGACTGCTGCAGGGACCTCTGTGGGCTGATCCTGGAGAAATGCGGGGCTGGGCTGTGTGATATGTACATACTTGGAAATAAATTGGTTCCTAGCTGAGGAGCTGCCTTGTGCTGCCTTCCTCTCTTGGTTGTGGATCATTACATGTGACACTCCGGGTGCGCTGTGCTCCGCTGCCCCGGCTGGAGACCCCACACCCTGTACCGGTGTGACAAGAGGGCTCATGGCTTTTCCATGAGGTGTCAGGAGCTGGCGCACGCTCTCCAACAGGACACAGCGACGCTGAGTGATTTAAGTCCTGCCTCTTTCACCATTATTTCTGGGCAGACTGAGGCTCGGGTCCAGCTCTGCCCAAAGCCTGTGCCTAACCCTGAGCTGAAATGTTACCTGAAACATCAACGGAGGGAGCGATCAACAACCCCGAGACAGCTCCCGTGCCCTGGAGCTCCAGGAAACAGGGGGTTAACAACAATTTGAAATACATTTAATGGATCTGTCTGCACATGCACATACCTGGCTATACACAAACACTTCCGAGCTGAAAGCGTCAAGCGCTCAGAGGGTGCATTTCCACTGGCACCGGGCGGGGGTGGCTGCTAACAGTGCTGCTGTTCAAACCTGGTACGAGAAGCCGCAATGCAAAGCACGGCTACCCTAAAACCCGGCCAGCTGCGCTGAAAGGCTAGGTGGCAGTGCTGCCTGAAGAGGCTCTGGTTCTGTGCACGCAAGGTATTAAGTCAGCTTTCCATTTCAGCCTACAATATAGGAAATAACATAGAAAACCATAACTCTGCAACTGCAGCCCAGGCTTGGAGACTGGGCCCGATCTCGTGGGAAATCTCTCTCACGGGTCAGATATATCTCAGCACACAGGGAGGACCAGAACAGATTCCCTGCGCAACATGGAGAAATGTTTTCAGAACAGGTCCTAAAATCAGGACATTCTCATCCCTTGGGAGAGGGATGTGGCGAGCACACGCTTTCTCGCTGGCTGTCACAGGACCGCCCCGATGGCTTTGCAGCAGGCGTCTAGCACTAAGAGCACCATCTTCTGTGTCTGCTTTCTTTGAAGTGAGGTGCAAAATGCCCGTTAACTTTGCAGGGTGCAAAGAGGTGTCCTAACCGTCAGCCGGTTCAGCTCAAGCCTCTACGATTGCGTGCACTTCAGCACATCACTGCACCCACATATGTCCCGTTACTACACAAAAACTGCGCTGTATTTACCTGTAAACTTTTGTCCCACCTGAACGTGACATTTCAAGCTCTGAGCTCTGCTGATGGGGAACTGCCTTGCGTGTGAAGCTTCCACCCTTGGGGCCAGAGACACAGAGAGGTGAAAAAGCTTTTGGTTTTTCAAGTAACTCGCATGTATTCCTTCCTTCAGCACAATAATGGAGGGGTTGGACCAGACTCTAGACTTCAAATGGGGGGGGAAAGCAAAGTACTTTGCTGATGTAAAAAAAACCCCAAAACGGAAGGGCAGGAAAAGAGCCTGGGCTCTTGTCTGCCCTGATGAACACACACCAAAATGAACTCTTCTAATCAAGCACTGATTCCTGCTCCCATGAAGACAAATTGCGACGCTAAAGCAGAGCTAAAAGAAAAGAGGCAACACGCTAGACAAACTCCAGCTTTTGCGTTCACCTGAATACACTTGCACTGATGGCATCAGTATAACTGGCTGGACAAAAGCCCAACTTTTGGCCCATTTGAGTGCCTGAATCTCAGTCCGTCCCAGAAGTACCAGTGTAATTAAAGGGCTAATTTCATATGGATTTAGTTACAGTGCTGTCTCGCACGGCTGCTCTCAGAACGCTCAAGCACAACCCACTGAAGTTTGAGAACAATTCCCACTGACACAGCTGAAATATGAAGAGATGCTGCACTGAAGGTGGTATTTGAGGACCCCTTCACTAGTTTCCCACTCCCTTAGTGCAACTGGTGCTGTTCTTTGTGGAAGCGAGCCCTTGATTAAGTAAAGGATATGTTTAGGAGAAATAGATTTAAGCCAGATTTAAAATAAATTTAAGTGTGTTCCCAGAGCAGCTTTTCATCCAGTTTTATTAAGCCAAAAAAAATCTGGTTGGACATAATAAAATGCAGGGAAATCAAGCACACGATGCTCACTGGAGTGCGACTTTTGGCACTGCAGTGCATGAGGGCCAGTTCTAATGCAATTATGGAAATAACCGCACTCCACATTACTGTGATTCTCATTATGGATAAACTGCTCATGCTTTGAGAGCCACAAGACTGGCAATCCAAGTTTAATTTTCAAGTTTAATGAACATTATTTACCTACTCCTGAATTCATGCTGACAAGCGCTTTTCAAATGGCAGGGTATTAGCTCCTGGCCTGCATGCTCTCCCAAGTTTTAATTTCCAGACGCTTCCTGGTCCTGCTACTAAAGGGTCAGAAGTCATTATCGCTTTCCTCTAGTGGCTCTGGCTTCCTTGCTCGGTGACTGGATTTGCTCGGGGAGATTTCCATGCTGTCGTCCTCCATATCCTCCTCCTCCTCATCTTCATCTTCATCCAGGTCAATCTCACTATCCCCCGAGTCCTCCTGCAGGAAAGCAAACAGAATTCATGACCAGTTCTGTTCTCAGATGGCAAGGCATCTTTGCCAGCTCAAAAGTAAAGGATGGCACTGCTGGCTGTCGTTAAGTCGCTTCCTCCCCTGCACTCTGTGCAATCACACACCTGGGGGCTATGGGGAAGGCTGTTTTGTCTGGACTGGTATGGATCTGGATTTGGACTTGCACCGGGGAGCAGCAGCAGATTCTGCAAGAGGTTTTGTGCCGGCGCAGGCTGCTGTGCTGCTGGCCTTTCAAAATAATGAAAAGCCGGAGCTCAGCTGCCTCCGGGAGCTAACGGCCCACATGGCTTTCACCAGCAGCTCCCCACTTTGCTAGACAGTGGCTGCTCTGTTCAATTTATTGCAAACCTCCTTCCCCACTTCACGGGGCTGACAAAAACAAACTCCCTGACTTCTGCTGAAACTGTGGTATTAAAAACCTTGCAGGGTGTTTAACTTTAAAGTGATACCTATTGCAAGACCAAAGAATCAAGGTGTAGTGGAAGAAAATTAACTGCAGGAGAGAAACCCACCTGTGCCTTGGTGATGATCTTGCACGTGCCTGGCCGTGCTGGGGCAGATCTCCCCTTGGAGAACCAGAGTGGAAAGAACAGGAGAGGCAGAGCAGGAAAAAAAAAAGTACAAGAACATAAAAGAAAACAGAAAGTAACCAGAATGGGAGCAGGGGAGTAGGCAGCAAAGCCAGGTATAGCTCAGGCATCATGTGCCACACCAGCAAGTGACAGAGGCTGGGCATACAGCTGCTGGCTCTTGGGCAGGCTGAAGCCTGCTCTCTTCTCAACTCCACAACCCGATTAACTCTTTGAGGGGTTCAAACCAGCCTCACTAGTTTCCTTCCCTGATCTCAGACACATAGATGCCTGCAAGGGTCCCTAAGCAAGCCTCTCAGCCCTGGTGCCTGCTGAGATGCTGTATTAAGAGGGCAGAGCCATGAGACAACCAAAGTGGCTGCAGCTGAGGACAGTAAGAGGCCGAAGGCCTTAGCTTTCCGCACCTGGATGTGCTGGGGCTGTGCCAACAGGGAGACATGGGAGAAAGCTGTGAACAGGAAAGTCAGAAGGAAGGAGAAATTGCAGAGAATGACTATCCAAAGCTGGCAAGAACATGGTCGAGGACAATGAGGCAGCACCGTGACTAAGGTCACAACATCTTCACCTACAGCACTGGCACTCCTGATCCCACCCAGAAATGTTTCTGAATGCCAATGGCATAAATAATTCCCTAGAAGGCAATAAACAGCCTTAACCACATCCAATCTGGCTGAAGCAAACAGCAGAGCATGGTCTGCAAGTTCCTTTCCAGAAAAAAGGTGAGGATGGGCAGAAAGAAGGGCAGCTCCTCCCTCTCCAGCAAGAGACTTAACTCCCTTATCACATTGCAGGTCTCTGCAATGAACACTTAACAGCAGCGGTATCTTCCCTCTTCCGGCCCTGCCTGCAGGAGAAATAGTCTGCCCAGAGCTTTGCACGGCTAACCTAGCAGTGTCAGCCAGCCATGGCCAACGGCTTTTGTATGTGGTGGTGAACATTGGGAGTTTCCTACTGTTCTTATGTCCTGTAAAGGTGGATTCCCCCATCTGCTTACCTCCCATTTTAAACCTTCTCCTGGGGACCCTGCAAGCCACGCTAGCTCCGTTAACCTCTGCTTCCTGATCCAAGCCAGCGCTTTGCTGCTTCCCCAGGGTCTGGCGTCTGTAATGGGCTTTTGTGAGGGGATTTCTGAAAAGCAAATTCTCTGTTTCAGAGAGGCTTAATTTCTATGCCACGAAGGCAGCGAAAGGCAGGGCAGTACTGAGAGAGACTGGTAATCCCCCAAGCAGCACAGGACTTCTTGCTGGGCGCAGAGATGTCTGAACTCCTAGCATGCCCTCCTCATCTAGACAGGCAGCACTGGGTGGGGTGTCTGCCGGACAGTGAGAGAGAAAGGCTACATCTACACCAGGAAATTAACAGACAGCACAGGTTCAAACACAAATTCACAGTCGTCATAGTTTTTAAGTGTTTGTACTATTTCCTAGCACAGTTTTGGCCTGTGCCAACTAGCGCTCTCCAAAACAATATTCCAGCATCACCTGGAGAATAGGACAGCCCCCACTGCTCCTGGCTGGCAGCTTGGATGCCAGCACCTTTTTGGGATGGTGGGGAGAGCCTACTGTATGGATGCAAACCATATCACAGCAGCTGGCTTCAGCTTCTTAGTACAGATGTAGCCACTTAAGAGTGCCCAGAGGCATAGAAAGATTGCCCACATATGCCAAAGGCTGAGCACAGCAGTCAGAATAAGTGCCTGCTGTACAAACCTGTGTGTACCTGTTTAGCCACTGTCCGCTCACCAGGTCAACCGTAACCAGATGCAAGATCCCAAGGGGCACAGCTCAGTTCTGCTCTCATCCCTGTCCCGTCATCCGGAGGACTGAACAAGCCACTGAGAAGGCTCCAAGGAGTGTGTTTTTAGAGCAATGCAGGGGATTTAGACCCACGCATCTAACTCCTGCTACACTGCACTGATCCCCTCTTCCCAGCAATCTGCCCCAACAGCTTAACGAAACAGCATTCCTGCAGCCCGTGTGCCACTAGTTATGTACTGCAGGCTGAGGCTAAAGCACAGGGCAGTGCACAGAGACTCCAAGAGCAAAAGAAAAATAGGAAAATATGTGTCTATGCAAATGAGAGCAGGCAGCTGGAGGAAAGGAAGGGAAAAGCAGGCCTGGGGCATGAAGATTCAGCAGGTAAAAAGGTGTTTCTCTAGCTGAGGAGAGGGCTGTCGCTCTAAAGCACTGTCAGAGAAGCTCTACAGGCACATGGGATGGTTACTTACATCTTCCTCCGTGTCTCCACCTTGCATTGTTCCCACAATCCGTGCCCCAGCTCTTCCTGCAAGAACAAAAAGAGTCACCGTAAAGCCTGGCTCATGGTTAACACTGAGGGAGAATGAAAGATAAAGTTCAGAGTGTACATTTTAGAGGACTAGTCAAATGGCAGTGAGAGGATGAGATCCCAATGCATGTAAGGTCACCCCCCTTGTTAAGCCTTAGAGCTCAGGAGAAGGTAGAAGAGGGTAAGGCTGACAGTAATTCCAGTCAGGATGGTATTTCCAGAGCTACCCTATGCCGGTATGACAGTTCTGACAGGACGAGAGGCAATGGACACATTACGAAACAGGAAATTCTATCTGAACACAAGCCGCCACTTATTTTTACTGTGCGGGTGGTCAAACACTGGAACAAGGTTGCCAAGAGAAGTTGTAGAGTCTCCATCCATGGAGATATTCAAAACCCAACTGGATGTGGTCCTGGACAACCTGCTCAAACCTCCTGTTTGAGCACAGGGGTTGGACTAGATGATCTCGAGAGGTCCCTTCCAACCTAAACAATTCTGTGAACTGGCATATTCCTTCCTCTGCTTTGGTACACAGAGAACAAAAGCCCGTCTTTTCCGTGTGGTAAGCCTTCTGTCCTTTAGAGAGCTCGCTATCCTCAGATCCTTTCTGATATTCCAGTAGGGACTGACAGGAATCCCAGGCAGGGCCAAGGCAAACCTCAAGAATTTCTTGTTGAGAGTTGGATGTGTAAGTCTGAAGAGGGAGGTGGAGATCTCAGGGTTGTAGGGAGTTCACTGAAAAGGGAGAACACACTTGCGCCTTGCTTTGTTACTTTTGGCTATGTAGAGGCCATATGAAATGGGGAAGACGCTAGCATGGTCTCCTTTGCTAGGAAGGGAGCCCGGAAGGTGTTGGGAATGGGCATAGCAGAGCTGTGACTGGGGAAATTCTGCGTGTGGGCTGACTGGGTGACTCAGCCCTGCTTCCTGCAGCCACCAGAAGTCACTCAGCGCCAACCGGATGCCTATTTAACAGTCCTGCCGTGACCATCGCATTTCACCATCTGTTTATCTCCCATCATCACTAGTTTCCTCTATGTCAAATATGGATTTTTCCAATGTAGACAAATTCTATTTTATTTTTTTTAGCATGAAAACAAAGCAACTTTGAAATATATCCTGCCAAACCTCCTTTGTACCTCCCAAAGTACAAAAGAAGACAGGTCCCTTTCATCCCCTTTGCAGATTGATTTGGGTTAGTTGTAGCAAAAAGCTGGCTAACTCATCCAGAAGTCACCAAAAAACCCTTGGTGCGTCAAGGCAGATAATTTAAAGGATCTTATGTCTTTAAATAACAAGCGGTGTCCTCTATCCATCGGGTTGCTGATAACACAGGCAGTGAAGATGGAATTATAAGAAGATTCCTGGACAGGAGATCTCTCTTCAGGCTTTAGAGGCTTTTGCTCTAATTTACGCTAGACTAAACTATGTAAATTTGGAGATGATTACAACTGACATCATTAGACGACAATGGAATCACATTTTTGCCCAGCCTACAGATGGCTCCAAGAGTTTAATTGCAATTTTGCTACGTAGAAGGCTCAGCATAAAGTGTTAGATAGGGAATTATTAACTCAAAAGGAGAAAGGAGCAGGGAGCTCCTAAAATTTACCGGTAAGACAAAGCTGAGAGAGATCCTGAATATAAAAGAGTTAAGATATCACATAAGGAGAGCTGATGAAATAGGATAGTTCAAATGTGCCAAGGGAAGAGCTTAGAGAATGCTAACAGAAGGTCTGCAGGATGCTGCTCTTCCATCCGTGGAAACAGTAAGGACACCTTATGGGCATCTAACTGCTTACATTTGGAGGAAGACGAGAATCAGGTACTGCCCAGACTTTGATCCCTACATCGTTTAAGCCAGGAGCACCTCTTGGAACTAGCGACTGTGGGATCAGCAGGGTTAGGTCCTGTAGCCCAACCCTGGGACACTCACAGGAGACACCCCAGGGTGCAGAGGGCCTGGAGCTTCAGGTTGTGCACTACGCTGCAGACTAAACAGGAGGGAAAGCAGATTTTCCACATGGGTAGAAGAGCTTCCGTGACAAAGGCGGGAGCATTATTTTAACTTTCAGATCGTAAACCCCCAAGTTTCCATGTGTGGGAGCAAGAGGAGTGACGGATGGCTGCGGTGCATTTCCGTGTGCACTGGGGGGGAGGCAGGAAACGGAGGAGTCGCCTGCACAGGACAAGGAGAGCTGGCAGGTACGGGGGTGTTTGTCACTTGAAATTTCCTGGGTTCAATTTAGCTGGGCTCAGCTTGCTGCGGCATTAGTGCTGCACCACTTTGGCCACAGAGGCTCACGCAGCTTCCAAGCGGGTGAGAGCCTGTTATGTTTACTTACAGATAATGTGAATTCAGCTGGGACAGGCTGTACAAAGTGATAATTAGGTAAAATGTTAGTAATGAACAGACTGTAATTCACTGCACCTTTGGATTCAAATCTAATCTCCGTGCATCGCCACGGTTTATAGCCACTGAGCTATCAAAGATCAGAAGTGAACGTGCATCCACGATTTTAAGCCTGTGAGCATTTGCCATTTTTCCTCTGCGTGTGATGCTTGCCATTGTACTAACCCGTGCAGCTGCCTACAATGGATCCACAGGACTAGAATGATTTACATCTTCTTACCCAGCAGTGGGTATATGTTAACCCTGTGCCTGACAGCAAGAAGCGACACTTAACCTGAGAGGTTAGGACAACCTACCATGAGGAGAAGGTAGATTTGCAGCTAAGACATTTTGCTCCCAGTTTGGAGATCTGCCTTCAGTCTCCAGCTCTTAATGCAAACTCACAGCATGAGCCCAGGTAAGACACCTCCCTTCCCTCCACATCACCTCCGCACACAGAAAATCTGCCTGATCTTTCTGATCTGCATGCCCTTTGGGCACCGTGTTCTTAAGTGTGAGCATAGCCCTTAGCACAAGGCCCTGATCTCAGCAGCATTTTCTAGGCATTGCCAAAGCACAATGATGAACTAAGCACACTACAGCTGCTGCCCAGGATGAGCATACTTCTATTTATTTCTTACAGCCTCCATGGAAAGGAAATTTGCTCGGAAGTGAGTCACCTGTCTCAGTCCCTTCAGACCTACAAACCTCTCCTCCTTCTCCACCAGGTCCAGTGTCGCAGTGGCCATAATACAGGCTGAAAGCGTACTGAAACACCTCCTCCCTCCCAGGGAGCACTTAACTTTGCTGACACAAAACATACAGCCAAAGACAGCTCTGCTGGGAGCAGATGCCAAGGTGGTGGGAGGAAGCTCTATTTCAAGTTAAGACAAATTCATTTCTCTGAATTCCAAACTGCAGCCCCTTTTCGGTGTTTCCAAACACACTTGATTGCCCCCCTTTCCCCAGCTACACGAGCCCGGTAATATTGTCCAACAGCTGCTATCAGGAAACTAAAGACTTCGCAGACTTTTATCTGGGGGACAGGAATCTGCAGAGATCCACATAGAAATACAACTGCTCTTCCCATTTTCAAGTATCAGCTTTCTCCCTCCCCAGATCGGTTTCCTCCAAGCACTGGCAGTCAGACCCAGTGGCTCAAACACTTAGTGCTGACTGTTTTTTCCCTCCCACTTGACCTGAAGAGGCAAGGAAGAGACTAATCTGACTCTCCAAAATTCTTTTAGAAGGTTTACAGTTAGAACTTGATTTGCTTTACTAGAAATGTATATTCAGTCCAGGAGCACAGTCACAAAGACCCACTGTATGCCATGTGTAAAAAGCCCCAGCCAGGGTAAAATTGCACTTTGTGAAGTTCACAGGGAAGGAATTTATTTTTAATAGTTCATGGAGAGCAGTACCAGTTTGGTAGAGTCCTCTGAGGTGCTCTGAGAGCAGGTGCATTTGTGAAATTTTTCCCCTTGACTTCATACATTATCAAACAGCTGGAGAACTTGAATCCTGCTAATGGACAGCCAAATACCTTCCCGCCAGAGCCGTTCTTTATGCCTCAGCCTTCTCCCTCTGCCACCGCTACGGTACGTGCGAAATCCGGACCCACTCATCTCCTCACTTTCACAGACTTTGAATCAAGGCAGACACATGCAACGAGATGCCTGCAAACACCAGGGCTCATGAAGAACCATCAGGAAGAGAGCAGCCTGGCCAGGTTAGAAGAGATTTTTGTTTCTGTTGCTCTGTACTTCTTGTTAACTGCCAAGAAATCAGGCGGGGATTTTCAAAGGAGCTCTGGGGTTAAAACCAATACTCACAAATCCCACACGGAAAGGAAAGGTAAGAAGAGTGTGTCAAGGCTGCTGTTCTTATCTGACTCACCTCCGCCCACTTGACGCCACACAAGGTCTATAGGTCTCCCTTCTGTGCAGACATCAGAATCTATTTTGGCCTCTGAAAGCATGAGATGCAGAGTACCTGCAAGCCCCACGGAGTGCGTGAACTGCAGATTTCTGGTATTTTTGAGACTCAGGCCTTCCCATGCTGGAACTGCTGGGACATCAGGAGGACACTGACAGTTTCTTGAGTCTGCGGCTGAAGTTTGCGTATGTAACACCCTTGGCAAATCCTCCCTGGTGGCACTTTAGTTATCAAGTGTGGCATGACTCTGACCGAGACATTTTCTTCTGGGTTTTGTTTTTTTTTTTTTTTCAAAAACACAAGCTCCAGGTACTCCGACTGCAGCAGTGGGGAGACCCTGATCGCTGTTTCTTAAGGGTTTCTGAACAGACTGACTGGGGGGAACGACTTGGGCACAATCAAGAGGGAGACCACATCCTGCACTAAGCTGCAGGCCAGTAAAAGGCAGCTGTCCCTACGGATGAAGCTGAGAGATCAGGGATGGGATCACACAGCATTGGAATGATGCCTAGACAACTGCAGTGGGCTTCAGCATGTTTTTCTTATCAAGACTCATTTCCACAACAGAGAAGAAAGCAACATTTTGAGAAAACCTGCAGATTTGTTATCATCTTGTATTTGTAAAGATAAATGCACTTGCATACGTTTCTTGGTCTTGGACTCAGAGATGTAATTTCCTTTAGGAACCAGAGAGAAGGGAAGAAATAGACTAGTTATTTACCATGTGTTTTTAAAAATTAGGCAGGTGACAGCTACAGGAACTGAATGTGAACAAGACATCCAACAAGGAGCAGGCAGCTGTTGCACATTCCTAATTGAATCCGTCCCCTCCCCTGCACATTGATGGCACATCTGTGGTTTCTACACACCTGGAAGGTTACAGGGAAGGAAAACATTCTAGAAATTCAGTAGCAGAAATCTGAACATGGCCACAAGCTGGAGAGAGAATTTCCACAAGCGGAGTCTGACCATTTCCACTGAGAACAGGACTTTCCTACTTTTCAGCTTGCATGCTGTATGGAGGGATTTGGAAACAGGACCGTGTAGGCTCACCTGAGAAGATTTCTTGCTACTATGTCAAAGCTCCCATTCTCCCTACAGGATTGAAAAAATGAGGGCTAATTCAGCCTCCGCAGCCTTCCCCCAGTATGCAGGGTACTTTTGGCCCTTTCCCAATGTCCGCTAGCCAGCTCCTACTTAATAATCACAAGCTCAAGTTTAAGAAGAAAACCAAGACATCATCTCAAAACACTGAGTGTCTGCCACAACAGCATCATCATCATGCTTTCAATATGTGCTGCTCTGCGTGCGCCGCCCCTGCGAGATGCATCTGTACAGGACTGGGGAATCCCACAGGCCTGGCTACAGCGCGGGAACAGCTGGTGCTGGTAAGCCAGCCCACATCCACCGAGACACGGACCACGCTCTCTGTCTGCCCCTGAACTCACCTCCAGTTTGATTATCACGTACTTGGTTCCACTTCCTCCAATGAGGTACCCTTTGCTTTCTTAATAAAAACCCTTTATTCTCAACTGCTGCATTCAGAGACTTACTTGTTCTTGCTATGTTAAACAGTGCGGGTTTTCACAGGCAAAGATTTTATCCATTCAGTAGAAAGTACACTCACTAACCTGGCTGCCAGCACATCATTACCACATCGATCCTCTGGGTCACTTTTGCAAAGGTAAGAGGCTCCAAGAGAGCGGCTCTCTCACTGTTTGACTTTGGACTGATTGTTTACTGAAAAACATTCAGAGTTTTATAAAGCTGCCTTCTTACAATAAAGACCAAATGGGACTGAAGTTGTTACTGTCTCGGTAGTGAAATGGTCTCTGTGGTCCAAACAGGACAAAACCACCCCTTAACACTAACATTACAGAAGGAAACCTAAGAGCTAAAGCATTCGGACAATTGGTTTACAGGAGCTGAAAGATCCTGGCAGTGTGGAATAGAGGGTGATTTACTACAGACAGGCACAGTCCCACAGTTCTGCAAGCGCGGATCATTTCTGCTTCATTCAGTAGCATTTCCACTGCCTACCTTGTTGCAGGCACAGTCTGCCATGGCCTATCCACTCAGCCAGTGCTATCGCTGGGAAGAGGAGTGATCCTGAATTTGCTCATGATTCGAAAATGCATTTCAGAACTCTGGTCCGAATGAGACTGGAAAGATGGATCTACACATGTAGACACAATGTCGCTTCAAAATCTGCCACTTTTGATAGTGCGGATGAAAAAAATCCACCATAGTTCAAGGGGAAACTGGGAAGGCTCTTAGGAAAAAAAAAAAAAAAAAATCTACTGAGGGTTAGACTAAATTCGTGGAAACCACATCCAACTCAGGAAATCCTGATGAGGGTTGAAACAGTTTGAGAGTGGGAGGGAACCTGAGGGAAGTTCCTATACTCTTGCCCAGGCATTTTCTTTCAGCCAGTGCTGGAGACAGAAGACCAGGCTAGACAGACCTCATGCCTGACCTGGCATGGCAGCTTCTACATTCCTAGGACAAGGCTTTGCATTCTTCACCCTGATGTCCACCCCATCTGCACATGAACAACCATCCTGCTGCAAACTACTGGTTTATGGCCTGTCTCAGGCAAGAGGTTTCTCTACACTGCAGATGGTTAAGACCTTCAACATGGCAAGAATTTCTTTTTCTTTGGTTCTCTGACAAAACAGTCTTATTCCAAATGCCATCGCTAACTCGCAGTTTGACCTCAGGGAAGTCCATGCATCTATTTTATTTGTGTAACAACCTCACTTATCTATTGCCAGACAGAATAAAAGTGGACGTGAATTCTGTTCAAATTAAAAGTTACAGATGATAAATCAATGTATTCTCTTACTTACAAAAGCAAATGATTAGTGACACATGGATTTATTACAATAAGCCCCATCAAGGAGGAGACTTGCCTGCAACTGTGATATTGTGATAACAAAACAGGTTGTAGTTTCACAAACCCAGTAAGCCAGCATCTGTCAGTTTGGCGACTATCTTCCTAGCCATTTATTTTCACCCCCCAGCCTGCTCCCTCCTTGTACAGAAGCTGTCCTGGCTTCCTAAAACTGGGTTTGCTGTACTGTTGAATCAGAACCACTGAACTCAAAGGAGAGACAAGCTCCACAGCGCATTACAGGTTCCTCCTTAACCTGCTACTGCCTATTCCTCTTTGTACATGGGGAATAAGGGTTCGATTTTCTTTCTGTACCACGGGAGCTAGCAGCCTGTCGTGTTTCCCCCTGCTAACACTCTTTTCTGCTCCATGGGGGACTAAATCCTATACCTTCAAGTCTTCTAATTGGCTAATTGCCAAAGCTGCATTTAGTTTGAATTTTGCTGCATCTAGACAGACCTGATGAAAGGACTCTTGAGGGTGAAAGTGTGTTGATTTTTCTCAATTATACCAAGTGACCTAATAAGAGAGATTATCTCTCCCTGAGAATCTTGCCTCTGTAATGGCAAAACACACTGGAATACCTCCCCACTTATTACAGAGGGAGGAAGTCTTCTCTTACAATACTAATAACCTGGAAATTAGAGATGTAAAACTGGATCACAGCAACTCCAGGAACTGACTACAGTGGACCATTTCTCCTTAGTTTGAGAGCAAATACGGCTCAGAAGCACCACCGTGTAAGGAGACACAATGCTTCAAAAGCAAGCAATTGAAATCTCTTGAATTCAGTCAAGGAAAAAAGCAGTAATTAATAGAAATAATGTTCTTGTCATGCTGCCTTAATAATTAAGTACATTTTAAATGCAAACTACCTGTGCTGAAGTACATGTATAGATTCTTGGTGTGTTTAATGACAAATGGCCAAAAGTGAATGTTCAGGCCTGATTTTCTAAAGAAGCTGACGCACCTGACATTAATCTCAAGTCTTGACATGTCTCCAGCGCTTCAGTTGGTGAGAGGGTCACGCAGTCAAACACATCACCTCACTATCGATGAGGGTCCTGGACCAAAGGGGCCCATTTACACAGACAGAGAGGTGCAGATCTGAGACTGTTCTCAAGGCTAGAACTGTTCGTCACATAAGCGCATACTCTGGATCAGGCTGGAGCTCCCGAAGGAAAGCGTTGGCCTGACTGGTGTCTTGACACAGTCCAAGCTTTTGTTTGTATGTTCTGGACAGATAAGAATGGGCAGGACTGAGCAAGCTCACTCTAACACCATGTCGTGGTTTAATCTCAGTCGGCAACTAAGCACCACGCAGCCGCTTGCTCGCTCCCCCCCACCCGGTGGGATGGGGGAGAGAATTGGAAGAGCACAAGTTAGAAAAAGTCGTGGGTTGACATAAAAAGTTTGATAATTGAAATAAAATGATAATAATAATAATAATACACAAAACAAGCGATGCACAGTACAATTGCTCACCACCCGCCGACCAATGCCCAGCCAGTCCCCGAGCAGCGGCCCCCCCCGGCCAGCTTTCCCCAGTTTATGTACTGAGCATGATGTCCCATGGTATGGAATGTCCCTCTGGCCAGTTTGGGGCAGCTGTCCTGGCTGTGCCCCCTCCCAGCTTCTTGTGCACCTCCAGCCTGCTCAGTCGGTAGAGCATGGAAAACTAAGAAGTCCTTGGCTAGTGTAAGCATTACCTAGCAACAACTAAAACATCGGTGCGTTATCAACATTGTTCTCATCCCAAATCCAAAACACTGTACCAGCTACTAGAAAGGAAGTTAACTCTATCCCTGCCGAAACCAGGACACACCACAAGCAGAGATATCCCAAGGTTGAGTTTTCCTAAAGAAGAAGCGTAGGCATTTTGAACCAAAGCCAGCAGTACGGACAGAGTGCTCACTGTTAATCTCACGGTGTAGCTACAGCTAGAGCAACTGGGGGACTTGTCCAAGATGATGATGAGTAACCTTTGCAAAGCAGAAAAGTGAGCCAACAATCCTTCCCTTAAGAGCCTAACAATGTTTGTATCCATCTCTGCCAGCAGAGATTACACTGGAGCACTGTAGGACTGAAGTGCTGTGCGTCAGAATGGGGGAATACAACCTTACTCCTTCTGGAGGACCTGTAGGAAAGGCATCTCAGGAGCCATTTAACATACCTGGAGCTGCTTCAGTAGCAGGTGAGAGGCAAAAAGAGGACAGCCTTAGCTCAAGGGAGGCTTCCAACTTACACAGAGATAAGGAGAGTAAAGATTGGGATGGCGACCGTGTAGCCAGCAAACAGCATGCTCAGAGTATGCAAAAGTCAGAGCATAATTATCTGCCAGAAGTAGTTTACTAAACACTAGGAAGAGACCTACAAAAGCATAGAAAGCAATCTAAACAGCATGGCAGAGAAAACATCCCAGGGATTTGAACTGCTTGCTTTAAGTCTGACAAGCTAATGCTGAGTCTCCAGTAAGTGTAATTAATGATAACAAAGCTCTTCCTAGAAAAAATGCTACTTGCAACAAAATCTACAACTTTTATAATAAAGCTTTTCGCTCCTAAAACTGATATTAAGAGCTGACTCTGGCTGCAACCAGTACCCGTATCACTAGGTTATGCTGTCCTCTGAGATGAGGCATCACAGACAGTTACATAGTCACTCCAAAGCTCTAAAAACTGCGTACAAACCTTTCCTTGAGAAAATGCATTGTAAAAATTCTTAGCAAATATTAGCGTTTCCAGCACTTTTCAAGAATTTTCAAGTTTTATGAAAAACAGAGGAACTGAGGATAAAAATGCTTGAATTATATTGACTTGAGAACTTCAGCTTCTTGCTCTGGTCTCAGTCAGAGAGGGGAGAGCAGAATTCAACTCGGAAAAAACACATATTTGCAGTTTATCTAAGTAACAGCTTCCAGCAGAAGTAGTGGCACATGAAATTACCCACACAGGCACTTCATCCGGATCCCAGAGAGGCTTTTGCTGATGGTCAGAATCACTCACCGCTAACAAGAACGCCAAGGAGAACTAACCTGATTTCCTGGTTTCAATTTGCTTGACTATCGACTAAGCAGAACATTTCTTTTCCCACCTAAGTGAAACACAGACCCTCAGACAGTCGTTTCTGAGTTGCTTCTGACCAGGGTTCTAGTGGAATCAGCAGCCAGAGGCTGCAGTTCCACTCCACATAAACAGTGGCAGAAGCCAGACGTCCTTCCCTGAAATAAATAACTCGGGTGTGTTGCACCCGTGACTGTGTCAGTGCAGGTGGCTTTATGGACTCGCTAAAGGTCTCCTTTTGAAGAAGACTCTACTAGACGAAGTGTCAACAGCTAAAGGGAAATAACTGCTTTGCAATGAGAAATAGTATTACTTTTCTACGGCTTTGTATAAAAAGCTTCAGAATCTGCAAGGCAATACCAAGGAAGGATTCTCCTCACATGGTACTTTTTTCAGTAAATACTCCTTAATTTGCTCCCCTGAAAGCACTATGTTTAATCCATAAGACACTGTGCTCTTACAGCTCACAAGAACTGAGCAGCGCCAATGTCCTTGAACGATAAACAGGGTCTTCTTACATTTAAGATTACTCAGATAATTCCAGCACGTCCTTCTGAATAAAGGCAACTAAGGAAAGGTTAAGATACCTTGCAGTAGCATTTCTGTGGCGGTGCGCTGCTTCATGATTTGCCCGTCTTCCACTTCACTATCAGATCCTTCATCCTCTTGAATCTCTATGTCGGAATCATCGTTTTCTGGTTAAAACAAAAGCAGTTGATAAGTATCACTCAAACCAACCCACAACTCAGAAGAGCAGTTGGACGCAAGAGATGCTAGCAGTCTCTACCTTTGTTCAAGTCCAAGATTAATTAAAAACGCAGTTGCAGACAGAGCATTGGCTCTACTGACAAGCACAGGGAAATAGCCAACGTCCACATCCTAAGGATGGCATCCTTCTACACATAAGTGCCAAAGAAGCATACAGTATAAACAATTGTCTTGGGACAATCCTCAGATTGTACCATAAAGGTGCTGCTCTAAATACACTCTCTGGGTATGAAGCATACATACAGTCAGAAGGTGCTATTTCAGCAACTGATTTAAAGATAAAAATCTTTTAAAAGCATTTGGAAAGTGTGGGCTTATTAATACAACTCCTAGTCTTTTACCCTGACATAAGCAATATCAAAACCCGTCCCCTTAGACCCTTTGCCTTTCATTTAATCACGCATTAGAAAAGCACAGTGAGACATCTCCAGATAAATGAAGGCAGTTCCAGCCAAACCCAAGATGGCTGGAGAGACAAAAAAGCTTCCCAAGATGCAGGAACTTCTTCCAACATTTTCATAATCTGCCTTCGTCTTCTTCTTCCTATCCAAACTAAAGCCTACTTAGTCCTTTACTCCTGGTTCCCCAGTCACCAAATTGGAACAAACCTAAAGGACTTAGCTTAAATTGTCCTTCAGATGTTTGAAAGGATGACAAAAGTCTTCAGATACTTAAAAGTGCCTGCAAAGAAAAGGGCAGGCTGTTCGCCATGTCAGCTCTACGAGTCCTACCTTGAGGTTCCCATTCACGGTCAACCAAACTGATTCTCCTCTGAGCCTACTCTGAAGGAAAACAGTGGGTGGAAAGTTGGCGCAGAAGTGTGTGGAACGTTTGGAGCAGGCTCTGCGCCATTTAAGTCTCCTTCTACCCCATGAGCTTTTCCCTCTCTCCTTGTTCATGCCTGCCTGCTTGTGCAAGCTCCTTGGCTCACTAAGACCAAGCTCTGCTTTCCAGCTACTGCCCACTTGTGATTATTTACTTCCCTCTTCAAGCATTCAATCAATGAGCCAGATCCTCAGCTCTTATCATCTTATGAACTCTTCTCGCTCGGGTAGAGATGAGCCCCTCTGCACCAGCTGATCCCACAGCTCAGCGCTGATGCTGTGTGGTGGCCTGCCTGCAGGAGCTGATGGAATTAGCAGTGCTATAGCAAACCCAACAGGACCCCGTGTGAGGCCAGCACCCAGCACAGCAACAATAGCTGTTAATTATTTAGAGAAAATAGGCAATTCTTTCCCAGGTGCATTTAATTACACACACGTCCGAGCTGAAAATGGAAATAACTACTTTAATTATGATTAGTAATGAGCTGACACATCTTTACAGTATTTAATTATCAAACAATATACAAATACTAGACATTTTTCCATAATCTTTTTCATTGCAATATGAAGTTAATGACAAAATATAACGGCAAGGGATGTATTTGATACCCTGGTAAAATTACGAGGCTCCAGCAACGTTAGCTACAATTTCTATTTGTGTTGCACTTTCTTCTTTGGCAAGTGAAGGAATCACTCACTGCTGCGTGACCTGAATACTGTTCCCATTTACCTGGTATTCAGGAAAGCGAGGTTTTGTTCAGCCTTTGCCCAGGCAAACTCCTTGGGAAGAGCGATGTGGAGCCTAAATAAAGGATTCGGGTTCGTTGTCTGTTTGTTAAAGAGCGAGACTACCTCACCTGCGATGGCTGTCACTGCTACTACTAAAATGTCCCCGTTCTTATTTTGTGGGTTCCCCCCCCCCCTTCTTTTATTCTTTTTTTTTTGAGCAGCAATTCCTCCCTTTCAGGTTTTGCCATTTGTGCTCCTCCTGTTATGCAGCACCACTGGCCAGAGCTGAGGATGCCGCAGAGCCCTTATGATTACTTTGCCAAACCACTTCTACTTCATCCCCATTAGCACTTTCTGCTTCTCGCTGGGATCTCCTGAGCATGAGCTGCCAGCTGAGATGGGGACTAATGGAGCCAGTGCTCTCCGCTGACAACCCAAAGTGGCAAACCCAGCTAACACACTTCGGGGACAGGACTTAAGAGCAGAGAGGCATAGCAATGCGATTCTGCTCTGCGTGGGGGCCCCGGTGTAACAACATGGGGCTTTAATTTGACATTTCACTTTTCTGGGAACCTTTTTTTTTTTTTTTTAAAAAAACTCCTGTGGTAACAGACTCTCAGATATAACATGTAAAATATATTTCCCTTGGGACAAAGCAGTGGTAAGAAGACAAGAATAAAACAGGCATGAATCTGCCATCTTCCTTTTGCTGTGTGTAGGTGCTCTCTTCCCTAATACCCACGCTGACGGCTTAATGCTCTCCCGAACCACGTGAACCCTTCCAGCTCCCTGTAGCGCACTCCTGGGCACTCCAGCCATTTCTGACCCATTTCAACTTGCAAAAAGGAACCTCGTTTCATCATATAATTCCCCACAGTACCTTTCTGTTGGAAAGTGGGACTTGCAGGAGGATCCCACGGTGAGTAAGTGCCCTGCGATAGGAGTGATACCTACTGTGGCGAGAGCATCAGTGGCTGGAGGGCCCCAAGCTGCTGCTTTGTGAAAGGAAATGGTTTAAACACAGCTTTTTTCCCCCCTCACCCAGCCCTTTTCTTCTTTCCCTCGTGTTCTCTGCTATTCTCAATCCCCTCTTTCTCACACTATTTCTTTTATCCTTCTCCCCCACTAACTTAGATGTTGTAACCCTTGCCTGTCAGTGATGAAGTCGCAGTTTTCTGCTGTTCAGCCCATGCATGGATGCCACAGAATACCACAGAAAAGCATGCCTTGTGTCTCAGCTCTACCTCTTGTCTTTCGCAGTGTGCTCGACAAGCCAAGCCAGTAGCAACTGAATGCCTAACTTTCATTTACGCCTTTAAAAATCCTGGATTATTTTTCAATACAAATGAAGAGAAGATTAATCAGGTGAATTACCAGCATATAAGCAGAGTGCATAATTTTTTCTACCAAGTTGTGACTTTGAAACACATCTTGTTATGGATCTATGGCAAGAGTTTGGATTTTCTTTGAATAGCCTCGCTGGAATTTTGATGCACATACGCCAACACGAAGCATCACCATGCTGCTACAGTGAACGCACGCCGGAGGATCAGAAAAGTGGCAGCTGCAAATGCAAATTCAGCAACAGTAAAATCTGTGCCTCCAAGCCTCCTGCTCACCACTTGGAAAGACATAAAGCACCTTTTTCATTTACAAAAAAATAAATGTATTGCTCTAACCCAGCTCAATGGCTGCTATCACCGAGCCCGGCTCTATCCAGTATACAATCCGAGTTATCATCAGCTGAGCAGAATCGTGCTGGGCCAAAATCCCAAGGACACAGAAGCAGAGGATGTTGCTGAAAATTTATTTAAATACACAAGCTGAGTACGGGCTTCTTAGCGGGATTAAATGGCAGACTAACCTAATGCTGTGTGTGACCCGTCCTAACTAGAGCACTCTACAGGGTTCCACCATCCTACGTCCCTCATTGTATGTGCCCAGTTTTCAACAAAATATTCTTGGTATTCATAAAAAGGTGACGATTCAGAAAGTTTCATTTAACAACATATAGAATGAAACTACTTGTTGCCCTAGGAGAAGTCACAACCACATCTGTGTAATACTGCATAACAGAAATTACAATGCATCAATTCCGGGGAGAAAAGGAACATTCTTTATGGAGAAAAGGTAGATTTTTCTTAGTATCAGCATAAAGCAACGAAGGTAATAAAGCGTATTACTACAAATTCCCACGTACTAGTACATGGAGTACAGAACACATTCTAATGCAGCTGGCTTACAAGATTTGCATGGTTTTACGTGAAGATTATTTGACTTTTCACGATAAACTGTTATTCAGCAATCCACGTGCCCAAATTTAGGCCAACGTTGGCAGCTTACTGGAGCTTAAGGCTGGTATTTTAACAAGCTCCTGTATTTTTACTACGAAAAGGTAATCAACAGAACAAGTCTATAAACTGTGTTAGGCCCATTTCCCCACCGCTGTGATTTACTCTACTGCACGGAGAATGCTGGCAAAACATCAGACTACCTGAGAGAGAATATACTGGGATTTTAAACCCTGCTTGCCTTACATTTCAACATTTCCATTTCGTAAAGGTGGGTTTCAGTCAACTAAATTAGTTTCATTTAAAGCAGTCCAGCCACAAAAAGTACATCCCGGTTACAACTGAAAAACACTGCTCTCAGAAGATGCATTATTTGTTCTAAAGCACACCCACTGTTTCCAGAAAAAGCCAGAGCAGATACCTGGACCGATAATACTATATTTAAATGATTTAATTTTTGGTAATTTGCAACGCTTGAAGGAAAAACATCATGATTTAATAACTCACCACTGATTTCATTACAGATTTGTTAGTTTGCATAAATATTCAAGTAAATGCATCCAACTGTAAAATATGAAGGTACTGTGGTGGTGTTGTGGTTTAACCCCAGCCAGCAGCTAAGCCCCACACAGCCACTTGTTCACTCCCCCCAAGTGGGATGGGGGAGAGAATTGAAAGAGTAAAAGTGAGAAAACTTGTGGGTTGAGATAAAGACAGTTTAACAGGGAAAGCAAAAGCCACACACACAAGCAAAGCAAAACAAGGAATTCCCTCACTCCTTCCCATGGGCAGGCAGGTGTTCAGCCATCTCCAGGAAAGCAGGGCTCCATCACATGTGACGGTGACTTGGGAAGACAAACGCCATCGCTCCAAACGTCCCCCCCTTCCTCCTTCTTCCCCCAGCTTTATATGCTGAGCATGACGCCATATGGTGTGGGATATCCCTTTGGTCAGTTGGGGTCAGCTGTCCCGGCTGTGTCCCCTCCCAACCCCTTGTGCCCCCCCAGCCTGCTCGCTGGTGGGGTGGGGTGAGGAGCAGAAAAGGCCTTGACTCTGTGTCAGCACTGCTCAGCAGTAACGAAAACATCCCTGTGTTATCAGCACTGTTTCCAGCACAAATCCCAAACACAGCCCCGTGCTAGCTACTGTGAAGAAAATTAACTCCATCCCAGCCAAAACCAGCACAGCTGAAGATAATGAGCACAAAGGACATTGGTTATTGATATGCTTTAGAATTAGATGTAAGTGTTGCTTAGCATGTTCCACTTCATAATAAAAATCACTGCTTTGAAAACACAGGCGCTGGCTCCACAGCAATTACTGGATTCAGCGGGATGTTGATTTTGGTGAAAAAACATCATGAAAAAAAATCAAGTGGGCAACTGACAGCCACTTGATCCAAAATAAAATCCATTTAACAAACAGCATGAAGTTTTAGAACAGGAAAAAAAAAAAAGGGGTGGATTGGGATTTTAATGTGACCAAAGGGAGGGTGAAGTTCAGTTCCCACTTGAAAGCCTTGGTTCTACCAAACGCATACTCGTGTCTCACCAAACTCAGAGACACTAGTTGTGTACATCAGCCGGAATACTCACGGATTATGCAGCTCTGCACTTCGAACAGGAAGAAATGCTTTGATATATAAATTTCAGTAGGGAACATCCTTTGTCCTTAGCACAAAACTGAGATCCTTCGTGTGATCTCTGAGGAAAGTTCATCCTGGTACTGAGAGCTTGGATCAAGGTCCAAACGCCTGTGGCTCCTACTAACTTCAGCAGAAAGCTTGGACGTTCAGACCTTCGTATACTAAAACTGGGCAAGAACATACCAACAAACACCAACCAGTAGGTTTTAGAGGTCTAAGTGCACTTTCTTACCTCGCTCGGTCATTTTAAAATGGTCCATTGCTACAGTGTCCAAACTCCCATTTTTAACAGTAAGGATGATTCACCACTGCCCAGGGAAGCGATAGGTCTCTGTCACTTGAAGTCATTAAAAATAACTCTCGATGATAAGCTGCATTTAAACTGGGATTTGTAGTCTTGGCACAGGAATAAGTAGCTTAGATATTTTTTGGCCCATTTTATAGAGAGGTCATATTCAGAGACCATAACTATTTCTAATGATCTCAAAAGCCAAGAATCCATCAACGTACTATTAAATTAGAACATGAATTTGCAATTATTTAACAAGCAAAACACAAGACTATTGTGGACAAATTCCAAGTGTCCATTACAAGAAGATGGATGGTCTGAGCACCCTGCTGGTGACAGTGCTGAGCATCAGCAGTATCATCCAGGCACCTCGCCCTTGTGGGAATTACCCAGCGACTCACTGCTACACTTCAAATGCCGCAATTGTTGCAATGGGGCTTTTTGTTTATCTGCTGTCAGATTTTAAAGCCTCAGTTCTGGAGTAGAAAGGGTACAAGAGATTCAGTGCGGCACCAAACTGCAACAGCGCCATGCGATTTGCTATCCAAAGGGCAACATCTATTTGCTCTGTTTAATTCAGCAAGACGATAGAGCTAAGCACATTTTGCTTGGCTGTCAGAAAAGAAAGAGTTAGCTCGGCCAGTAGAACTGGCCAAGGAAACACTTTGGCTGTGTATCGAGCAGAACTGAAGCTCTCCAGGAGCATCAGTTAACCCCATTGCTATTGCTGAACAATATTGAAGTAGTGCAGATTTCAAAATGCTGGGTAACATGGATGTTTATTCATTCTACAGACCAAGCAAGAGTATGCAGGGTGGGCTGACTGGAGCGGCACACCAGAAAGTGGTACAGTCAATGAAAAATGCAGTCTTACAGCAAATACTTTTGCAAACTGAAATCAAATCCTGGGCATAGCGTTACCCAAAAGAAATACAGGAAGTATTTTGAAAAATTAAAAGGGTTTATTTTTGTATTTTCAAAACAAAACATTTTACTTTTTTTTAAGTATAGTTTACATAGCCTGCTTTTAAATTGACAAAAAAAGAATCTTAGAAAGAATGCGAGAAAACACACATGAAAGAGTGTGTAAAAAAAGTGAGAAAGAAAGATCTGTAAATGTAATAAGCTGATTAGTCTGAAAAAATGTATTTCAGTCTAGAAACATTTCCACTTGTTACTTTTTGCTCAGCAAACATGTTTTTTCAACCTTGGATGAACCTGACAAAACATCTTGAATTTCTGCTGTGGTCAGTCACCTTCCTAGCCCTCTCCTCTCACACCAAGCCATTATCAGAGGAACCCTTCACGTATCTACACCTGACAACAGTTCTATCAACAGCCTTCACGGTGCTCATCCGAGCAGTGTCTAATAGAATGTTTTAAGAGCCACTGGAAACCAAGAACCGCAAGGAAACCGAGCCCTGAGTTTCAGTCAATTGGCATTCGTCACTTTGCACCAGCCTTGGATGTGCCACAAGGGCAGCACGCTGTGTGAAAAACACCACATCGCATATTGGTTTCTCTAAGAGCATCTTATGTGAAGTAAAGATTACAAAAATAACAGCGAGTTACTTACCCCTCATCACAAAAAACATTTCTGTACTGCTGCAAATACTTAATCTCGTATATTTTCATCATGTAAGTAACACTCAAAGCCTGATCTGTATCTAGAGTTCAACATCTTTACACATTTTAAGAATGGGTTTTCACATAACTTAGTGTTAGCTTTTCTTTTTTTTTAGTGCAGTCGTTTTATGGGGATGCTCTGTCAGAAATAAAAGATGATTTGCAACATATGCTAGCAAAAGAAAAAAATAACCAGGCTGCTTCTGAATTACACTAAACATTTTTGCAAGTTTTATGCATGTACCATGACATATCCACGGGCTTTCTATATTCTTAACAGACCTGCGCAATTCAACCTACATTCCACAGCTCTTCTTTACAAGAAATATGATTTGGGTTTCTCTGGTGTTAGTTCAGCCTGAAACTCAACTGAGAGCTGTCCAGAATTCCTGCAACTTCTGCTGCAGAGAAATGACCTGTTAATTTGCAACCCTTCTTACCAAATTAGCAGGAGATAAGGTCAAAGGATCCAGACAACAAGAGAACTGCATCAATTAGGAAGGTACACAAAGGTAAGAGTGCTTACAGGGGCAGAATGGATGCTGACTTTTATCAGTTAATGGTAACAAATTTATCACCAGATTCCAGCCTATGCTGTTAGAAGAGCCTCATTAAGTGTTTTGCAGCTCTCGGGGGCAAAGTGTAATGAGAGTTAGAGAACCTTCCCTTTTCCTCACAGGAGGCACTGGCCCTGTGCTACCCCTCTGTGTAGAAAAGCAATGAATCAAACGAAGCTCACTCCACCACCCCGGACCTTCAAGATTCAGGCAGAGAGTCTTAGGATACTGGGAGACATCAGGCCAGCCTGCCCACCTTCCACTGAGCGGAGCTGCAAGGGGAAGAAGCTAATCCCTTTGTCTCCAGAACCCGATGCACGAGCAAGACCAAGTCAGAGCAGGGTCTACTTTAACAGTCCTGCGAGCAGGCACAACGTTGGGTTGAAGGCCCAGACAACAAAGTCCTAAATTTTTTGACAAACTGAAGATGGAAGAAAACTTAGGATAAAATCACTTTGCTTTGTGTGGGGGGCATTACTCAAAAATGCAAGTGGACTAAGGAAGTATTTTTTCCTCCCAAAACCTACTTTAGAAAGTTGTTTCTGATGGCGAAGAAAAGCCCTTCTTTAATCTTCCTTGCGTCTGTCTCATTAACAGGGCACATCCTAGCTTAGAAGGAGGATGTAGCAGCAGAATATCCAAACATAGGTGAAAGAAGGTTTAAGTGCTCATGCCTGTACCATTTCCCCACAATACACACAATGCTCACAGTACTCGTTGACAAAATCACTAGCCGCCAGACCAAGGGCTCTCGGGAATCCTCTACGGCAGAACCCCCATCCCTTATCGTGCTTCCTATTTCTAGCGTGAATTTCACTATTAACCTTTGGGGGGGGGGGTGGGCAGGCAAAGCTGTTCAGTGATGCTGCATCGATTCTGCTGCTGTTTCTTTGTTTCCTCTTGTGCAAATAATGTGTTTTTCTTGTGAGGAGGATCCTGGGATTAACGTAACCGTTCTGTAAACTTATCCCTGACAGGGCACTATGCCATTTAAGACGCCAACCTCTGCATTCTCTTACCAAAGTAAATCTCTTGGTTTTGAATTGTATAAAGGGCATCATTTCACTAATAATGAGAGGAGGAGAGTGGGGTCTGGTCTAAGGAAAAAGCACAGCCTGGTACCTGACGTTAGCAAACCGTGGTCTCGGAGAGTTTTACAACGTTCAATAAATTAACCTTACAGCACCCAGTAATGAAGCCGTGCTCCATGCTCGTGACTGGGGAAACAGCCTCTGAGAGCCAAATTTATTGTCTGTTACACCTCTGCAACTCTGCAGACTTCCACACCGTGTGCAGATAAAGGCAGGCTGGAGCTGACAAAGATGACTTGATTTTCCAAGGTTACGGGACAATCAATAGACAAGCCAGCACTGAAAAACAGGATCCTGGTGCTCTTATCACTAGAATAATTACTAATTATGACAATTAAGTACTTGAATAAAGATATATTATAGCACTATTTTTAGGTCATTAAAAGTCATAACCACATGTTCTTAGGTGGCAGTTTAAATCACTCACTAAAAGGCAAGGTTCATATCATTTCAGTTATGCAAAATGACTAATAGTTTTCCAAGTGAAAATCCACAGATGAGGAGAAAGCAGATCAGCAAATTTTCACGTTATACTTCATAATGCTGATTACAGATGATAGATGTTCTTCTCTTCTTGAACTTATTTATCCTGGAAACTGTCAGATAGCAGGACCTGGACTTTTTCACTCAAGTAAATCCTTAAAACAATTCCACATTCTTATAATTTATATTACAAATCCTATGTTTCAGCTAAAACCTCTTCACTTTTTACTGCATTGACATAAGAAGCTGAGATCAAAGATGGGCAGAAATGAGTGAATTTCCTTTCATGAGCTTGCTCTGAAAATCTCTGCCAGCAAACAAACAGTGAAGCGCAATTTTTATGTCTTTACTCAATTTCAGCTTTCACGAACTCTCCCTCTGATCCTGAGAATTAACTCCCTTTCTATTTTTCCTCACTACCATATAAAAATGCACATATTGCAATATTAAATTCACAGGGGTAATTAATGAGGAAGTTCTTGCTAATGCTTGGCTCAAAAGGAGCAAAATCTGGTTTGTTAGCTTTCTGAAAAACCTCAAGAGGTTATTATTCCCTTCTGATCCTCAGCTAGAATTCTAATTTAATTAAGAATAAGTTTAGAAAAAAAGAAAAAAACCCAAATTTTAATTGCATTCACATTTTGCAGGTACACAAAAATCAAGCAAATGCAAGCAGGCAATCGTGGACCCCACTTTGAAGGTCAGTGCTATTGAAGAGCATTTCAAGCTGAGAGTTCTTCATCTGCGAAAGTTACGATCTGATAGACACATCACCAAGAATTAATCCGAACACATAACCGAACTCCATGCCATGCAATGTGGCAGGCTAGCTGCTGAGGACAGAGATTATATTCCAGTTTTGCAAGGCACACCAGCGCATGTGTGATACGAGGCAGCCAAGCGGTCCCACACACCAATGAGACTACTCACCTACACGCAAGCATTTGGCCGGGTAGAATCCTCTAACCGGGTTTGTTCGCAAACCAACCTTTCATCAGCGATCCCATCGTGCTGGGACAAGTGCTAGCCCATATAGGCTTTGATAATAGTAAAATGAAGCCTAAAATCTGCTCGCTGCAATTGCACAGCTTGTTTAGTGGATGACTGTTTCCATCCCTCAGTACTGCAGTTAAGATTTACAAGGCAGAGAAGCATTTCACAGTCGTTAGGTTCCCTATTTCACTGTTGTCCTTTTAAAGTTATTATCACTCCACTTTTTCTAATATATCCTGTTGACTCTGTCATCTATCCCACGTCCCCTCCGCTTCAGGCTTGTAAGTGGATATTTATACATAAAGTAGCCAGTACTTCACAATTTTTCGGCTAATACAAGCAGTGAAGAAATCCCACTTACTTCCACTCTTAAGCAGGCGCTGTTCTTCTTCCTTCAGCCTGTTCTGTGTAAGATGTAGCATGTTTGCTGCTTCCTATAAGAGGTGAAAACAACTGAATTAGAAAAGCTGCCACGTTGCCCAGTCAAGTAGCTAACTGGATGGTCCTACAACACCAGTTAAGGGCACTCACAGGCAGAATAAGAATAGAAAATTTCAGCATCAAAAATATTTTATGAAAAAAAGGTCTTAATTGAAACATGGGCGCTCCTACTTACTTTGCCCATGAGGGTCAGGATATAAAGCATGTACCTACGTAAAACAGCGCACTGAAAATCAACCGTACGTTCCCACCGGCTGAAACCTCACTTATCACATTGAAAATGAGTTCACTTGTCTTCATCCCACAGAAAATTACTGCCGTTACAGAATGAAAGGGGCTTTCTTTGGAAAGCAGTCTTTGGTAGTTGTTTTCAACCAATACTCCATTAAACAGGAGTGGTTTGTGAAGTGACTGCAACTTCATAATACACAAACCAAACCAGAATAAATTCTCACATTTCCACGCATGCAAACAAAGCGGGAGCAAAAAGCCCTATCAATAAGCTGGAGAAGTATAGCCATGTACTATACTATAGTGTTCGGGTGCAAAGGAGACCCATGACAGTAAGACTGCACAAGGTGGTTTGTTGATTTTCTTTTTCGAATATAGCAGGTTGTTAGATAAAAATATGCTGAGAAACACTATTGTAATGACAGCATGATAAAGTTATGACAAATGCAGTTCAGAGCAAATGGAAAAAGGTAGGTAGAACAGTGGTTGCTGCGCTGAGGAAGAGAAGCAAATCACAAGTCTCAACCCATTCAAATGAAGGCCAATGTAGAAAATGTTGCAAGAAGGCCCACAAGGACTTATAAAACCTAAGTCTTGCACAGTCAACTGAGTAAGCAATGTGACAGCCCAGAAGGGAAGAAGCAGGCTGATGGCAGCGGGGCAGTGGCAGTTAAGACAGACATTCTCGTTCCAGCATAATGGATTAGTAAGAAAACATGGCTGGCTCTGTAGACAGTAACTGATGAGAGTAATTTTAACCTTCTAGGCATGCACTTGCAGAGCATCACAGACCTGGTAGACTAAAGGGACTATTTGAATGCTGAACAACACAAAGCAATTGTAGGAGGTGTTTCGCTGAGTTCATTAAGTTCTCCATCCAGTTAGGACTAAAATCTAGCAAAGATACCAAGACACTGAATTTTAGGAACTAAGGTTCGCTATTCCAATAGCAGTGTCAACAGAAAGATATATTTTTACTGACATCTAGTTTAAGTTTGGGTAATGTTAATGGTGAATAGCAAACTAAACTATCAATAGAGTAGGTAGGATATGAATGCAGACAATCAGATTCAGACAGGACCTACAATACTAAACAGGTGGCAAACAACTGATGGAAGGATTTTGCCGCAAATTTTGCTAGTTTTAGTCTCTTCTGCAATTCCAGTCAAGCAAGACAAATAGATGGGAACGCTAATTAACTGTGGATTGAACTAAGATTTTCTGAGCCTTTGGTTTTCTATGCAAAATATGCATACAATTAAAAAAAATAAAAAGACACCAGTTGCTCTGACATGGTCAAATCTGCACATTTACAGTGCACTTGCAGAACGGAAACACGGGCTTCGCTGCAATATCCGTGGGACAGAGGGAAGTAAGAAGAGCATCTGAAAATGGTTGAACGGTGGGCAACCTTTTTACACTTTCAGATAGAAATGTGTATCCATATGTATGGCAATAGTGTGCTAGCTGAGAAAGGAAAATCTCCTCCCACCAACCTCTAGGCAGCAGCAAACCACCAAGTCCCACCCAGCACACAAGGAAGTTGCTGGAAACAGCGGCCTGAGGACTGGCTTGCATGATGCATCACAACTTGCATAAACATCTCTGTCTTGGGAGTTGAAATTCACGCTGAAAAAGCTTGCAGAGAAGACGTTTACAGGTGGTAAGGGGAAGGGATGTAAATCCCCTGTACCTGGTGAGAAACCCAGCTCAGTGCCTCTCTCAAGGCCACAGAGGGAATAAATTCTGATCCAAAAATCTGCTTTGGACAACTATGCAAAGTGTCTGCTGGACGAACTCTCCAGTACTAATAGAGACAATGGCCCCACAGATGCTAGGAAGACTGCTAATGATGGCTTGGGATTGTAGAAGTAACACTGCAAAACATATAGAAAATAACATAAAGAACAGAAATAACACAGCAGGCATGACAGCTTCCAGGGCTATAAAGCAGAAAGGTCATGATGCAAAATCATTCTGAATGAGACTCTCCAACAGCAACTTCCAACAATATAAACTACTGAAATCCCTGAAGTGATGGATATATAATTCTGCAGGGAGAAGCTAATTCCATCTGCAAGAATGAAGAAGGAAAAGACAGAAGCATATTTTTATAACTTGTTTCATGTAGGTTCAGAACATTTTAAATACCCTATTTAGGAAACTGCTTTTCTTTATTAATTCCTTCTATAAGGAACAAATGACAGTGAGGACAAAAGAGAGTGACTGAAGATTAAAGGAAAGGGAAGATGCAGGGATGCTGTGGACAATGCGGTTATGGTAAGTGGGCCAATAAAGGTTACCTGCCTCCTCTTGATCCATGCTGTTGACCACAATACAAGCGACCTCCGTATAGCAGCAACGCATCTGCACACTGCCTGCAAACCTGCACAGCTCAGTCCCACTGAGAAGGGTAACCACTGCAATGATTACCATTTTCCATCCCCCTCAGTGTTAGCAAAGCCTTTTTAAAAAGACTGATGAAAGTCGAAATGAACATGGACGCGAGGCAAAATTTTCAGAGGTTTCTAGCTACCAGTGTTTCCTTCGGTCTCTGTAGCACACGCCCATTCCAAGACCTCCCTCCGCAACAGTGGGTCCCAACATTTTCTGACTGAGCCTCACAGTTGCTATCTTCTTTCCCTACCTCTTCCTCCCTATCTGGTTTCTCCCAGCCAGTCATAAGACTTAAAGATAGCCAGTGATTTAAACAAGTCTTGCCCCTGCCCCAGGAAACATTTACAATACAGCCTCCTGTGCTGTGTCCTTGGGACAAAAGGAGTAAGGAAGGGATCAGTCAGCCACCTGAATCTCAACCCCATGGGCTGTTGCAGCCTGCACAGTGCATATAGCAAAGAAAATCTACAGGGAGGAAAAAGGAAAGGACATTTTTAAAATGTTCACGGACCAGTGAAATACTGGGTACAGATATAATCATTACCTAATATTGTAATTCCAGGCACAAGTTAAGACAGCTGAAGCTGGCAATCCAAATTCAGTCAAATAAGCAGTCACCCTCCCCTGTACCCTGGGCCACTCGCTTCTTCCCTTTATCACCCTCCTGCTCTGGTGCAAGCATTTGTGCAGCGACACAAAAGAAACCTGGTGAAAACCAATCCATCAAAACAGTGGGGAATTTGCCTGGCTTAATTTTGCAGTTCAGCATTTGGCTACGCAAATTCTTAACTGGCACAATGGAGGACAGGGTGTTGCAGTTGTGGGAAAAATAACAGGGATAAGATGATGGGGTACTCTCTTTCAGCTTCAGTGCTGTTCATGGACTTAAAATACAAGATAAATGAAGTCCAAGAAAATAGTTTAACCATACAGATGAGCCACTTCTCCCCCTTGCCTCTAGCCTCTCCCTTGTGCTGGTGCCAGCAGCTCAGCTGACCTCGTACCAAGCCAGCCCAGAGTTAACTGGCAAGAAGACTGTTGATTTTCTACTGGTTTAGATCTCTGAGGAGCTCGATGCATGGTCGGTCAAATGCCGCTGTCAGCCCAAGGGAGCTGCTGAAACTGTACAACATCGTCCCTTTCAACTGCAGCCCATCACTGCGTCAGTTTAGCTGTGCTGCCAGACTACAGCCTGCAAAAGCTTATCAAAAACTACAGCACCAAAAACTGTTTCAAAAGGACAGCCTCAAACCAGCTGGAACCAGGACAGCATCAGTTAATGCCGTTTACAGTCCTTAACAAGTAAGATCTTCAAAGGAGGGGGCAGAAGCGATGGCAGATCATAGGAAGTAAACAAAATTAATCACGTAATTTTTTGAAGTTACATACTCACTTAAAAGAATCTGCAGAGAAATCTTAGATCTGTTAAATTACTGAAAGAATTACAACAGCTTCATTGGTTTACGATTTTGGGTTTAAAAACAATGACAACTTTTAAACAGCTGAGTCAGTGGCAACTTCAGCTTCTCTTTCTCCCTGCTGCTTTTAATGACTGCAGTCATCAGGCTGCATTTTTTGGTCTGACCAGCTGCCACCTTCACTGCAGACACCACTCCCCACACTTCACATGATCTTAACAGACATGATTTGTATCAGCTCAGTGAAAACAAGACCATGCTAATCAGAGATGTTTTTCTATTTTAGGCTGGCCATTTCTGCGTGACCCAGGGCTTCCGAAATGTGACAAGGGAACAAAGCTAAGGGCGTGAGGACCGTAACGCCATAGATGCTTTTTCAACACATAATGTCATACAACGGACTTTAATAGACTAGCACTCCGCACAGGACAACAGTCAGGTTTTCTGCGCAGAGTGGCAAAGTGACAGCTCTATGAAACAAGAGATGTGGCCTTGACCTTGCGAAGCACCCACGGGGAACGGCCTGGGTGCCTCGAGACGCTGTACGAGCAGGAGCCAACATTTAAGCGCCCTGTTCAGTCTCTCCAGTAAACAAACAAGACTGAAATGCCACAGGCAAACACTGCACGTATCTCTACAATCGAACTTTACCCAAATTAAGTGGCAGCATACACTGTGGAACCACAGTGTCAAATTAACACAATTAAAAGTGCCAATTAACACAAAATCAGAGCCAGCCTGCCCCGTCAGAGAGGGCCCAGGCCTTTCAGGACACCACAGATTATTGAGGCTGAAAATCCTGCTTTAGAGGCAGACAGATCTCTGCTGGGATGGAACTTATCCTCCTCTGTCTCATATATTATGCAGCCTTTCCTAGGTGTAAATCTGCCCTTTAAGGAGTAATCAAATCAATCACTTCGCAAACTCAGAGCAGCCAGCCTAGTGAAATGGGCAGCAAGGCAGGACTTCATTGCTAACGCTTAGACCTGCGGAACAACCTCGGCTCCAAGGGACCTTCAGAAGTCCCCAACCCAACCTCCTGCTGAAAGCAGGATCAGCAACGGGATCAGACCACAGTGCTCAGGGCTTGAGCTAGTTGGGTGTTAAAAACCTCCAAGGAGAGAGACCGATCAACCTGTCTGGGCAACCTGTTCCGATACCTGACTATCCAAACAGTGGAAAAGTTTCCTTATATCATCAAGTCAGAACTATTTTTCACTGCTAGTAATTTGTCCATGTCTTTTAGCAAAGAAGAGTTCAAGTTCACCTTAGTCACCAGTTATGTCACCAGCTTTTTCCATAGCAGGCACCTTATCTCGTGACAGAGAAACAAACGGTCTATATACAGTCAATAGCAACAGGAAATAAAGAACCTTTTGTTGACATACTACAACAAACAAAGGCTTTTAAAACCAGTAAATTTCACTTATGTTTACAATCAACTGTGCCCTATTCAGCAAGAATGTTACCCGACTTCTACAGCACACTGAATGCACTGAAGACAAATGTATATTTTTTGTAGGATGGAGTTTGAATAAGCACAATACAGATATTCTGTATCTCAGTCTACTTTAACTGGCAAAGCAGATGGCTTTCCATCTCGTATCTGACTATGAAAGTCTTTGGAAAACAGCAATAAAACAAAACACATGGCTGTTTGGCGGAATGTTTTAATATAATCTAACCTATTGCTCTACAGACAAGTAAAACGTCAGCTGTGAGTTCCTACAGCAGGGTGAATGGGAGTTGGCTTTGAAAATCTTTTTACAGAAAACTATACAAAAGCAGAGCCTGAGAAATGCTTTTCCATTTATTGGCTTTTTATTTAACATGCGTTACAGTTTCTCAAAGAGAAGGATTATTAAACAGCATGCAATTACAACTACATGCAAACTACACACAACTATGTGCAGGGTCTGGGGTGGGGGGATTGGTTGGGGGGTTTTTTGTTTTTAAAACAGAGGCCAATATGCCACCATGGAGAATATCCTCCAGCAGCAGACCCACAGACAACTAGCTCTGCCACTGACTCGGTGTTTGCCTTAGGGCAAGTGATCCAGGATTTGAATAAGCCACGTGTTTTCTTGACTGCCAGTCCTTTATGGTATACCTAATGCTGCCGAATGTTGTTTTAAACAATAAAATCAAGTTGCCAAAACCACAACATAGAAGACAACTCTATGCCCCTGCAGACTGCAAAGCAGCAAGTCTAAAAGGGCTCAAAACCAGAAAGAACAAAAATGACGCAGTATTTGATAATTTAAAATATCTCAAAATTTTTTTTTTTTAAGTTAACCTCAAAGTTTTGTTGGGAAAGTTGTGGAGAAAACACTAGCCGGATTTTGAATACAAAGAATTTGTGCCCTGGAGCCAGCTGGCAGACAACACGGTTACCATTAAGTAGAAAGAAAAGGAAAAGAAATGGGGAAAATAGGAAGCGGATAAGTATGAAAGAACAACAGGACAACAACTGGAGCTTGCTGACTTTTTTTTGTTCAGATGCTAACATTTCAATTTTTGCCTAAGCTATTTCTTCCGTTCTCAGACATCCTCCCAATCCCAAAAATCTCTCTAGACATCTCTCTCTACATATACCTTTTCATCTTAGCAAGGGAAAACAATGTTTCCTTCTGGTTTTTTTTTTTCCCTAGGGATTTGCTAGAGAATAGTGGTAACCCTACCGCTCTTAGTACACTTGAAGTGAACCAATTTGATGATGGATTGAACTGCCTCATCTTCACCTTGCCTATTAATCTCAGCAGCTGTTTCTTGCTTTGTTATAGAACAAAGCAGCTGAGATTAACTCTTGCTATATGCACACAATGGGATTTGTTTGTCATAATGGGATTTGTTTTTCATAATAGAGTGTTGCCACTCATTCAGCAGGGGTGAGAGATAAGGACGAGGAGAAATTGTGCGGTGCCTGAACAGAGAATGTGACAGTACTCTTAATAAGAGGAAGCCTGCTAGGTACAACAGAAAGGCAAGTGAACACAACATCGAGGTTGCACAGTTAAAGTTCACGATAGCATGGGGTGCCAACCTACCCGGAGCCGTTCTTTAGGAATTGAAGATGATGCTTCATATCATGCTGAAGCACTATTAAACACCTCACCCTAAATTCATGTCCAGCTTTACGATTTGAATTGGAACATGGCTATAGTTATGCTTGGCTAAAAGTGACTGCAATGCTACGGGTTTTTTTACCTTTTCATTCTGTTGAGGAATGAAGACTATGGGAGAGAAGATAAGACCCATCTGAAAAAGTGGGGCAGAAGAATCTTTACTGACAGGCTTGCTAACCTGGAATGGTGAATTCCCTGGTGGTCAGGGAATGATGATGATGATGACAGGGTGATGAGAAGGAGGGGCACTGTGAACAGTGAAGGGGAAGCTCTGGTACGTTCCTTGTGAAGGCACCGCAAGCGGGAGCCCATCTCAAGTGCCTGTGCACAAGTATACACATCATAGGAAACAACATAGGAGGAATTAGAAGGTGCATAGCTTTGATCCACCAGGATTACAGAAATATGGTGAGAGGGTTTCCATGTTTGGAGGGTTGCACTAGTTGGATATAGGCACTCTAGAAAGGACGGGCTGGGAGGTGAGGAGGAGGGGCTGCTCCCTCTGCAAAGGAACAGCCTGAACACGCTGAACATTGCCTTGTGATAGGTGATGAGCCCTTTGAGGGTTTATGGTTAAGGATCAGAGGACAAACTGCTGACCTATAAACAACACAGATCATGCAGCATAAACTAATATTCATTTTAACCTTGAACTTTTAAATGCTTATTGTTAGCAGATCACCTCACTGCAGTAAAAAAACAAATCCAAAAGTCACCGCTGGCAGTAATACCAGAGAGGTCCTTTGGTTTCCCATCTCTTGTCTATAGTCATTTGACCGGGACTTTCGTTTTCCTACAAAAGTTACCAAAACTGAAAATTAAAAAATTCCTTTCCATATCACACGATGTTGCACTCAGCAAATAGCGTAGAACCCTAGTGAAGCTGGCTTACAGCAATAAAGCAGGACCCTGGCCTTCTGGCACAGAGACAGATTTTGCATCTAGAGGTTATTCTTCTTTGATTATGCCACCTCAGTAATTATGAAGTGCTATCACGGTGATAGAGCTTTCTGATGAATACAGGAGCAGCAACCGCCTCCACCCCCCAATATTAAATCGAGTACAGTGCTTTGGAGAATGTGGTCTCAAACAAACAAGCCACTGCTCCAAATACAGAGTTCTGCACCAGAAAAGAAAACCTGAACTTGTTCTAGCAGATTCTTTGGATCCCTCATCAAGGTTCATACTAATAAATACTTAGCTATTACAGACATTTATATATCTTTACTGTTTTGGTCTGAGGAGCACCTGAAAGCCATCACCCCTGGCCATTTAAACTTTTTTAGAGGTCATCCTTCCAGTGGATGAGCACACATTGAATGAATTGAAAATCATCAGCCCTTATTACAAGACCATCTGTCTCCTCCTTATTCTCATTATTCCCATCTTCTCCCTTGCTTTCATGTGCTGAAACAGTCATCGTCTCTCATCATTAATAGTCATTTTACAGTAATCGTTTCTATTGAAACACATATAAAAGCACACTTGAGAGTATTTTATACACTTAACTGATACTCACCATAAATTCACCAACTGTTATCATAAGACTGGCACCACCAGTGTTGGTGGAAGGGGATGGGGATACATTTCTGCTGTAGTGTCATTATTTCAAATTATTAATTTGATTCATTGTCCTTCTTCAGAGAAAGTTTTTTATCCTGAAACTCTTCTTCTGTCCCAGGTAGCCAGTATCTGTCATTGATGTATCTATCTAGATATAGATTAGATTTATATAATTTATAGATTTATAGATTTCAATAGAATAGATTCTATTGAAAACCCGCAAATCTTATGCTACTTTATAACATGACTCCGTCTTTCTAGGTTATTCTTTTCCCGTGTTAAACCCTGCTAACCTTGGGTTTCGCTGCTTCTCAGTGAACACTTCTCCCGCAAGAGTACTGTAATAGATACAGTAAAAGTACTTCAATAAATGGGGCAGAAGAGTATTAGTCATTCAAGCTGACGGAATAGCACTTATCCAAGTGAAACACCAAGTCCGACTTAGTACGGTCAGTAGGAGACCAAACAGCATTCATGTTTGTCAGTTCACAGCACACAGGCACCACAGGACGTAGCATCCTCCCCCAATAAATTCTGAGACACCAACTCCAGTGATCACATTTATCAAAATAAACAATCAGATCTGTTAGATCACTACTGAAGTGCAGTTTCATCAAGAAAAGTCACAAAAATACCTCAAAAGTTTCTTGCAAGGTTTATCTTTTCAAGGGAATACATGTTAATTAACTGAACTTCATTCATGCTATCATGAAAATTAGGAAAAAAGCTAAAATGTTTTCTAATGTAAATGAAATGTATCATAAAGGAAAGCTATCATAGTAAAAAAATCTAGCATGGGCTCTTATGATGATTTTGTTTTGGGGAAAAGTCTTTAGGAAGGTAAACTGCTATCAGGGATCTGTGGGAAAGAGGAGCAAGGAACAGAGTGCCCGGCTGAGCCTTTGCATGGGGTCATGTGAGTAGCAGAAGGCAGAGACAGGAAAAGATGCAATTTATGGCCTAGGATACCTACACTGATGCTATTCTAACATAGCAGCTCTTAATGATACCACGCTCAGGCTACATGAAGCCAGACAGTGAAGTGCATTCAAAAAACACACTTAAAGTAACAGGATGCAACACAATCCACTGCAAGTATTTTAAAATTAGATTGGTTTAACATTTCTCACGTACACTTCTTCCTAAAGCTTCCATAATTACTTAGCAAGTTCTGACTTCAGTACGTCCAGCTCAAACACTGCAATAACCACTTTTCGCAGAACAGATAAATTGGAGTTGGAAGTGAACAGCACACTTCATAACCTGAAGTTGAGAGGTAGCGTCTTGAGACTTAAGGCAGATCAGTTACTGTTCCTCTTGAATAAGCAGACTGTGCATGAAGGTCTCACCTAGACATTAATACCTTCCCTCTGGGAACTCAAAAGGAACAGACTAAATAGAAAGAGCAAATTAGCTCAGGGGGACGAATTCCAACCAGGGTGCTATATTCATGCTTTGTATGAACTCCGTTTGCTTCTCTCTACAGCTCTCCCCTCTTATCCTCATAAAGTAAATACGCAATTCTCCCAGTGGCATGTTTCTTAAGCAACTTTTGATGCAATATAAAAGCTTTCTGCACAGGTTACTCCACTTTTTTCTGGGCCTACACTTTACACATTTTCCATTAGAACAGTCTTCCTTTACTCCACGGCCTTCCCTCCCCTCTCTTTCTGAAGCTCTGATGATTAGGATCCCTTCTTGCATGCACACATGCACCCTATTTTTGTTACTTCCTGGGCCAGCCAGTTGTCCTCACACCTCTGTGTGCATTTTGCACAGTATGCATCACTTCTTTTCAGACTGATGTAACTTTTCCCTCGCCTATGTCCATTCATTCAACAATAACGGGAAAGAGGCACCATGAATATGGAGAAGCCTTCATAAAAACAGATGGCACGTATACCAAATGCTTCTGCTGAACTGCTTTTCCAACACTGCTCCTAGAGCACACTTCGCTGTGCCACCACCAACAGCCATCTCATTATTGACATAAATTGGGCCATTTTGAGAGCGAGGAGTTTTGCGCTGTCATGATTCACCAAAACAAGTACCAGCATAAATGCCTTCTTCATTGGTTAAAGCAGCATAGGGATCCTGCCTACATGTACATCTAGCATGTTTACGCTAGTTTAAGGTTTTCCTTTCAGATTCAGCAAGATCCAGATTCAATAAAGCTAGCTAGAGGCTTGAAGTCAAAGGCCCCAGTAGGATGTAAGAAATACTCCTGAACCATCCAGGAACCACAGGTCAGAGCCAAGGGAGCAGAACATCAGAGGTAACACAGCACCGAGCACGCCGCTGAGGATTTATGTGATTGGCTACGACAGGGCATAGCTCCAGAGGATTGTGACGAGACAGAAGACAAAAGGATTGGTAAGGCACCGGCACAGATTGCAGCATGAGACTAGTCGAGATCACAGGCCTTTAAATCATCCCCAGAACTGAGAAAAAAAAGAAGGGGGGAAAAAAAAAAGACTCAGACTAACATTTTCTGCCCAGAATTTTCCAGTTAAAATGCTTTCATGCAAGCCAGCACTAACACTCAGGAATTCACTACTGCCTAAAATAACATGACAGAGGATGGACTTTATCCTGTGAATCAAATGTATTCATCATTAGATATAATGCAAGTTTACCGTAACGACAACTCCTCTCCATTTTTCCTGTTCGCTTTTGTGGAAGATATGAATCATAATGACTCAATAACAGCTCATTGAGCATTCCTTTCATGTACTACACATTTATTGTACCAAGCTTAAAAGCGATATTGGTTGGATGTGTGATTTATTTGAATTAACGTACAATTCTGTAATGTAAACCTGAGGTCAGTTTGCAGTGTGTGAAGAAATTATCACCCAAATTAATATTGATTGGAAGTTAGTAGTCACAGCTGTGTCTTGTTCACCACCATAAAGCAGTCGCTGTCGCATCATTGCTAGAATCTAACATCAGAATTATCCTCTCCCTGTGTCACAGGTAGCACAAACCCTTAAGTGTTCGAAGGGGAGTCAGGATTATTCGCTCTTTTCAAGGAGAGCGTTTATTATATTAAAGAGTTGTTGTTCCTGGTGAACTTGATGGTTCCAGGAATTGATAACAGAATCTGCTGCCTTCCATCTTGAGATCAATTAGCTCCAATACAGCCCACATTTCTTACAGCAAAGACTCTCTTCTACAGGTGGCTGACACACACTTCAGTTTATTTCTTATTTCCCATCAGTCAAGTCCCAAATTAAGAGGCGGCACCAGCAAGCCTCTCTCTAACAGTCTTGTTAGAGCCCTAGCACAGGAATTAGAGACCTGTTTTTTACGATTTCTCCAGCTTGAAAACATTTGCACTCCTAGTTCCTGCTCGCCAGGACAGTGCTCTAGCTACTAGCTTAGAAGACAGGGACAAAACTATTTTTAAATATCTCTTTGTGGTGGATTAGAGAAGAAGAAAGTAAAGATGACTAATGATGCAGACAAATCTCTCTTTTAAGAGGGAATGGCAAGCACTGTTTCTAGGACTGTTCACATGCATCAGGCTATGATTCTTTGATACAAAACAAGTAGGTAATACTCGCTGGGCAACCAATGATCTACAACAACATCAGGTTTCACCTTACACATCCTTCTTCTTTAGTTTCAATAATTGTGTGGTGTTCTCCACATAATCACCCAGCTTAACTAGTAGGGGGACGGGATAGCTTCACTCCAGCCTACTCTACAGATTAAGAAACAGGAGCTGTTGGTTTAAAAATCCTTGTGGTTGAGGAGGAACCGAGATGTAGGATGCACCATACGAACTCCTGGTTTCTTGTTAGAAGACGGCCACCACCAGGTATGTAAAGTGAATGCAGCACTGCCACAGTGAGTTAGACCCTGCTTAACAGGCTGGGCTCTTATCAAGTGTTGTGGTTTAACCCAGCAGGCAGCTAAACACCACACAGCCGTTCGCTCACTCCCCCCCCGCAGTGGGATGGGGGAGAGAATCAGGAAAAAAAAAGTAAAATTTGTGGGTTGCGTTAAAGACAGTTTAATAGGACAGAAAAGGAAGGAAAAAAAAATAATAACAACAACTGATAAAAGAATATACAAGATAAGTGATGCACAACGCAATTGCTCACCACCTGCCAACCCATGCCCAGCCAGTTCCTGAGCAGTGGTCACCCCTCTCCCAGCCAACTCCCCCCAGTTCATGTACTGAGCATGACATCGTATGGTATGGAATATCCCTTTGGCCACTTTGGGTCAGCTGTCCTGGCTGTGCCCCCTCCCAGCTTCTCGCTGGCAGGGCATGAGGAGCTGAAAAGTCCTTGACTAGTGCAAGCACTGCTCAGCAACAACTAAAATGGTTTTAAACTAAAAGAGAGGAGATTCAGACTAGATATAAGGAAGAAACGTTTTACGCTGAGGGTGGTGAAGCACCGGCACAGGTTGCCCAGAGAGGTGGTGGATGCCCCATCCCTGGAAACATTTCAGGTCAGGTTGGACGGGGCTCTGAGCAACCCGATCTAGTTGAAGATGTCCCTGCCCACGGCAGGGGGGTTGGACTAGATGACCTTTAGAGGTCCCTTCCAACCCAACCATTCTATGATTCTAAAACATCAGTGTGTTATCAACATTATTCTCGTACTCAATCCAAAACACAGCACTACACCAGCTACTAGGAAGAAAATTAACTCTATCCCAGCCGAAACCAGGACATCAAGTCAGGTTTCTCATCAGTCCTCTCAAAGATGCAACAAAGCTTGAGTAGGAGACAGGCATATACCTCTCCAGGTCAACAAATTTAAAAAAAGCAGGCTCTCAGAGAGTCTAGTGGCCTAAAATGGAGGTTCCCACTGATTTCAGGACTACACTGTGCTCAAGCTAAGCCCAAATGAGAACGTGAATGGAATTCTAGCAAAACAAATATGACCCATAGTCCCTGGGCAGAAAGGTGAACTGTTTGCCCTAGAATTTCTTACCTTTCCCTAGTCCTGATGTTTGACCCTGCTGCAATGCTTCTGAAATGGTATGGCTCACAATTTGGCCCACTGGTATCTCAATATCAGAACCATCTTCAAAGAATCCCGACAGTATTCTGGAGCTCTCAGAGGAGAAGGCAATGACTGTGCAAGGTGCAGTAACTCACACTGCCAGCCCGTGCGCTAGGTGGGTGTTACACAACGGTTCTGCCAGAACATCTCTCCTAGAGGTCTACTGTTCATACGTACACAGTGTTTAATTTTCATATGTTTCACAGAATTGAACTGGAAATTGTTTCTACACAGCTAGAAAACTGAGAACTATTTTACTACTTAACGTTTAAAAACTGAAACCTTATGGTTTTTCACATTACGAGATTACACATGCTTGTGCAAATCAAAATGCTGGTCTCAAAGCTACTTTTCTCTGCTGCTAAGTACCTTGTGCAGTAGCAGAGCATAAACCTCCTAAATTTCACATACCTCATTTTAACATTACCTACTTATGTCATTTGGTGCAAATCACTTGCAAAACATCAGTCCCAAAATAAGAGTTATTTTAACTTTGTTTCTTTCAACCAATTCCTTAGTTTTTCATCACCTAGTAAAAGGTTTCTCATAATGATTTTTATGTGTTGACCTTGGGGGGGGGACACACACATGACCTGATCTGCTTGATCAATGTTGCTTCAAGCGATCTGATTGTTTCCTACTTTGAGTGAATTTCAAGCTAGATTTCTGTCACATAATTCGCAGATCTAAAGTACTTGTGAATATTCAAAAGCATAATGCAGGCCGAGAGGAAAGGCAGAAAGACTGTAATATAAACAATCCACTTGCTCTATCTTCCTACCAAATAAAACTAGATAAAGAGAATACTTAAACCCTAAAAGGCAGTACATTCAGAATGCACTAAATAGACACTGTTTTCATGCAATGTTTCTTCTAGAGTGGAGTCACTGCAGAAGAAATTCCGTGAGACAGCTTAAGAACTGAAAGTATGAGAGATCAGAAACTCTCTGATCTCTATTCATGAAAATCACTCACGGATTTCCAAGCTACACTATCAGTGAGAGCCAATACATCTCATACTTCACAGAAGCAATTGCTGGCAAGCCAGGGAAACCCACCCTGACTTAGTACACTGCAAGACTTAGTAGATACTCTCCCTGTGTTCCTTCCCCAGCTGCAGAGTATTTCGTATATAACAGAATTAGCACAGTTTTACAAGAGCAGCAAGAAAGAACTAGACTGAGTAGCCTATGTAGAGGGTTCATATCTAGGCATAGCAACAAGCTCTGATGCGCAAGGAACCTCTACCTCTTCTGCTAAGGAGTTCATGGGTTGCTGAAGGCAGAATACGAATGTTTCCGTTGGTCAGAAAAACTTGCAAGTGATGATTAGAGCATTAATCAATTCTTGTTTGAGCTCTAGGTCTGTGAAAAAATAAGTTCTAAAGTCTGTCAGACATGAAGAACTTGAAGCCGTGAGTCAAGTGACCCCAAATTTGGGATCCTAAGGCAAGCCTGTTCACCCATCTGGCACATCAGATGTCAAGATAATCCTGACAAATACGTGGATCTTCAAGCACTGAGCTGATGGATCCGATTGAGATCAGTTGAGCCGATCTCAATTGTTTCCATTTCCCAAAAGGTTTTCCTATAGCTTTTAATGGGAGACAGTATCAATAAAGCACCAGGAGCAGGTATGCACACAACTACTTCAGGGCATTTAGAGGTACATTTGAGAGTCTAGATCTAGTTGCCATGGTATTGGTAGGGGATTACAGATTTTTTGTTTCAGTGGAATGAATGCACACAGCAAAACTTGCATCTTTTCTAACACACTCTTCACATGCCCTCCCACCTTTTCTCTATCTCCATCTTCTCCTTTTGTGTGACCATCATTTCTCAGGCCAGCAATTTCCTCTGTCCTTTTCTCCTGTGCTCCATTGCCCCTACTCTCTCCCTGTGCATTCCCTTCCTCCTCCTCTATTTTTTTCCACATTTCTCCATTATGGGATTTGTGTGTCTCAGTGCACCAATACTGTCATACTTGTATACTGGACTAAATGCCAAAATAGAAGCAATCAACAATTAAGATGCCTGTACTTACTTTTACATCTGACATTCAATATAATTCAGCAACACTGGACCAGGAGTGCTCTCCTGGTACCTACAAAAATGCTACCAAACAGTCATAATTCAAGTGTATATTAGCTGGAAGATTAAAGACTGTAACCAACCGCTTTTCATATTAACCTTCTGTCTGGCTATTTCAGTAAGCAGACACCGCAATGGGAGTGTCTAGATTTAATATTTCAAATGGGATAGCTCAATGCAAAAAGACATGAAAAGCAGCAGAACCAAGGAGTATCTCAGAGTGCAGCAGAACTCAGATATCCCTATTATGCACATACTCAGAATAAAGCATCTGCTTCAGGTATGGAGCTCTGCTAAAAAAACATTAGTTTAATGAAGAGGGGATTTTATTTGGGGAAGGTGGGTTGTAAAGGGAAAGTCACAATACAGTCTGTTTATTTGGCTTTTCCGTGCTTAATCATGATGGACTGCTTACTGATAGTAGTATCATAATGATGAAAAGAAAAACGGTTTAAGCAATCCCAAACCAAAGATAATGACTGAGTGGTTTAGAACATCCTCTTCCACGTGTCCACCACTTCATGGTATTCCTTAGTCGAGATTTCACAGCACCCAGCATAAAAGCAGCCTTAAAAGACCTTAGGAGAAAGTAGCTGAAGAAGTACGTACTTCAGGGATGTCCTCTGAGAAGCACAAGAAAGAATAAGCATATTCTGTCTAGAGAAAAGGCAAATGCTAAAGGATATTGCCAAGTTATTCTGGCATTACACAAGCTAGTTTCAAAAATGCCTTTTTGAACTGTATTACTCTGTGTCGTCCTTTAAAAGAGAGGCATTCATTTATAGTCCATAGAAAATGTCAGCCCCTAAATCTGAAAACTCCTGAAACTTTGATTTTTAGAGCAGCCAAAGTTCTAATAGCTTTCATGTCTAAACATCAGAAACAATTTCATCTTAAAAACAGGATAAAAATTAACGAAGTGTGCTGAATCTTTTTACAAAGTAGAAAAATAAGCACAAATCTTTGAGGAGACACGGCACGTAAATCCCCGCTTCTGCACAGAAATGCAAGAAGATGGATTAATTCCACGAGCAGCACAAGAGAACAGAAACAGAATAAAAGAGGTGGCTGAAAATGAAAAAAGGCTAAGGAAACTGCAAAGACAAAAGACCCTTATTTAAATTCCTCGGACCCGATAATAAGTAGTACATGACAGTTTGTCAGTAAGTGAGAGAAACTCACTCAAAGGAAGAGTCATGTGAGGACTTCTGACATCTCCACAAATGAGAGTTGAAGAATTTCCTATTTTTCATACATTTCAAAGGGCTTCCACATCAAACGGGCAGATGCTGTGCAGGTGGTAATTTCATCATCAATTAACTGTTCAGTTCTGGCAATTCATTCAGTTCAGACTCAACACCGAGCCTAAGTTTCTTTTAACACAGAGAGAGATTTCTCAGTCCAGTGCCTGGCAGGTGACTCCTGCCGATTGCTCTCCAACCACCGCTCCGTATTATTACGGACACTGGGAGGCAAAGGGAACAGGAAGCTCAAGACAACAACAGGAGCTACAGAGTGCTCCTCTCCATGCAACTGTACACCTACCACACGAAAGAACAAACCCAAAAAATCCACACAAACGACCAGCACTGCATTCTGGAGAGGCTGGAGTGCTTCAACTGCTCAATGTCACTTAATTAAAAATTGTGTGCTTGGGTACAATCTTTAAATCACTTTTCTAATTAGGAAATGCACTCTGGCCCAGGTCATTAGCTGTGCAACGTCAGCAGGGTACCAAAACAGCTTCGAGTCTAAGTGCACTAGAGATTAGTCTTGTTATTTAGCAACAGTCTCTCAATCAGAACAAAAATTCCACCTAAAAACATGCACCTAGTCAAGGAAAGGCGTCCAGGAATCCGTCCTCAGTACCGAACAGCACACGGAGTGCTGGATTAATCTAATTACATTGCTGTTGCTTTCTTCTGGCAAGCTATTTAACAAAATACACAGCGATGATAAAAGAATTGACTCTCACTTCTACTACAGAAGATAATTAAGATTTGTTTGGTGGAACAAAAGATAAATCAGCGTTGAAAAAAAATGAACATAATTTTCAGTGTTTTTTGACAGTTGGAGAGAGTGTGTATTAAAATGGATTAAATGTAATTATCCTTGTTACTTTTTCCTCTGTTGATTCTGAAAATGACATGAGATGATAAACTTTAGGACAACATGCAGCATCATTTTGGAGCAAACTGCTTTTTTTTCAAGCATGTAATAAATGACCCACAGTTTTGCTTCACCAACAAGTAGCCAAAGGCGACGAAGCACCACCTGAAAAGCAGATCAAGACTGACAGAAGACGTGAGAGAAATACCTTGGTGTTCCAGGTTGGCAAGAGACTAATCTGAAATGGATTAACCAGTGAGCCATCTTTTTTAAATAAAAAAGTCCCCCCACTGGTTTGGAAATAGGCATGCACCAGCAAGTCCCTTGGTTTAGCTCAAACCCAGATTCTTCATCCTCTTTCAGTTACCAAGTCCTGGAGCCTGATTTTGAGCACTGACATCTCATAATGACTTCAAATAATAGTTTGGACTCCAGCACTCCTGAAAATCTGGCTGTAACAAGACACACACGCGTAGCCGCCTCTTCTACCAAAGCAACAAACAGCTTCTACAACAAAGCAGTCATGGCTACTTGAGTCACTGTATTGCTGCCCAATTGGAGTATTTTTAGATACTCCAATTTGCTGTTCTTGATCCCCATGCTCCTCTCTCCAGTTCTGAAGAACAGCTGTCAAATGTACCTTTTTTTTTCCCCTTTTTATTTTGGTCTTCCCAAACACTCCCTAGTGAAAAGATTTAACAGACTAATATACAGGAAGTGAAATGAAAGGATCTCAGGGTACTTTCAGGGTTAAGCTCAAGCTATAGAACTAGACTCGACAGGTGAACTTCATGCTGGTTTAAGCTAACACAGATTTTTAATTATTTAACAGATACAGGGTTCAGCACAAGCAACTTGATCACTTGAGGTCATAGCTAGAGACACCCAAGTACAGACCACCAGACATGGCAAGAACGCATTCCAAATGCAGAAGACCTGATGGCATTTTGGTTTTAGCATAAAACACATCTTAAAGATGTTTCCAGTTCTGATGCCTGCTAATGCATGCTGCACGTAACAAGTGATAGAAGTGTGCAGAGAAAACCCACATCTTTTTGTCACAAGCTTTTATGCTCTTTAATTCTGCACAATGCTGAAGCATTGTTACCTGCTTATCCTAGTAAATGAAAAGCCAAACCGTATCGGTAGATTTCCAGGTGTCTCACAGAAAGAAAGAGGAAAAGGAAAATAAAAAGTGCTCTCCATATGCTAAGCATGGGAACAGCCCTGAATGACAAAGGCTTTTTCTTCATCTTATTATCTTTTAACAAAAATCCCCTGAAGAGCTGTACGCCAACTCATTACTAACTTCTGTGCATGAATTTATAAACAGTTTCAGGTAACTCAGTTCAAAACATTTCTACTTTTGGTATTAAGTCTCAATGGCATTTGAACAGAAGGGAAAAAAATCAGATTTTAGGCTTCATTTCAAGATTATGATTTAATTGAGGACTTTTTTTTTTGGCCAAAGATATGGGGAAGAACTACAACGTTATAAAACAAGAGACATGAAAATACCAAGCTGACTACAGATCAGAAGTATGTGAAATAACATCTACAGAGACAGTGCTTATAAAAAGGGAGGTTAATGGGAAATTGGTTCACAATGATTAACAAGTTGTCAAAAGCCCATGTTATCTTTTAAAAGACAGGTTATTTTATCCCTCAAGCAAATAATGCAGCAAAATATTTGAGACTTCTCAACAGAATACAGCATGCCTTTTCCTATGTCCAAAAGGTGATGGAAATTACCATATTTTCTCCAGACTGCAGAATGGCCTGAAGCCTGGTTATGAACCCCCCTGTACATGGTACTGTGCGGCTTAGACAGGCAGGAACAGAGTGCAGGCGATCATCACAGGGGAGGCTTCTCGGCACAATCAGTTCTACAGAACGGCAAGGCTTTCTAAAAAGATATCTCACAGATGCAAGAGAGACAGATTATAGGAGAAGGGGGACTATAAAGTTACTGAGCCTTATTTGCAGCCTAAGCGCAGGTCACAAAATTTTACTATAACTAAACACAGGTATGAATACTTTAAAGGAGTAGACTAAAAAACTTGGGGTCAAACTACTTTGTTTTCACATTAGTAGACACATACAGACACGGCAAAAACAAAACATGCAGTCATAGTCAGATAGAAGGAACGTTACGCACAGCTCTCCCATATCTCTGCCAGGAACAAGAGTAAGTTGTGTTGACAAAATAAAACATGATCTGCATGTGAAAGATAGGACGATCCAGAAAGAGGAAGCACTGGTTAACTCAAGGTATAGCACACCCCCCAGTATTAAGGTCCAAGGGGAGATCGTTCACCGAAACATGTGAAGAACAGAGGATACCCTGGGTAATGACTGTGAGAAGGATGAAAAGCCAAACAAGTAAAACGTGAAGCTACAGGAAGCTGAATGAAAGGTCGGCTGAAAGCACTGCGGTCCAATAAACACCCCAAAGAAAAGTATGGAGCAAGACGAGATACAGATGCAGATTATCCAGCAGGATACAAAATAGAGAATCGCACCGAACTGATACAATTCAGCAAGTCAACAGAAAATAGAATTTCTGCCAAACAAAACTGAAGTCTATGTGAGAGAGGATTCCAGCATATCTGATCTTTTCACTGATACTCTTTGCTGTTTTCATTGAAGAGGACTACTGTGAGGAAATTGAAGAGCCTTGTGCTGAGAAACCCTTATACATCAGTTGTTGGCAGACGATAAAAATAAGCGCCTAGTAACTCTTAGCGCATACATTGTATGTAGCAGAAGGAAGATTAGAAATGCTGAAACATTCTTCATGAACAAAAAACATCAACTGAAAACGAGTCAGGGGGAGTCAGAGACTGGAAAGGGGCATCACTACACTGGTTTAACTTCACTAACTCAAAAAATAAAGCTGTACTATCATGCTTGTCCAAGAGCAGTCACACTCACTGCATTGTCAGTAAACCGCCAGTCCCTCAGAGCTGGCTCTACAACTAGTAATGCGCTGCTTCGACAAAGGGATATTAAAACATTTTCTGTTATGAAGCCAAGAACTACAGGATATACAGTCTTGCTGAGCATTTCTAAGCTGTCTTACCTCGAACATCTCTTGCTCTATCCGTCGATGATCATCCAGGAGCTGCTCCATGTAGGTCAGATTACGGAATTTTTCTAGATAACTACTGTATTGTTTCTGCAGTTGCTCCTCAATCTTCTCATACTCGTCCATAAAAGCAGGACTGGAGAGAACAAGCACAAACTACTCAGCGAAATATTGACCTGTACATGCAGAATTCTGAAATAAGCATTTCTGGGTTTGCAGCTATCTTTCCATGTCTACTAAATAAATCTAAAAGGACCTTTTGTTTTTAAGGTTCCGCACTACTTCAGAGACTAAAAGGATAAGACAGAAAACCCCACTAACCTATCCTGCAAAAATTATATACAGCAAAGGACAGGTTTTTGTGTACCCACTGCCATTCCTCTGCAAACAGGCAGACAGGCAGCATGTTGGCCCCTCTGGCAGACGAATTGAAGTTAATTATCCTGCTGTTCCACGACTCCAAAAAACTAGCTTGTAGCATGGCTGGTAAATCACCCACTTTGCTGGAGACTGTGCTGTGTTGTTACAAGCATAACTAGACTTGGCACCAGTAGGTGATGATGTCCTTATACTACAGAGCCAACTGTTGCACCCCAAAGAACTCTACTGCTGTTTGATGCTTCACATCTACCCAATACACTTCCTCCGGAGCGTTACTGATCAAAACAGGTATATGAATCAATGGCATTCCTTCCACCACTCATTTTTGTAATATTTCCTTTTTTTTTTTTTCATATGAGGTCAAAAAAAGAGCATGATCTTGTAGATTGTATAAACCTGCAGTTTAATTAAGGGCAAGAAATCAACCCAAACTGCGAATCCGAACATCTTGATTTTATAGCAGGCTGTATCACTGCCTAGAGGAACCGATCTTAACAAGGGATGCATAATGAACTTTTTTTATTGGTGGCTGAGAACGCTAGAAGCCCCTGGGAACAGAGGGAACGTTTGCACCAGTTGTCATTTTCAGGAGAACTACCTGACACCATCTATGTTTAATGACAAAGGAAAAGAAAAGATATGCTACCTGGCCATTTGGTACAGCTGAAGCAGCAATTAAGCAACCCCACCAGATAATATTCGGCCACTTTTAACAGCCCTGAAATTCTGATTTCAAATACATGGTAATGGAAAAATGAACAATTACAATCCAGACTGGGCATTTCTAGAGAAGAGAATCTCTCCCTTCCACAGGCCATCATCTCAATCTCATTACAGACTTCACTCCTCGCTGCTCTAAGCATTAACAATGCACAGTTCCATCATTTATGCTAACACTCATTTATGCAGTAGATAATCAGTTCATAATCTTTACCGAACACTTTGTAGAGTCTGTAGCCTCTTCTGGCTTCTTTCCAGTTCCAATTTTCGTTTTTCAATCTTGGCTTCCAAATTGGCTTCATCCAGCGCCACGTTGTTCAACATGTCTTTAGTCTTTTGGACTTGCTCCTAAAAGAGAAGGATGGTGAACCATGGCTTGCACTGGAATAATTAGAATTATCTTTCAGATGCTGACCATTCTTCTGTATAATCTCACATCTCAGGTTATCAAATAACTTTATAACTATGAGCTAGAACATAAACTGGCCAGGCAATGAAAATTAAAAAGTTCCTTGTGGCCAGGATAATGAACTAACTGGACATTTACAAATTTAAAATACCTTAATTTTTTTCCCAGACATTCTTAAAAGAAGGAAAAAACCCCACAACTTGCCCTGGGCTTTAACTTTATTTTTCCTTCTCACTGAAAAAGCAGTAAAAGATAGGAAGAAAAGAAGCCTCCTCAAAACAATCTGACAGGATACATAAAGACATCTCTCAACATGTAAGTATCTGAATAAACACAGGTAAGAAATGCATTTATTTCTTGGTACTATTTTAGAGAATTTTAAGGCTTCCATCAATTTTTTTTTTCTTCAAGATAAAAGTCACTTTTATAAAGAACTTACTCTATCTGAATATCTTCATCCTTTTCTAAGTCTTGCTTTATCCATCTTTTCAAAATCTGAGAAGCATCCCGAACATTACAACACGTGCTACAGGAATCAGGAGGGGGAAGTGGGAAAATTCCAGCTTATTAAAATGAGCCGAGTACATTCAGTGTGCTCATGCTCAGGAAACCACGAGCATCTTTTGAATGAGAGAGAGAGAGAGAGAGAGAGAGAGAGAGAGAGAGAGAGAGAGAGAGAGAGAGAGAGAGAGAACCTCACACTTGCCGAAATGCCAGCAGTAACTGTTAGGTGCTGGTCAGCTACAATAGGTCATTTCATTAACCGGTCCAGAACTAAACCAGCTGATCTACGTGTTATTGATATTTCCCAAGAAGCCAACTGCCCTACTATGCTGCTGTTAGTTTATTAGCACTACTGCCTAGAATAGCAATGCATATTAACAACATTCAGAATTCATATAGACTGCGAGTAGGAGCAGAAACATAAGGAAAGATCGCCTGGAGTATCTATTGATTATGCATTGGCTGTTTAAATCTCAAACTCCACTCCTTGTAATTATACAATTGGACTGGATGCAGTTTGCAGCTAAATAACTTATAGCAATCACTAGGATTTAATTAACTACCGTACTTGCACAGTGGCTGTGAGTGTGGCTAATGGTTCAGAAATACAGGAACCCAAGCACTGGAGCAAGGACAGTGTTGCCAAGACTGGGACAGACAAAAGGCCCTCTGAAATGAGAACTGTATCGATGCACTGGCATGGCACTAATTAGCACAGTGCCAGTTCTTCTCACCCCTTGGCCACTACAGCCATCCTGCTTCCACAGCCCAACTTCACAACTCCTGAGGTACCAGCATGTTTTGAGTTACCAAGTGCACCCCTTGCAGCCCTGACTCTGCAAAGTTTACACAGCTTAGACAATGTAGGTGGGGTGTAGATTTCTGTGCTGATTTAGGCAATTTTTATCCCTCCTGTAGAGCTTCTGGGGCTACTACTGAGCTCCTAACAGAGGCAGGGAATATGACTAAAATGTGTTTTCTCCCAAGAGAGAGGCCAAGGGGGGCCAAGTGCAGTTCTTTGATGCATCAACTGGAGGAATGTTTCTGCATATTGAACCAACACAGTTATACAGTGCAACAGTCTGACAGCAGAGCGGGTCTTAACATATTCTCCTAGGTGCTGCTGCTAACATCATTTACCCTTTCTGCTGCAGGCTGTGATTTCTGACTGCCAGCTCACAATCGTCACTGTGCTGACACCTCATTCACTCTGCCAGGAAAGCTATCAGTTTCAATTAACATGCTTGTTCACTTTGAACACAAGACTTCCCAAATAAACCATAAGGATCATCAGTGACCGTATTCATTACCACAACACAAGGAGTCATCACAGACTGATCTCTGCCTTGACGAACTTCTGTTCACACATCTGATGTTACCTAAAGACCAAAGTCTGCATTAGCCATTAACTGAAGTTCAACATTAGCTGTTAACTAACCAGGTGCAGCACTACTTGGTCCAGTCAGCTGAAGGTGATTGTGTGCTTCAGCACTCTTAACCCTAGGCTGTTGATAAAAAGAGCTACGTTCTTCTTGCAGGAGAGGAATGATAATTTTGCAATTAAATAAATATAATTTTGCTTACCAGAACACAGTCAATGGCAATTTTCATCACCTTCTCAGCCTCATTTATCTCCAAAGGTCTGGCGATAGATTCTGTTCTCGCTTCCTATGAAATAAAAATACACCAATATATTTAAACACTACACAAAGGAACTAACATATGCAGAACTGAGGGTGGTCAAGCAACAACGATATGATCATCTGCATAATAAATGGAGTAGGATTTAGTATTTATTCACCAAGGCTCAGATGATTTAAAGAACAGGAGATGATGAAAAAGTCAGTTAAGTGAGACTGAGATTAACACTGAGCAATTCAGGTATCTTTTCAAAACAAGATAAATGCTACCGTTTGAACTGCAAGTATTCTTGAATGCAGATTTTTGGAAACTGCACTGGTTATTACTTGTTGAGCAAGGTATGCAACATAGCACAGAAGATTTCATCATCTTTACAACACGACCCATGAAAACAATAGTGTAGGTAGATGAGCACAGTGTCACAAAAACTGTGGAGCAACAAGCACTATGAACCCATCTAACTCTGCCAGGCAGCTGGGACAGTCAGCAGGTGCCTCCTATGCCCATATGAAAATCAGATGATGCAGATGTATGGGCTTCTCCAATTCTGATAACCAAGTGGTTCAGACTTCTCAAAAAAACCCCAGTGATCCTTATTTAGATCCCAAAGGATGAAAAAGCCTCTTCCACTCTCAGCAGTTTTGGGGACAGATGGGCTTAGGGGTCTTCAGTGTGCACTTGTTTGTATGACGTCTTACAACACTGACCTGGTCATTATATGAAAACTCTGGATTACTTGTTTGCTACTGGGAGGAGAAGAGGGAGAGATTTTTCCAGCTGAATGTCCTTAAAAGTAATCTTATGTTGGCAAACCATTTGGTAACAGGTGGATAAAGATGGAAATAGCATCTCTCTAGAGAACATCTGACTAAGAATCTAAAAATGCTTTATACACATTGCAACAGGCTGTACCCAGCCTACTACAAGATGAATTCTAGAAGCAGATACAATTACTTTGTCAAGTTACCATGCCAGACACCCCAGGTTGCATAGGCAAGTACTAGCAGAGGCAGCCTAGCTCCCTCCCCACCAACTCAAGTTCAGGGAGTTGCATGGTGAACCCAGTCAGGGAGCTCATCCAGCCAACAAATCACCTTTTTGTGCTGAGCTGATCCTCTGCTGGATCAGCTCCCTGAACGAGCCTGCCACACGCTGCACAAGGGCTTTTTTTCTGGCACAAGAAAAGAAGTAGAAGAAATATTATGTTGGGGATAGTGACAGGAGCTACATCTGTTAGTGGCAGTGACAGCTTATGCTGCCTAAAGTGCTTGTCAACAATTCTCTGTCCACACAGAAATACAAGCTCCAAGCAGCAAAAAGTTAATTTGGATGAAAATGAGATACAAAGAGTCTGCACAACACATATTCCTGAATAACCCTACAGGCAGACACTTTTGGAGGAAGACTGGACAAGAATAATGTAGCTCAGTAGCTACTCTGAGAACATTATGCATTTACCAAGCTCAACAAAATGCCTATTTGTTTGTGAAGACTTTGCCTGAACTGCAACGGCAGCCAGGATCAGCCTGGTGAAGGCGCTGCCCTGCCAACTGTACTTGGTTCTTCCGATGGCAACAGTGAGATCTCTGCTACAGAGCAAACATATCTCAAACAAAATAGTTCATCACTCAGCAGGGGGAAGGAAATTATTTTCTTCCTACTTTCAAAAGAGATAAAAGAAACAGCAAGGACCTTCATTTTTAATTATAAACAACTCCCTTACCAATTTCCTTTCGGTAGCCTGGTAAAACACCCACAGAACATGCACAAGGCACTGCAGTGTATGTTGGGTCAGGGTAACTGCTGGGTTTTAGATATACTTCTGAGGATCTACCCTTTTAAGTCGGAATAATTTATACAAGTTTAATGTCTCTTCTTCTTCTGCCTTCCCTCTACTACCCATGGAAGTTTCACGTACAGACCACAGTCTTCGCGCAGAAATCCACATCATTTTCTAGAACAAGGTTCAGTCCTACAGTCACACCTGCTTGGAAAAATGTGTCAGGCCAATGAAGAGTACCGTAAAGGCAGAAATTTGTATTTTCAGACTGCTGAATCGGGCCTAAACTGGAAAAGGAGAACGTCGGGGCATTTAACCTCCTCGCACCCCAACAGACCGAGAGGAGAATCCAAGTGGACCATTACAGCTTCCATTACAGTGGACCATTATATTAATATATAATGGAAATATATTTGAAAAATAAATATATATTGAGGGTATCAAAGCTGTTGACAAATTTTTAATGGATGTTTGTAACAGCTTCCTTGGGTATCCATCACCGGGCCATTTCCTGTTATCCTATGAAAACTCTCAAAGAGAAAACTTATTAAAAATAAGATTTTTATTTTTATTTTAATAATCTTTTCAGGAAAGACCCTGCAACTGGCCATACAGAAGAGGATTAAAAGGAAGGCAGATCACATTAGAAAAATAAATACCCCACAAAGATTATGAAGACATTAGGAAAAACATTTACTTTAAAATACCAGAGTTGGTCAATTTAAACATTGTCAAGCCATTAGCAAATTAAAGAAAATGAATTTAACAAAACCACTTTGACTATCTCTGACTCCCCACGTGAGCAAATAAAGCACATTTTTCCTACAGCCCAACTCACCCTCACTAGTATTTCTTACCCAAAATAAAATATGCAGTAACACGACAACTGAGATTTTTAAAACCTGGCTTTACACAAAGGCTCTTCTGTTCGTGCTTAAATCTGTGGATACAAATAGGCTGTATACTTGAAGGCAAAACCAATTTTCTAAATTTGTCCAAATACCAGGTATTACATTGCCGCTGGCTGTACTCACAATTCCTTGTGCTTGAAAAAAGTGTGCAAATGAAACTGAGCTGAAAAATATGGCCTCGTTCATTTTCTTTTAAAGTAATGTACTCTTTGCAATTAGGTGTACTAATGGGAATACACATTGTAATAAACAAGAGGTTTCCTTTAAATTAACCATTAGAAATAGAGTTCTCAGGAGAGATGAAAAATATAGAAAAAATTATCAAGGCAAGAGGAGGTAAGAAGCAGAACAATTTAGGACTACGCCTGGTAATTACGACTTCAGAAAACAAACATACGCAACCAGAGAGGTATTCATGAACAAGCTGATTGTTTACCACTTACCAGTGCTTCCTGTTCAAAGTGTCCAAGAGCTCCCTGGCTATAGTTTTACATGATAAATACTAATTAAAAATCAGGGAAGCCAAGTGTAAAATTATTTTTGATGAACTAAAGCCGACAATTATTAAAGAAAACACACGAAGGCACACAAGAGACACCATTTTCTGGCATTATTTATCCTCTCTGGTTGGACTCATATTTGGTGCTGCATGGAAGGGCTGAGACTTTAATTCTTCAAGTTTTGAATCTCACTTTGGACAAAGCCAATTGGAAGTACTAACGAATTAGTTGGCTGGTTTACTCTTGAAAACTTCGTTTTCTTTGGAAATGAGAATTTCATTACAAAGTAGGAAAGATTTCTAATCAAAGACTAGCTGACTGCCCAATCAAGCAGAACAGAGCACAGCCTGACAGGACGTTCCCCACAGGACATGGAAGGTTAGCATTGAAGCCAGTGCTGCCCAAATTGCACCAGTTTTGGCATCAAAAGCAAAGATACATTTCCTTAGAGCAAAACTGTACTGCAGTCATTTCAGGAAATAACACTGGTCTTAAAGCCTTCAAAACTCCATCTGTCTAAAGAATTTACTCGTCTCAAATCTGCATCCCCGCTGAGCGATGGTCCCCTGGGTCAAACACCAGCGAGGGAGAAGGCCACAGCAGATCTTCAGAGCAGAAGCTCAAGGTTCTGTCCACAGGAATCAGATCAGCAGCCAGCCTTCTGGAAGAGGCAATGAGCTGCGGTTCTGGCTGTTTGCTGCAGCAACCACCTCTTGGTGGAGAAGTCAGCCTGACACAGGACCACAAGTTACCATTATTCTCGCAACACTCAGGTTAGTGTCACAGTACAGCTTCTCTCTCCCAAAAGATAACGAAGCAACTGGTTCATCTAACCAGGAGTTCTACCTCGCGCAGCAAAAAAGCATCCTGTAGGATACAAATACAGATAGAAACCTTACCAAACCCTCTTGCAGCTTCACTGCCAAACAGCCAGCTAAACATAAAAAGGCTGGCTGAAATATAAAATACAGAAAAGCAGCACAGGACTTGCCTTTCCTGTCACTAAAGACCTGTTCCACAAAGCTCTGCAGCCTTACGTTTCCTGGATGTGGAAACACGCAGATCTCTCTGCCCCTCCAGGATAATTAGGGAATACCTACCTTTTATTGAAAGTAGAGTCCCTTTTAGGGTATGTGCACAATCTCCAAAATACATGCTAACATGCAGGTGACTCCACTGCCTGAACAAATGTGTTCACTGTCATCTTCCAGGTATGCCCTAAGTCCTATATTATATTTGCCTACCCTCTTCAAATGTCTTGGACGCCCTCGAATATCTGAAATGATACTAGATGCCTATATTTAGGCACCTGTATTGCAGATGAAAAAAAACACAGTACGGCTTTGTCATCTTCCTGAATAAAAACAAACAAACAAACAAAAAAGCACAGTACGGCTTTTGTCATCTTCCTGAATAAAACACCCCAAAAAACAACTCGCCACCAACAACAAACAACCCCGAAACAAAACAAAAAAAACAGATAAAAGTTCCTGAAAGTTTGGATTTCAGCCCACTTCCATGTCAAATATAAGACAAGAAATATTCTATACCAACAATTAAAATTGTTGAGAAGGTAAGACAAAATTCTCCAAAAGCATCAAGAATTAGCAGTAAACACTACAGAGGGAACCGGGATGTTGTCAAGTATCGTACAGACTCCACAGACCAAGCACTGGCAGGGGGTCAAGATACAGCTCCTAGCATCTTCTGACCTTAGGAGCAAACTGGTAACAGCAAACAGCGCTTCCTAGGTACATTGTACCTTTCCATTGCGTGCAAGGTGTTACAATCTGATTCAGAATCCTTATACAAAGGATAATGTTGTGAGTCCACTCTGGAATCTAGAAGCACTTTCACGGATTCAGGTGTAGCTTGGCTCACTTAGCTTAAATGTCAGACCTAGAATGGGAAATAGCTGTACTATCGCTTGGCCTTCTACTGAAACCTGAAGAGCTCTGAAAGTCAGTCGACTGTCAAGGTAGTAGCAGTGATGCTAGCACTTCTCTATATGTGGAGGTTCCTGCAAAGTGAACTAAGGTGCAAATTTTGAGTGCACTTGCTACTTTGCATTGTCTTACTAAGCAAATATGTTAATGTGCAAGAGGTAATCCATTCAACTTCATAGAATCATAGAATGGTTTGGGTTGGAAGGGACCTCTAAAGGTCATCTAGTCCAACCCCCCTGCCGTGGGCAGGGACATCTTCAACTAGAGCAGGTTGCTCAGAGCCCCGTCCAACCTGACCTTGAACGTTTCCAGGGATGGGGCATCCACCACCTCTCTGGGCAACCTGTGCCGGTGCTTCACCACCCTCAGCGTAAAACATTTCTTCCTTGTATCTAGTCTGAAACTTCATTACACCCCTGTGGATACTCCTGTCTCCCTGGGTGCTGTAGTGTTAACGTGGAACACTGAAGCCATCCTAAATTGACACACTCCCTTTGCCTCACAGTAATGTCACCATGCAGAAAGCCAAATGCGCTTACTAGCCACCAAAAGTGGGGGCAGGAGGATGCTACCATCTCTGCAAATGCACCCCACCACTTCCCTTACTGAGAATTTTCCCCCAGGAGCTTTATACTTGGTTAACAGTGAAGAGCCACTATTGCAAAATCCATTCTGCAAATATGCCCAGTGAAGCATTTTCAACTGGTAATGGTTTTCCGTCGTTATACATCAAAAACTGATAAACCAGTTTCCTGCATGCTTGATGTGCATCCATTTATCCATACATATCTTCTGAACTGCAGTAAGAAACCAAGGCAAGTAATTAAGCATGACCAGCACACAAGTCACTCACGATAAATGTGGTGTAATATACACACATATCGACGTGCTTAAGGTCTAGCAGAGGTTTCTGAACACCTTTTTTTTTTGTGATAAGGACCAGAATCAAAGCTTTTTTTTAACACACTGGTCTTGCACCAAACATTTTTTGACCACAGGTTAAATCCTTCCTCGTTTTTCAGGAGTTCATAAGCCTGATGCGTACAGAAAGTTACCTCCTCACTGCCACTGTTGCCTTCAGTCTTAGTCCAGGAAGCATCACATTCCCTACTCCCTGCAAATAGGGGTTTTGCAACGACTGCTGTCTATGCAGGCAATAAAGCTCTCCTTTTGAAGAGTTTATTATTCAGGGAGTTTGCTAACACACACTGTGATCACATTTAGCCAACATAGGGATGGATCATTAGGCATCGTTATATATGAACAGGAAGGTACAGGAGGGACATTAAAAATAATCTAGACCTTCTGAAGGAATCTGATACTTCCTAATAGCCTATTTTCCTCCTCAAGAGATTAAAGCTCAAGATAATTGAGAATTTTGCTGCTTCCAGGCTATGCTGCTTTCTTGTATGCTCATTTCAGCAGTCCACAAAGGGAATCCACAGAGACGTTTCCCTACTCGGCAATGCAGAGCCCTCGATCAAAGACAGTGTCTGAAACCCCCTGGCTATCCCGATGTGTAAAAAGCGTGCCACAGGAAGATCTGAGACAGAGAACCAACTGGAAAACATAATTTTTCTGCAGACCAAAAAGAAATCAGAAGGCCTGCCTAGCCAGGTAAGAAGTAATCTGAACATATGCTTTATGACAGAAGAAACCCCTTACAAATGGTGGCATACAGACTTTAAACCTTTCTGACAGGAGTGAAGTTACGCTGCTCTGTCTCCTCCCCACACACCCCTCCAGGTCCACCGGTCTTCTGGTTTGAGAGCTGTTTCCACTGAATTACCCTCAGCTCACAAACCCCAGCACATGCTTACTGTTATCTTCCTACACCCTTAAAAACCTCACCTTTAATTTACTTCACGTAAGGTTTCGTGGCATGCTGCATTGCTAGAGCTTGGATTAGTCCACAGGACTACAGGGTGTCGCTTAATGGGTCCTTAACCAGGAGGTGGCTTGTGATGTCTCTTCCAGAGTCTGGCAAGACGACAAGGAACACATCTCTTCTAGCAGAGCAAAAGCTAGGCTTGTGAGTGAATTTCCTAACATAAACAGAAATGTCCTTGGGCAGTATGGACGGGTGGGAGCTTGCTTTTTGGTTTTTTAAAGGGAAAAAGAGTAGTTTAATCAAAAAGGCAAGATACCCAGTCAGGCAAAAATCTTTTCAGTTTCTCCTTTTATCCACATTCTTCTGTAACAAAATTAGAAATAGAATTTCCTTTCCTTATAGATAACATGTAAGAAAACTTCAGGAAGGGTTATGATTTTCTTAGGAAAAGCAGCAACAAAAAGGAGTATATTTTTCAGACCTCAAAGATATATGAAGACATCATGCAAAGTTGCAGAAAAGGTAGGAACAGGCATTGTGTACGCAGTAATAGCACCCAAAGAGATAGTTTAAACTTTTAATTCACATCAAGCCTTTGATTTTAGTAAACATTGCTATACAACTCGGGTTTCCATTCTCAGCAAAGCTTAACCAGCAGTAAGTGGGGTGGCTGTTGATTTCCAGCAACAGAAATACCGGGTGGCTCTCTTGGGGCAGGAACAAAGGCATTTTAAATAGCTAAAAATAGCTAAAATCATTGTCCTTATGTTTAAGCCAGCACGTTTTCCTCTTATGTAATTAAAATTTTGACATGGCTATATTTTGTGTCTCGTGAAGGAAGGTTAGGAATAATGAACAACTGAAACCTCACCAGATATTCAGAAGACAGTGTTTCTGATTTAGCCCAATTAAGTGGAACTTCTTGCAGACTCATACAGGTTTTGACAAATGCTGTGACATACAAAAGATGGTTCAAATGCGATTTTCTTCCCCACCAAACTAGAATGGTTTTTCAAAACAGTCTAGAATGGAGCTACAAGAATTCAGATCTTCCAAATAGCTGACAAAATTATCAATGCACTGACATAACTGCTCCCCAAACTGCAAGGAGAAATGTGCCACCCGTCAATTATAGCTGATGCTATGTCTTCAAGCTAAATACTCATGGGAAGTTCACTACAAAATCATTTCTTACATAAGACATATCCACAAATGTTATATCCATGTGGCATAACAACCATGGTTATGGTTAAAGCAATCTAAAATATATGACAGTATTGATTCAACTATATCTTACAGTTGCAAGGTTTAATTTTGCCTTCCCACTTTGCAATAAGCCCTTTTCCTCAAAACTGATAGGTTAGGTTTTGGTTAGAAGCAAGACAGTTCAAAAAAATTGAAGCAAACTAGGTAATTCTCCAGAGTTCTGGCAATTTCAAGTTACAGATTTCCACTAGAAATCATATGTGTGGCAACCTTGTAACCAAAGCACAGGAAATGAAATAAATTCGTTTATCAGCCTCCCCCAGGCAGCATCTTGTACCCAGAACTAACATTTGGCAGATGGAAAATGTTTCCAACGTTACAAATAAAATATTTTTTTTGTAGTTAACTTTCAAAGAGTACTGAATAATGCAGCCGTCACTCAAATCAGATCTACCTCTCTACAGAAGGAGTAGGTGGCAAGCTACAACAGTGTGAGCGGGGAGGCAGGGAGGAAGGGTTCTTTAATCAAAAAGCTGCGAATAAAGAGATCCAAGTGAAACGTCCTCAGTGGCAACTCTTTTCATTGTAACTAATACCATCTCAGTTCCACAGCTGGAGCTAAACGCCTTTGGCTCTCCTAAGAGTTTAATTCAAGCGTTTCACAAACTGAAGTCAGTAAAGAGATTCTTAATGACTTCCCTCAGTTTTGGAACAAGCTTATACTGTGTGCATACATAACAATAACACTCATAGCAATACCCCGTACTTAGGAATTTATCCTTCATAGATTGGAAAACACTTTACCTGGCTGTTAAAAGCTTTAATCTACAAAATTACAGAAATTACTTTATTTACACCAGAAGATACACAGGAAATAAACAGTTTGTTCAAGGTCACAGACAGAGTAAGTGCCAAGAGGAGCATTAGAAAACAGACCCACTGCGCTGCCCATCTTTAGCACAAGCTAAGTACATTAAAAAAAAAAAAAAGATTATTTTCAGCTTTCTTCAGTTTTACATGGCTTAGAGCTAATTAAGAGGTAAATAAAATGAAAACAACCTTGAGAAGGTCAGAAATCTTTATGCCTGCCACCAACACAGAGGCAGTTTTATTCTGGAATTTTTTTCCTTCATTATCTTACTGTGTCTAATAATTTAGCAAATCTAAGCAAGGCAGCTTCTTGACAGGCTCCTGCTAATTTGTCCACAGGACCTCTGGCAGATGCAAAGTGACAGGCACTCGGAGTCAGTCAGCTTCGCTGAGGTGTTATAAATAGCTGTGAATTTTTCCTTTTGGATTTCGGATGTTCAATGTATGGTAACTCAGGAGCATCCTTCCACAACTGATCCCAGCTGACCTTGAAAGTCATTACTGCTTTATTTTGTGCTAAAGAATTATTTGGATCACCTCATCACCCCTCCCTCCCCCCACAGAATCATCTTGCCATTTTCCCCATGAACGACCGACCGATCACCGGCTGTTGTAGGGTAGAGGACCACTGACTTTTCTAACATCTTTTGGCCACTTACAAGACTGCAGCAGTTAGCTGTGTAGGTCCAGAGGCAGCCACCACACGTGAAACCCAAAGTGAACGCATAACGAAGTGGTGCTGCATTTTGCCCCAGTACCGACATTAATTCTGTTGCTGCTTTTCTTGATTTTGAGCTTAACAGGCTTAATCACAGCACTGGTATTTTCAACTTCTACTTCTTTTAATCATCCTAAGCATTTAGTAGAGTGTATGAAGAAAGAGAAAGAAATCCAAACAAAATCGCCCATCCCCACCTCAAATCCAAATCAACCTCCACCTTCCCCCCCCCCAAAAAAAAGGCTAGAAAACAGATTAAAGAAAACCAGAACTCAAAGTGCCTAGTTACTCTTCCAAAGCTAGTTGTAAATATTCTGAAAATTAAGGCTACATAATAATGCAATGCAGAGAAAGTCCCCCTGGCAGTAAAGGAAACAATGAAGACATACATCTCCGTGCACAGAATTTCCTTTTCATCTAGGGATCTCACTGTGTTGTACCAAAATTCATTCATCAACTCCACTACACTCTACAAATTCCAACTTTGCAATTTCTGGGCTCTAAGACTTGGACCAGTAAGACTGGAAACTGCAAACTATCTTGCAAATGTAAGACTTAGATGCATTTTATAATAAAAATTCCGTGTCTCCACCATTGCACTGCCACAGGACACCAACAACCTATACTGTGCTCATCCACAGTTGGTCTAGAAACAACACAGCTTCAATGGAATCCAACATTTCACTCCAAAGATCCTCTGATCAAGCAAGGCTTCTCATCCCTTTCCCCCTTAGTGCTGAATTGCTCCCCAAGGTTAACCGGGCCAAGCCCCCGTTTAACAATTTGCCTGACAGAGCAGGTGATGCAGCTGTAATAACGCACATGCATCGCCTGCACTTCTCCCCCTCCACACGTGGTGCTCCACAACCCGCTGCACAAGTTGGGATCCGCTGACAGCGGGAAGGGAAATCTCTTCACCCATCTGCAGGACTGGAACCAAATGGCTTCTCTTCACATTTAAGCTTTCTGCTGCTTTAGGATTGTTAATCAGGAAATGCCTTCCTCTTCTTTTTCAAATATAAAATCTGATTTCTTTTTTAAACCAAAAATGACATTTGTGATTTTCATCTGATGAGAAAAGTATAGCTTTTGGTATTTTTTTTTCCAAAATCTTAACTAACAGCATCATAGTCTGAATTCAGCAAATGAATACCTGTAGGTTTTGTTTCTTCCTCTGTTCTTAAAGATTTTTTTACATTATAGGTTAACTTTGAAAGCAGTTTACATATACGTAAGAACTATATATTCAGACAGGAAATAAAGTATTTGCAAAGGCATCAGAAAGGCACAGTACCACATTTCCAAGAAAACAAATACAGACTTAAACTTTTCCCAATAAACACGCACATACATTTACATCACTAGGTACCTACAGTACATCTAATAGAATTCCTTTCTATTATTCTATTCGAATTATTCCTATTATTCTATTATTCCTTTCTATTATTCCCTTAATAAACTCTTCTCTAGCTGAAATTTGTTTCATTCAGAAAGTAATTTATTAAAAAAAAAAAAGTGTTCCATGACTTGGAGCAATAAAATTTATCTAACGTGTAAGGCACACACAATTTATCTAACGTGTAAACTCCACAGTTTCTATACAAATTATGTGCAAAAAGAACTCCAATAAAGACAGTAAAGGTTGTGACACAAATTAGAGTCAATATTTCTAAAGGAAATAATGAGTTTTACTTCACTTTTTCCCTAATGATCTTTCCCCAAAAGCTGCTCAGACTATGAGAACAGACCTAGTCAACCCATTAGTGCCAAACGCTGACATTTCTTTTACAGTCACTAGAAAATGAAGCAGTCTTCACTCAGGATAGAAACAAGATACATCAGCCTGTCCAAGCCTAGGTAGGAAGATCCTTCATTTAAATATGTGGAAATGGATGGATTGGAAAAAGAAAAAAAAAAAAAAAAAAAAGAGGTTCAGGGAACATAAAACTACCATGTTTTCAAATTCATTCAAACAGTATCACAGCTGTCAATGCCCCATCCCTGGAAGTGTTCAAGGCCAGGTTGGATGGGGCTTTGAGCAACCCGGTCTGGTGGAAGGTGTCCCTGCCCATGGCAGGGGGGTTGGAACTAGATGATCTTTAACGTCCCTTCCAACCCAAACCATTCTATGATTCCATGATTTTAGTACATGCAACAGGTTTCAGGATGTAAAATGTAATGAAAAAATAAACCATACTGCTCTCCTACCGCCCTTTAACAGCGCAATCCCTCTGCCAGTGCAATTTTTTGCGTGCATTACTTAGCCACGCAACATCAAAAGAAAATAAGCAATGGAAATCAATAATCTTCACATTAAAAAATAATAAAAGTAACCTTAGATTAACGGCAACTACTTTGATATCCACAGACAGAGCTCTAACTCCCCACACGAAGCCAGAATTAACTGCACTTCTACTTCTGCCCACCTGGAACCGGGTGGGAAGGGCAGGCAGAGGATGCCACCCCTGTGATCTGAGCACCTCGCCAACTCCGTGAAGGATCCAGGGAAGATGTGTGAAATGAAGAAGGGCAATTCCTTACTGCCCTCAACACTGGCTACTTAGCAAGAACTGCAGCTCCGCTGACTTCCGTAGCCATTATCAGACCTAACAGCGATAGAAGATAAGAGCAGCGTTTGGCTCTAAGCCTCCCATTTGATAAGCAAATTTCATACTTCAAGTGAAAGGCAGAGTTGGGTGCTTATAATTAAAAAAGGGAAACTTGACAAATTCCACTGAACAACTGGTTACTGCAACCTCATGGCTTTTAACACGAAACCTATTTGCTCTGCTACGGGCTCAAGTTTCAAACTTGTCACATGCTTATGTACCAAACTTGGCATTTAACACACAAGCAAAAAATGGGTTCTTCAAATCACTGAAGAAGGCTGGAACAAGTCACAAATCATAAGGAAGAGAGCGTGCAAGTCTCTTCTGCTGCTCTCTGGAGGTTCTCACTGTGCTGTCATAGTGTTATCTTGTGCTGTTAGGATATAAACTCAGAGCTAATGAGACATAAGCAAAGGTCATCTCTCCTAAGACAGGATTTCTTAAAGACAACAAGTTCAATCTGTCAAACCTTTTTGGAAAATATAAACTGTGTATCTATATAGGATTAGTTAGCCCCATCTTGTGCACTCAGCCATTATGCCACAAGAAACATGCGCTTGCTACTGTATATAAGAAATACCATCCTTTTAGAAATTGCACCTTTAAATAGTCCTCCATTGAAGATTTCTTAATGGACCCAATGAGAAGTGGCTGCAGAGAAGCACTTACTCATCTCCTGATTTTTCATTTCATGCTTTCAGCACACTGCACTTGTGCAAGTCCCTTTTCTAGGGCCCAGTTCTAGAGTCAGTTGGATACCTAAAAGCCCTGATTTAAAGTGATTAAACAATGCCCAATTTCAAACAAGTGCTTGAGTACTTTTTTAAAATGTTGCCTTATACTGACCTATACTTGACTTTTTAGTGGAGTTCTTAGGGATGCCGTACACAGAAAAAAGGGTTTAATGCTCCGAAGCAAATATTAACACGTTAGGTAGCATTCATGTGAAAACTATTTCAAAGCCAAGAAATTAAGCAAAGAATGCAAGATGAGGAGTGACTGATTAACGGTTTTGTGACAATCGTGTATGTTGAATTAAACTGGTATATCACTTCTCTCTCCCGTTTAAATATTAATGCCTTTCACACTGCTGCATACCATGCTGACTTACATATCTAGCAGAAAAGGCAGTGTTCCACAGATAATCTTCCCTGTATATCACCTATCCTTTGAAACACTTGTACTCCATCAAACAAGGCTCTGGGAGTATTAATCGTCAAGACACACAGTCTACGGCTCTTACAGGGTGCACTTCCTACAGCTCAGATATTGCAAATCTGAAGATTACCAAAAACAGTACTACAACATTCAGGGTTTCCCTTCTTTAAATGTCTATTTTCAGAAAATGAATAACCTCCAGCATTGCAGATAAACGCATTTAAGAAAATAGTTGAAAGACTTATTGGCAGTGTTTCAGGACACTTCGTGACTTCATGCAACAGCTTGTGATTTTACAACTAAGCTGAAGAATACGTACCCTGCAGGCTTGTGAGGCCTTCAATTACTGTAACAGAAATAATGAGCCTTGCACGTGGAAAACGAATGGCATTAATCATTTATCTTTCAGAATATATCTATCCCCACCACTAAAACGTACATATAAAGTTAGTATTTCCAAACAGTTCTACAGAGAGTATTTCAGTTTCCTGCTAAAGAGAAAATGCCAAACTGTTCTTGCGGGCTTACTGCAATCCAGATATGAATATGAGTGGGAAGGAAATGCAAACTTTCAGACCCATTCCTTCAAACTCACAGAATATTTATTTTAAATGCAGCCCTTAAGAACAACTACTGATACTTTTCTCACCTTTTTCCTTTACAGCACCCAGTGAACACAAGTTCTTATACACTCTCCAGTGTGTACTTACCCTTAGTTCAACTTCTTTGCCAAGTAAGTCATACAGACTGGCTCCTTTGGAGGTAATTTCAGAAGCAAGCTGTCTAGCTGCCTTCAAGTCAGCAATCTGGAAACACAGCAACAGCACTGAATAGCAAAAGAGAATCCCCAATATCACAAAGAAAATCCACGACAGATTTTTCCCGTTTTGATGTTAAAATTGCACAGCAGGCCAGCACAGTGGCCGTAACTCTACTATAGTATTGAAGAAGTTGTCCACTGGAATCAGAGTGAGCCTGTCTCTCGGCTTTAAAATAGTCTAGATGAGGCACTGTTTAGACACAGGCTTCTGGGTGAAACTTCAGCCACTTTAGGCCAACAAAAAAACCCCAAAACCCAAAAAACCTCCTGAAAACTGTGACTCTGCTAGTTGTTGGTTCATGTGCTGCCCAGGGCAGAGGGAAACATGACCTTTTTCATATGCAAAAGTAAAAAGTATATATACACCAAAAGGTATGTGACTCGCACATTGCATAGGTAATGAAGTGGTGTTGGGTTGACGGTTGGACTCGATGATCTTAGAGGTCTTTTCCAACCTCAATGATTCTATGATTCTATGAATATTGATCATCTACAAGTGTTTTTTCATTATTTCTTCAGGTGCTTTCTTCAGAGAGACACACCAGACTTACACAGCGGAAAAATCGCTTGTGCTTCTGCCATTTTTTCCAAGAATGGTAGCATAGTTGCCTAACAAGCAGGCATGACATACTATAGCTATAAAAGAATCAAAGACTAAAAATATTAGGATATAGAAGACGTGCTAAAACTAACAAAAAGCAGTAACAGGAATTCCTCTTATTTAACAAAGTGTTGATTTGTTGGGGTTTTTTAATATCTAGAGATGGCATTTATTTTAAGGGCTTGAACAGCTTTGATGTCTTTTAGGGTAACATGAAGATTTCCCTTTCCTTCAATGCAAACAGGCTGAAAACCAACTTTCAGTCAGTATTTTGCAAACTCTTCCTGTTGCAACAAGGTTAGTAGATAGAAAATAGTCTTTATTCCGGCCTATTCCAATATTTCTGATTTCAACAGCAGTCCAAACTAAAGATAACCAATTTTGTGCCACTGTTGCCTTGTATTATGCTTCTGGTTGAGAATTCACAGAGATTAAAACAAATCATAGCATATAACCTCAACTACAGAAAGTACGAGCTAAAACCATGCCCACTCCCTTGCGAGAACATTCTCTACTTAAGTTTCAGATAGAAAACGGATTTGTTTTTCATAAGTTAACACAAAACCCCTGCCCAAAACAAGAGTACAAGGTATCCTTACTTTTGAGCCAAGGTCAAACTTGAACTTGCTGCTGTCTTCCTCACTCACATCTGCACGTTCCACTCCCTTGGTATTCATAGCACCGTAAAGCACAGAGGTGACCTTTAGCAGTTCCTTCACTGCATAGCCGTCTGCCTGGTAAAGCTTCTTAGTGTTGAGCTTTATGTGAGCTTTGGTAGCCTTTGGGAAGAAAGAATGAATTCATTGCGTCACAAAGAACAAAATCCTCATTTACCTCTTCACACTTCACTCAAAAGCTCTTTTTGGGGGCACCATGCCCTGCTTTACGGAAATAAAGCTTCCCATTTGGAAACACAAGTTTGCCTCATCATATTACTGATGTTTCTAGAAGAAATTTTTCTGAAACGTGTGCACTTTCTGCATGTCAGAACATTTGCAGATAATTGCCAGAATGAAATAACTCAAACTATCCATTAATTCTTCCCTGCATGAAGATCAGCAAAAACCCTGTGCACCACTTAAATTCAAATTAAGCTTAAGTGGAATGTAAGTGCTGCCCAGGTCTTGTGATGATGCTGCAGAGAGGTAAATTTCACCCTTAATGAGTTATAAGAATAAGATCAATTATCCTAATTTAACTGTCTTCTCTTCCAGCAGTACCTTCAGAATCTTTTATTGTTTCTCTCAAATTTTTCCCTGCTACAATATTAGTGATTTTATTCCCTTGTCTTCCATCTCTGAAAAGTACAGACAGACCAGTAAGGAAAAAAACATTAAAAATTATAATATTATCTTTTTATAGTTCAAAATAATGAAGGGGAAAAAAAGAGCATAATCGAAATGATACATCTGTCACAGAAAGGACACAAATGTTGTTCTTGAAATTGCTGACAAGATTATGTTATAAACGAATGGCCACAAGGAGCCAACACCAAACTTCAGGTAAAACTTTGAGGCAGTCTTCCTGATGGCACGACTAAACAAGCAAGCAAACAAAAATTGATCACCGGTTATGAATACAAAAACTGAGCATCCAAATGACTTAACATCTTCTTTCCAGTATCTTTTTAAGATGAAACTCCTGCTAAAATATTTATCCTTTGGGAATACTCTGTGGCAGAAAATCTATTCACGATTCACTCGCGGTATTACACAACTTTGGTATTACAGTGTTACCGTAAGCAATTCACACGCGCCTAGGGCTCTGACAGGGCAAGACCTTCACTCCGGGGTAAAGGACTCACACATTAAAATGGTTGGTACAAGTTTTGCCCACTCTGCACTGAGCTTCACTGAATCATTGACTGCAGGAAAATTTCCCGTGAAACTAAAGAGAGAAAGGACCACATCTCAAACCATGGATTTAGCTCCAACTTTTCCAAGAACAAAGGAAACAAAGCAAACCGTTGTTGGCCCATGTTTCTTCGTATGCATCTTGTCAAACTTTATGACTTTACAAGCAGATTTCCATTTCCAAGAAATGTTTACCTCTTGCCTCTCTCGCCCCAAAATCTCAACCCAGCAGAGGAAACTGACTCTACATCTGCCTCCTGCCGGCAGGAACTCAGCTGAAAAGCCAAATCAAAACTTCCAGAACAGGTTACTGATGTTGTACACCCTGAGCCAGGGGAATACGAGACTTACGGTGCAAAAAAACCCCTAATCGCTTTTGAAAATTTTGACCAGCGTGATCTCAAATGAGCCAATACACAAAGCGGAAAGCCAGATATGTTCTCCTTCCTTCCCTTCCAGTAGAAGGCATCTAAAAAACTAATTGTAGAAGCAGTAGGTATTAAATTTTAAGAGAAGCAGGTCATTAAATTGACAGAATCTGTTAAAACATCCCCTACACAAAGAAGACTAATGCACCACATCATAAAGGATGTTGTTAAAGACAGGAATGCCAGCTTCAGTTCCATTCAACCCCAAAAGAGAGAAAAATCAATGTCTAGTAAAAGGAAAAAAAATAGTTTTTTTCACTCAAAGACTACTTAAAAAGAGGAAAAAATATGCAGGCAAGTACATATATTTTTCAGATTGGCATAATGGCACTGCTTACTCAAGAAGGTAACTTCATGTTTGGAAAGCTTGAGACGGCCACCTATTTTATAACAACTCCAAATAGTTTTAAAGTATCATTAAAAATCACCTCCATCTATTCTGAAGATCAGATTATTACAATGCAATAGAAAAGAGAAATAGAAATACACTGTAAGAACGGCATCAACAGCCAGAAAGTCTGCTTTACTTTAAAATCTGCTTTATTATTATCATAGAGCCAAATTTTGACAGCGTGGTGGAAATGCAAAAACAGCCCAGGGAAGACCCAGAACTCCCAGCTGAGTGCTCCAGCCATTCGGTTGCAGAGTCGTAGTCTTTAGCCTGTCTAGCCCAAACATTTTGCATTCTTTCCTGTACAACGGCACATTCTCGATAGGAAGAATTAGGACTACTCTCATCTCCCTGTCTTGTTTAACACTTAGGATAGTCTCCCGGGTACTGAAGTAGTGACTCTAAATCTCCACAGGCTGAAATGGGAATTGAACACGTGATACTTCCCGGAAATCACTCAGGAAGATCACATCAACTGCTTCTCCCATCACTTTTTAAAAAACAAGTATGTCTGCCCTTTGCAAAAAGTTTGGTACCTTGGTTTGCTAAGTATGTTTTCATGAATGCGTTTTGCTGAGACTAAACTCATCAGAGGCTTTTTGCTGCACTCTACCTCAAATTTGGATCCAAGTGGGCTCGAGTAGGAGCCAGGTATTGAGCCACACAGACTAGGGCAGTTCTAGGTGAGCAAATGATTAAAAAAACCACATAAGACAACCCTGCAGACACTTCAGGACCTTTTGGGTCCAAAATGAAGACATTTGGCAAGTTCTCAAACTACCAGTAACACAGAGCAATACGTAATTTGTGTAAAAAATTAAACACATCTTTACTCCTTGTTCAGTGAAGGAGAGCAATACTCTAGTTATATTTCATGATGATTAATCTACCCTGATATTCTCTTCTGAGACAAATCTGTCTCCATCAAATCTCACATCTGGCTACGGATGCATAAAGCTATTAGCTACTGGAGAAGATAACTGTGGATTCCATGGACAGTGAATTATTAAGGAAATGTCTACAAGCTTTTCTCATTCTGAAAATGCTGAAAACCTACAATAATCCCCATATTATCTTGTAATATTAACTGAGAGTAAGTACAGGATGATTAAAGAAATTTCCATTCATTTCATTTTCTGGATCATATTATGTAATTCTTCAAAACCCTTGGGATGTCTTACATGAAATCACTTATTAAAAGGAAAACGCATGCGTAACATTACTTCTGCTCCCATACTTGTCCTTTTAAAACATGCTTGATTTGGAGGGGGGAGATCCCTCCAAACAAAACAGATCTGTTCACTACATCTTATGATGCTCCAGGGCTCAAAAGTGCATTCTGGTATGTATGGAAGCGTAACATGCTCTGAACATAGTAAAATTAAGAATTAAGAAAATTTATGGTGGACATCATCACAAATCAGAAGGGAAAAGCTGGCTTGGTTATAATGTCATTTCAATATATATTAAAAATTCAAAAAAGTATTATAAGAAATTAATCTTTGGTATTAGCATAAAGACTTCCATTGCTTCCAGACTCACCTGCAGCCCCATTAAGTTTTTTCCACCTGATTAAGAGTGCTATAATAGCGTGTCATAACAGCAAAGGCTCATGCTGCATCAAAATAACAAGAATGATATGAAGGACAATGTTATTTTATTCCACGAGGCTAAAAAAGTTGATGGCCCAATTCAAGTATGCTCATGCATAACATGATAAAAGACTTGATCTGAGAAAAATATGGCTCGATCTAGTAAGTGAGAAGGCTCATACAACAGAATACCAATATATGGCTCTATATCACAACGAAAACAATCAGAAATTATGACTATTCAAGCATACAAAAGAATCGGGCATCTGAAGTTAGCAATAAATATGATGGAATCTCTTCTGAACCCATTTAAATGGCTTCAAAACGTTTCATAGCTACAGCTGTATCTTCCACTATTACCTTTTTATAAATATGAAGTGATAAGGATGAATATTGTTTTAGCGTTAGATGTTTAGATCCCAATTCTGCAAAGGGACGTACATAACTCTACATGATTTCAGTAACAGCACGCCCTGGCCTGCTGAAGTTCAGAACCACACAAGACACACAATACAGCGCAAGAATACAATATATACTCAGGCACCCATCGCAAGGAAATAGTAAGGGGTTAAGAGAGAAAGCATTAAAGCTAATATGGAACCAGCATTTCAGTGTGCTTAAGCACGACTCCTTAGGCAGACTTACCATGAACTGAGCCACTGCCTTAATGAAGAAAACCCGGTCCTGTTCTGTCTCCACATCAGGAGGAATATCCGTCTGAGGTTCATACCTGTGGAAAGAAGCACGCGTAGATTCTGACAAGAAATACATGGGCAATATTAGAGACTGGTTCATTTGTGAGGCAAAAAATATCAAACAAAACAAGCATGTATGAGACTGGAAAATAAATCTTTAGCTCCTACTGCAGACTGGGGTATCCAGACCCTGGAATGCATACAGCAGGTTTGTGTACAAACTGCAAAAGCTGTAGAACCTGAGACACTTCTCCAGAAGGAATTGTTACGGCGGGGTCCTGAATACCTCTTCTCAGTCAGTTTCGCAAAGGAGCAAAATTTAGCTGGCTCAATCAAGTCTGTGAAATACTTATTTTCAGAAGTAATTTACTACTTAAATCACAAGCTGCTTATATAAATCAAACTCAACTTAATCATGTGTGGCTTCACAATTTAAAACACCAGGCATACGACGGAGTTAATACTCCCAGTCTTTCCGGTGGTGTGTTAAAATGACTTGGACTAGATTACTATTGTTGGCAATAACAAAACCAGCCACCTTGTCCTTTAAAATGTTATGACGCTTTTCCACACCCTCAAAATACACAGGAAAAGTTCACACTCGGACATAATTTCAAACATATTACTTTCAAAAGTAAATGAAACTTATGAAAAACCAAATGGAAAGATTGTGAAATGCTTTAAAAAAAACGCTGGTGAAATGCAGAAACTTCTAGAAGTCACCAGCTTACAGGAACCAGGGAAGAAGAAGAGTAAATTCCCAGTCTCATAAAAGGCTTCGAGATTTTCAGCATTCAGACAGGCAAAAAAGCATCTTTGCTTCCAAATCACATTTGAAATTATGAGCAAGGCACGTGCAAAATAGCCTCTCTGCTTTAAAGTGTAATTAAAAGGCTTCTAGAAGCTGGAAAAGCTGTCTGCCTGCATCAAGCGTAATTCTGACCCATAACAGAAAAGGATGCCAGCGTTCGGTTGCTATTTGGTCTGAAAGTGAAGCACTTCACTATTAGGCATAGGGTTCCCAGTAATCTTATAACACAGAAGTTTGCCCTTTTAAAAGTGTTCAGGTTCATTACAGAAACATATTTTTAAAACGGTATTTTTGTTTTCTTTCAATTTCTCTGTTATTTTACTGTTACATACTAGGGGGGACACTGATTTATGTTTTTACACAGGAGTTGAAAACAACCAGTAATTTAGACCCTCAGTGTAACAGCAGTATTTTAAAGAATATTTAGGTAACTTGATCCAAGTAAATTTGAATGGTTGTAAGTATTTCCCTATGTTATTACAATTGCAACAGTATTCAGCAAATATCTAACCACTCGGTAATTAAACTTAACGGATACTAATTATGAATCCAGGCCAAAAAATAGCAATCAGGCAAATGGGTCACTGTCATATTTTCAATTGTAATGTTCTACCTTATGAGCAGCTTAAAAAACTTAGTTTATTTTTTCACTTACACTGGAGAAAGAAGATTATGTATAATTTGATTAGCGCCTCAAGTTTCATAAATATTTAACCAAAGTCTGTCAATGGGTTAAGTGGGTGTAAAACTACAACTGGATAGTAGTAGATTAGTACTGTATCATTTTTTTTTTTTTTTAAACATGGCATGGATGCTAGACGATACCAGGTTGGACCAATAACAATTGTAGCAACAAGGTAAGAACTAACTGCGTCTTGGTAAGTTCTCACTGTATCTCACCCTGTTTGGGGTACAAGGTCAGATACAGGCAGAATGGTAATGGAGTTTGTAGAATACGTGAAAGAGATACGGCTACTTTTGAGTAAGTATGTCCACCTTCAGGATGCAATCTCTGCCAGGACTGAGTCATTGTCTCTTCTACTTCAGCTACTAAAACACTTTTTTTTTTTTTTTGGTTGTATAATTAAACTAAAAACCTGCAAACTTAACTACCACATTTTCTATCTGATTTTTAGAAGAGTAGATCTCAAAGAATGGCTAAACAGCATTATGTTCCTCTTTAAACTTCTTAATACAGTTTCACACCAAAACATCAGCTCCAAGCACACGTATCGCATCCCAGCACCAGCCCCAACGTTTGTTAGCCTCATCACCAACCTTTTCACCAGCCAGAGGAGCACTTCTGAAACAAGCATGAAGTTTGGGGTATGGAAATTCTCCATAGATATGAGCCGGGGATACCCCAGTGCCCTCATCATCTCAGTAAAATCTGACAAACAAGCAAGAGCAGGGATTCCTTCTTACATATCCAACATGGACATTACCAAGAACTCCGGTTCCCACAGCATGCTGTTCATTTACCGTTAGATATGCCCTGTTCAAAGCACCGTTAGAAAAAATCCTGAATGGATTAATTTAAAACATAGTATCATTTCAATAGAAAACATGCCTGAGTAAAAAGGCGACTTTTTAGCATGAGATTCGCTGGGCAGAAACGACGTTAAAACAGCTTCTCTCTACAAAACACACCATTTAAATGAAGTTAACGGCGGACTGCGGTGATCACCACTCCGCAGAGGCTGTGCTATCCCGGTCCTCTGCGTTTACGAGGCGCTGTTAAAGCGCAGCCTGCCAGTCAATTCAAAGAACAGGCTCCAACCCCGCAGCAGGCTTCCCCCTAGCCCTCGCCTGAGACCCCAAGCGCCCCTCACCCGCCTGCGCTGCCTCCTGGATCTCTTAAGTGAAGCTACAGGGCAAAACTTAAAGGAAAAGCGGGACCCGCTCGGCTGCTGAGGCACCCAACGGGGCCGGAGCTGCTCTGCAGGCCCCAGCGAGCCGCGGCAGCCCGGGGGGGCCGGGGCCGAGACCGGTCCGGTCCGGTCCCGTCCCGTCCCGTCCCGCCCCGTCCCGTCCCGTCCTCCCGCCCCAGACCCCGCGCCCCTCAGCGAGGCTCCTCACTCCTGAGGTCGCGGAACGACATCGCCGGGTGAGTCCGCAGGCCTCCGCCTGCCGCCGCCGCCGGACTAGGCCGCGCCGCCCGTCTCTATGGCAACCCCCCTACGGCGCAGCGGCCGGGCCAAACTCCCGCGGAAAGCGAAGCGCCATGGCGGCGGGTCAGGCCCTGGGCCCCCGGCCCCTCCCGGGCCGGGACGGCGCTGGCTCTGCCTGGGGCAGCCTCTCGCCAGCCGGGGCGGCGAAAGCGAGCGGCTCCGTGGGGCGCCCGGCCTCCCCTTTGCTCTACAGGGTGGCGGGGGCTGCTGGTGAGATGGGCTGCCCCTGAGGTGCAGGCTGTCCCCGCTGCCCGGGCCAAATCTGGGACGACTTGCGTGTCGTGGCCGTTCCCTGTGCGCTGGGAGACGGCTCCGGGACTCCGCGGGTCCCTGCTGTCACACGCCAGCCACCCGCCAGCGCTCTGCCTGAGGCGACATCCAGCCGGGACGGGAGCTTTGCTCAGCCTGTCTTAAATGTGTTATTCAGGGAGCGGGGAGGGAGGGCTAAGAGCCATCATCGGTTATTTTCAGAGAAGACCCAATAGTACCTGTGCCACGTTAAACCGTGGCTGCTGTGGTTTGAGGAGAAGGCCGTGCTCCCCCATGGGACGGCACAACACTCACCAGGGATGTGAAAACCCATGTCCTCACCTCGCCCGAGCGGGACACAAACCCACCGCTGCCGCATCCCGGGGGGCTGGGTCCCCGGCTCTCAGTCCCGTTGGAGTCAGCGCGTCCACCTTCCACCCGCTCTGCAGAGGAGGACTCAGATCTCTCCGAGGACAGGAGCCCGGCGCGCAGCTCTGCCCGGGTGCTCGAGCGTCGTAGGGCTGAGCTGGAGGGGGAGCCGACGAGGAGGACCAGCAGGAAGGCAGGCGGGAACACCTTCCTCTCTACGGTCACACATTTCGGATGGGCATCCAGGGTGCTACAGCCACACAGACAGCGACTGCAGAACGCGGAGCACTCGCTGAAATGCACAAGAGGTCTTTGGCGCAGCCCGGACTGCACATGGCTGCCCGGCAGCAGAGCCAGACCCCTGTGCATTCATTGTCCGTCCCCAGAGACGCCCACAGAAACCGGTGTCCCCGGGCCAGCCAACACGGCTTCTCGCCACCTCTCAGCTCCTACCCGCAACTGACACTGACTGATCCTGTCAGCAGTTTCATAACAAACTTCTTAAAGGCTCTTGGCATCCTTGGAGTTTGCCCCTACAGACATAACCAACAGCAGTTTTCATGTTGATGCATCAAGGAAGAACAGTATGACAGCTTCTCCGCTAACACTTGGTGGTTTCAGATGTCCTAAAGGAACAGGAGCTCTGACCACGAGACTCTGCAGAAACACCGGACAGAGCGGCCGCAGCTCTTACTGACAGGGTCATCAATATCGCGGGGTGGAATGAGTTGAAAATAATCTACATGTCAGGCTGATCTATGGACATCCCAGGACATTTTGCGGAGCAGTCCACAGTTTTCCAGTTCTAACTGCCCAAGCATACATAAGACACGCACACATGGGCTCTATATTGAGCAGTACCCTGTCCACATGATTGAAAAAGTCATCAAAAGCAAGGAAATAGCAATAAATCCTAGAATGAATAAATAGTGAAATGAAATAGTTACATTAGAAAATAGGAGACATGATTAGAGGCTGGGTTTCTTATGCCAGAAAGCCATGAGATAGCAAACCTTAAATAATTCACTAGTTCAAGAGCGTATCAGCCATCCAATAACTTGGGCAGGGGGACCAGAGAAGGAAGGAAACGTTCCCCTGCTCTACTGCTGTGTTACATTGACTAGCAGGCAAGTGGGATGAAATATGTGGGGGAAAGCCAAAGCTGTAAAATAAATGAAATAAGTTGTCAGTGTACTGTTTACCTCAGCTCTTCACTTCATAGAAATACCATTAATATTTATATATCAATATTAGGCAGCACAAACGCGCCACTGGAGATGGAGTGGATGTAGCTTTGAACTGAATAGGGGCCCAAAGAGGAGCAAACTGCAGCCATATAACCACGGCAGGAGCTCACACCACATCCACGAGGGCTAAGCCTTTCTCCCTGCCGCTTTCCCATCTCTAGAAACCCACACCCAAAGGAAAAAAATGCTACACATCTCTACTCGTTCCCTAGATGCATGAACTAACCTCCATGGAAACAGCTTCCCATTCCACAGCCCAGTTCATGCTTTTGAGGGACGGGTTTTTCCCTCCCTTCATCACTACAAAAGCTGCAAAAGCTACAAAATTTTGTTGGAAAGGAAAGAAAATCTAAAATTTTGGCACAGGCTTCTGTGGCAATGGGTGGGCTATCAGATGACATTGTGGCTTCTGCGTACAGATGGTAATATCTTCACTGCACATCTGCAGTGCCTGGTCTCCATCCAAACCTCTAATTTCATTTAGATGAAATTTCATTTCTTTAGGGCTGTAGGAAGCCACAACTGCTGCTGGGGGCCTGCTAGAGGCGTAGGAGGAACCCAGCCAGGGGTGGCAAACACCATCCCAGTGGCGTGTAAGCATCCAGCGGCACTGACTGCCACTCAGGCTGGTTTCTAGCAGAAGGTGGTGACCCCACCTTGCGGCCTGAACCGCTGGTGATAAGGAATTAGCAGCCCCTGCAGTGACCAGCTTTGCTCCGAAATGCAGCTGGGATGACAAGAGATCATTAGCAACAGCTATTATTTAAGACCTCATGGAAAATAATATCATTCTCTGCCTGTTTCATATGCTGTGCATGTGAATTTTGGGGCTCCCCAAATCACTGTAGGGCTGACAAGTGCTATGCGTGCTGCAAGTGGGGTCAGGCGAACCCTTCCACACCCCAGGCCGTTAGCATCATCTCATCCTATTTACTGCCTCCATTCTGGTTTCAGGACTCCGCCAACACCTTTTAGCCCCTCTCTCTGGCTCCCACCCATCCCCAAACACACCACTGAAGTCTTTTGGCTCATGAGCATCCATTAATCAAAGATTTCACTGAAAAACCATTGACCTGGGCAGCTGAACATCATTGATCCAAGCTACATGCCATCAGGTCCCTTTTGGCTGCCGCGAGTGTGGTTAGCACGGTGTGCTTTTAAATAGTCCATCATTCAAATATCCCGTCAGCCTGATGTCTCTGTGTCAGCTCCCAATTTAGCAAGAACAGTGCCCGAGTTTGCTGTGCACAGCCTCTCCGTGCACTGGGAGAGCCTCGGTGTCCGGACCAAGGCAGGAGATGAGCTCTGCGATCAAAGAGATATGGGAAGGAAAAGCCATTTCGCTGCAAGGATGGCTAGACCTTGTGGCACCCACTAGGCTCCTCTGCTTGTTTGTAAGAGCTGTTTTCACAGCCCTTGGGGAGAAAGAACAATTTGGCCACATCTGCCCGTACAGGATCCCCCGCTAAAACGTACAACCTCCATATATATTTTTTGCTGCTTCACCCTATTGTTGCCATTTTAGGACCAGAGAAATAAATCTTATGATTTGCCAGTTGAGACCCCTTTCCTCGCTGTGTTCACCAAACACTCTTTACATCTAAAACAGCGTTATCGATCTCGCAGTCAGAGTCTCCTGGCCGCCAGCCAGCGTTTTTTCATTTCTCCCATCTCACCTCAGCAGTGCTGGCTGCACCCTTCAGCAGCTGCTCCCCGTCTCGGGCTGCGCACGACCCCATCCCTTCAGGACGTCCCCCCCCGCCCCCGGTATCTGTCAGGTTCTCAATGTATAAATAATCAGCTCTATTAATCTTTCCCTGTGTCAGTCCTTTCAGCCATCTGAACTCTTGTTGCCATCTTCCTGCAGATGAAGTCTTCTTTTTTGGGGGCAATATATATATTTTTATTTTTAGTGCTCTAGTGTTCTTTCCCCAGGTTGTTTTTTTGGCAGAGCTTGGCATTAAAGTTGCTTATCACGTGTTTTTAAGTCAAATTCTCACATCCTTACATTATAGTACTTGGCAGATTGTCCTAAAACATTTTTTTCCTCCGGTAACAAGGAATAACGCTTCGTGGAGAGCTGTTGTTTCATGCTATTACCATGGGGCAAACTTACTTGGAGTCAGGCTGACCTGGACCACGCTCGCTGAGGGTCCGTGCTCGGGGATGTAGCAGGCGGACGAGTGCCATGGGCCAGTTGTGAAGACAGGACTTGTTCCAGCTCATAGACAGCCCCAAGGAGCAGCCGTGGTGTCTCTGCCAGATAATTGGAAAGGAGATTTTCTTTTGACGCCTTAAAATCTAGACAGAAGCGGTGCGCAGCGGCCGGGCGAGCCGTCCTGGCGGGGAGTTTGGGAAGAGGGAGTGCGAGGGCAGGTAGTGGCATCACCACTGCGGTCAAAACACCTTCCCAGGGACAGGCTGGACCACAGGAGCGGGAGGAAAACCGCATCCACGTTGCCTGCTCAGACGCTCATCTGCGCCCCTCCTGCTGCGTGCCTCCAGCAATGGCTCTGCTGCATTCCTGTCGCAAATGAACTGTCATTCTTCCCCCCGTCCCATCACCTGGTTTCCTGTGCGTTAGGAGAGCAGCTACGTTTGATTTTGCCCTCAAAGATGCAGAATCACCCAGTTTCTAACAGGACCACACAACAGGGAAGATAACCAGGCTTTTCTGAAACGGGGCTTTGTCCCCAAGCCGGTGTCACAGGCACGAGGCTGCCCAGCTCTCCTGGGTCGGGCTGCACGCCGGTTCCTGCTGGGGTCCTTGAACAGACTGTACCCCTGTTTCATTCAAAATTGCACCCTGGTATCTGTCTAGAAATCCACATGTCTAAAACCAAAAAAGAGCTTTTTCTAGCTAAAAAAAGCTTCTGGCAGCCTGAGCGCAGCCCCCCCCCCCAGCAGCACTGCCCCGGGGGCCGGGGAAGGCTGTGCTGGAAGGGAGGTCTGGCCAGCAGACGGAAGCTCCCGGCGTGGTCAAACCTCCCTCCAGCAGCACCTGAGTCCCCTCATTTCCCGGTGCCCTTCTGTAAAATGACCTGCAAAGCAAAGAAAAAGAGCTTCAGGATTTTCCTGCTCTTTTTCTGGTGTTGTCTTACCTGGTTATTCTCGCACTGCCAATTCAGTCCTCAATCCCAGGGATGGCAGGACTGTAGCTCTTGGCAGGGCTAGGACATAACGTGCTGTTGAAAATATGATCAAGTGAGAAAGCAAGTAATTTTTACTCTGATTTCTCTAATGTTTTTTAAATTGGGAATAAAAAAATGGAGATGATTCTTCAGATTCCTCAAGCACAAAATAACAAAACACTCATCTGTGCCCTCCCTGTTGGGAAAAAGGGGTAAAAAGGCCTCAAGCTGCTTTTGCATCCCAGGAGACCCTCGTGTGAAGTCGCTGTACGCTTCAATATACTCTAAGTCACCTTTCACACACTGCGGAAAAAAAATGAGGATGTGGTCGTCTTGGTGGTGGAGAAAATAAAACCTGTTTCTGCTGGGTTGTTTCCCAAGCTACCCATTAGATAAATGCTGCAAGAGGGTATTAGCTTTACAAATAGACCCTTTACAGCTGGAGAGACTGGGAAGGGAAGCTGCCAGAGTAATTTGCTCAGAGAGGGGCTGGTGCAAAAAAAAAAAAAAAAAAAAGGCAGGGTAGGAGATGATGAGGTTTCCATTTGGCTGGTACGTGGAAGTGTCGCACAGACACTTCATGATGAGGTTTTTGCATCCACTTCCTGCTTTTCCTTGCAGGTTGGGCATCAATTTTTGCTCCTCTGTCAGAGCCTCCCCCATTACCCAGCTGGGACAGATTAATTTTCACCTAAAGGCTGTTTTCAACCCTGGGCTGCAACATTTGCTGCCCCCATCCACACGATCCAAGGTTTCTGTTTGCTGCTGAGGGCTGGCTCAGCTTGCAAACTCCTTGGTCTTGGCATGGAAGAGAGTTTCAGGAGCAAACTTCTTCCTTCCCACGTTATTTAACATTAACCTCATGACTGCAGAAGCGAGGAAGGGAAGATAACCACTACTGGGAGGAGGGGAAATGGCTGGGGATCACTGGTGGAAGGTGAAATGCTATTTGTGCCGAGGAACCCGGGGAAATCTGGAGCCTTTGTGTCTGGGGAAGGAAAATATCCAGGAATGTCACATTCCCCGTAATTACATTGCAGCTCCCTCCCTGTTAATGAGCTGGCATTAGAGAAGAGCTCTGAGAGCAGAGTGCGGTACCCAGGATAAGCAGCAGCCCATGTATCAAGCAGAAGGGGTAATAAATCAACAGCCTCTGTTTGATCACTCAGCAGATAAGCAGGAGAAGCTACTTAGGATGAAAAAACATCCCCAGGCAAGTAGATTTCCAGACCTATCTCAGACTTTGGCTGACAGGTCAGGAGAGGGGAGACTGGGTTCTCATTTATATGCAGTGAAAAACAAGATTATATTTCCACTCTCCATTAGCGCCCTCCAAAGCCGAGTGCCATTTGGCCCGCCTGAAGCCAGCACGAAGTGCTGATTTCCCAGAATCTGCCTAATTTCTGGGTGTCCAATTTAAGATGGCATGGCCGGCTTGATTTATAGGCAACATGGCACTCCCTATGATGTCCCTGGGAGTTGAAAGTCCAGATCATCTTCGCTACAAGGCAAAGGGATCCAAAAATCATTGTTTTCTCATGAAAAGTTTTGGTCTGTTTTTCTGCAACACCGGCATTTTGGCTCTTGGCCTACCTGGAGGGAAGCGTACGGAGAACAACCAGCCAAGGTGACGAGGAGAAAGAGTCAAAGCAGGCTTGGAAGGACACTATCACCAGTTACCCAGTTTGCCCCTTTTTGATGAGGATCACCAAGCAAAACGCTGCTCTCACAGGCGAGGAGTACAAGCCCTGCACAGCGCAAGGGTGAAGCGAGCCCTCCTGGGCAAGGTCCTCTTCTCCAGGCTCTGGTCTTGGCACAGCCACGTTATTTAACTAATTGCAATCATCATTTGGGCACCGCCATCAAAACTAGGGACACAAATGAGTGGAAATGAGAGCTCTATGGATTATCCCAAATACTCCTTGCCTTACACCAAAGGAGGTGCCCCCTTTGCCCATTTTTTGCCCCAAGCGTGGCTTTCCATCCTCCCCTGTTGCTATCAGGGTGCTGCTTTCTGGCAGCGGCTGGTGGGATCATGGAGGTCTGTGCCCTCAGCCGCCACCACGCAGCCTCGGGTGGGTTTGGGGACCACCGCAGCCGGGGGAGCCACGTGATGGGGAGCCCAGTGGATGCTCAGCCAGCATCGGGACAGCAGGAGCCCTGCTGACAGCCACGGTGGGATGGGGATGGAGCCCTGTCCTCTGAAAAAGAGAGAGGAAGAGCCCAAAAGGAAACACAGAAATAATATCAGCATTGAAACAGCGAGCAGCTGCTTCAGCGCAAAAAAACCTTTTATGCTGCCAGGAGAAGAAACAGCTTGCTTAAAAGCCTTTTGGATTTATCAAGCTGCAATGAAAGTCCTGAAGTGCTGGGAGCTGGGTTTGTCTTCTGTTCCCAGCGCTGCTTCGGTGTTAAACCATCATCGGCTGAAACAGCCTCTCCATGAGTCCCAGCTCGCAGGGGGAGTTGGGGTCTTGGATAAACAGACCTTGGGGCTGAGCCAGTCCAGCAATTTTATGTCCCTGTGCTGGCGGAAACCTGTGATCTCAGCAGCAGAATTAAGCGTTGCTCTGTTAAAAGGTGAGGGCAGCTGGTTTGTGTTCAATACATCTAAAAATAGGTTTGTGACAAGGAACTGTTTGAAGTGGAAGTGATGGAGGGGCATCAGGCAGGGGATGGGGCGCAGCCGGAGTGCTGCAAGAGGAAGCGGGAGATCATTGGGGTGGCACTGGGCACAGCTGGGGTGGCAGAAGATTTTGCCACCCAAGTAACCCCATTACCTGCAGATGGGTGGGTGACAGTGCCCGGGGAGGGGCTGGCACTGCCGAGTCCTCCCGCGGGACCCTGGCTCTCCTCCTCTCAGCAAAGCCGAAGGGATCCCAGCATCCAGCTTCGTCGCCTGGCGGGAACCCCAGCCAGACCAAGCCAGGCACGGTCGCAAGGAGAAGACGAGCAGTAGCAGGGACGTGCCTCATCCGAAAATAACCCCTTTCTTGTAACTACCTTCTTCTATTGCAAAAATACACTCAACTGTGAAATTGAGCCTAGAGGAAGCTATTCCTCCTAGATGAATTCAGCATCGCTCCCAGCAGCTGTCTGCGCTGCATCTGTCACCTGCCTCTATCTGGAGCGTACGGCGGATGTAGGGAGACCTTATAAACTCTCTGCTGTTGAAGCAAAAGCTATTGCACTGCAGATATTATGGGATTTGGGGAATTATTATCCCCCCTCAGTTCGGTAACGAGGATCTCTGGCTCTCTGGGCAAGTGATAGATTGTTTTCTCTGCAGGCTGGGTGCCTTCATCGGCTGTTAAGCTGTTGGAAGATCTCTGGTCACATCAGAAAAAACCTCATGATGATGCCTTTTTATGAGCAGAGGTGATTCGTACATCCAGAAATCCCTCTGTACTGGAGCTCCAGAAAATACATCACGTTGCCAGTGAACCCAGCTTCAGGTTTCATTAACTAAAAGAGAAGTGAATACCACTTGAAACCTAGTCCAAAGCCTATTGAATCACGGGAGGATGGCCTCCAGGGTGGGAAAGCTGCAGAGCAGGAGTCTGGGGTCATGCCTGCCTGCACCTCATCAATAAATGGGTTTGCTAATACCCCATCACTACACGCGAGTCCTCCGCTGCGTGCAGCACCCTCTGAGCGAGTCATGCAAGTCCCTGGTGCTGGTGATGCCCAGCAGGAAGGAGCCCAGCCAGTATCTGAGAGCTAAAAATCTTCTCTGTTCTTCTGTGGGGAAGCAAAGTTCCTTGAAGACAGAAATTGCTGAGGCAGAAGGCGTGGAGTCCATACTGCTGCTCCTGGAGAGCTTCCCTGCAACAGAAGAAATGGGAGCGAGTGGGGAAGGAGCAATAACCGGGGACTATGCAGCCTTGATTTTTTTATAAGGATTAATTTGCCCTTCTATCATCAGAGGGAAAGTCGCACACAAGCAGCCCTGGATGACACATACAAATCCAAGGGGCTGTTTTCAGCGCAGCTCACGGCGTCTATTGACACCTTTAGATACACACAACCCAAACCCCCACATTTTTGTGAACATTTTGTACATACACTGAAATCCGATGCCAGAAAGAGCCCAGAACAACAGCAGGTGCCAAGCTGCCCAGGCTTTTCATGTTCAAGCCTCAAAGGAGAGCTGCATTTGAGCAGAGGAGCCCTCTCCCTGCAAACAGCAAGAGAAGAGAAGCACAGCGAACAGCAGCTGCTCCACTAACCCCAGGGTGCAGCCCAGCCTCAGATCTGCCTACTCCAGCAGCTAATTGGGAAGCTCATGCAGTAACACATGCAAGGAACTGCTAAGAAGCCAGCGAGTCACTTTCTTACTTTATTTTCCCCAAAGCGAGGAGAAGGGGGAACTTTTCATAGAATCGTTAAGGTTGGAAACGTCCTCTAAGATCATCGAGTCCAACCGTCGACCCAACACCCCCACGCCCACTAAACCATGTCCCTAAGCGCCACATGTACACGTCTTTTAAATACCTCCAGGGATGGGGACTCCACCACTTCCCTGGGCAGCCTGTTCCAACGTTTAACCACTCTTTCAGTAAAGAAATTTTTCCTCACGTCCAACCTAAACCTCCCCTGGTGCAACTTGAGGCCATTTCCTCTCGTCCTATCGCTTGTTACTTGGGAGAAGAGACCGACCCCACCTCGCTACAACCTCCTTTCAGGGAGTTGTAGAGAGCGATGAGGTCTCCCCTCAGCCTCCTTTTCTCCAGGCTGAACAACCCCAGTTCCCTCAGCCGCTCCTCATCAGACTTGTTCTCCAGACCCCTCACCAGCCTCGTTGCCCTTCTCTGGACACGCTCCAGCACCTCAACGTCCTTCTTGTAGTGAGGGGCCCAAAACTGAACACAGTATTCGAGGTGCGGCCTCGCCAGGGCCGAGTACAGGGGCACGATCACTCCCCTACTCCTGCTGGCCACACTATTTCTGATACAGGCCAGGACGCCATTGGCCTTCTTGGCCGCCTGGGCACACTGCCGGCTCATGTTCAGCCGGCTGTCGACCAGCACCCCCAGGTCCCTTTCCGCCAGGCAGCTTTCCAGCCCCTCTTCCCCAAGCCTGTAGCGCTGCATGGGGTTGTTGTGGCCGAAGTGCAGGACCCGGCACTTGGCCTTGTTGAATCTCATACAATTGGCCTGGGCCCATCGATCCAGCCTGTCCAGGTCCCTCTTCAGACCCTTCCTACCCTCGAGCAGATCAACACTCCCACCCAACTTGGTGTCATCTGCAAACTTACTGAGGGTGCACTCCATCCCCTCATCCAGATCATCAATAAAGATATTGAACAAGACCGGCCCCAGTACTGAGCCCTGGGGAACACCGCTCATGACCGGCCGCCAACTGGATTGAACTCCATTCACCACAACTCTCTGGGCCCGGCCGTCCAGCCAGTTTTTGACCCAGTGCAGAGTCCACCTGTCTAAGCCGTGAGCCGCCAGCTTCTCCAGGAGAATGCTGTGGGAGATGGTGTCAAAGGCCTTGCTGAAGTCCAGGTAGACCACATCCACAGCCTTTCCCTCATCCACTAGGCGGGTCACCTGGTCATAGAAGGAGATCAGGTTGGTCAAGCAGGACCTGCCTTTCATGAATCCGTGCTGGCTAGGCCGGATCCCCTGGTTGTCCCACTCATGCCTTGTGAGCGCCCTCAAGATGAACCGCTCCATAATCTTCCCCGGCACCGAGGTCAGGCTGACAGGCCTGTAGTTCCCCGGATCCTCCTTCCGGCCCTTCTTGTAGATGGGCATCACATTGGCAAGCCTCCAGTCGTCCAGGACCTCCCCCAGGTGTGCTGCGATAAAGCACCATGCCCGGCAGGCTGCAGCCTCAGAAACCTGTGGGCTTTGGTCAGGATGCTGGAGGAGATGCATCCTGACATCTCAACCAGTAGCTGGGATTCCAGAGCCCATCAGCCCCACTTCAAATGACCTGCCCCATGACACAACACAGCTTCTACAGGCTCAGTGCCTCTGCTTCCCCAACCGTAAGCCATCTTACATATCACAAGTGGGGTTGGCAGCCTTGCGTTATGTTTTGAAAGCTCCTTCAGGTCTGCTGGCAAGAAGGAAATGCAGAGCACCCCTCACCCTGCAGGCCCGAGTGATGTGAACCCTTGTCTGAGCACAACAGAGTCACGCGGATTACAGTCCTGGGTAAAAATATGTTTTCTTCCATCACGCTATACCATAAGGTGGCAAAGACCCAACACCTGGGACAGCTGGAAGGCTGGGAAGGACCCAGAACACATTGCAAGACAAGGCAGCTTCTTAAGCCCCTAGTTATTTGTCTCTGTTTTGCAAAATAGGATGTCAAACCTATAGAAAACATCTCTGTCCTCAAAACAGTTGAGGGCCAGCGCCACTTTTGGGGCACACACAAGATACCTGCCGCAGCAGCCCGTGCAGCGTGCCCACCTTTGCTCCTCTGCTTGTAGAGGGGGGCTTCGGAGATGCCCCCGGGCTGGGGGAGCCGGGCAGCAGCATGCCTTCACGGGCAGGACCTGTTCCTCAGAGTGACAGCAAACATGCATTTTGGCAAGCAATGGAGAAGATATTCCAGGCTGCCCAGCTTCCCCTTAAACATTTTGGAGTACAACAGCATTGCCTTAACCCTGCGGAGCACAAAAGTAGTCGGTGGGAGGCTCTGCTGAAGATGCCTTTAAGAGATTACACCTGGGGTTAGCCCAGACCCTACCCAGCTTAATGACAATTAAGCTTAATGACATTGAACAGTGGTTTCACCTGGAGTGGGGTCAGTAGGGATGGAGGTTGAAGACACAGGTCATTGCCATGCCCAGGATCAGTGGTGGCTGCAGGGGACAGTCCCTAGCAGAGCCACCGCTGCGAGGAGCACAGCTTTGTCCTCCCCCACATCCACAAGTCCCTGTCTGTCACAGGTACCGTGGTGGCCACTGGTCTGCAAAACATATCACGGGTGCTGGCTCATCCGTAGCCGAGAGACTCACGGGAGATGTCTAAGAGGTGGGGTGGGACCATGTCCATGTGTCCCCAGATGTGCCTGGCTCCGATGACTGATGGGAAAAGGTGTCCCACCGGGGCCGGCGCTGCCCTGAATCCATATTTCTCACTGTTGGGAAATGCCAGAAATTGTCAATTTTCACCCCAACTGGGTGAAAAGGTGAAATAACGTCATTTGGGAGGGTACAAAAATGTGAGTGCTAAGATGTTTGGGAGAAAACCACACAGACACAGTATTTGTAGAGTGCTTTGAACCACGCGCTTCTCCAAGAGGACTGCCAGTGCGTTACTGGTATCATCAGCTCTTTACTAATGTCCTTGCAGAGGCAGGTATTCCTGCAGCGAGCACCCCGGCCCCGCAGCGCAGGTATCCGGCGTTACCTTTTTAACGGCTGGACCTGGCCTTTATAAACAGGAACTGGAAAAAGAAATCAAGAAAAAGCCAGATGATGATGTGAACACAAGTCTATGGAGAGATCAGAAACCAATCCAAGCTGCCAGTCGGAGGAGATGATCTGGGAGAGATGTGATCAGAGGGAGGCCAGCCGCTGCCGTTTCCCCTTCATCCACGTTGTCTCAGCTACTCCAAAACACGTTTTCATGCACTGGCTGAAGAATTTGCATTTGATTTAAAATTGATTCATTGGGAGAAAACTTCTGGGTTTGCCTTACCTGCGTTTCAGTGGGACAAAAATGAAACTCAGGGAGAGCGGACCCAGAGCCAAATGGTTTCTGACGTTTCAGAAAACAGCCTTAGCCTCGGCTGGTGCTGGAGCTCTTTGCAGTTCAGCCACGAAGGCACGCGAAGCCTCCCAAGAGGAGCGCAGCCTCTGGTTTTGCAGACCACGGAGACCCGGCAAATCCAGGCGTGACGGAGGGAGAGGTTTTCAGAGGTCAGGCCCAGCCCTCGATGAAAGAAGTGGCTTTGGTGCAGGACATCCCTACAGGAGCATCACCACCCCGGCTGCTCTCCTCCAGCCAGGCTGAGCCCCTGCAGCCATCGCTCGCAGCCGATGGGGAGGACAAGCGGTGGGGTGCAGGGATGCCTCGGCTCATGCCTGGCATTAAAAGGTGAACGAAAGAGCGGGGCAGGACGTGCTGGCAGGGGGGACAGTCCTGCTCCAAACCCACCTGTAACTGCCCCGCCGGGGGCAGAGCGGGGTTTAGCTGGTGGGACATGGCCGCAGCAGCCCCAGCAAACCCCACCCGCAGCGGCCACCGTTTAATCTTTTATTGCTGGCACTGCCAGCCTGGAAACCTGCTCGTGTCCCCTCTGTTTCTGGCAAGCAGCTGTACCCTGTCCACAGGGCACGCGGGGGGAGGCCATGCCCGTGCCCCGAGGATGACAAAAATGCTGCCCTTTGCTCAAAGCCGGGGGAAAAGGGTTTGGTTTGTTTGTTTGTTTTTTTCCCAAAGGGATTTTTCCAAAGTCACCTCCAGGGATGTGTTTCACCTTTGGAAAGTCATCTGCATTTCTACCCCCGGGGCTGTAAATGCAGCTGGGTGCAGAGCAAAGCACAGCTCCAGCCCCAGCCCCAGCCCTTCATACATCACACCCACGCAGGAAGGTGTCGACCGCCCTTATTTCCACACCAGCAGGTGAAAAGGAGATGCTGCTTCCCCTGGATGTGGCTACACCGCCAGCCTGGCCAGAAAGAGAAGACAGGCGAGTGATATGTCGGGCACAATTCTGCTTAAATAGGCGGTAATAGAAGAAGTTGCAACCAGGCTTCTAATAGGCAGGAAGGAAATAAAAGATGCAGCCTCTTATCTGCTCCTTGAATTCCTGATGCCGGGGGTATAGCGACCCTGACGTGGAATATGGATGCTGCGCTGCCTGCCGAGGCTTTACATATGGAGGAGGGCAAGCCGTGCCCTTCAGCAGAGGACGGGTACAAAGAGTTCAGCTCCGGGGCAGGATGTGAATATAGATGATTTTCAGAGAAGTTCTTGATCTTATCGTTTAAGCCTTCCTGCTTGAATAAGGCGAGGAACACAACAGAAGCTGAAGGGACTTGGTCAGCTTTGAATACAGACCCGGCAACCTGCGTGCCTGGGGGCTCTCTAGAAGGACGGCATCTGCTGAGGGTTTCTCTGAGTAAGTGCCAAATTCAATAGTGCCTTTATGAGCTGGGAACAGTCATTTATCACGAGCATGTGGCAACGCTGCGCTGAAGCACCGGCTTGGAAGTGACCTTTGCTGCGAAACGGTGTGGATGGAGTGGGATCCCACGGCTGTCGCTGCCTGAGGGGATGGAAAGAGGGTGGAAACGGGATGGAAACGGTGTGCAAAATGCCAAGCTCAGAGCTCCAGGTCCCGTACGACCCCTGCAAGGTGCTGGATGGGGGCACCCTCCAAGGCATCTCTTAGGACGTGACTTGCAAGCTTCTTCCTTCTCTACTCAAAAGAGCATCTCTCCCTGTCCCTCCAAAGTCCTTTGTCCCCCAGTATCTCTTGAAGCCAGCATTTATCGGGAATAAATGTCCAAGCAGCTGATTCTCTACAAAATCCCCTAACTGGTCATAAATGGCTGGGATGGCAGCGGTGTTTGGCTGATTTCTGGCTGTGGACAGGTTGACATATTATCAATCTCTTTATAATCATATTGTAACAAAGACTGTAGCCATCAGGCAAACGCTCAAGCATGTAATATAGTATTAAACATTACATTTCTCATGGTCTTTGTGGGAATAAGCCCCAAAGCAGCAAGTCTCCCGGAGGTGAGGTGTGATGGTCCAGCCCCACGGTGATGCCCTCGCTGGCTGGAGTGACTCGATGTCTCCCAGAAGGTAATTAGGCTGTTGCTCTGTGTCAGAGAGGTCAGACCCACCCCAAACCACTGCCCTGCAGAAAGAGGAAGCGCTCTGTGGCTGGGCAAAGCTCGGGGTCATTTCTCTCCTGCATCAGAGCCGTTCAAGCAAGAAACAGCTTTTGCTCGGATGCAGGCAACAGCTTCTGAAAAGAGCAAACCCCAGGGCAAGCGGCTCCACGCTCGCGTGGGTCTGCCTCTGCATCTCGTCGGGCTGCACTTTTGCAGCTATCTTTAATAGCACCATCTGCTGATATTAAAAATACTTTGCTTTTTAGTATATACAAAAGGCTTTGGTGCGCCTGAGCTTACAGCAGCCTCCCAAGTGAAGCAGCAAGCGGTGCGGAATTGATCAGCCGCAGTGAGTAATGTCCCTCCTCACGTGGGTTCGTGGGCATTCACATGCTGATGAATTTCTCTACCTGGTAACGGTCCGGCAGGCTTTTCTGAGAAGTTCACTGAATAATTGCAAGTCAGGATGTGTTGATTAGCACTTCTGTTCTACGAATTACTTCTTATTGGGAAGCAAAGCAGCATGATTAGCAAAGTCTACAATAACACACAAGTATGAATTTCCCCATCAATAACGGCTAGATAAAATGAAACCTGCTTGGACGTTTTTCTGCTGGTAAACCTGGTAACGGTCCTCGGAGAAAGGAACTTAGCCCTGCGCAGTTGTCTGGTTCGGCATCTAGCCCGTGGTGACGCTGATGGCAGATGCTGGAGGATGCTCTCCTCTTCCTGAGCACCCCTGCAGCTCTCAGGTTGCCCAAGAGGCACCAACACCTTCAATGCGTGAGACCATTCAGGGGCACTCTTCCCATCTCTAACAGCAAACCCTGCCTGTAGCATATACATTTATCAACCATGCCTCCTTGGTGACAGCCATGCAGCACAGCCAGCATCCCAAAACCCTCCCCAGCAGGACAGCAGCTGTTGGAGAGCGGGTTGGTGGTGGTCTCATAGGGTCTTTACCCATTGCACAAGGAATTGGGAAGGTGTTTCGAGCAGCTGTGTCTCTTGCAGAGCTGCTGGGGCCTGGCTGAGCACCGACCGAGGTGCTAAAACCACCATCACGTGCTGATGGGCTGCGAGGATCACAGCCAAGAGCAGGATGCGGATGCACATGGTCTGACTGCAAAACTGCCGATGGGAAATGCCCGTGCATCTCCCCCAAATGCAGAGCAGCAGTGAGGGGCTGTCCCTGGGCAGGGACAGGGGGGACACGGCTGTCCTGAGGGTGGGTGGGCAGCTCAGCCCTGGGGGATGGAGCACCAGACTCCAGCACCACATCCATCCCAGCGATGCTTGGAACTAGATGCTGTCCCAGCCACCCTCCCTATGCCTACAGCCGGCTCTGCAGCACCCCACGGTCAGGAGCTGGCCCTGGCTGAGCCACAAGCGCTGCAGTCACTATGGAGACCCTGCCTGAGATGCATCAATATGGAGAGGAACAGCTTGTTCCTCACATCCCCATTCAAAGGACCAGCGAGCAAATCCCCTCCAGATGGACCCTCTGCCCCGGCGTGGTCCCCGCCGACCCCGCAGGGCCCCAAAGGGTCAGCGGGGACCGCGCCGGGTGATGATGCCGGGAGGTTTGTGGTCCCTCTCTGGGGAATTGCTGCTCTGGCTCACGCACCTGCATGCTGGAGCCCTGGGCTGTCCCCCAAATTCAACATCACTGCGGGATGAGCCCAGCCCGTGGTCCTGCTAGCATTAGATGGGTTCACGCAGGGACACAGGAAGGTCTACGGGGCAGCATGGCAAAGCCGGAGGGTGCCCGGCTCTGGGGAGGGGGACATGGCTGGAAGCATCCTCCATAGGTGCTCCAGGACCATGTTATGGCTGCGTGGGGCAGGATGCAACCCTGGAAAAGCCGGCCCCGGCCCCGTGGCAGGGTGACACATAGGAGCAGCAGAGAAGCCCCTCACACAATTTTCCCCCGGAGACAAGAGTCTTAATCCCTTTGGGAGACCTTGTACAGGAGCTTTCTGACCCGCTGGGCATCCTCCTTGCTCCACAACCATTTGCAGCAGAGGACGCACACAGCAGCCGAGACGCTGCCTCCCCACTTTCCCCATCCACACTAAAGCCATCACGTGGCAACATCAGCCCATGGAGAGAGGGGCAAAGCAGGACACGGCCAGCCGCAGCCCGGCGAGCGATGCCTGCCGCCTGTCCGGGGGGGAACAGGTAGGACGAGAGGTGGAGGAGAAAGAGGAGAATCGGTTCTTTACCCGGAGCGACAAGCAGCCGGGGGAAGAGGAGCCAGGCTGCAAGCGGCAGCAAGGCGACACGTACCTGGGGCAGGGCGAGCCGGGGGAGACCATCTGGAGCTCAGACTGCAAAATGAGCCACCGAGCTCCGGTGAGTCACGCTCAGCTGCCCACTGTAATGGGGGGGGAGGGGGGCAGAAAATCACAGCGAAAAAGCAAAGTTTAAGTGCCACCATCTGCAAGGGGCAGCCCCGGCCAGTCGGTATGGGTGGGATCGGGCAGGGCTCGGGTCCTCATCCCCCCTCGTTTCCACAGGTGCTGCGGGAGATTCAAAATCTTCGGGCAAAGTCACTTTTCAGTGGCCATTTGGGAATTATATGCTTATGCAGAAAGCACTTGTCACCCTGGGAAAGAGTTAACTGTCCACCAAGGAGGAAAACCACAAAATCTCCAGAAAAAGTGCTTCAGCAGCATGGCTGGGGTGACATCTCCTTCTCATCCCCATCCTTCTCTGCTACTCGGCCATCACGGTTGGTGATGCCAACCGTTCTCTGTGTTAATAGTTGTTACATTTCTTCCAGCAAGGCTGTAACGGGGGGAGAGCATCTCTGTCTGCATCAGCTAAAGCTGCCTGCAGGCCCGCGTGCTTATTTCTCGTCACCCTTTGTGGCTTACAGGTTTCCTCGGTGGCCAGCCATAGCACTGGGCTGTGCCCCATCCCATGCGCTTGGTGATGCTTGTGCAGAGAAACCCCATGGGAAACCCTCTCTTCTTTCGGGTTATCTGCTCTCTGGAGGCTTTAGAGATTTCGATTGTGGTCCATCTTCCATCTCTGTCCTTGGGGGTTGTCAAGACCAGACTGGGTAAAGCCCTGAGCCAGGTCTGACCTCGGAGCTGACCCTACTGTGACCAGGGCTGGACTAGAGACCTCCCGAGGTCCCTCCTAGCCGGGATTACCCTACGATCCCATCATCTCCACCTCCAGTGGTGTCGCTCTGTCCTAGTCTCGGTGGCATCACTCCCGTGTGAGACCAGCTGCCTCCTGCCACTGTTTCCCCACCTTACACTGAGGCTTGGGCCGGCCAGCCCTTCCCACGGCCCCTGTCCTTCAGCCAGACCTCTCCGACTGTCCATCTTCAGTGCCACGCACAAACATCCTCCCGCAAGCTCTGCCAGCACCTCCTCATCCCTGGTACCTGGATGGGGCTCCTGTCCCCTCTGCCCACCAGCCTGCCTTTCCTCAAGCCCCCAAGCAGGGACCCAGATGCATGGGTCCACCTAGAAATGTCCTGCAAAGGGTTAATAGAGGCGCCTAGGGCTTTTCATTAGGAGTTATCAGTTCTGGAGCATTAATCAGCCCAGCTCCCTCAGCAGGAGCTGGCAGCCGTGTCCGAGGACTGTGCTGCCTTCTGCCCAGGTGTTTCCATAACCTGCCGGGGTCACACCAGCCTTGGGGTCACACCACCCTCGTGCTGGGACTCTGCAGGTTATGGCCTCCCCCTATAGGAACCATATCAATAGGTGCTGATGGAAACATTGCCACCCTTGGTATCTCTCCGGCACCCACCCCTGTCTCCAAAGCCCTCCCTCCCAGACTGATTTCTCACCCCCGTCGCTGCTGTCCCAGGCTCCTGGCGAGTTTTGGTGGGAGGAGGTTGCCTTCTGCCTGGGTACGAGTGGACACAGCCCCGGGGAACGCGGTAGCTGAGGGCAGATGGCCCTGAAAGAGCGGGGACACGAGGGTCTGCACCTGCACAGCCTGAGAGTTCATCGCTCACAGCTCCTGGACCCCCCCAGCATGAGCCCTGCCCACCCTGGGAAGGCACTAGAGGGGTCCCCAGCACCCCAGGGGCTCCCCAGCACCCCGGCCCACTGGGGAGCCTGGCTGGGGACCAGCAAGTACAGCGGCATCCCCGCTGAATGGCTCTGCTGGCCCGGGCACAGGGGAGGTGAGGGCTTGGCCCGGGGTGTCACCCTGGGAGCAGCAGGACGGGTTTGGGCTGTGTCACAGCCGAGCCGAGGCCATGGCCACCGCACACCTGGGGACACAGGCAAGCTCCTGCAGGAGAACTGGCTCCTGGCACTCATGCGTTACGTGCTTCCTCATGCAGAGGCTGCTCGAATCCAGCCAGAAAACTGATTTATTCTCCCAGTCCCCTTAGAAACGCCCGAGAGGCGCGTTCCCTGCCTGCACCCACCAGGCAGCTTCCCGGTGCCTGCCCCTTGCCCTGCTGCTGGCCGTGGGGACCCTCCGCGGTGCAGCAGCAGGTTGGTGGCTGAGCTGCGGCTCCCGACACTGCGGCGCTGGAGGGCAGGAGGGCAGCTGGTGCTGAGCCCGACGGCGGGTTTGCAGGGGAGATGCAGCCCGTCGCAGCGCGGCATCACCCCAGCACCTGCTTCCCAGTACGAACCAGCACCGCTGTGACCACGCCAGTGCCCAGATGGGGTGCAGACACCCACACCTCTCTGGTGCACCCGGGAGAGCTCTCACGGACTTGGGGCCGCTCTCCAGCTCAGCTTCCCAAGCAGGAAGAGCTGCAGGGGTGGAAGGACCCACTCCCCGTGCACGGCCCTCACACCGCTGTGATGCTCAGAGGGGTCAACTCACCCTCAAACACCGTCCCCCCGCTCGCCTCCCCTTCCCTAACAGGGCTTTGGCACCCTGCAGACGGACCCACACCTCGCCCGGGGACCCTCCAGCATCAGGGAGTCTTGGAGCAGGCACATCTGGCCAAAACCCAGCCAGGCTCCACTCTTTAAATCTCAAGTGCATTATTCTTAGCTTTCCATCTGTACGCGTTGAGCAGACTCACAAAAGTGTTATAATCTGCTTATAAGCAAAGGCACAGGGTGGAGAGGCCCCAGAAAGAGCCCGGTGTCAGCTCACGCTGAGAAAGGCACCCAAGGGCTCGGCTTCCCCCAAAACAGCGAAACATTACCACGGGCTGCTCCGCTAACGGGTTAGTTTTCACTTGAAATAACCGGACACCGCGCGCTTCGCTAGAGCAACAGATGCAACTCCTCATCCGTCTGAGTCACTGTATCTGCTCTGAGCCCACCGGAACGGTTTTGGGGTAAACATCCCATTTTTGCAAAATAAATGCATTTTCTGATGCGTTCAGCCAGCAGCAGTTTTAGGGCATAAACCAGGCGCCCCACTGCGGGGCAGGGCCAGCACCGGCCTGCCGGCGCTTTCGCCAGCCGCGGCGGAAGGAAGGCACGGCCGTGCTGGAAGGGAGGTGGGAGTCTGGAGGGGCTCTGCTGCTGGGCTTTGGAGGGTCCCCAGGGGCTTCCAGGGAGGGCTCAGCCGTCCTTTAAATCTCCTCCGCCTGCTCCACTGATAGGAAAACCGCTTTCACCTGCCCTTCACCAGGCTGGATGTGAGCCCTGCCCTGGGCGGTGGCGGTGGGTCAGCACAGGCCTGGTCCCTCCCCACTGCGAAGACGTGGGGCAGCCGGGGAGGCAGCGTGACCAGCGCCACCGGGCTTGTCCCACGGCTTGTCCCTGCCCTTGTGGTTTCCCTGCTGTTTGGGCTGGACAATGGGACCCGTGTCACGGGCTGTGTCCCTGTGCCGGATCCAGCATCGTCCCCGCGGCCACCTGCTTCTTGTCCCCAGGGGAGGGTGACTCCCAGCACCCCACCCTGCCTGTGCAGGGCTCTGCACGACGAGGGGCTGCCAGCATGCCGGCACCCCACAGCACCCAGCCCAGGGGACAGCCATCGGGATGCCAAACCTGGAAGGTGAAGGACCCCCGTGACTCTCCCTGGGGCTGCATGGCGGGGGTGGGGGGGGCTCTGGGGGAGACCGAGGGGGTCTGGAACCATGTTCCCATCCCTGTGACCCACAGTTTGAGGGCTGGACCCTCATCCCTGTCCCCATGTGATGCAACCAGAGACCCCGGGCAGGGCTGGGACCCCCATCCCTGTCCCCATGTGATGCAACTGGGGACCCCCAGCGGGGCTGGACCTGGACCCTCATCCCCATCCCCGTGTGACCCAAGCAGGGACCCCGGGCAGGGCTGGACCCTCATCCCCGTCCTTGTGTGATGCAACGGGGGTCTCTGTGGGGGCCGTGCCGGAGCTCCGCGGGGGCGGGAGCAGCGGCGCCCGGGACCCCCCGGGGCCCGTCGGGGCGGCCCGAGCCCCGGGAGGCGGTGCCGCCCCCCAGCACCCCCCCACCCCCCCCCCCCGTCGGGGCACGGCGCTGGCGGGAGGCGGCCCCGCCGCAGACGCCGCTCGCTCGCCGCCGCGCTCACGTCGCGGCAGCCGGTGCTGCCGGTAATACCGAGGCTGCGGAGCCGCCGCCGCGCAGGGTAAGCGGGCGGAGGGAGGCGGTGGGACAGCCCGGGCTGAACGGGACCCCCGCGGGCACCGAGCGGGACCGGTCGGGGAGCCCCGGGGGGGCAGGGACCGGGGAGCATCCGTGCTGGCCGGGGAGCACCGGTGGGCGCAGACCGGGGGGGCGTCCGTGCTGGAAGGGGGGTCCCGGACTGGGGCCGTCCGTGGTGGCCGGGGAGTCCCGGCGGGGCCCCGGGCTGCTTCTCCCTCCAGAGCCCCCCGGCTGGGCTGGGCAGGGCGGGGGGACTGCGGAGGTGGTCTCTGTGGGCAGGAATGGGGCCGGGAGGCGATGGGGTGCAGCTGATTTGGGGGGTCCCATCCTGGCTGGCAGGCAGCGGGGTGGGGGGGCGGCACGGCGGGTCCCAGGGGAGCCCCCGGAGAGGTGTCCTTGCCTTCCCCTGGGGTCGTCCCTGCAGCCCTGGCCCCTTCCCGGGGCTTGGTGGCAACAGGGCACCCGTGGGGTGCCGGCCGCCTGCCGGGGTGAGCAGTGGTGGCACGAGGGCTGTCACATCGGTTACCGGGATGGCTTTTGCTCCCCTCCAACTTCAGCATCATGGCCCCCTCACTGGCCAGCCGCCCTGGGGGCTGGCAGCAGTGGCGTGGAAGCTGGCCAGGCTCAGCCAAGAGGTGTGATCCAATTATGCCCCCGCTCCCGGCTGCTCTGCCTGATGCTCCCCAAGGTTTTGGCTCTGGCAGGGAAGTGACCTGGGGCTGTGGCAGCCCAGGGCATCCCTGTGGCTGGCACTCACACCCCAGTTCTCCTCCGCTGCCTCGGGGAGCACGTCTCCTCGTCCGCACCAGCGTGGGCGGCCGGCAGAGCTGTGCCGTCCTCAGTTCTCCACCTCTCGCCCAGGATCCAGGTCCCCAGCATAGCCTGGAGACACACCCTGGCGCTGGGAGCACTGGCTGCGGGCTGGTGGGGGAAGCTATGAGGGACGTGCTCGGGTCTGGGTACCGGCGGAGCCTCGTCCATCTTGCCTGGATGTGCCTGTTCTCCTCCGTGACGGTAAGGGGCAAGCTGGGGCTGGCCCATGGGGCAGCTGGGTTGGCACTGCTGGGCTTTGACCCGTTGTGAACGGGCTCGGTCCTGGCTTTGTCACACATTCCTGCCTGTCTCGAGGAAGCCGGCACACAGCAGTTCATCGGGGGGATGCAGGCAGCCGGCGTGGGGAGACGCCGGGTGCCACGGTGGGGCGGGCAGGCCAACACGGGCTCCGTGCCCTGGTGTGCAGCGGCCAGCCGGAGGCTCTGACCCAGCTCTGGGCTTGCAGCACGGCGGGGCCAAGGTACTGGAGAAGACCTTCGAGGAGTGGATGCGGTACCGTGATGAGTGCTTGAGGAGGATGGCAAGCGAGCCCTATCCGGCAGGTACCCGGCTGTGCCCCAGCTCGGGGTCAGACGTGGGGACATGCGGAGCTGGGCGACGGCTGGGGCTGGGTTTTATCCCTCCTTCAGCATCCTCTGCGCTGGTCGCCTACAGAGGGACGAGCCAGGGGCTGACGGGTGTCTCCACATCTCAGGTGGGATGCCCAGGGCTGGGATGCCCTAGGGGGCCGAGGCTGGCGTGGGGCACCAGGGCCCCGTTCCGGGTGATGCCAGCCCCTTTGGAGGTGCTGGCAGCTGGCTGGGATGGCGGGGATGGATGTGGCTGTGCCGCCAGCGTCTGACCATCGGCTTTTCCCCCCCTTGCTGCTGTTGGAAGGGCTCTTCTGCAACCGGACATTCGACATGTACGCCTGCTGGCCTGACGGGAGCCCTGGCACTGCTGTCAACGTCTCCTGCCCCTTCTACCTGCCCTGGTTTGAGAAAGGTGATGATGACCCTCTGCCACCCCGGAGCTGGAAGCCAGGGCTGAGCCATGCCGGGGGGGGAGAGGCTTTCGGGGTTTCCCCTCCTGCCTGCAGGAGAGGGACCCACGAGCAGACCTGGGGGTAAGGGGACATGCGGGGCACGGAGCAGAGCCAGCTCGTGCCCCGCTTGCACCTGCCCTGGAAGAGGGTCTTTGGGGCTGAGTAGAGTCCGACCCATCGTCCCAGGAGAGGGGTTTGGGGGAGCCTGAGGGAACACACCAGTGTTTTGTGTCCGCAGTGAAACACGGGCTGGTGAGCCGCAGGTGTGGTGCCGACGGGCAGTGGGTGACGGTGAATGGCAGCCAGCCCTGGCGGGACTACTCGCAGTGCGAGGAGGAGATGGAGTCCACCATGGAGGAGGTGGGATGCCCTGGCCCGGCTGCGGGGCAGGGATGGGCAGGGGCACCCTGGTTGCACAGGCGGGTGCTGCTCGCCCAGGCTCACCAGGACGGTGCTTGCTGCAGGAGGGTGCCCGCCGGCTGATGGTGAGCTTCAAGGTGCTCTACACCGTGGGGTACTCGCTGTCGCTCCTGACCCTCGTCTCTGCCCTGCTCGTCCTCACCGTCATCAGGTAGGAGAGCTGGGGGGGACACGGTCCTGCCCCTCGTCCTTCCCGGATGGTGATGGCCGAGCTGAGGGGTGCCCCCACCACCTGCCTGGCCCCCCAACACCCTCACTCTCGGCAGGAAGCTGCGCTGCACCAGGAATTACATCCACGCCAACCTCTTCGCCTCCTTCGGGCTGCGGGCGACCTCGGTGATGGTGAAGGACGCGCTGCTGGAGAAGCGCTGGGGCATGGAGGTGGTGCAGGTGGCCGACTGGGAAGCTCTGCTGAGCCACGAGGCAAGTGCTCCCACCCCCCGGGGGGGCCCTGCTCAATGCTGGGCTGGAATCGGGGTGGGGACCCTCATCCCGGGGAGGGGTGTGCAGCTGGGTGCCGGTGGCCTTGCAGCCCCAGGCACCCGGTGGGCGAGCTCTTAGGATACCAGCGCACCTGGTGGGCGAGTTCTTGGGGTGCCCATACTCCCAGTGGGCAAGCTTTTGTGGTGCCTGTGCTGCTCATGCACCCAGTGGGCAAGCTTTTGGGGTACCTGCGCACTTGGTGGGTGAGCTCTGTGCCTGTGCAGCACCATGCACTTGAGGGATGAGCTCTTGGGGTGCCCGTGCTGCCCATGCACCTGATGGACAAGGTCTCAAGGTGCCTATGCTGCCTGTGCACCCTCTGGGCAAGCTCTTGGGGTGCCCATGCCCCCCATGGCTGAGCTCTTGGGGTGCCTGTGCTCCCAGTAGGCAAGCTCTTGGGGTGCCCGGCGAGCTCTTGGGGGTGCCCGTGCGGCACTATACACCTGATGGGATGAGCTCTTGGGGTGCCTGTGAGCCCTCCGGGTGAGCTCTCGGGGTGCCCGTGCCCCCATGGGCGCGCTGCCGGCCCCACGGCGGGTCTCCTCTCGCAGGCCGCGCTGGGCTGCCGGGCGGCGCAGGTGCTGATGCAGTACTGCATCCTGGCCAACCACTACTGGTTCCTGGTGGAAGCCGTCTACCTCTACAAGCTGCTGATCGGGGCAGTCTTCTCCGAGAAGAATTACTACAGGCTCTACCTCTACCTGGGCTGGGGTAGGGGCCACCCAGGCGTGGGGTGGGGCCGGGTATGGTGCCCTGCGTTGGCGAGCGCCGCGGCCCAAACCGGCCCCGGGAAGGTGCGGGGTGGGGGCTCTGCCGACCCTGGGCGTCCCCCCCATGGTGTTCCCCACCCCGGGGCCGGTTTCTCAGCTCAGGCGGGTGCTTGGTTTTACAGGGTTTGCTGTGTGACTTGCAGGGACCCCCGTGGTGTTCGTGGTGCCCTGGATGGCCGCCAAGTACCTGAAGGAGAACGCGGAGTGAGTGGGGAGGGATGGGGGGGTCCCGCCGGGATGCTCAGCCCTAGGCTGGGGTTGGGGCTCGGCTGGGGAGTGGGACGGAGACTGCTGTGGGACCCCGACCCATCTCGCCGGGGCTGGCACGCTCGTGGCCTCATCCTGCACCCCCTGGCACGGCGTGATGGCGCTGCTCTCCGTGTCTCCCTGGGCAGGTGCTGGGCACTGAATGAGAACATGGCTTACTGGTGGATCATCCGCATCCCCATCCTGCTCGCCTCCCTGGTAGGGGGGCACCTGCCAGCCCCACACCTTTTCGGAGAACAGCAGCTCAGCCCCTGGCTCCCGGCCCCGGGGGGCGAGGGGGGGGCAGCAACCCCCAGGGCAGCTCCCCGCAGAGCCCAGGAGGGAGGGGTTGGCCTCCAAGGCATCACGCTAAATGCACATGGTTGGGTTTTTTTTGCACCAGCTTGCTAACCCCCAGGCTCCAGGGGTCTGTGCAGGGGGGGCTGCGCTGAGCCCCAGCGAAGGGGACTAGGGGTGGCCCCTGCTGCTTCCTAGCCGGGATTTTGGAATGGCGGGAGGGGAGGAAGGGCACGTCTGGGGACCCAGCCCTGTTGGGCTGCAGCAGCCTTGGCAGTACAGGGGGGGGTGTCATCTCCTGCGGCCCCCGAGGGTGCGTATCATGGCCAGGGTGGGCTGCGAGGGGTGGGGGTGCTGGGCACCTGCACTGTCTCCCCCCCCCCCAGATCAACCTGCTGATCTTCATGCGGATCCTCAAGGTGATCCTGGCCAAGCTCCGTGCCAACCAGAAGGGCTACGCAGACTACAAGCTACGGTGAGCCGGGAGGGAGGGGGTGGTTGGTTGTGGATCCCCCCTGGTCCTGGGGCTACACCACCTCCACATCCACCTCCACGGCCACCTCCACCTCGCTCCTCCATCCTGCACATCATTAAACAACCATCCTGAGATTAACTAAGAGCTCGTCTCTGCCTGCACCTGTGCCCCAGCCCTTTAGTACTCGCTGCTGGAGGGGTCCCCTTATACTCTTTCAGGCTGGCCAAAGCCACGCTCACCCTCATCCCCCTCTTCGGGATCCACGAGGTCGTCTTCATCTTCGCCACTGACGAGCAAACCACGGGCATCCTGCGCTACGTCAAGGTGTTCTTCACCCTCTTCCTCAACTCCTTCCAGGTGAGGTGGGAGCGTGACATGTCCTTGCTCTGCTCTGGGCACACCATGGAGCAAGAATTAGGGGGTCCCTCATCCAGCTCGCTCTCCCCATGGTGCCCCAGCCTGTGACTGGGCTCAGGGAGGGGGACACCGGCTCTCCCACCCCCAGCCCTGTTGTTGAGTACGTGATGGTGCCTCCTGTGCTCTCTGAGGCAGTGGTGACAGGGGGACCTTGGCCCCAAAAGCACCCAGAAACGACCTGGGGAGACTAAGCCCATCCCAGCCCCAGGAGAGGGGGTGGCGCTGGGGGCTCACTCCCCTGCTCTCCCTCCAGGGCTTCCTGGTGGCCGTGCTGTACTGCTTTGCCAATAAGGAGGTACGTACCCGCTGCAGCTTCTCCTGCCCAGCGCTGGGGCTCAGCCCTGCCTCGGCCGGTGGCTTTGCCATCCCACCCCTTGCCTGCTCGGTCTGCGGGGAGGGCACGGCCAGGGAAAAGCCCCCGCTCTCTCCCCCGCCACGGCAGGTGAAATCAGAGATGAAGAAGAAGTGGCAGCTCTGGAAGCTCGACCACCCGGTGCTCTGCTGCGCCCAGTAATGCGGCGACCGGCCCCGCAGAGCCAGAGGAGAGGGGCTGCTGGCCGCGATGGGTGCGGGGGCCCGGCTGGAGGGCAGTGGGCCGTGGGGAGGCCGTGCTGCAGCAGCGCCCACCCGGGATGGCCAGGCTGGGACCAGTGTCTCCGCCGTGCCGCACCTGAGAGCACTGGAACTGCTGGAGGGGACGTCCCCCCGCTGCGGTCCGAGGGGGAAGCAGGCACCCTTGGCTCTTACCGGACATCGCTGCCCCCTCAGAAGAGCCTCACCTCGCTTGGGCTTGGTGAACTGCAAGGGGAGACGCGCCTGCTGCCGTCTACCGCTGCCTGTACACCATCAGCTACCTCTGTCGGCATCCACCAGACGTGCTCATGGGAAACCCCCTTCCCATCCGCACCAACCTGGGCATCTGCAGGAGGGGATCACGGTGGCTGGAGAGGGAGCCTGGCCATCGCCATCAGCAGAGGGCAAGCAGCGGGGAACGGGAGACCCGTCAGCCCGGCACCGCTGCACAGATCCGCTGCCCCACTGCCCGGATGAACAAGCACCTCCTGCTGCGCCCTGGGCCATGCCACCACCGCTCCAATCCAGGGCATCACCTTCACGTTCTCCTTGCCCTAAGCAAGGACCATCTCACCAACGCCCCGAGAGCTCCGAGACATCCATCCCAGAGTCATCCTGCAAAGCTCCTCTTCGTAGCGAGGTGGTGCTTCTGCACCTTCTCACCACCCTCGTCACTGATACACGGCATCAGCACCTGCCGCCCTCCTTGCTGCTCTCCAGCTGCACAAAACACCAGCTTTCCAGCTCTCTGAGCTCCTCCTGCAGCAGATCCCCCCAGAGCCCCCCTTCACAGCGAGCAGAGCCCAGGCAGCAGGCACGCGTGTAGTTTCCCGTGACGCTCGAGCACCGACTCTTGTATTTACCCTATGCGTTAAGGGCAGCATTGTTTCTCCTGGTGGTGGTGGGGGAAATCAGAAGGGAGAGCGAAGGACTTTTGAGCATCAGGCAGCCTACAGCCGAGCTGGGAGCTGAGCCCAACCTCCCACATCCCAGGCCCAGCGGACAGCCCAGCCACCTCCCCCTTCGCAGCAGGGAGAGCTGTGCAGTCCCGGGCAGAAACCACCCTCGGCTCCGGAATCGTTTTGCTGACAAAAGGCCGGGCATTTCCGAGCCCAGCTGTGCAACAGCTGGGGTTCGAGATGTTTCCTTTCCAGCAGGGTGCCAAAACACCAGCTGCCCACCCTGGCCAAGCAGCCTGGTGAACCCTAGGAAACCCAGGAGCACCTACACCTCCGCCTTTGCAAGCGAAGCATCCGAGGCTGTGCGGTTCAAGCCGTGCTCTTCACGCACGGCTGCACGCATCTGGCTTCCTGCTCCCACCCTGGGACCGGCCCTGGTGCTCTCTAGTAAGAGCCGAGAGCAGCAGCAGATGCCACCCCCACCCCAGCCCCCCCCTTGCTCTTACCTTCACTAGCAGGACAGACGTGCTGCTGCGTCTGTTGTTCCTACCGCGCAATGCTTTACCTTGCAGAAAAGGCCACTCCAGGAGGGAGAAAGCAGCTTTCACTCTCCACTAGATGCAAGTGGACACAGGTGGTTCTCCACCTCCAGCCCCCTTCGCTTACGGGCTGGGGGAGAGCCTCCTGCAGGTGCAGTGTCTCAAGGAGGGTTGCCTTGAGCACAGAAAGGCAAGAGGCTGCGCCAGGCTCGGCGGCAGCCGGGTTCAAGGCTGGAGAGTCATGAAGGAGTTTTCCTGGATCGATGTAACCCCCGTGAAACCATTTTGCACATTTAACTCTTTTCAGATGTAAATAAACGTTTATTTTTCAGCAAGCAGAGCATGCTGCTTCTGTCTGCTCTGAGGGAGGGAAACAGCTCTCGGGCTGCGTATGTGAGGGTACTAATTTGCACTTGAGCACACACGCTCCCAGTTACAGGGGTATTAAACAGGTACCCAGAGCCCCTGGCTCGGATAGCACCGTGTTCCCCTCTCTAGGATTACATTACGGGTTACACAAGGAGGAAAGTAGCAGAATAAAACACTTAACAAGATGGTGATAAACAGAAACAGCGACCCAAACCACACGCCAGCTCTGGTACCAGCAGAGCCGTCGCACACAGGCCGAGGGAGCAGGTAGTTTCTCCTGGACAGGAGTTGGATTGCTGTCTGGATTCTCCTCTGCTTCTTTGCCGGGTGCCGCAAGCTCCAGCAGCCCAGCACCGGTGTGTGTGCTTGGGGCACTGCTACAGGAGCTGATGCTGTAAGAGGCCACGCTGCCTCGGGAGGAGAAAGCTGGCCCTCTTCTCGAGATCCAAGGTAGTCTCCCTGATGACTCGGTGCGTCCTGTGCTTCCAGGCGCTCCCTGAAGTGCTGCTGTGTGCAAGACGGAGCTGAGAAAAGACAAGTAACAGTTCTCGCCACCAAGGACCTTGAATCACAGCGTGAGAGGGGAGCCGTTTCCAGTTCTCCCCTGGCAGTTTCAAAACTGGGTATGGAGACAGAAAGCCCTGGCTGTGCACACTGGCCCACTGCCGCTGTAGGACACGGCAGGGATCCGAGAGTGACTCTGCTCCACTCCCACCAGTCTAAACCCCAACTCAGCTTAATTTGTGTTGAGATACACCAAGAGCTTTAGTTTTGACCGGAAAGAGATTTTTATGTTGCCCTATTTAAAACTTTTTGTGATAGCTGCTGAATGCTGTCCTCTGGAGCGCCTGTCTCTAGTGACAGATCAGAGGCTGGCTGAAGGTTTAGGAGAGCACAGTCACACCAAGAGTTCACAACGGGCTCAGACCAGAGCTGGGCACAAGATCAGTACTTCATCCCGAGAGGAAAGTACCAGCACACAACTCAACAAGGCCTAAACTCATTTCTGAATTAGTGCAGAGACAACTTTTGTCACGCAACTGGGACCTTTTGGGGGCAAAAGTGGCAATCCCCAGCCAGGAAGGAGAGAGCCGAGCCCTCAGAGGAGCACATGCTTTGTTACCTATGCATGCCCTTCCTCTGCAGCTCTGGCGCTGCCTGACCCCATGAGTTCCCACATCAACCACCCAGCTAGTGCTACAAGGGCGTCACCTCCGACAGGAGCCAGGCAGGGCTGGGAAGCTGCGGATAAGGCAGCCCCAGACCCCTCAGCATGCGACCACCTGGGAGAGGGAGCTGGAATGCACTGTATGTATTCCCGATTGTCCTGAAATCAATCAGCGAGGTCATTCACGATTCAACAACCCCAGCTCCCTCCAGAGAAACCCACACACCAGAAACAGGTTTTCAGTTTTTATTATTTTATCCAAGTCAGCAAATACTATTTTATTTGGACAGCCTGCCTTAGGGTAGGACCAGACTCCCTGCTGCCTGCACAGCAACCCTTTCAGCAATGTATGCTGTTTAAAGTCCTCCATTTAAGGGATTGCCTCCTCAGGTAAACACCATTCTATAAAGTCTCCTTCCTGGTGTCCCCCCTTGGGCTACTCTAGCACCCCTTTAAGCCTTTACAGCTGGGCTCCTGCAGCACCTTTTCTGTGGGGCTCTCCTTTTCCTTCATACGTACACTGCTGCATCTCACCCTACCCCTTTTTTCCCAGGCCCCCAAGCGTTACGATCTATTGGACGTACCATCTTATCCCCAAAACCCCTTTCTTCCACCCTATGACCCAGCAAAGCCAGCCCCAAGTCTGCGTAGTCCCTCCTTCCAGCCACCCGCTTTCCCGCACAGCCTACCCAGCGCTGAAGGCATTGCTGAGCCAGGGCTGCCCTTGCTCTCCAGATGCTCCCAGGCCCTTTCGCTTGGGTTTTTGGGGTGTTTGGTTTTTTTTTTTTTTTTGCTTCTATGAAAACTTTTCCCCTTTCCCCACAGACATTATGCCTTAAATTCAAGCCTGGGCTTCCAAGTGCTTCACAGCACTGACAACACTGTACTAGTGCAGCCAGAAACACCGCCAAGGCTAGGGAGAGGGCAGCGCAACCTGCCTTGGCACTCCCCACCATTCCTCCAGCAACAGGGAATGAAGGACAAAGCCCAAAATACTCTTCCCAGCACAGCCTCAATACTCTGAGAAGCTTCAGGGACGCTGCCTTAGGAGAACTGGCTCCACCTCACCAAAACTAATTCTTCAGGGTGAAATCTCCTGCAGCCTTGTCCCACTGCCTGCTGCGCAGCTAGCACCAGACGCCCACGTGCATACACCCACGCCATTTCCTAAAGATGAAAAAATAGGGTGCCATGTTAAGTTTAAGAGAGTTAAACACGAGTAGAAAGCAGCACCCCACGGCTGAGCACGCTGCCAAGGACATACAGGCTGCCAGCAGGGCAGATTCACATCAGAGTGGGCCATACCTGCCTCGCTGCCCCAGGACCGTCCCCCGGAAGCACAGATACACCCGTTCAGTGGGACAGTCAAACTAGACGTTACCTTTACCAAACGCAGACTAGCTTTCAAGCCTGCCTAAGTGGTCCCAGAGCAGCTGATCAGAAGGGGCGTCTAGCTCAAAGGATGGAGCCCAAATGGATTTTTGTATTTTGGCATCTGTGATCAAGGTCCAAAAAATTAAAACCGGAAGGAACACACAGTTTCTTCCCCTTCCCAGCAAAGAGAACACTCTTCCAGACTCATCAAGGCCATTGCTCACAGACTTCAGGTTTTGTTGTTTGGGTTTTTTTTCCCCCTCAGGACTCAGCAATACACAGGAACAGAACGTCACTGGCAATCATTTTACATCAACGCAACTGTCACCAGAGCCCTTGTGGCTGCCCGCCCAGCTCCAAGAGATGGAGCAGTCTCTCTGGGGAGGCAGCCTCTTCCTGCACCATTTGTCTGCCCTTTGAAAAGACCCACACCGCCCACACCAGAATGCCTTGGCAGGACTATTTCCAAACACTAAAGCCCAGAAACCAAAGGCAGGCAGTGGTTGAGGACCAAAGCTTTGCACCGCAGCTACATCTGGGACGTGATTTCTTTTGCCCATCTCCCACGTGGGAGAGATCTATCCCTCAGTTCTTGTTCTGCCTGCCTTGGCAGTCTGCTGCCTGCCAGAGGCACAGGAGACTGAACAGTCTCGAGCTCTTCCTTCTCTCTCATGTCCTTCCAGGGGAACATCTGCCTCGCAACCACTGTCAGTGTTGGGATCTTGGCACTGACAAACCAGCCTGCAAGTCTCTGCTGTAAAGCATTTACCACAAAAACGAGTTCTTTGGGACTGAATAACATGATCACAAACAACCCCTGAGGGGGGCCAAGAATCTGAACCGAACCAGGGTGGGCTGGTTGGAGGGAGAGGTTTTGAAGCACAGACTTGGGATGGCAGTAGAGCAGACATTCCTGCTAGAGATTAGGGCTGCATGAGTTTCACTGCAGCTCAACGAACCAAACATTACAAACTCTACTCACTTTACCCATCCACAACAAACCTGCCTTCCTTATTGCCTCAGATACATTTTCTGGGTCAGCTCCTGAGCAATCCACATGGCATGGAAGGGGCCAGGGCAAGCGTCAGAGGCCTTGGGGAGGTAGGACGTGGAACAGGATAATTGATTGCTGTGGGTAACTGTCAGCTTTCTACCACCACACAGCCCTGAATGACAAGGGCTGCAGGAAGCTTAAGGCAGAAAAACTTTTTGGGCTCAGTGCTTCTCCTCTTAACCTAACCTTTTGGTATGAACAACAATGATCCTGGGAACCCAGACAAGAGTCAGGCCCAAAGAGCTGCTGGGTTGTTGTCTTCTGCTGTCCCTCGTTCTCCCAGGCACGTTCTCTGATGGCTGAGACCTTCTTCCACGCATCCACCAGCTGCTGTGGCACTCCCAGCAGAGCTGCGGTGCTGCCAGCACGGCCCTCGCGCTCATTCTCCCAGGCACACTCAGCTTCCGGGTGGAACAGTCACCCGACGTCAGTATTCCTGGAAAAAAACAGGAAGAAAAAAAAAAAGGACAGTCACCCTTTCAATGGGGCAGAGGGAGAAGGGGACTAAGGATTTTCCAAAGGGAAAACCAAACAGAGGGCACATAAGGACTAGTTAGAGTAGAGCCTCAGCGTGCAGGCTATGAGCGAGCACTGGGCACAAGCAGCAGATGGCTGTTACTTGCTGCGAGGAATGATGTCCCCCTCAATGCCACAGCCCTCTGTGGCTGTCATTAGTTCCCACTCACCCTCCTGCTTTGTTATGGCTCTAGCCAGCTCTGCCCGCTCTGCCCCGGGGCCTGGAGCCTTTGGAGGTTTTGAGTCACAGTCTGCAGAGCTTTTCCTAAGGGCAAACCAAAAGGAAAAAAATCAGTGTTAGCAATAGGCCAGCAAGCGGTAAAGACCAGGCTGCAGTCTGCCGTCAGCCACTGTTTTCCTGCCTCCGTGCTGCCTTCTTCCCCGCAGCTTCCAGTGCCCTGAAAACAGGAGTGTCTCTGCTCTCTGACTGCCTGCTGCTGGGATAAGCTCCTGTCATCAGGAGAACAGGCCACAGGCTTTGGGAACCACTTCACAAGCAGCTCTGACCACTGAGCAGAAGAGTTGCGGGGGGGGACACGTACCCCCTTCTCTCAGCCCAGACCTGTCAGCAGAGGATGAGGCAGAGCCCAAGATCGGCAGTGAGATTAAGTGCAAGAAAATGCCAGCACCAACTTCAGAGCCTGCAGACTTCCCTGAATGAGGAGGGACTGTTAGGTCCCTCCAACCTACCACTGCCAAATCATCAAAAACCTGCCCAGCCATGCCTCCCCTCCAGCACAACGGTCGCTCCATGTGGCCAGAGTCCTCCCCCACCTTACCCATTTCTCCCACACGCTCTTCTAGGACAGCTGACAGCTCAGGCAAGCTCAGAGACTTCAAGGAAGGTGGCCATCCTTCCAGCACTGCAAGAAAGAGGAACCACACATTTAATCAATCTGCACGCTTTCTGTGACACAGCAGAGACAGACAAGGGTTTGGTGTTGCTGTGAAGCATCCATACCCAAAGCGGTTCCAGTTAGGGGTCCTGTGTCACGTGTGAAGAGAGCTGGAACTGCCTGTGACAAACCGAGGGGTTTTTCTGGCAATTCTACCACTTAGGAATTTATTTATTTTTTTTTTTTAATACTGGCTGGGTTATATATTAAGAGAATCTCAAAGAGATTAAGTGTAATGGACAGAAATCAACAGGATCTCTACTTGTCTCACTTTTAAGACACGAACAGCAAAGAGCACATCTCTGGAAGCACGTCACGGGCAGCAGGATCATTTGCTAACTCCTCGTGACAAGGAGCTGGTGGGCCAAGCCTGCCCAGCCGTGTACAGCAGTTTGCCCCACGGACCGAACAGCACAATCCCCCAGACTGGGTTAGGGAACCAACCATGGCTTCTGATTCAGACCTCGCTCTACTGCACAGTGCGGTAACACACCCGAGGTGCCCACAGGCTGCCAGCATAGGAAGGGTAAGCCACAGGCCAGTGAAGCAGGGCTGCCACTGGGTGCCTGTGCTACAGCCTTGCATTTTTAGCCACAAACACCTGCCAGACCCCAAAACTTCCGACTTGCTCCTGCAACTGCAGCTGAGAAACTCTGCTGCAGTTAAAGTCCAAACGCCCCAAGTGCTTTAAATGCTTTCCCTGAGCAAGAATTTTTACATTAAATTTAAGGGTTTGGCTGCTCATCTGTTTCCAAATCACTTCTAACTTCATCCTTTCAGCAATGAAAGACAAGCATGTGGCTTGCTCTGGGGTGTCCTGCTGTTTACCCACTCCTTGCACCCATTTGTGTAGTTTGATAAGCTGTTCCTTACCCGGACGCTCACCAGGCCGCCTGCTCTCACTGGTTCCCAGCTGCACCTTTGCGTCCAGCACTCTGCTGACTGCCTGCTCTTGGGTTAGCCGGGAGGACAGCTCTGCTTGACAGGATCTGCCAAACAAGACAAAGCCCATCAGAAGCGCGCAGGGACACTTCTTGGAACAACATGCCGGTCTGTGCACTCCTACATCCTGCAAGTACCTGCTTGGGGTGCCGAGGGACCGCATCTAACGCCCTGGGTTACAAACTGCTCCTTGTTCCTTCCCAGGAAGAGGAAGACGTGCCCCAGACAAAGCTCGGGGCGCTCTCCACTGTGCCCCATCTCCACAGCAATCTCTGCCCCTGTCCACAGAGGAGCTGCGGGGGGAGAAGAGAAGGAGGGGGCAGGGTGAGCAGTAGAAAGCCCAAGCCAGGGGCTGCGCCTGGTTTATATGAGAATCAAGCCTGATCCAAGGTTTCTAATGGGCAAATGAAGCTACCTCAGGACAGGCAACAGGTTAAAGCAAGAGAGTTCTCTGGCTAACATCATCACACCACCAGTTCAAACAGTGTGTCCTCAGAGCATGACAGGGCCCTTCTACCAGACAGCCTCAGCATCTCAGTCAGGGGGAAAAGACAAGTGCTCTGCCCCTGGCAGCTGGGAGTATTGCTCTGCTGTCCTTCTGGAAGCCAATCCCAGTTCACCCTGGCTTGGCAGTGAGCAGGCCCCATTCCCTGTTGGGCCAGGAACTATAGCAGTAGGATTAACGCCACCTTCAAGGACGTGTCTGTTCTATCAGCGGACAGAACAGGACCCATGACAGGAGTCCAACTGGGGCAGGGAGAAAAGCACCACAAAGGCAAAGGTATATTAGGAGGTGGGGGAAGACAGAACTCAGAGGCAGTGGTGTGAATGAACAGGGCAGGTTTTTCTGTTAGGTGTCAGAGTTGCAAGAAAAGTATTCTCCACTAGGCAGGGCTAGACGTTGCAAGTCCTTTCATATGGTTTGGAAGTTAGAAACTCTTTCCTGCGTTCACCCCATCACCAAGTTATACTCTGGTCACTGGGTCTCATGTGAGCACAAAGAAAGCACTTAGCCTTTTGGTTCCAAAGGAACTGAGTGCCTTCACCTTCTAGTTGAAACAGGAGCACTCAGCATCTCTGAAAAGTCAGGCCATTTATAGCTCGCGCATCTGATCAAGGCTTCGCATCTGCTCACATGGCTGTGGCTTTCTACTAGAGAAAGTCAGGCAGGATCCAAAATGGGTTCAGATGTCTGGTGAGCTCTCCTGCCTTACCCTAAGCATCACCTGTAAGACTGCCAATGTGACCCATGATCTCTGTACAGCCCAAATCCCGTTTCCTAGTAGCCTCAGTGCCATTTCCTGGGAGTGACTTACTTGATCTGATCCAGTAGGACTCCAGCATCCTTGGTGATGGCCTGCGCCTCTCTGAGCTGGCACTGGATAGCATTCCAGGTCTCATCCCGCTCCATCAAACAGCTCTCGGCCACTGCACGCAGCTTCTGCTCCTGGCACACCTGGCCCTTCATCACCTCCACCTCTTCACACCTCTACAGCAGAGCAGAACAGAGGATTAGGCTGGGAGTACTGTACATCACTCTCGTATGTGCCTGCTCTGACACGTTCCTGGGGTCCCTGCTATTTTAATGGCTCAGACAGCCCGAGGGTTCCTGCAAAAGTGTGCCCAACCCAGCGGGAAAGGAAGCTGGATAAGGCTTGTACACCGAACACAGTTTCTCTCCACACCAAGACCTGCCCCACAGTTACAATTCCCGCTTCCTCTCCATTTGCAAAGATACTCAGTAGGCCCAATTTCCCAAATCAACAGAAGTCTGTTCACTAATGGCTGCACAACTTCACCATAAAAATAACACTACTGAAAAAGAGTGGGTATTCAATTCCTCCCACTCGCCCTTTTAGTTCGCAGGTGGATGGGAAATAGAGACATAAAGGCTTCACAAGCATGGAGCACAGATGATGAGGAGTGGATAAGCTGCACTCACGGTGTTACCTGATCTACTTGACACCAAGCGCGTCCACTGAAAGTTATGTCTTTTCCTTTATCCCAGGCCATTAGAGGCACAACATAAAAATATGCTACTGATCACCTACTGCAGTGTGATAAGGCATTGAGCAGCTCGTGGCAGACTTCTTACCTTGTGCAGCTGAATGGCCAATTCCTGCATCTCAGCCTCCAGCCGATCTGCATAGGCCAGCTCCAGGGCATCACTGGGTGGCCGAGCGTTGCTGTGCCATCGGGCAATGGCAGAAGTCATCTTCCTCTTGGGTCCAAACAGACTGGTGGGAGAATGGCAAACTGTCAGGGACCAAACACTGCGTCGTCTGTCCCTAGGCCCAAAGGGATGCCATGAGGACCTCTGCAGCCTCCTGGGTCCTCCAAGGCACCTCCAAAAACAGGAGCCTGTTGCAGCCAAGAACTAGGGGATGTCAAAATTGCGTGGGAGACAGCCAGAACAGAAAAGCACTCACTAGCTAAACTTTCCGGACCAGGTTGCGTGCATGGTTTGTAAGGGGAAAGATAAGAACTACATTACAGACACTCACGTGATGCCTATTTCCTTCAGATCACTCTCTGTGAGGGTCAGGAAGATCCGGAGGTCGACATCTTGCTCCTCAAACACTTGCAGATACTTCAGGCACCCAATCTGCTCAAGGAACGTTGCCAGGTCCTGCAGCCCATCCAAAACAAACTTATTTATACCCTCACAAACAGAAGCATTGCCATGCCTCTTCATCGTAAGCACCTGCTTCCTCATGTTGCTGTTATGCCTTCCTGGGTTCTAGCAGCAATCATGACTCCCCCTGGTTAACTGCCCTTCTTCGTCGTCACACAACAGGACTGGCCTGTCTGCTGCAGCCATTGCCTCTTGTAACAAATGCGGAGAAGACAGACACACCAACATCTACCCTAGCCCCCACCACAGCCATGTTTGGTAGCACACCCACAGGCCTGAGAGTCTAGAATACCCCTCCAAGCAAGAGCAACACCTAAGCAGACGGTTCTTTGTACAAGAAATTGCTGTTTCACAAGCATTTAAGTTTGGGCAGAGGTTTGGAATCAAAGGTGTTTTGGTGACAACCTCCCTTTTATCTGAGAAGGCCAAGAAAGCAGCTTAGGCAACCTTGGAAAAGCCTCCCAAGCTTGATACAGTGACGTGGTCTGCATTACTTCAGAGACAACTTTCTGTGCATAGTTACCTGGGGCCCTGTATAGGCAGGGGGCTCAGGAAGGATTAGGTGCTGATTAGAGCCCCCAGTTTTCCCTGGGCAGTGGGTCCAGTGGCTATCACTGTTGCTGTAGCGATTCTTGATCTTAAAGCTCTTGGCTTGTTTCCGACTTGGGGGACTGTTTGCATGGTCAGAATCCTGAAAAAGAAAGAAAAAACCCACAAAATGTAAAGGCCAAGGATGATCATGCGAAGATGCCAGGATCACTGTAGCTAACAAGCGCAGACTCCTCCAAGTCCCAAGCTCTAAATCCAGGTCGTGGTCCACAAACACAGGCAACAAAGACCAACAAAGCCTTTATTAGGAAGGGCTGAGTCAGGTCACTCCCAAGATGGCAGCTTGCTACCATGGAATGGTATGAGGCTCTTGCAATCCCAGCTTAGGAAGCAACATGCCAGAGCAAAGAGCAATGCTGAATCCTCCCTGAACCAATACAACGCACTGAGATTCCACCTGTGAGAAGCTCCTCAAGATAGAGGACTTTTGCTCACGTTCAGCTATATCACCCTTCTGTACATCAGCCCCAGAGCTACGTCTTGAACCATGTGAGCTGTGACTTGAACCACTGAGTAACCTCCAACCTCTTCCCCTTTCTGTACTTCAGAAATGCCAATACAGCACTGCTGTGCTTCTCTAAATCTTACTATACTGCCTGCTATCTCGCCAAGCTCAAGGACTGACCCAGCTCTAGCAAGTCACATCCTTTCTTGACCACCGCCTAGCTAGAAGTCTGCAAAGAGTTCAGAAGCTGGAGAGAACCTAAAAATTACTGACTAGCCACCAACCACCTGTTCTAGAGTGAATGTGCTCTGAGAGTTGGCTACTAGCCAGAGATCAAACAAGCCAATCCATAATCTTCAAATATGGAAATTGGTTTTCTTGTCCCTGTAATACTACCTTTCCTCACCCAGCCTGGTACTACAGCCTCCTGTGGAGGTAGAGCCATAGCAGGCTGTGGAAGGGTGACAGCACTGGTCAAGCTGAAGGCAGAGAAAGGAAAATTAAAAACCCCACCTCATTACTTTCCAAGGAGCCTTCACTGCTGACCCCCAGGGCTTTGGTCAGGCATTCACTGCTGCTGCTGCTGCTCCTGACGGTTGCTAAGTTGTTGGTGAAGAAAACATTATCCTCTGGAAAGGAATATGAAAAAAGAGTTTGAGGTTCAGCTTCCTTGCACTCAGTGCTGGTTTTGCTACACAATTACCAGCAAAACCTGCTGGAGGTGTAAAGGAAGGAGAAACCCAGAGCAAGGGTTCATATGCAGCACTCATGACACAAGACGATTCTGACAGAAATATCACGTCTGATCCCAGGCACTAATCTTTCTCCAAGTCTGTTTAGTACCACAGAGAGCAGGAAGGCTGAGTGTGTGTGTTTCTGTGAGGCTCTTGGTTATGGGGTGGAAAAGTGGGTTATTACTACCAAGCCTGCACTCCCATTAGTAAAGTTCAGGAAAGGCCTTTCCTTCAGCCCAGAGCCAATGCAGAGCCACGCTATCCTTTATTAATTTAGGAACTGCCCGTAGATCCTTCCTTTGTGCTGCTTCACAGAGTGGTGAGGTTGGAAGGGACCTCTGGAGGTCATCTTGTCCAAACCCCTGCTCAAACAGGGTCACCTACAGCAGGTTGCCCAGGACCATGTCCAGGAGCACATCCAAGGATGGAGACTCCACAACCTCTGACACCCTGCCCCAGTGTGCAGTCACCCTCACAGTATTTAAATAAAATAAAAAGAAAAAAAAGCATTTCCTTATGTTCAGAGGGAACCTCCTGTCTTTCAGTTTGCGCTCATTGCCTCTTGTCCTGTCACTGGCCACCACTGAAAACAGCCTTGTTCCATCTTCTTTACACCCTCCCTTCAGATTATTTGTACAAATTGATGAGATCCCTACTGAGCTTTCTCTTCTGTAGGCTAAACCATCCCAGCTCTCTCAGCCTTTCCTCATGAGAGATACTCCAATCCTCAACATCTTAGTGGGAAAGGAACATGCAAACCAAGGGGTTGGTCTCACATCCAGGTGTGCATTGCAAGCCAGACTATTTTCTGAGACAGTGACTTACCCCTGCTGCTGCTGCTCTCCACATCCTGCTCATTAATTGGAGAGGTAACGTCCCGGTTCCGGATATCGTCTGCTTCACAGCTGCCATCATCATTGAAGGTAACGTAGCCCTGAGGAGGGACCTGCTCTGTGTGCAAGAGGAAGGGAGAACCAATAAAGATCAGGATGCAAGTTACCAGGGAGGCTCCAGCAGGAAAAGTGACCACTCAGGGATTTGAAAATAATCAAAAGAAGAGACTGTTTTCTCAACTAGCAGTTTTTCTGTGTGCTTTTTAGAAGGGACCCTGAGAAATGCATATGTCTACAGCCTCCCTCACACAAACACACATCAGCTGTACTTGATTTAAGTGGTTGCACCGAAAAAAAGTCAGAGGAAACAGCCTCATAGCAGAGATGCACTTTAAATAGCAGCTTTCAGCATTTCCTCTCCTCTTCATACCCAAATCAAAGGGAAAAAACATCTGCTTAAGAGATCAGGGTGCCAGCTATGTCCCATCCCCAGCCAAGCACACCCTGTAAAGCCAACCCCTCTGCATCTGTGTTAACACGCTAGTAGCATCCCACTATTGTTTCAGAAGCTGACGGTATCATTTCAATACAGCCACTGCCTGTGGGATAGTATGTATCTGTATTAAGAGAATGAACCAAACTTTGAACATGCTTTTAAGTCCATATTCTTGGCTATTCTAGACAACTAGGTAATCAGCCTGAGAAATACCTATGGCTATGACACGCGCACAAGAAAACAAAACTCAAACCGCTGCATCCAGGGGTTGATGTCTGAACTGGGATGATCTTTCTCTTGGCCTATTGCAAGGGTTTTATAATCTCATTTTTAAGTAGTATTTCAAGCATCAGGGAAGACAAAACTGACAGGTCTAGCAGCAGCGAGCTCACGTTCATGATCAATGATTTCTTGGCCTGTGTAACCACTTCCTCCGTCGTCAGCTTGAGAAGGGTTCTCAAACTTTTGAGCCTACCTCAAAAAGGGAAGCTGGACTGTTCTCAAGAGGGAACAGTAATTGAGGTAAGAGAAGTATTTGTTCCACTCATCAATATCCAGCCCTGACAAGAGTTCAAGGGGTTTTCTTTTTAAACCAGAGATTGGATAGCTGTGTACGGTGGTGTTCGCTATCTTTGTTTCGGTACAAGCCACACATGAATCCCAAATCAAAGGAAAAAAAATGTTGGCACAGAAATAGCTGCATAGCATTTGAGAGACCTCAAAGGACTCTCAATTAGGCTTCTAACTATTCTTACCATAGCGAGACTGCTTCTTTCCTCCGATTCCAACTGCTGTTATCTTAGCCAAAGCCTGGGGCCCATCGTGGATGCTAGGACCCTTGGTCCTACGAACAGGTCTCTGTCTCTGGGGAGCAGAACACGATTCATCTGAGGAACTCAGCTCTTCATATTTTCCTGTAGTTCAAACAAAGATTGTTAGCAGCATAGTAATTCATTTACCTACTTTATTTGCTACTGGTCCTATAAACGCAGTGGAAATAAAAAGGAAATGTTAAAAGAGGGAGGGTGAAACAGTTTAACCAGGTCAGAAAAGGGCCAGCAGACAAAAAATTGTTGGATCCATATGCCTCTTCCATCCTCAGAAATGCTGGAATTTCCAGGACAGACCAGCTAGTACTACCCCATACACGTAGTAACATACTTTCAAAATATCAAGCACCTCTCTTCAGGTTCTATCTTAAAATGAACAAGGTAAAACATCTCTGTTACCTGGACCCCTGCAGAAGACCTTGGGCACTGGGGCTGCATGCAAATCTATCAGCCCCACAATCTTCGTATGTCCATACTTCATGGCCAGTGTCCGTGCTGTGGCTCCAGTGTTATCTCTGACATCTGCCTTTACCCCCTATAGAAGAAAATCATCTTTAAAATGTACATAGCAGAGGGCACTGTATACAAAAATTCAAGGGAGCCAAAGAATTGTCTTAGTTCCTCCAAGCCCATCAGAAATACAGCCTCACCTCTGACAGACAGTTCAAGCTCCACTAATACCTTGTTGCCCTATCCACAGTCTCTCCAGTCCCTGAATGCCAAGTAGCCCAGGAATATGGCTCTTGTGCATTACCACGGGGACCTAGTTTGTTTTATCTGAAAAGTGTTTTCCATTGCTGCCTCCTTCTGGAAGTAAGCTGGACCAGTTAAATGGGATATTAAAAACGAATTGTTTAACATCAAGAGACATGCATGCTCATAAGCTTTTGGAGGTGGAAGATGCTCACTAGCCCAAGCGTGCAAGCCCATAAACAATATGGAGATTACTGCACTATCTGTTTTCTAATTCAGTCATTATTCAGTTAAATCTGGACAGTTAGACATCACCCCAATTCGTGCAAGGCCAGTGCAAAATCAGAGCACTAGCCTTCAGAAAGCAGATACTTTGAGAACAGTCCTGGAAGTCTGGGACTTCAGAGGTGACCGTCATCAAGGATCAAACATAACACTGTAAAAGTCCGGTGTCGAACTTGTGGTTCTTCCTCTCTAAGGGCTGGAACCACAGATTTCCAGCTTTACAGAGAACTGTCTAGACACTTACGTGATTGAGAAGGTACTGAACAATTATCTCATGGCCAGAAGCGGCTGCTTCCATCAGAGGCGTATATCCATACACAGGCTCCCTAGAGAGAGAACAAACACGCACACATGGACTATCATAATCAAAACTGAAATATGCTGCAGTTTTCGCCATACCCTAATAGGGCATCGCTAGCCTCTACCCTCAGCTGATCACAAACTGTACCATGTGTTGGCTGTTCTACTGCACTCTGGTCTATCTCAGTAAAACCCCCAGTGGAGATTCACTAAGTGTTACTCTATTGGCTGCACAGCAACAGATTACTCTTCCAGTTACACATCTGCCTTCCAGTAGCAAAATCAATTTTGCAGGAGCTAACAAAGCAAGGACCTCTTGTTGACCTCAGGCAATTCAATATGCATAAATGTACAGGCAGTTCCCAAGGCACAGGAATGCACTGCGCACTTCAGAAAAACAAACTGAACTCCAAGTACACAGAAAATTCAATAGAAAGACTTGCAAAGCGCACTTGAGTTCAGAAGGCGTTGCACCTGCTTGCTTTCAGAGTTTAGCCCATAATTAAACAAGTAGTAAATCTAATTTCTCTCGATCTTAGTTAAATAAACAGTGACAACGTGGGCAGACTTCACGGTTCAGTTCGCAGGTCACCTGTCCTTGCATTAGCTAATAGCGTGCCATACTTTCTAAGGTACAGGAGGAAAGACAAAAGCAGGCATCTTCTCCCTGTCCATGTTCGAATGCGTTCATAAGCCAACTGCTGCTTCCATATCTGAAATATCTTTTGAGAAATGAAATGACACGATTCCTCCTTACTTGCAGTTGGCATTTGCTCCATTGTCCAGTAAGAACTTGACCATCTGCTGATGTCCGGCGCTGGTGCAGTGAAATAAGGCAGTCCAACCATGAATGTCCTTCATCTCCAGCTCTGCGCCTTGCTTCAAGAGAACAGAGAATGTTCTTTACTGCACCCCCTCTGCTGGGTCTCTTAGCCACTGCCCCTCTGCACTGTGATACCAAGAGAGTTTAAATCCCTGTCAGGAAGCTGAACTCGCAACAGAACATAAATTGCACACTTTGGTTGCAACTGGTGGAGAATTTAAACCATGTAGTGTGGCTTTACCTATTTATTATGGGATACACACCTGTAGAAGAAAGTAAGCAACACTTTCATTTCCACAGCTGGAGGCCAGCATGAGCGGCGTCTGCCCTTCTGGCGTTGGGATGTTCACATTCACTCCCGCTTCCAGCAGCAGGTGCACAATGGTGTCGTGGCCAATGTAGGAGGCATACATCAGTGGAGTCCAGCCACCACAATTCCTCTTATTTAAATCCAGATCTCCACTAAATAACAGAGAAAAGAATTCAGCTGACCTACCGTCCTGGAGCTGTAGATCACAGTAGGTTTCTGCAGCTGCTTGCTACCATCACTGTATTGAAAGAAAGCTGAAAAAAATTCTAGCACTGAAGCCTGCATGGGAATTCCTATTAGCTCAAGAACAACTTCCACCAAATCACTAAGGAGATAATTTTTATCAACAGACTTTTCCCTTGAAACCTTGTGCTTAAGAACACTTCGGGAGTTCCAGTGATGCGCCCCCGTTGCAACGTTAGATTGACCTGTATAGCAGCCGGTGAAAAAACATAACTGGCAGTAACCATAGACCTGTGCCCCCCCCAGCCCCTCCTTACCGCTGAATACACTCCTGCACCACTTCATACTGGCCGACGGAGGAGGCCGTGTGCAAGTCCAGGGGAACGTCCAGCTCTTCCCGACAGATCATCTGACCGACCCCGTGCCACATGGAAAGGCTGCGGCTCAGCAGCTCCGACTCACTGGCTTCGTCACTCAGCTCCGACATCCCACCCTGAGTAACCAAAGCAAAGCAGAACTTTTAGCTGCTGCTCTCCATTTTCTATAGAACATGGCAACACCCATCGGCGCTACAGCTCCAAGGTGCCATGGGCTTGGAAGGTGACGTCATCTCAGAGGTACAGCGTTTCAAATTCCTACCTCTACTTTGATCGCCTCCTTAGCCTGAAGCAATAAGACTTGCTGAGGAGTTTTTGCTGGCAGTTCTTTCTTGCTGCAGTGGACTCTGGGATTTGAATACACTGGAAAAATAAAAGCCAATAATGCTAAAAAAAACATCTTTCAAATCTCATTTTAAGACTTCAGAGGCACTGGCTTTCTTTCCTCCCCTTCTAATCAAAATATGCCTAAGGCAGCTTTGGATACCCTCGTCAAGAGAAGACTAAACACCTATTTAAGTGCTGACAGCATGCTTAGTGTTATACAAAAGATTGTAGTTCTTGGTCTGTGTGTTTTATAATTCGGAGAGAGAATTAAGAATTCATGTGTCAGATGTTCCTGCTCTTCCTCCATCTGTCTTCTATTACAGGATGGCCCTGCTTAAATTAAGACATGGTCATGAATAATGACAACTGTCCGCTGCTCTCAAAAGTAGTTAATATCACTTGAATCGGGTGCACACTTCATTGTGTCATCAGGTTGTAAGTAGGTTGTTTCTACCACTTATTGTTTCAGCACTTCAGAAGCAGCCCAGTCCTGTCTCTGTGAATCTTGGAAATTGCTGAAACACTTCGAGCAGCAGTGCACCTGCCCATTCATTATCTGAGCATGTCCACCGTCCTGCAGACTGTAACTTAATTACAAAGCTCGTACAGTTTCATGACTGTCTGAAAGGTTTATTTCCCATCCCTAGCCTTAGGGAGCAATTGCATATTAATCATTTTAACCACTCACAGGAGAGTGTTCTTGCTTGGCACTTCATAAAAAGCTGCTCGACGCAGCTGCATCTATCATCTGAGGTCTTCAGCTGCAGTTTCAGGCTACACCCAAGTCAATCCAATGGGAAGCGCTTTCCCCTCCTTGTAGTCTCACCACCCACCATGCAGCACTTCTGGGGTTTGCCCGGTCCCACTACATATCATGTCGGGCAGCTAAGCCAACGTAAAGTATTCTTTCTTTTTCCTGATAATTTCTTGCCAATTTAATTCCTCAGACTGATTCATTCTGGGGTCGTGCAAATGTCAGATTTGGCATTGGTGAAGAATAAAAGGGAGCAGGAACATGCTTTTCAGCAGCAGTTACTCTTTAGATTGCCTCAGCTGCAACATTTCAAAACCGTACTTGTATTTTCTAAAGAATTGGGAGTCTTTGTCTTGCAAGCACCAGCCCCTTTTCTTACAACATAAGCAAAACACCTTTAATTCCTACCTCTTCACTCCCCATCTGGATCCTTTCTCCCACACCTTGCTTTTTCCTCCCCACTCCTCCTTCTTCAGTTTGTTAAGACTGCAAAAGCACCACCCATTCTACCTAATCAGCGTGTGCTGGTAATAAATGATTCCTTTCTTAAGATATCTGCAAAAGCACCTATTTTACGTAATAGCAGCAATTTGTATTACACTGGCAACCCAGAGGCCTCAGGCAAGAATATGCAGGGCAGAACACAAATGAAAGACCTGAACACTTCACCGTCAAAATACAAGGAGATATAAGTGGATTTAAGTGGATCATAAGGGGGGAAAAGTAGGAGCATTTCTCACTACAACAGATTAAAGCTGCCCCCGGAAGGCAAAGAGGCATGTTCACAGTTAGTTGAAGGAGGCAAAATCCAGGACAGTTTGTAGAAGCATTCAGATGAAAGTGAAACTCTCCATTCTCTCTGCAGACCTCCTTGTTAATTGGATACCTTAACTATAAAAAAACCACGGATGTTTGGTCTTTGTCAGAATCAGCCCCACATCAGGTACTAGTTACCAACACAACTTTAGCAAGTTGATCCACAGTCAACAGGGCAATGTTGACATGACAGAAAGGTTATGCTTGACTCCAGAATATTCAAGAGACTCAGCCTCATTCCTACCACCTGCACTGTGCTCTAACTGCCTAGGTCTTTGTGGGTTTTTTCGTTGTGGTTTGTTTTTGTTTTTTTTAAACTCTGAGATTTCACCCCAGCCTGAACTGGAGCATGATGTCAGCTGTGTAAGCACCTGAGAAAATAACAGGAGGCAGCTGAACAGAATCTACAGGAGAACAATAAAAGTGATCAGAGCCCTAAGGACTGAAATGAAAAGACTGGGTGAAATGAAATCAGAGTTGTCTGGCCTAAAGAGAAGATGCCTGGAGGGGACATGTGATAACAGCTTTCAAATACATAAATGTTTGCTGCAGAGAGGACAAAAGAAATAATCTGTTCCTTGTGGCCATGGTGAACATGACAGGACATAACAGTCTTAAGTTGTAGCATGGTAGATTTTGGTTAAAGACCACAAAAATCCTTGTAAAAGTGAAAACAAGGGTACTGAGATGGATTACCAGCAGCGATTCGGTTGCTAAGAATAAGCTAGAAAAAGACGTCCTGAACATTTACAGGCTGTTCTCTTGCTTTGGGGCAGAGCAATTAATTTAACATTTGTTAGAGACATTCCTCAGCCCCATGAGGCTGTTATTATTAGTTATATTTACTACATCAACACCTAGCTATTTATCAGGATCAGAACTCTACCGTGCTGAGACTCAGAGCAGGTAGCAAACACCACACTGTCCTGGATTCAGAGAGTTTGCTGTCTGAGCAGATGAGAAAAACCAGAAGGCAGAAAAAAAGAAATACACCATAAAAACTTAATATGAAAACTGCAGCAAAAAGCACCTTAGTATACCTTTTTGGAGGATAAGCCTAAGGAACAAGAGACGGTAGATGGAAGAGTGGCAGAATAACCATACTAAAATAAATGGGAGGCAATTTGAGAAGCAACTGAGGCAACCAGTCCCCAACGCAGAACAAAACCAACACTGCTCATTAATCACCACTCATCAGGCACCATTAAGCTGCATTGGCTCTGCTAAATTCATTCTCTCACACCCTCTTCCACAAGCACAGGTAACATCCATACAGTCCTTCTGTCCCACAAGACACCCAAGACAGCACAAGCGTGGAGGTTGCTGGAGTTTCCAACTGAGCCATCAAGCTGATAACATGCTTCACTTCTGCTCCTGACTTAGTTCTATCTCCACTAAATTCAGCAACAACCTACTGGAGGAAATAAGAAGCCTTGTTACATCCTTGTATAGGTACAAAGAGTTGTCACCAGCTCAGTCAGAACAACAAGCACTCCCAGAGCCAGAACACCTCATCTTCACACTACTGTTGTCTGCTGACTGACCAGAGATGGGCACACGCGCTACAGCTGTAGGAACCGCATCAGGTTTCACAGGACAGTGGTGTGCGAGAGAAAGTATTCCTGCAGCACGAGCTCCATCCAGCTGAGGACCTGCAACACCTAGGTTCAATCCTACGCACGCCTGTTGAAAAGACACCAAGCTCTTCATCCATACCACGAGCCTGGCACTCTCAGGCACGTTAAAGCACATAATACGCTCCCAAAAAGACAAGATAAGAGGCACAAAAGCACTTTACAGCCACATTAGGGAGCGCATTTCCCAGGACAGGGGCTATGCCAGGCAAGGTGCAGCACTCCAAGGCAGCCAGACACCACAGCCCCTGGGGCTCGGTGCCGGGCAGGCTCCAGTCGCCCAGCGATGCGCCTGAAGAGGCACAAGCCCGGTTGTGGCTGTCAAACCAGTAACTACGCGGTTGTTACCAGAAGTCTCACAGCAAAACGGTTTCCAGACACGTTATCCCTGCACCTCACTGGGCCACAGTTCCCCCGAGGCCCTCCTAGGAACTCGGTCTCGGCCCCGCGGCGGGGTAGGCCGGGGCACCCCAGCGGCGCGGAGCCCGCGCCGCTGGGGTGCCCCGGCCTACCCCGCCGCGGGGCCGGTAGACCTCAGCTAGCGGACCGGAACCCCTCCGGCCATGAGCCCGCCGAGACCGGCGACCGCCTGGGGACGGCCCCATAGGCGGCTACGCCCAAGCCGGCCCTCCCCACAGTCACCGGAGAACCGCCACCGGCCCTCACCTGCACACCCGGTGAGCTCCGCTATCGGAAGCCGCCCCGCCCGCGCAAAGAATGCTGGGAACCCGCCGCCCGGCCGAGCCTCCAGACTACAAATCCCAAGAGCCTCCGCGGTGGAAAGGAAGGCTCCGCCCCTTGCGGCGCCGGACCAATAGAAGGTGCCTCTGCGAGGAGGCGGAGCGAAGGCCAGCCAATGAGATTCGGGCTCCGCGGGAGGGCGGGCGGTTCTAGCAGGCGGGGCGGACCCGAGCCGGTGGCTGAGGTACGGGGGAAAATAAAGAGTAGCAGAAGTGATACGAGCGGGCGGAGCGACGATCGCGGAGGTCTCAGAGCTGCGTTGGGGCTGACCGGCCCCTCCTGTTTTTTTCTTCATCTTATAAGTCACGTCGGTTCGCTTTACCCCGTTGCCAGGACCCCAGGCCGGGGCTGAGGCGGGAGGGGGCTCGGAGGCGCCCGGGTGGGTGCTGTGAGTGAGGGGAAGGGGCGGCTCAGGGGAGGGGGGGGCCCGCGGCGGGGAGCGGCACCGGGACGGCGGGCCGGGAGCGCGGGCAGCCTCTGGCCGCGTTGCCAGGGCGACGGGGGCGCTGGCGCAGCTGCGCGTGCGCCGCCCTGGCCGCCATTTTGGTGGCTGTCGGGGAACGCCACCGGCGGGTTCCCTCGGGGCGTCCGCCTCGCACTGCGGGTCCCGAAACCCATCGGTGTGGCGTGACGAGTGCTGAGGGCAGGGGTTAGCTCATCCCCTGCTCTGCGGCGGGCTGCGTGCCCGTGAATACCGCCCCGAAGCGAAGGTGTGTTTCCCGCCCTTGCCTTCGTCTTCCTGGCTGCTCCCTCGTTGCCATCGCGCCCAGGCAGCGAGGCTCCCGAGGTGGACGTGACAGGAAATGTCAGTTCTAGTGACACGGAGAAGCTCAGGATTTCACGTCTCAGTCGGCCCAAGCTCTCCAGCAAGCGCCTGTTGTGTTATAGCTAACAAGTCTGCACTTTGTGTTAAACATAGAGTATTGCTTGCTCCCAGAGAAGATGCTGGATTAGATGACTGATAAGTCAGATCCAGTATAATATCCTTAACCTTGGGGGACTGACCTTCTCCCAAGTTGGCAGAGGAAGCCACAGTAGGCAGTTTGTTTTTATCCCCATGGAGCTCTTCTTGCCCTTGGCAACTTCTGCTTCCTGTCAGAGCATAGTACTCCAGCCTTGGGGATTTCCCTCCACTTTACCTAAATCAGATTCAGGGGTTGTCTCGCATGAACAAAGCTGCCACTGTATGGATATGGGATATGAAGTATTTGCAAAGGCACTTTGCAAGTTGTAAACTTCCTAGGGCATGAGATGAGTTTCACTTCATGTGAAACTTCAGAGGAGTGTTGTCGGTCAGTGCCAATGCAAATAATAGTGACAGTTGAATCATATGAACAGTTATTTCAGTACTGAACAACATACAGTCACAAATCTCTTAATCTTTCTTGCCAAACAGAAATTATTTACTCTCACATTTGATTCCTCAGGAAACCATGCAATTGTAGCATAAAATTTAAAAAGCAAAGGTCTTCCATGAGGATTAATTATCTAACTTGTCACTACAGCCGTAGTCCCTACTGTGTTGTCTCTACTCCTCATGCATGTCAAGGAAAACATGAGGAAAGAGTACACTTTATAAACACTTTGAGAGGTCAAAATCCCAAAGCGTGCCTACTCTCAACTATTTTTATACATATCCAGTAAAAAAAAAAGCAAACATAAATCATTTTATCTATCATTTGAGCAGTGAGGAGCAGAACGTGAGACAACTAGGAAAGGGGAGAAAAGACCAGCTGAGAGCAGAGGTGTCGGCCTTGCCTTCACTGCGTACCTTCCCTCTCCCTGCAGGCAGTGAGAACGTGCTTTTCTGAGAACACAGTTACAAGTCAGTCTGGCTAAGAATCCCAAAAATGCTTTAGAAATTAAGGGCTAAGCTGCCCCTCATGTGGCCCCAATTATGGGTGTATATGGTGTGCAGGGCAGAAAGCTCTCAGCCCTCTGAACTCAGGTGGGAAGGAACGACTCCAAAAATGCAGATTTTATCGTTCACTGCTGACAGTGAAAACCCTGGGAGTGCTGAGAATTATGCTGACCCTGAATGCATATGCTTTGTTCTGGCTTTGTACTGATGTTATCCCTTGTGTTCTTTCGTGAGGTGTACTTAAGCTCATCTTTCATTTGATTGAAGGGAAGCCGTTCGAATGGCCTCACGAGGGCAAAGTGAGGATACAGAGCATCCATCTGAGCCTCCTGCAACTCCTGTTCAGTGTAACAGAACATTTCAATGGGGAGCCATACTCGCTGCAGTGAAAGATCAGCTCCCATCTCTGGACTCTGACACAGTAAGCACTGGAACCTGCCTTTCTTTCTCACTGTGTTTTAGAAAAATCTCTCAAAAGCAAGAGAAGGTCACCTTAGCCAGGCATTTCTGAGTAGCGAGTATGGTATCCTAGATGGGCTACTTGTTCTGACCATTGTAACACTGCGCATTAATCCACAGCCTTCTGGATTATCTCTAATTGTCAGAGTGTAATTGCCATCTCCTCTCGCTGTATTCTTTGGAACTTGAATATGGGACTGATTTTTCCAGATGATGAGTATTCCTAGGTTGGGAAGGGGAGGGTAGTGGGCATCTTGCAGAATGAGCCCGCATTTCTTCTTAGTTTGTTCAGTCAAAAATACAGTATGAAAGAAGCATACTGCAGATTTAAAATGATAAGGTTTTATGCTTGAGAGTATTATGCTATTCATTCCAATAATGTACTTGCCATACAGGAGGCCTGCTAGTATGTTTTTCCATGTATGAGGATCACAGGAAAGTGATATTCCTGAAGACTTTGTGGTCCACTGGAAAAAGCATTTGGCAGATATTTCAATCCTGGATTCTGCTTTTTTCCCCACCTGTAGTTCTCCGCCAGCCATGTTGCCTTTTTGTGCTTCAATTCTACCTGCAAAGAAGCATAATGCCACTAACCTTTTAATATAAAGCATAAGGTTGATAGATGTTGTTGGCTGCTGAAGAACTCTGTTCACAGGACAGCAACAATCTGGTGGAAATAATAAAAGTGCCTGCCTCTCTAGTCCAAGATGCTAGCTCTGGCTTTGACTTTTCCAAGGTGATAATGTGTCTCAAGACTCAATTATTAGTGGCCTTTTGCCCAAATCAGAATATTTTGTTACTTTTCAAACATGTATAAACTTGAAAGAGTATTTTTGAACACTTGAAGGATGTATTTTATTCTAACTTAGTGTGGCCCTTAATGATACAAAGGGAGTCTTGTGAGCAGTGAAGGAGCCAGAAATGCCTCCATGGGGTATTTATTACTTATTATTAATCAGTCATCAGAAGCAGTGTGATCTAGTGGATAAAGTGTTGATACGGATTCCATGACTTGTTTTCTGCACCTGGCTCTATCACTAACATTTTGGACAAGTTCTATTGCCTCACTGTTTCTCAGTTCCCCTCTATCTACATTCTGTTTCAGTTACTTAAAATGACCGTTGCTTTTTAATATGTGTCTATATAGTATAGATTAAGGCCCAACACTCAGAAGTTATTTTTAGGCATTCTTGTTATATAAGTGTACAATAAGGTTAAGACAGAGAGATAGCTTTGTACTTTGGTGCCAAATACCATTCTATAAATCATGTTGAACTTTTTTTTTTACTTACAAACAATCTCCAAATTCTCTGTTTCTATTACATGTGGAAAAAATTTCCTGCTGAAGGAACTGAGGCAATCTATTTGGCACTTAATATGCTACCCTTAATTTGCATTCAAAAGATCTGGTTGTATAATCCCTCTCCTGCTTAATGTGAAACAGTAGCCTGCTGAGCCTGCAGTTTCAGTGCTGCACCTTTGTCCGAGCGGTTTCCACTTGTGTGACGATACGTTTATGCATTTGAGATCTGTAACCTCAGCGGGCTGTGCTCCTGCATTCAAAGGGCACTGAAAAATGTGTTTTATGCCCTGAAGTACTTTCATTACCCTGATATGCAATTTATTAAGAGGAAAGAAGTTCTGTTGCAGTTTGCTTCATGTTAAGAAAAATTAATTACACCAGACAGAATTCTCTGAAGTGTGAGTTACTGAAAAATGTACACTTGCAAAACAAAGGGACAAGCAGGAAATCTGTGTCCTGACTGCTGAGGAGGTGCTTAATCTCACTTTGGTGTCTATGCATAAGGATTCATCATATGCAATCTTATGTTCAGAAAAGAATGCATATCTTATGTTCAGAAAAGAGATTTTCAAAGCTATTTAAACTCTGTCCAACCAAATATAGATACTGCTTTGCATTCTGAATAGTGAATGTCAGGGTCCTGATTGCAACAATAAGCCTTCATGGCCCTGCCCAGCCTCAGCTGGGGCTCCCACCCACACGCCCAGCAGCTCTATTTAAGCTCAGCTCTGGGCCTTAACTCTTTGTCTGAGCTATGTTGGAGGAGTACTGGTTTCTAGCTGTGGTCCTGCTTGATCCAGGCTTATCACCTGTGAATTGACTTTCGGGCTTGATCTCTGACCTGCCTTATCACCACAATATTGCCTTATGATCTGGATTCTTGACCCAACCTGGTCGCTACCTCTGGTCTGTCCTGCTTGCTCCTCTTAGGTACTGTGGGGCTGGACTTTGGCTGGTGAGGCCCTTGCCTTTCCAGTTACGTGCTTCCCTGCCCAGCTCCCCTTTCCTTAGGGAGCAGCCCTGCTTTTGCTATTCTGTGATGGTGAATGAGGTAGTACAAAGAATCACTTGGGAGTTAGAGAACTTGCCTGCTCTTGTCATCGCTTTGCTCAGAGGGATGTTAGTCATCAACCTCCATGGTAATTGAATGTTTTACATGGTTTTTTTACAACTATAGCTTGCTCAAATGTTAGGCCATGTAACACAGCCTAGATTGCTGAGTGTTGGCCTATCAGACTGCCTAGTGAAGATGCAACTGCAGAGAAATTTCTTGTCTCTGAATTTCAGTCAAGTAGTGACAACGTAAGATTTGTCACTGCAAAACAGATATTTAGGTGAGTATTATAGTCCATCATTTAATTTCTCTTTTTGATTGCAGTCTGATTGTGAAAGTGATGGGGAGCTTTTCATCTTCCAGCGGGAACAGCCAAACTTAATTCCTGACCTGTCAGAAGAACTGATGGAGTTTTCCCTGGAAGACTCAAACATGCAGGTTGTTGACTGTTGTGTGCAGGCTGTACTACTGTAACCCCACTCGTCTGGTTGTCTCCAGTGTGGGTAGCTGCTGTTATCTGACCTATTTGAATTGTGTGATAGAAGAGTGTAGTCCCCAGTACTTTCTCCCACTAGAGACTAGATCTTTCTTTCTCTTTATACAGTGACCCTTTAAAATCTCTGTTCTTGAGATTTTAGACCTTTTTTGTCCCATCTCCTTGCAGTTATTATTGTCCTTTTACTGTTTTTTCCTGTGCGCTAACAGTAACACTGTGCAACGACTCCTAAACTTCTCAGGTTTGAAGTAGTTTCAGCCACCATTTTATGTATCTAGAAAATGTAGAATTAGTTAGAACAGTGGGTCCTAAGTAAGGAAGATGAGTATGAAGTTTATCCCTTGAGCAGCTTTTCTGAGATAAAATGATTACATTGTGTCTGCAGCGATGAAGACTAGCCATCATAGGGAGCTGGCAGAGAAGCCAGCTGACCCTGTTGTTTCATCATGAGAAGACTAACTTACTGTGCTGCTTTTCCATTTATTTATCTTGGTGTAAGAAATGTCATATGATGAGCAGCTGTAAGGGAAATTAATTTCAAGGATGTTTAATACTTCCTGAAGTTAGACTTTGAAAAGTAAACAGTCTTACTGTTTTCTGTGATGGATATGGTGTGTGCTGTTACCAGATGGTGTCTGAGTTGGATCTGCTATCTGCCAATCACTTTGTTTTGCTTTACTGTCAGCTTCTAAAGCTTAGGGAGATGTGACTTTCTGCATGTGTGTATTTTCTTTACCTGTAGCAAACCCAGGAAACAGAAAGACACCCATGGGAGATCGGGAATGAAGATCTAGAAAGTTTTGGCATTCAGAAAAAAACAGATGGTGCCCAAGTCATTGCAAAAGAAGATGTACAGATGATTAAAGGTGAGACTCCCAATCTTGCCGGCCATACTGAAGACGTTCCAAGCCAAAAGGGAGCTGTTCGTGAAGAGTCTCTTGCAGATCCCACAGATCACCTTGAAGAGAAAGAACTGGGCAGGAAGCAGGCCAGGGAAAGAGGGAACTCTTGGCTTAATACAGCATTGTCTGTGGAAAAGCTGGACAGTCAAAAAGAGAGAAGAAAGCAGATAGAAACAAAGATACTCTCCAAAATAATTCTGGAGCCGTCACCAGGCCACCCAGAGCTAGATGTCAAGCCTCCCTCAGATGGCATTAGCAACAGTCTAGAAAGAATTGCTAAGGAAGAAACCTCCTCAGATGATCACCTTCAAGAACTAACCCATTTGTCGTTGCAGGTAAGTGGCCCAAATAAATGGTTTTGGGGAGTGCTGCTTGTGGAGTAGGGGGCACAGTGCATTGCTTGCAGAATCCTACTAAAATAAAGACCTGAAATGCCAAATTCTGCATGCACCACAGCTACTTTTGTTGCTTTCATTGTTGTCCTGAACTTGGGTTTTGTTGGGTCATGTGCAATATGAGCTACCAACAAACTATCTTTGTCTCGTAGAGCTGTCATTAAAAGCCCATAGTGGTAGCAAAAGCCCTGGGGCAGCAGCATGGTTCATGGTCTCATTCAGGAAAGCCAGCCACAACATCTGTCCCTGGGAAGGCAGGGAACTCTTCTGGCAGACTTCACATTAAAACAGTGAGCTTTCCGGCCTTCCAGCATCTTGTCTTTTCTGTAGTGCTGTGGTAATGCTGGAGGTGAGAAGAGAAGGTGGTTAGGGTTGTTCCTGAAATCTTGAATCTCTTCCACCTGAGGCAGGTGCCTAGGTCTGTGGGCTGACCAGCTCGTGTGTGCTTAGCTGGTATGTGACCCCAGCATGCAGAGGTGGTTCTCTTCAGTACTATAGTTAGAGCTCTACTTCCTGTATTGATTTTTAAGGTCATTAGGACTTAATCAGCACAGAACATGAGCCTGATATTTCTGTTCAAAGCCTTCTATAGAATCAGAGTACAGATGTTTCCTTTCCCCTTTCATCTGCGCTCACAAAAATAAACTTTTTGATGTTAGAATGGTTCTAGTGTAGGCAAAGAATGCAGGTGCTCACCTGTTTGTTGTTTTTTAAATTGTGCTGCATCACTTAATCATGCCATTATTGGAGGGAATCTTTTTCAAGTGGTTCTAGGTTTAATTCCCATCTCACCTCATATAAGTCAGTTGCTCTATTAATTCAGGAGTCATGATTTTCCTTTCAGAACATGTTTGATATCGCTGACTTCAATGAACTGAAGTCTGATGCTTTTGGGTGAGTACTGAGACCAGGCTCAGTGTATTCTCACTTTCATAAAGTGAGGGCAAAGCTGTATCCTTTGTGTGTAAGTGTTTAGATTTGAGAGCTGGTTGTTACTTCCCAGCTCGGCAAGATACCTCAGTTTATGTCAAGTAAAGTTGTTAAAAGTAATATACAGTTTCTTCTTGATTCTAATCATATCAGTTCATTTGAAAATGACTTTTTTTCTTAAAGTATATTTCAGTCTCTTTATGTGTTAGAAATGGAATTGTGCAAATCTTCATTTCTTTTTCTTCTGGACCCTGTATAGTACCTTACAATAGTGCTGTTCCTGTTAAGGGTTAGGAGGGTAAAGCCTTAATACAGCAGGTTAGATGGTGGTTTGATCTTTTTATTGTAATGGTTTGTATTTAAGTGCTATTATTCAAAAAGAAGCTTAGTACCAACTGCATCATAATTAAAGCAAATGCATATGTTGTCTTTACCTTCAGGCTGTTTGATAAAACATCACCTGTACTGACCTGTGACATGGTTCTCATTGTAGTAAGCTCAGTTGTCAGTCATTCTTCACTCTTCTAGACCAAAACATCTCAATGACACTGTTGAACCAGTATTAGCTTTGTGTTGGTGTGAGAGACTTCAGCTTGTGACTCTTATCAGGCTTTTACCCTTCGTCAGCTGCAGCTTGTAATATTAGAATAGATCTAATCATGGTTCAGGTATGTGTGAAGATTTATTGCTCTGGAAAGAGTGAGAATCTTCTCTTAAATGGGAGGGGCAGATGACAGGTTTTTACAAGGTGAAACTGCATGTTTTAGAGGCTGCTTCTGCTTTTCTAAAGCTCAAGTGGTCATATGAAATGCACATTAATTGTAGCTGTGACATAATTGTCATAATTGACAGTCACCTTCCTTTTAAAAGAAGTCATGAGTACTTTAAGTTCTGGTGATGATATTTCAGACAGATGTGGATATTTTTAATGAAAACTTTCATTTCAAATAATATTCAGAGGGGAAAGCAATCAGCATTTTAAATGCGTGTGAACTTTTGTCATCGCAGACTGGCTCTCATACCTAAGTTAACAGTGTGCAGTGCGAGCATACCCTCAGCTAGTGTATGTGATTCATAGCAATGAAATTGTTGATCCTATCTTCAGTGTGGGATAAGCGGCTGTGAGATCACAGCTGATGCTGACTGTACCCAGAAGAATGGGAATCCGCCCTGGTCAGAAGTTGGAGGGGGAGGAAAAGGCTGCAGGCCTCACTTCAAAGAACTGAAAAGCCAAAAGTCCTTCTCATATTAGTGGCATTATTCAGAATCAGAATATGTATGCTTGGTCTTGTATCAGGCATCTTTTAATCTATTTTACTATCTCCAGTGGTTTTCTGTAGCCTATATCAAAAGGCTTCATGATTCTCGGAGAAAAAGCCTCAACAGAAGTAGATGAAGCAGCTGGACAGATGCACTGTCCAAAGAGATATAGTAAATGCATTTCTTTTGCTACAGCACTTCCTTGTGGAACTGCTTAAAGCAAGCTGGCAGTGTAGTTATAGAATCATAGAATCATTGAGGTTGGAAAAGACCTCTAAGATCATCGAGTCCAACCGTCAACCCAACACCACCACCCACTAAACCATGTCCCTAAGTGCCTCATCTACTTGTCTTTTAAATACCTCCAGGGATGGGGACTCAACCACTTCCCTGGGCAGCCTCTTCCAATGTTTAACCACTCTTTCAGTAAATATGTTTTTCCTTACATCCAATCTAGTTAGGGGCATCATCTTTTGGAGATGGTGAAAGCGTGAGGAAAGGTACTTGGAGGGATGGACAGAAGGAAATAAAATATGTGGGGATCTCGTACTGTTAGTGGGTTTGAGGGATGAAGGGGAGTACTTGCTGTTGGAAAGAATCCACCATGTGAATGCATGTGGAAGACTGAGCCGTGTGGAGGAGGTAATGAGTTAGGTCCCAGCTTATGGAGAGAAGGGTCAGGTGGATACTTAGGATGGGCTTATGTTTCTTCTTTAAGGAACTGTCAGTTCAGTCCATTCTAGAAATGTCTTCTAGACTTTGCAGTTTTTTTAAGTGGGGAAGGAGAATGTACTCTACCTTTGTTATATTTGAATGAACATCGGTTAATCCTTCACTGGTTTCTCTTAGTAATTATACTGCGCTTGCCTATGCTAGATGTGCAGAGCCTTGGCAACGACATGAGGCAGTGTTCAAACAGGAAATATCCTTTTGTTAGTCTTGGCAATGACATGAGGCAGTGTTCAAACAGGAAATATCCTTTTGTTAGTCATGCCAATTGTTGAGGCTCATGCTGAAGCAACTGTGTCCGGAGCGACACACTGGTTCATCTACTGGTAAGTGACAGTGGCATAGTACTGGAGACAAGTAAGGTGAACTTCCATGCCATTTGTGTATTTGTATGCACCAGAAGAATCTGATGGAGTTACCACAAAGAATGTGAGCCAAAGGTACTTTTGTTTTGTAGCAGTCTCTTGGGAGTGAATTTTCCATCACAGTTCAACTGTCTTCTTTCAGAACATCGAGAAATGGGATCTAGACAAGATTCTTGAGGAGCTGGAGCAGCAGAAAGATAACACTCATGCAGAAGTTGCTTTCTCCTCAGCAGATCATGGTAACGCTGCTAAATTAATACCAACTTGGCTGAAAGTGTATAAAAATAAATAAAACTCAGGTTCCCGTGTTTATGTCATTCCCTGCAGCATCATCTTGAATGTTGAAATCATAGTGGGTTTTTTAATGCCTCTGTAAAACACATTTTTAATTAATTAGCTTCCCTCAAGATTTCATCTTGCTTTTGTAGCTTGAAACCAGTGCTTTGTGGCCTGTCATGGCCTAAGAGTGAATCAGACAAGATGGATGAAGGTTTGAAGTAAGTTTGTCAGAGCCAGATGACAATAGTATCTTTATCCTTCCCCTTCTGACAGGCGGTAGAGAAAGGGACAATGTGGAAATGGGGAAAGGATATATTGGGTGATCCCATGGCAGAAGACCACAACTGGTGATTCTTTTTGTTGCTCTTCCACAGAGACTTTCAGGGGTAGGTCTGAAAACCAGCTCATGGAAAAGCTAGAAGAGCTGTGTGCCAGGCAGTCCAGGACAGTGTCTCCATGCTGGAGGTGGCCATCAGCCAAGCTCTCCTCCTCTCAAGAACAGCAAGCAAATAAGTAGGTCCTTTTCTGTCATATACACTAGGTAATCATGACTGCCAGTAGGAATAGCTGGAAACTCATGGTGTTCTATAGGTGCTTTTCTCTGTAGCCTCTGCAGAAAGTTGATAAGTGTAGTTGGAATATGCTACAGGGATGTTAAAGGGAAAAACTAAGACTCGGTCATTCATGTACATTTGATGATAACAGTCAGTATCCTGCCACCTTAGCATTCTCCATCAACCACCACCTTTGTCTAGACCTTACCAGACACTTGGGACAAATGGGAAAGGCAGGAAAACAGGCTAAGCAAATTATCATGGTGACATTTTTTTGTCATCTAGGGTACCAGTTTCTCTTACTGGCACCTCAATTTAGCTAAAGTATACAGGGTGATTTCTTTTTTTTTTGGTAGGTATCAGTGGAAATGTCAGTGCATCTTGGAGGGTTCTGTGTGAAGGAAGTAGACTTCCAGACTGTTCAGAGGGAACAACATCAATGGTGGCAGCACAGAGGAAACAATAGTGAAACAAGCCTGTAAAGGGGAAGGTGCAATGAGGATACTTTTCCAGAGCGGGGAGAGCCATGAAGATGTTTTGCACTTTGTATGCTCTGAAGGATAAAATAGAACTGCCAAAGGAGGCAGAGAGGAAAAAGGGACCTCTCTTTGCTGATTGACACTGGGCTCTTAAAACTTGTAAGCTCTTTGGTACCATAACTGCCTACCTTTGTTCTACAGAACGATTTGACATTGTCAGTTTTTAAGAACTAAATATCCCTCATCATGCTGCCTGTGATCTGTATTCCTCGGGGGAAGCTGAATCTTTGAGTTCAGCTTTGTAAGGTGGTGGATAGTAGGCAGAAGCAGAGTTTGAATCTGTACAGTAGCCAAGCACAAAGCTCCTTTCACAATCCAATTTTGATCATAATCCACACCCTGCAGGACTTCTTGTCTGGATAAGGCAGAGGACATGCTGAAACAGTGTTTTCTATACTTAGGGATGTTGCCTTCCTATCATCTTCACGAAGTTCCCTAAGGATGGACATGATGAGATTACAGTGCCTGCCAGAGCCTGTAACAGTGTACATAGATTTAAGAGACGCTAAACTGCAGAAGTCAGTAACATCTCCTGATGAGAAACAAAGGTAAATTCTGACTTTATTGTTAGTGAGAAGTAAGTAACAAAAAGTAGGAAACTGAAACCTTCTCTCTATATCTCATACTTCTGAAATAACTTTAACTTTAAAAGTGTTCTCTTCTTCCACACCTCTGTGACCTTAGTAGGAAGGCATAGCCCCTACCTGAGCACAGATGTATTTTCAGGAGAGAATAACTTGTCTCAGAACAAGTAAATATGTGGGGATGCAGGCAGCACAGAAAGGACATGCAAATCATCCAGGGAAATAACATTTAGGAAGTTTCCATCTATAAAGGAGTGGGCAGTGACTGCAGAGCAATGGTTGCAGCTGGCTGAGTTGGGCTAGCATTCTGACAGCGCTGTGTACAAAATGGACATCCTTGACTACGTTCCTGGCAAGAAACTGTAGGTGCTGATTTGTCTCCTGTATGATAAGAGGGCCTTATATAGTCAGTTATGGGAGGCCAAATTCTTCTCAATCTGCAACAGATTCTGGCAAACATGTCCTTTCCCCGAGAGCTGATGGTGTCTGAGGTAGCTGTTTGCTCCCTTCTCAGGATGTATATTTGCTGCAGCAAGGGGTTAAAGAAAACAGTCACCAGAAGAAACCCTGTCGTTAATAAACAGCTAATAGTTAATAAACAGCTAACACATCTTGATGTAGTTGCTTGAATTTTTTTTTTGCTAGAGTAATAGTGTAAAGAACTATCCATAACACCTGGAAGTATCATATCTCCCTTTTTCATAATGGTTCTAAATTTGCATCCTAGAAATGTTCAGTTGGAACATTTCTAGTGTTGGCTTTTTGTCAGAGTTAACTAATATGCTCTAATTTGTTTCATAGTGCAAGCGACAGCTCCAGTGAAGAAGAGACAATGACTATTGAGGACCAAGCAGAAAGGAGAATGTAAGATTCTTTACCAGGACCCTAGTTCAAATAATATGATGTTCATTTTTTCTGAAACTAAAATAATTGCCTTAACAGTGATTAGAGTGAGAGCTCGTGTACTGAAATATCTGTTCCTGGTCTTCACAGCAAAAAAGCCCAATAATGAAAGTGCTTCAGTCTGGCCCCAGGAGATCACTCTTCTGTTGCATGGTGAAGATACCAAAGCTAGAAAATAGTTGTTGATCCTTGAGGCAGTATAGCACCTTGTTCCTGTACAGCTGCATGGAAACAGCTCAAAAGACAAATAGAGTAGACCTGGGTGGCTGGGAAACCTGACTCTTTCTCCAGACATGTTTGAGTGACATGAGAACAGTTTTTTTTAAATGACTCAGAAACAAGCTTTGAAAATGTTGTAGGGAGTTGACTCAGACAAACCTTTATTTTTAGAAATAATAAAATAGGCTAGAATGGATGTTGATTTAAAGAGAATATTGAATACATTGTGTGGGCAGGGATGCTCTCAAGTCTCCTTAATTGGGGGGGAGAGGAAGAGGGGAAAGGGGAGAGAGTGTGATGGATGGAATCCTAAACTGTAAATTCTTCAATAGGCGCAGATGCCAGCCTTTTCCTGTTGCTAAACTTGGGGCTTGATTCATACCCATACGTTGTTAGATGTTTTTAATGTGAAGCAGATATGTCAAGCTTAAAACATCTTACATACATCAGACTTCTAAATGTAATCCAGAGCATAAATGTAGTAAGTTCATATTACAGCAGTGCAGAGGACAAGCAGAACATTTGTATTGTTGTGCCAGCCAATTACTTTTTCTTTTAATGGTTTGAAAGAATAAATGATTTGACAAGGAACAGAGCCTCAACACTCAATATAATTTAGAACATCTAATCCAAAGCCAGCATGAAGCAGGGACAAGATGATGGATGATGCTTGGGGAACTCTCCCTGGCAGTGATGCAGATGCAGAAGTTGCATCAGTGTAAATCTGGAGTGATGGAGACCAGAGCTTAGCTGATTGGATTTTGATTCGGTTTAATGTTGCTAAAGAACATACACAAATGAAATGCCTGGCAAATGTTACTCAGTTCTGTTTTGAAATAAGAAAGTCTTATGGTCTCAGCAGGGCAAGATTCTGATCTCATTCACGAGGGGTCAATGCCAGTTTCACTCTTATCTGGATGGAATTATTAAACAGGGCTACCTATTCTGTAGTAGAGTTATTAAACGGCTACATATTCTGTGGTAAATATACCTACGTATTAGGGCCTTGGAGGGTTAGTCGTCTTGATCTCCAGGCACTTAGCCTAGAAAATACGCTGTTGGCTTATCCCTGGAGTGCTCAGGTAGTCAGTGCCATCTCTAGCACTATACCATAGGGCTGCTCTCCAATACACGGCGCTCTCCTAAAATTACCGCTACTTAGGCATACCCCTTAGGAGTCCAGCCATCAGTGTTAAATGTTGATTTGATGGTTCTGGATATGATGGCAGGAGGCATGACATCTTTAAGGAGAAAGAATTGTAAAGCATAGGTTTAATTTAGTTAAGTACAGCAGTATGATGCTGTGTAGTCATACACACCACCTAACTGCATCATTAATATCCAGCTCAAACAATCTGTTACTCAGTCCGTGTACTTTTCAGCTACAGTGTTTTATGTGTTGCCTGTGTGCTGGTGCTTCTATTACCAATAGCTATTACTTGTGTAGATGCCCAGTCCTTGTTTTGAGCTGTCACTCCTCATATGAGAAGCTCCTCAGAGTTTGAATTTGTTCATATAATGCTCTATCTTGATTAAATCAGGTTTTTATTTTCTTTGCAGGAGGAATTGCTCAGGGAAAAGCCTGCTACTGCAACAACTCCGTGCAGCCCAAAAAGAAGCCTCAGAGCTTCTTCATGAAACGTCTACCCCAGCTGAAAAACTTGAAGGCATAAAACAGGATCCAGAAAGTCTGGAAGAGACAGGTTCCTCTAAAATACGTCAAAACCAGTATTTTAAAGTGAGGCAAGAAACAAATAAGGTGATTCCCAGGAAACTGATGAGATTGAAACCAGAGAAAATAAATACCCCCTTGTCAAGCTGTGGGGGCAATGGAGCTGACATAGAAAAAGAAAATAGGATGGAAGTTGAGAAGGTTCAACATTCAGGAAATGCTCCAGAGTCTCCTCTAACTACCACTGAATTGCCAAGGTATCACACCAAAAAAATAGTATCGATTGAGGAAATAGCAGAGTTATTTGGGCCTCTGCCTCCTTGGGCTTAGTTTAATGTAGTGTATTCTGCATAAGGTCTAATTTTAAAGTGAAATCAGGTGGTTGGCTTATGCACCTGCCCAGCTATTTGGGAGAGCTCCATTATACTGACTTTCCAAAGGTTATATTCTGCCTGCTATTTTTAGAGTGAAATTTAACATTTTGACTTTGACATATGAGCCCTTGAAAGAATTAGAATCTGCTTGCTCTAGAGACTTTTACTTTTTCAGTGTTAAACAGTTGCCTATCCTGCCACTTAGACACTTCAGCTACTGTGTACTTGGTTTAAATGGCAGATGGTTGGTTGCAGGTTTTTTCTCTATAGGATTCCTGACATTAAAGCTTGAGGCTTCCATCAGTTCTATAAAACTCCATTTTGTCTACCTGTTAGCCTGCAACATAGATGGCAGACCATGGATTGGCAAGAATCTGGGTTATTATTGTTGAGTAATAGCTCACAACGTTTTCAACTAATTTCAGTTTTCTTTCTTGCTATTCTATTTATTATTGGGGCACCTGGGGCTTGAAGAATTCAGAAGAAATTGAACTCCATATTTGCCATGGAAATGGCAGATGAAATCTTTCTGCAGACATCAAAATATAGAAAGATGGATGGCCTTGGTTCAGAGGAAACTTACCACTGTATTATAGCAGATAGGAAAGGAAACGGAGTTAGACTGAGAATTTTGGTGTGGAGGTGGGGACTGAAACACAAACACGCCTCTGCTTAATGGAGTTCCGGTCTCCAAATCGATTGTCACCACTTATCAGAGGTTTGAGGTCTGCTCCTTTTCTTTGATGGTTTTTTTTTTTGAGAGATGATTTCATCCAATGACAACTTCTTGTGTCCCCCCCGCAAACACCATAAGCGCTTTCTAAATCTATTTTAGCCTTTCATGTCGTGATTCACCCTCAAGTGTGTGGTATAAATATAAGAAAAAAGAAACGCAAACAGATGAACAAGGGTGCTTTTTCTCCCAAGTGAAAAGCTTAAGCGAAGCAGAATCTGTATATTTTTCAGGGCAGAAGAAGGTAAAAGAGAGCTATCCCAAAAGGAAGAACAGATGAAAGAGAGACACAGGAGACAGAGCTTCCAGGAGCAGCTGGAAAGACTGCAGCCTCGGCAGTCAGTTACTGGAAAGCAGCCCATGGCAGAGAAAACCCCTGTTTTGTTCCACATGGTTAGTAGTTCAGTGCAGGACTGTCCCTTTTAGAATGGCTTCCTGGCCAAATGCATATGTGATCCTAGAAGCAAAAAGTAATTTTCATTGCATTATTTAAAACCTCTTTGTTATGGAGCACTGTTACCTGAAGAGATGAGCAGTCCTACAGCTCTTGTCTCACACCAATAGTATTTTTCTCACCTTTCCTGTATGGCGAATGCTCCCCTTACAGCTGCCCACCAAGCTTGAAGTGTTGGGGTATGGCAGGAGTCCTGGCTTGCTGAAGTCAGTGGGCTCAGTGTCATCTACTTCACAGGAGCCAGACTTCCATACGTGATTTTTCATAACTTCTTAGAAAAAGTGAAATATGTTTACTGTCATACTTCTAAAGCAAAGCCTATGCTAAGTCCTGCCTGGTTGTCTGCCCCTAGCAGCTTTATATTTCAGTTTTGTGGGTAGGTTTTGAGGATTGTGGTTTTAGTAATGGGTTTTGCTTTTGGCTGATATCCTGATTAAGGGAGTATGAAATTATCCTGGTTTTTCCCAGAGCCTAATATATGGCTCGGAGGAGAGGGCTGTTTTGCCTCCCGAGAAGATTTGTATACGTAGTCCTAATTCATCCTTGTACTGATTTCACTGAACACAAGGCCAGCTGAGAAGGTAAGAGGAGATGAGAAACTCCAGAATTTGTCCATGGGTCCACCATCGCGATTTATTTGCGTTAATAGCAATAACGAGGCTCTTCTGTCAGTACAAAAGTTGAAAGACCTTACAGCCCTAACTGTAACAGGATGGACTGTTCTGATTTGTTTGTTTTGTAAGCAATTGACTAGTGTATTTCTGCAGATTGAAAGCTCATTTTTAACACTGGAGTAATCACTGATGAGAAGTAAAGGACTAACAAACTGACAGCTGAATTTCCCTCTGTCAGCCTGCTCTGGCAAGGACAGTGCACTGCACAGAGCTGTGTTTTGAAGGTTGCAAGGGTTGTGATTCTAGTCTTCAGGCTTGCTCTTTTCTCAGTCTGCTGGGAGGTACCACCAAACTCCAGTTAGCCCTTATTAAGATGCAGGCACTTACTTGCTCATCAGAAATCTACTTGAGCCTTGCTAACTCATTCCTGACGATGCACCAAGTGATTGCTGAATTGGTCTGTATCTTGGTCATTTCCCATAGCCAATAAAATGAAGATAAGTACAGCTCAGGGGATATCTACACTGTAGACTTGCTGTAACTGAATCACAGTGTAAACATGCTGGTAATAGCTTCAATGATACTACTGCCAGCTAGTCATGGCAGCATGGACACTGGCATAAGCTAACCAGCCCAGGATTTACTCAGCTTCTGATGCCTGTAGAAACAGCAAACTGGTACCTAAACTAACTGACAGCCTGCTTGAGGGAAACCTGCCTGAACTTACAAGGCACTGTTGGTAGGAAAAAAAAATCAGCACAACCCGCAATAACTGTGTTCTGTGAGCAACTTTGCTCTTAGTTCTTCTTCAGAAATATTCATTATTAAAATTAAGAATGAAAAATGTATCAGCATCATCTATCAAATACAACAGTCATTTATAAGATTACTTGAAATTCATCTTGACAGCAGCATTTTTTCTTTGAATTAGGACAGGTTTTTCTTTTCTTTTTTCCTTTGCTGCACATAGGAAGACAGAAAAACTTGAATGTTTTGACATTTAAAAGTAAAGAAGCTGTAATTTGGCAGCTGTGTGTCTCAGTGAAAATATCTAATATCTATATATAAACATGTATATTCAAAGAACAAGCCACGGTGTTTGACAGAGTAGCATGCTTTCAAATTTGTTTTTTAAGTCCTTTGTTTTGGCAATGATAGATGTTCAGATCTGGAACACTTGTCATAGTTTCCAGAATTCCTCTGACCATTTATTATGTACATAAATAATTGAATTGAATAATAATCAGAGGGAAAGTTTAGAAACTGTGCAATTACTGTAACTGAGGTGCTGGGAAAGAAACACAAAGGAAATTTAAAAAGCTGCATTAGGGTTACACTAGAGTTCTTGTCTAAAATTTAAAAGCAGTGAAATTCAGATTTAATGCTGCTGTCTTTTTTTTCTTAACCTAGTTCAGTCAAGCTCTGTACTCAGCTTCACTCTGTGGGAAGCACTCATTTATATGAGAATCAGATTTGGGAAGAACACTTTCAAAACAGTGCAAGTAACTTAGGAGACTCAGAACTAACTTTCACAAGTACTTCAGCATCTAAAGAAGGGGCTGATATCCAGTGGTATTTTCAAGACATGCAAGTACCAAGTTCCCCTGGAAATCAGTGGGTTCGTTCTAAGAATTCTGCCTGTCAGGTCTGTGACTTTTTGGTGTCTGAATACTCTTGCAACCTGGCCCACCTCTTATTTTTAAAAATAGATTCAAGAACCTGATTTTTTTTAAATGATTTTTTTTTTTCCTGCTCCCCTCCACCACCCAAACTTTCAGTGAAACTTAAGACTGACATGAGTTGATCTCTTCTGAAAATGGGCCCCTTAACCACATTTTAACCTTTGGATCTAATTCGGAACTGATTCAAGCATCTACAGTTCTGCTGAAAGCCAGCAGAGTGGGGATCGTGATCCATGCTGTAAGGTCAGGTTGAATTAATGGTTTAGAGTAACATGCATAGGGTTTGTTTCAGTATTTGAGCAGAGTAAGAGTAATTGATAAGGGAGACAAAGAATGCTGTGCAGTATGTAAAACAGGTAAGTGGAGGATGTAAAATGAAATGGGTTTGATCTCATTTCATTCATCTTGCGTATTATGACAGAGTAACTCAGTACTAATGCTGTATTACATTCCCATTAGATGGGATCCAGGTAATAGTTGTTACTTTTGCCAGGCTCAGATATGAGTTTTATGTTGGGGAGCAGCATAAGCAGGTTACTCTGTAAGGGAAGACAAGCCAGGAGCTGCAGGTGACAGCAAGGCAGGCAGGGGCAGAGACCTCACCAGCAAGGAGCGCAGTCCCACAGTACCCAAACAGGAAAAGCAGAGCAGGTCCGTTGAGGGGAACCAGTTGGCAAGTCTGTGGTAATGAGGTAGGTCCAAGATCAAGGCCAGAAAGTCAAGTCAGGGACAGGACTGGGTTCAGTGGCAGTACGCAGGGTCAGCCAGCAGCCCAGTGATCGCCCGGCAAGTCTGTAGTGATGAAGCAGGTCTGAGATCAAGCCACAAAGTCAAATCGGTTCGTTAAGGACAGGGTTCAGATGAGTGAGGTACGTGGCCTGGCAGAGGTATAGCTGCAGCGTCGCTCAGTCAAGGACCAAGGGCAAGTGTCTCAGCTTAAATACAGCTCCCAAGCAAAGGGGTTAGGGCCCAGCAGAGGCTTCACACAGCTCTTTTCACAGCAATCTCATCTGAAGTTGCACGCCTGAGCTTGTGTCAGAACTGGCCTTGAACACAGGCAGCTAAACCACTGCAGGGGGTGGTGCTCGTGGCCCTGATACTTTACATCCAGCTTTGGAATTAATTTAACAGACAGCAAATAGCATTTAGCTTTTATTAAGCTCTTTTATTATTGGGACAAAATAGGTGTTTTCAATAGGGCTTCAGCTTGCTTCTCTCTTTACCTTTATTGCTTTATTGTGATATGGTAGAACAAGATAATGTCATTTGAAAGCTATTAGGAACCACCTTGTTACCAGTACCTTATAAACACTGTTTTATCTACCTTGTACAGCCAAACTGTTTAGAAAATGAATGTGTTGACTCATACTGAGGCGTCTAATTTTTCTTGGCTACACAATCACTTTGGCTAACCTTGTATTAGTAATTCTATTACCACGATCATGATCTTATTGCAGCTTAGCCTTACAGCTGCCTTACAAAACAAAAGCATTCAGGCATGCAAGCGAGTCATTCTGGCTTAACAAATATATTATGCGGGTACTTTCTATTCTAGCTTGTGAACATACTCTATAACCTTTCTGTCAAAATTGGTAGGGTTTTTATATTAATATGCTGTTGACTCAGCTTACTGATGTCAGGTAAAATTCTCAACCAAAAGATTTTCTGCTTGCATTCCCGCAAAGCTAAAATTAACAATATACTATGGTCAAAGTCTTCCTTGCCCTTTTACTGCCTTATTCTCACTTTGATCTGATATTAATTCTATAGGAAAAATCCCTGACAAAATTCCTGGGTCATACTTACCATCAAGAGTAGTGCTGAAGCATTGTGTGTTCAGTTACTGTGACAGCTACCCTGGATTAGCACAGTATGACTGAAAGTAGAGATTGATTTCCAAAACTTGTAGAAATATTTTTAGTTCCATTACTGGTCCCATATGGGTTTTTTATGTAGTAGGTGCCTTGATCTGCACAGTTGTCAGTGAAATGCTTTTGATTCTTTACCTGTCTTACTCAAATAGGTGTCTGTGATTTCCCTTACTATTGTATGGGTGTCTTGATCTTTTTAAGGCAGTAGTGCTGGTATCAACATTGGAATTTGCCTTTTTCTTACATCTTACCTGAGCACAAAGGGTTGTTTGAGGACATTGACTGTGAGTCCCCGGATCCTGACCTAACAGTTTACCAGCTGGACCATACTGCTTGGGCATCTCACCAACTCCATTGTAGAGCTGCTTACATGAACGCACTTAGGTGATGTCCTAAGCAGTATTTAAAAATTCTCCATTTTTATTGCTGGGTAGAAAGTGCATAAAGGAACTGTAAGAAAGTGAAATTCATGTCTCAGCAGAAAGAATGTACGAGGGCCTGATCTACCAGTTATGAAAGGGATAGGTTTTGTGCTAGTTCTGTATGGAAATGCCAATCTATCTCCTACAAAGTGGTGCAATAGACATATTTGGAGAAGTCGAGGAAAACTGTGAAATCTTCTTTCAGTTATAAAGATCTTGTGACACAGTAACTGAATTTTTCTATATCTGTATTACTCCAAAACTGATCTTGTAAGTGTAAATCACCCTGTGACCAAATGTTTTCATTTACGCTGAACCAGAGCAACTGCTGTATTTGCACCTGTGCAAATGTAACTGAACCCAGCATTTAGCCCTTACTATTATTTTACTATAGTTAAAAAAAAATTGTAAATTGCAAAATATTTCCTACACTAAATCTTTTTCTGGCATCAGAGCTGAATTTGGCTTGTGCTTCACTCTAGGTCTTCTCACTCTCTTGTACTGACTCTGGGGTTGCGACCAGTAGTGATGTGCCAAACAGCCAGCAGATGGCCCCTGAATTCATCCCTTTCTTTACAGTGAGGTCTTTAATGAGTTCCTGAAACAAGATTAAAATCTCTTGTACTTAATGAACCTGCTGCCTCAACTCAAGAAGGGCTTAAAAATAAACTAAGGCAATTAGAGACGTAGTTAAATTTAGCATGCAAAAACAGAAGGCCAAGATTCCTGTTTGTACCACCAGTCCAGCACACAGGATTCAGAATAGCATGGAAGTCCCCAAGAAAATGTTTTTCTAGCATAGGCGACTGTTAGCTGGCACAAAGCCTGTATTTCTGGCCTCCTCTTCATCTTCCCACTTGGTACCAGTGAAAGCAAATGGAGAGGGATTTGCTGGCACGGCACTCTATGCTTAGGTTGAGTTTAGCTGGTTTATGGTCTCCTTGGCTGCAGTCAGCAAGCCAGAGGAGCTGAGGCTGCTTCTGCCTCTGCCATGGCCCAGGATGGCACAGATCTAGCCTAAGGATTTGCCTTAATAGCCAAAGCAGAGAATCTAGGCCTTAAATGTCTCTGTTACAAACAACTTCCTTTACACGGGCAGAGTCTGCTTGCTTGCTCTCTGTGTTCTCTGAGTAAGAGATGTTATGGAAGCGTGTGCTTTGGTACTCTTAAGGCACAGATTAAAGCAAGTCAGGAACTTTACAGACTGATGACTCTTCTCAGTAGTTCTGCTCATACAACCAGAGCAGTTAAAAAATGACATGCAGTAATCCTGCTTTAATAACTTGTTGTCTGCTTCAATAGGTTTCTTGGCCAAATTGCTGCATATATGCTCAGAACCAGGAAGCTCACCTTCCGTACTGAATGCAACAGGACTACCAAAAAGCTGTAGAGAAACTTCCATTTAAACTTCTGTGTGGAGACCCAGTCTGATGGTTTCACAGGGGCTCCCACCTTTGTCCAATGCACTTTCCAGCTATGGAATGAATTGAACAGTCAGGTCTTTACAAAGAAATGGCTGCTTTCAGTGCTGGAGTTTGAAATGGCCCCAGGAAAATGTGAAATATTTAATCCTTTATATTCCTTGGCATATCTTGGAAGTGATTAAAATGAGTTTAGGCTTATTCTTGAATGTACTTATGCATGATCTTGACAGATGGGAACATACGTTGCTGTTGCTTAAGGGAAAGGTTAATATAAGTAAAAAGAATATAGTTTCCAGAATTACATGCATGAACTTGCTGTCAGTAGAGGTCCTAAATACTCCTCCATTCACATTAGCAGGATGGTTCAGATTAAACTTGCAGAGAAGACAATAACGTAAAATGTCCATGGGCTAAATTCTATTTCTCATTTAGAAGAGGGCACGAGGACAAAAAAAACCACTTCTGTACCTTTTGTTTCCTCCGGTCTTGCTCTTTGACAGGTCCTGTGTTTGTTGGCAGAAGGAATAGCTTCCATAAGTTTGCAATGTGTATGAACAAGTGCCAGTCACGTTTAATTATATAGAGAAATACTTTCTGCCATGCATCTCTTTCTTGGAATCAGAATAGAATTCACAACTCCTGGCCTTACCTCAGGGCTGTGATCAGTGATGCTATTTGTAGATGAAAGGAGGCTGAATCTGTCCCTCTGTTTTTCAAAGGGGCTGTACAGGCTTGTCTGACACAGCCATGCTACCGTTAAAAAAGCTGTATAATTTAAACTGTATTCCTAGTTTTTTCTCGTGCCTTCTTGTTTAGCATTGACTTAGGTTGGACTACAGTTCCAAATCTTAACACACTGGGGGATAAGCTTGGTCACAACTTGTAAACACATTATTACACAAATAATGCTTCCATAATTATTATTCTTAGTGGCAGGGAATGGAATTCAAGGTTTTATCTGAGATTATGGAGTGGAAGTATCATGCAGTTATTTTTATTTTAAAAACAGAGAGATCTGTCCAGCTATGTGCCAAGCACCTGGAGTTCCCACAAGCTTCAGCAGACATTGTAAGCAGTTAGCAGTTCTCAGAATCGCAAACCCCCCCATATTTACTGCCTTGGAGAATTCACAGGTCTTGAAGGGTTATCTGCATAGTATTTTGTAGCTGGATGCAAGATCACAGAGCCTGCATGACAAACTGGATGCAATCCATTCCTAAACTGGAAGTTGATAGTTTGAAAAGCAAGCCGCTTGAGCTCTGGTAAAACTTCCTGTTGAAGCAGCTGAGCATAGTTTGCACCCACCCCCTCTTTTTTTCTTGGGGGATTTCCATAGAGTATCAGGGGAAATACATGACAAGATAAATAGATTAAAGACTAGGAAAAACAAGGCTTTACTCAAGTTAGTAAGTATATGGTGAATCTCCTGGAGTATCAAACTGGAGCCATTTCAACAGTATTTAAAGCCAGCTAGGAGCATGTGCCAAATACCAGCCTAGTTTTCAGATGGCTGAGGACCAATTCCATGTTCTATCGTAGCATTTCAAAGTGACCGAGTACAATTTCCTTCTCTGCTGTGGGTCTGGAAATCACAGCACATTTTATTTGTGAGGCAGTTTGAAATCATTTGAAGAGCAATGCTATGGAAGATACAGATGCTACTCTTCGGGTTTTGGAGGACATGATACTGTTTCAGGAATGTCAAAGGGAATAGAGATTAATATTGAAAGTTTCTTGATAATCTTACACTGTTCCTCTTCAGAGTGTTTTACAGGCTTTTGATAATTAATCCAGCTAGACAGGGACTAGGATAAGGAAATATTATCCTCACTTTACAGTTTCACAGAGAAATACTCCATTCCAGAGCCAGGACTGAGGCACAAGTTCCTGATTCCCAGTCTTGTGCTCACATGGAATCTGTAAGTAATTAAACTTCTTTTACTTATTTCAGCTGCTTCTCATTAACCAGGAGTGTAAACTCATTAGAGGAGGAACTTTTTGTTACATGTACTCAGAACACCAGCACAATGAGGCTATGAATTGTTCTAAGCCTCTCTAAGTGTTATTGCATGTAAACACCAATCATGGAAAAGGCACTTATCATTTTTAATTATGTCTCGGAAAGAAAACTAAATCAATTAGGATTCAATGTTACTTTGATTTAAATTTCAGTGCAATTTTCAGAGCAGTTCTTTGTTTACCTGAGGAGTTGAGCCTTTGTCAGAGACTTTTTCCCACTTCTAACAAATAAAGAAGAAATTGTTCCTACTTCTATCAAATAAAGAAGCTGCTTGTTACCAGTTATTCGTGCCATTATTTGAATGTTTTTTAGCTGCACTCAGAATTGTTGCTAAATGGCCTCAATTTGCACAATTTTTCTTGAACATATTTGTGTGCAAATGCCCATTTTTCGAACATTTTTGGTTTGTTAACATACTTCACAACCATGTGAATGTTCTGTGTTCTAATCAACATTAGAATTACGTTGGAATTGGTCCTTAGTCATCTTAAAGCTAGGTTGGTATTTGACACATGCTCCTAGCTGGCTTTAAATACTAATTAGAACATTCTATGGCCTAATGAAGTAATTCCAGAGCAATTCTATCAAGGAAGTCACCGTTGCTTTAACTGTACTTGCTTATCAGTGCTGACTGATAGGTATTCTTGTTTCATTCATAGTACTCTGGTCTAGTGAACTCGGACTGACTAGAAAGATATTGTCCAAAAAAGAACACTAGCTGGTTGTGTAGGACTCTCTCATAGTAGTAATGTTCCAGGACAGGACAAAGCAAGAGATCACAGTAAGACACACCAGCATATACAAGAAAGACAGCGTGGCAGGGGCAGTGCTGTGTACTCACATCAGGAGTACTGGCAGGACAAGCAGAAGTATGCAGGTTAGGCCAGGGAGCACACTCTAGGGTACAAGATTCTTCTTACTCAGGAGAAAATGCTTGATGCTGTGGAGTTGTATTTTTCACTGCAGATAGCAGAATAAATGTATGATGAATTTTGGGCCAAAAATACTTTCTGCCTGTGTGGTCCTGAGTGATCACACAGCGTCTCTCTGCTAACATTCTATGGGCCAGATCCTTGACTCTTGCCAGAGAGGTTATGCATATCTTTGATAGCACAGATGAGCTGTTAACTCTAGTGAAGCAGTTGAGAATTCCCTTAATGCAGGCTAAAGCAGAAGTGGCATAGAACAGTGTAATTCACACTACATCCCATCTCTGTTGTCCTCGTTTGCGTTGAGAGGGATTATGGAGAGGATGAAGAGGGATTTTTGTAGAACACTGACTGTCCTCAGCCAGAAATGTAACTGATCCTAGCTATCATCAACTGCCAGTGTTGTGGTGGCCGTAAAGCTACTTTAAATTGCACTTGGGGTTGACCATGCTCAGCTGGCAGCAATGTGAAAAGGTATACAAGGTGAATTTTGCTATCCTTGGTCCTGTGCCGAGCAGAGCTCGGTTCCTTCTGTGCGTCACATCTGAACTGCGCTCCTATATTCGGTAATTTCTGGTGACAAGCTGACGTTTCTCTTTGACACTTGCCCTCTTTATGCTCCAGCAGAGACGCTGTCTAGCTTTAGCACACTCATGCTGCCAGAGATGGAAAAGTGGTTTCTTCTGAATCAGGAGAGGTTATATTCTTCATGTCCAAGACTAAGAATAACTGTCCAGAATAAGAAGATAACTTTCAGCAAAGAAATTTTTTTCTTTTTTTTTTTTTTAACTTAAACTCATACGATATGTAACGCCCTAACTGAATTGGAGAACTACAGAGTTCATAGCAAATAATGCTTCCATTACGCAGCTCTTTGAACTTCTGCAATCTTACTTTGGCAGAGATATCTGCTTTGGAGGATCGTAACTCCTCCATTTTAGCAATCTGACGCTCAGTTCAGATCAGAAAGTTTCAATAACATCTTGCCACCATCATTTTTCAGATCCATAACCTCAGCATGTTTGATACTCAGAAAGCCATTGGTGCTATAGAGAGTGAATCTAGTACAAAAATGCATTAACAGAAAGACTATTCAGACCATTAACATCAATCGTACACTCTGTTTTGTCACTAAATGTTGCCTTCCTAATTACAGTATGTTCTGCCAGTTGCATGCAGGAAATGCAGATACTTTCCCCGTTCTTACCCTTTGCTCCCACTTTGCAATGATAAAGCAGTTCTTTGAATGGTTTCAGGGTTTATTCCACAATTTAATGTGGAATTTCAAATAATCTCACAGATGGCATTGTCATCATTTTTTGTTCCCCACAGAATGAAAATGAACAAACACTTGACATTTCCAATATGTCTTCATCTAATGCAAGAATTTTTAGAAGCCACGAAAGAGTGTTATTTGCTTTGCCTTAGATGGACAGAATTGTTAAATGTGTCCTAACTATCTCCTCTCCTACATTAGCAACATGACTGCGTGGAAAATAGATGTATAACCACATAATCAACATGCTTGTGTTTTGTACTGTGAGTTCTGTCTATAATGAAGCATGAACATGCAATGGTAGAGCTATTTCAGCATAAGAGTATAGAATTTTCATTAGAGAAATTAGCTAGAGCTGCTAAAGTACCTAGAAATCTGCTCACATTTACAAACGTACAGCAGATGCATCATTTGGCAAAAGATTTCTGCAGTCGGTAACTTGCCATTCATCAGGGATTGCCTCTTAAATCTGTGATCCAAGCTAGGGTGCAGATGACATAGAAGGATGAATTTAGACATGGCTGAAAACAATTATTTTGCTTAAGCCTCCAGCCAATGAGAGTAAGATTCTTCCTATTCCTCCCCTTCCCCCTCGCCCCCTCCAGTAAAGACGGAGGAGATTGTGTGAGCATAACATTTTACGTGCGGTGGATGTTTTGATTTAGGTCTTACTATTGTAGAATCTGCTCAACACAGTAGAGAGTGTTTTTTGATTGAATATGATTGAATATGATACCTTGCTTCAGTGTCAGCATCAGTTTAGTATTGGAAAAGGTGCTAGAAGGGAAAATAATGAAGTTTTGTTTACCTGCAAAAGAGAGACTGTATCTATTAAAAAAAAAAAAAAAAATGGCCTCTCCCTGGCCTATCCTTCCACTGGGAGAAACCCTCAGACTGGGTGAGCTGATTCTGCTGGGAAATACGAACTGCTTTCTGGGGTCTGTGTGGCGAAATGAACTTTCCAAACGTGTAATGTAGTGTGGTTCCCAAACAGCAGCTGATAGCAACCGCTCTCACTTGCTATCAGCCTTGTACCTAGCTGGAAACCAGCAGCAAAGTTGTCACCTGGCCCTCTTGGCTCCCGAGCTGCTGCTTGGTCATTCCAGCCTCCAACAGTTTTGATAATGTTTCCTAGTGTTAGGGCAACAGAGCTGTTTGTCCAATCTTGTATGCAGGCGTAGTAAAAGCAGTGCCAACTAGTCTTTTAAAAAACCATCAACAAAAGCATCATTTAACCAATTAGAGCTATTTTATTAGAAACAAAATGACATTAATATTGGCTGACAAACTTGTATCTGCTAAGCTTCGGCTTGCTGTGATCATAAACAGCTCTTTTTTTAAAAAAAAAAGATAATATGGAGGTAAAATGCCACTTTTTTAATGATTGTCTGTATGGATGCCTTCACATTACAGGTTTTTTTTATGAGTAGTGGTTTCCTTTGGGGCTATGCCTCTGTGTGTGTAACTTCAACGCTGCTGTAGCTGAAGGCTAGAATATATGGGTATCCTTATGTTGTCTTGCAATTCCTTTTTCCTCATTTCTTTTTTGGTGTGGATTTGGGGGGAGGTTATTCCTTGGCTGCTTAGTGTGGTGACTGCTTCTACTTGCACTGTCCTTATGTTAGACTGGAGAAAGATGGCCAGAACTGGGGGTGGAGGGGTGGTTGGAAAATTGAGCTGAAGGGCTGTAAGTTGCAATATTATAAACTGTAGTTGCAAAATAAAATAGCAAGCACTTTAGAAATAAGAAATTTTATCTTATTTACTCTATGGTAATTGTTGGCACTTGACTACAATCAGCTGTAAGCCTGTCTGTGATTGACAGCACAATTCTAGCCAGAGCAACCAAAAATAGCCCAGCATTTGAGCAATTTTAGTCTTTTTATAATCTAATACCGTCACAAATAAAAGCCAGTGTAACACACAGGTAAATTGAACTCTCTTCATAGGTAGACTAGGGTAAATTGTGCAATGCTGTGGGGAGGCATACCAAGAAAGAACTGAATGTATCTTACTTCAGCAATTCTTGCCCAGAATTAAATAGGATTAGCTCCTTTTTTTGTTCATTAGCCTCAATATTTCTGAAATGAGTTAAGAAGTTCTACACCTGGTTTCTTGTTGGGGTAGGAGGCTGGCAGAGGGAGGAGAGGGAAGGGCCAACATTGATCAAAACCTCACTCATTCTCAGAAGGAACTTTGCTAAGTAAAATTCTTAGCTGATCTTGGTCAGAAACCCCATTGAGCCTACCCCTGCTGCTGGGCCAAGCAAATTTGGAATAGCTGGAAATTTCCTGCTGAAGCATTAGTAGATACTGGTTTGATCTTTAGCTCGAGTTACCTCCTGTCATTAATCCCCACACCCTTCTTGAAAGAGGAAGAAAGAATCATTTCTCCAATATAAGATATAGAAGGTCATCTTTTCCTGCAAGTCTCCCAGTTTCTTTTAAGGCCTCTTCCTTGGAGAATTACAATGGTAGGGTCAAAGCCCTGATCAATTCTGTTAGCTCCCCAGGACTACAGTAACATTAGTAATGCAGATCTGCAGCATCAGAAACTTTTGCATGGCTATTCTTCCTTTATTACTAATTACAATTTTTATTTAGTACTTGTGCTGTGTCTGTGGTAGATGTTTCGGCACCAAAGCACTGGATGATGCAATAGATCTGCTTGGGGCTTTTTATTAGTATATTTTTGTGGAAACCGTTTTAAGGAATTGTCTATTTTGAGGACAGGCACGGAAGTCAAGCTACATTAACTTGTCAAGTGGATTAGTCATTAAACACCTTTGTGGACATTTTAATTCAGAATTAAAGAAGCTTTAATTGGATTTAACTTACTTTGCTTCCAAAGTAAATTCAGGTAAATCAAATTAAGGTTAATTCAGTGTAAAGGTATGGGCAGACATTATCATTAAGGGCTACCTGGAGCAACTGAAAACATAACTGCTTAGCTGCTCCTCAACACCCTCCTGCTCCCTTTGTGTTCCTGTGGTGTTCCACAACTCAGCTCACAGAAAGGGGTGCTTGCTAGTCTCATACTAAGGTAGGTTATTTCAGATTAATTCTGCTCACCTTAATTAGCAGTTTAGTCTGTTGGCTGATTGCGTTGACATGTACAGGAAATGCAGTCGTGTTGCACTTTGACTCTGCAGTGGGGAGCATAGCCCTTAGCTGATGCTGTAACAAGTAGCTTAGAAAAGTTAACCCCATAAACACCTCCAGCTATTTGCAAAATGAACATGTGTCCATGCCTGTAGAATATATGCACTCAGGATGCCTGGGGGGGTGGACCTGAGGGCTCTTATTAAAGGATCATAACTGTTGAGGAGCAATACTCTTATGTATACTGGAGAATCTTTGCAGTTTTAGGGACTAGCTTCCTAATTTATAAAAGAAATGTCAGGGGCAGCAAGTTGAATATAGATAGGAATAGCGAGCCGGCTAATAATTACAGCTGTGGCTACTCTATCTTTGGAAAAACAAAAGAGATCCCATAAACTATAACTCCCACAGTTCGAGCTTGGGGCTGTTTCTTAAATAACAGGTCTCTTAAAGGAGAGGGAATTTGCATCCTAAATAATCAAGCTTCAGTACTAAAGTGAAGAAAGGAGATGAGTTCACTTAAATGTAACATCATTTACGAATGACATATGTTAGACGAAGCAGAAAATAATGAAAGTTTTGACACTTCTATCAGGCTTGTTTTGAAGCCATTTTACTGATTTAAAAAACCAACACCACCACTGAATCTTAAAGAATGCAGAATAAATTTGATCATACTATTTCCAGCTGTGACCACGTAATCTTCCATTCACCAAGCAGTGTTTGACTAAATGAAGACCCAGGTGACAGCTCTCCACGAAAAACTGAAGTGCTCCAGAAGGTGTCCCTGATATAATGACCTAGCTTTTATGGCTCATGCTTCCTCTTTGAAAAATGCTTGCTAGATATTAATTGCCCCTCGTGTGATGGCAATGAATGTAATTCATTCATGATGATGAATGCAGTTCCAGTAATCCACATGACTTCCATTTTCATACTTTTTTTTGACAGGAAGCTTCTTATTTGCCAGATACTGACACATTGCCTAGACCACACAGTATGAAAAATGAGGTGCTGCTTATGACCACTTGGCTGTCAAGTTGTGGCCAAGTAGCTACAGATCAGTGCGGTGGGCAGGTGCCTAACATGGTGCTGAGAGCAGCCAACATCTACCAGGCCCTTGTGACGTGGCTTCTCTCTCTGGTGAGTACGTGCAGTGACAGTGCACAAAAGAAGGTTCTGCATGATTAGGGCTGTGTTTTGCCCTGCAGTGAATATATAATCCTTCTTGAAATCTCTTTCTTCCAACAGCTATAAAACAGTGGCTGAACAAGGGGGAAATTATGTTCTAACTCACCTTAAAGTCAGTAAATAAAAGTCTTGCTGAAGTCAGTGGGAGCTGGATTGTGCCTGTAGTTTACAAAGAACATGGCACAGAAAGTAAAAAAATTGTTGAGCAAGACATGCAGTAGTCAAAAGTGACTACTGGAAGTAGAGGGCTGTGTAAGTATTATACTTTGTCCCTGGCAAAAGAAGTGAACAGACACAGGTGCCTATTTCTTACCACTTGTTCTAATTAAGAATAGATCCTTTGTGATAGTCAAGAGGGCTATAAACAAGTGGTGGTCTGTTTCATCTTAATTGCCCTTTGAATCACATATTTTTCTCCTCTAAAGAAACCACCATTTCCTCACTCTTCCCATTCATCCCATATTAGCCTCTTCCTCTAGGCAAAAGAGGCAATGCGTATTTTTCCTCCCCACCCCGCACGTTGGCCTCATTCTTTTCCATGGTTAAAGACATTGGCATACCAATAACAATCCATGCACTCAAGGTAGATTTCATCCTGAGCAGACAGCCTGCACAAAGGCTTTTAAATCACTTAAACTCCACTTAAACAGTATTAATTATTAATGATGTTCACACTTCCATTAAAACATTGCTAACATTCCTTAATGTTAGTTTAATGCTAATGAAAATTGCCACTTGAACAGCCCCAGAGTCTGAATCTTCCATTCAGAAACTAGTTAGCTCATGACCAGCTGCAGTGTGGGCTTTCTTCCATTGTGTTATTCCCATTTGAAAAACCTGAGCTCTGACTTGTAGCAGCTCTCTCCAAGCCTGAAAGGGTATCTCAGCTTCCAGGGCTCAGGGTCACTCTGCTGAGACTATAGGGTCAAATGTTGTGATGGACTTTGTGCCCAGTAGAAACTGCGGTAAAATCCACCAGTTTATTTCACGCAAGTTCTCAAACAGCTGTTGGATAGCAATGAAAAAGTCTGCATTTCTTTAATTAAAAAAAGTGGAAAGGTTGAGGCATTTTTAGACCAAATTCTCATCTGGTCATAATCTATGTAATTCTGCTGATTTGCCGGCTTCCTGGCTTGTGTAAATCAGCATATCTTTATTGATTTCATTGGAGATATGCTGATTTCTACCAGTTGAGAACACGATCCTCCAGATGTGAGCATTCCCCTGTGGCAGAGCTGCTACAGAACTTCCCGTGTGAAACCAGTGTTCAAAGCAGTCAAGGACTTGGTAGTGCTATTTCGAGTGATACAGCTGACCTATGCAACAGTTTGAAAATCCACTCAGGCCCTGTGTTGAGAACATATTTCTAAAGGCATTTATCTCACTGTAAACAGTTTTGGTTTATATATGCAGTAAATAGCAAGGCTGTTAATCTGTCTAGAGATTGTGGTGATCGTATAAACCATGAGAACAAGACTTAGGGGTTTCTGTATTCACCAGAATCCTGGGAAGGAATTATAGTCCTGTAATTCAAACTTGCCTGTCTCTTCATCTAGTGTGTGATCTGGTTCAGGCATCTCTGCCTCACATGGCTGCTATTCCTTTCTCTTGGCTTTGCTGGTTGCCTGTGTCTGACTTTCCCATAGCCTTCTGCCTTCTTTCACTGGCTACCCAGGTTTCAGGATGCTTTGCAGCACTACAGTGCCTTCCCAGTCTGTTTCAGGTATCTTTCCCATCTCTTTTCTGCCTTGTAATAAGGTTTTTCATGTATTCTGTGTGCTAAAATGCATCACGTTTCAGCATACTTTGAGCAGCCTTATGAACCAATGAGTGGTCTATCCTACTGGAACTCTCTGGAACTAAACTGATATTTACGATAAAAGATGTCCAGTGTTCATCTTGGGGTTGGCAGAAGTTGCTTTTTACCCTCCTTGTTTTGGATCAGATATGTATGTTGGAAAATAGAATGTTTGCCTCCCACACACGTGTGCGCACAAAAAAAATCCATCAAAAAGAAATCACCTCAATCTAACTAAAAGGTGGATTCACTGGATAGGGATTGATGGGGTTTTGGCTATTAGTGATCACTAATAGAGAAGACAAAGGCTTATTAAAGAAGCCTGCACTAGCTCCTCAGAATGGCATAATCACTTAGCACTGATTTTTGAACTGAGATTGGATTGATCTCATTATCATTAATAAAGGCAGCACACGGTGCCACTGTGACAAGAACATGCAGTGCAGCGTTGACAGGGACTCAGTTCTCATTTCTTGCTAGACTAGGAAACTGATGCAAGTTCTTGCTTTCATACAGTGAAACTGGTGGAAGTTGGAGCTTGCAAGTCCTCATTGAGAAAATAAATCCTATGATTTATCAAAACCTATGTGTTATTCCTATTTAATTTGATCTTTATTGATTTTTCTACTGACTAAACCACAGCTAATCCACTAATCAAGCGAGAGTGCTCCCTGGATTATTGTATATTATGGGGCCCTACTCAAAAGCAACAGAGCAAGATAAAGGGTTATTTTCAGTCTCTAAATACGGCCATCTGAAAATGAAATTATGTTCAAATGGATTTACAGGTGCCTCCTGTGAAAATGAAAGGTGGACCCAAAGCTCCATTCCAGGTAGTAGGGCTGCAGCAGGCCTGGCGAGAGGATGGCTTGGCCCTATATGCTTGTCTGATGCCAGCAGATGAGTCTTCAGCCCAGAACAGCACCAAGATCCAGAAGATAGAAGTGAGTAGCAGCATTTACACTTGCTAGTCATGCACAGCTGCCATAGGCGGTTACCACTGTTCTTGACTAAGGACCAGGCTTGGATATGCCAATTCAAGCTCAAACTTCAGCGAGCCAGGATAGAGCAGCACAAGTGCTGCTCTAAATTAGAATGGGGGAACAGCCCAGTACTGTGGGAACTGAAAGATTGCTTACAGCTAATTGCCAACTCACGCTGTCCTCAGTTATGCTGAATTTAGATTATGTGCAGATGAGAAACCAGCTCTTTATGGCGTAAGTCTTTTGTCTCTGCTGCTCATTAGCTGTTAATACATTTTTGGTGGCTGTAACCCCACAGTGCAGAAATTTGACTGGATTCAGAGGAGACGTATCTTTGGCATGCATTATGGTTTTTGCTCTTGTATTTTATCCATGTGAAAAGTGTGGCCCACGAGGGGGAATATTGTCTTGCTATTTGGCTCCCAGGAGTTGAGGCCTGGAGGCAGGACCTGAGACTCCGTTCCCTCAAGTCTGGTAGACTACAGAGTCTGTGCTGTGCAATAAAACGCCAAGCTGAAAGGTCTAGCACACAAGCTGAAAATCTAGCACATGTAGGTGGCACAGTGTAACATAGGGCATGATATGAGCTTGTGTCCTGAAAACAGCAGAGCTACGAAATAGCAGCTCTGGGTCCTAGTTTGTTGGTTCTGTCTTTTCACAAAGCTAATGTGATACAGATTGGTACTCTGAGCATCTTGTTCTGTTTTCATTTTTGGAGACAGCTTGTTAGGTATTATTGCTACTCTTGCCTGGTATAAATACCTATCCTACCTATGCAGTATAGCTGACTCTTGCTGGAAAATGTACCCAGGTATATCTGGGGAGTAGCGATCCTTGTGTGCCTGAGATCTTCTGTGGGTCACTTGCCTGAATAACTATCCTGGTACTGAATAACCTTTGAGATGCTCTCCCTGCGCTCTGTTGAGGCTGGTGAGTTTCTCTCAGGTGGCTCAAAGCAACACTTGTGGCTTTAGCGAGCTGGTAGTGGATTTTCTACTGTATTTTTGCCTGCCTCACCCCCGGTGATGTTAACAGGAATGTGACAATAGATGTGCTCATTCTCGACACTTCCTCTGTGCTGAAAAGACCCCATGGGACCCAATAGCAGGTGGTCTTAGGGGGGGCCCCAGGTATCTGAGTCACACCTGCTGGACACATCATGTGAAGTTTAAATGGAAGAGGAGGTTTAAACATGTTTTAAAAACATGCTTAAGCTTCCCCCTACTCAGCTGCAGCAAGCATTCTTCACTTGCAGCTGCCTGCCTGTGAGCAGTAAACATTTAATTTCCCATGATGTATCATAAGGCCTGGAGTATGACAGCTGTGGCTCCAGTGCTCCTGCAAGTAAATGACTGATGCTGGTAACAAATGTCATGATTAAAACACTACCAAAAAAACCCCAACCCCAAAACAATAAGCAACCTTTCCGTTAGTGTTTGAGCACCTGTTGTCAGAAGCAGGAGGGCTAATGAGACTAAGCAGCCCGCTAGACTGGACAAGGGCTTAATGTTGATTTCTGTCTAAGGCAACTGAATTCAAAATGTTTGCTCTATGGAGCAAAGAAAATGGAGGAAGAGAGACTGACCTGCCTTCTGTCCACTTGCCTTGTTGCTCTCTGCTGATTTCAGCTGAGGGCTTGGCCAAAGCATCAAAATTATTGAGCACTGAGTATGCTCAAAATATGTATCTAGTGTTACGCAACTGATGAACTTTTGAAGCTGCAGGCTCGGGCTGCTGTGAACGTTTGGTTGGAGCTGGGAAGGGTTGTATCACAAGTTGGTGGAACAAGCCACACAGAGTTTTCAGTCCATATATAAACTGTAAATGCTATTCTTATGCCCCATTTTATTGACGGTGCTGTTGAGTTCAGCTAGTATGCACAGCAGCGAACATACAAGGCATTTGGACAGTGTTCCTCAAAGCAAGACTATGTGTAACTGAGGTTTCCTCTCATTAGAGGCTCTACCGTATGTCTTTGTGGTAACAATGACTTTTGTCAGTTTCGCTTTCCTGAGGCATTTGTGAAGCTGCTGCTTTCCCCGACAGAGATCTAAGCTGATAGGAACACCAAAGGCTTTCAGAAATGTCAGCCACAGGAGAGACAAGGAAAAACAGCAGCAACTAGTCCTATCTTCCCATTCCTGACCCTTGAGCAGCTTCAACTATTGCTGGAGAGAAATGTGGTAGATTTTACTCTTCACACTTAAGTCTTCAGTCTCTCGCCGTAGTGTTAATGTACAGTTTTTTAATGGTTGAATCACATGACAAAATTCTGTCGTGGCACTTATTGGTTCCTGTTCCAGTTGTCTCCTATGGGCACAGAGAGAACCACTTACGAGGCTTACCTCCAAACTATGACTTTCTGCTGCATCTATTTGCTATAAGAATGTAGGGAAATCTTAGTTACTTTTTTTGGATTCTGTAAAAAAGACGTACCAAGTAGTGTAAATGTTAACCAGAAGCATTATGACAAATTGATATTTTAATGTTCTTAATGTGTAGAGTCCAGAGTCCATTTTCAGTGCCAAAGATGGGTATGTACAAGATTACACAACATATTGGGTACAGATTTGTGCCTGCTTGATGCTAGGAGGGAAATGCCCATCTTTCGCTGTATATCTGTACTCGTATCTCATAATAGCAGCAAAATGACAGTTGTCCATTGATTTTCTTCAGACTGTAATATGAATATGATTTTTACAGCAGACATGGGATTGCTAGTCTAAGAGCCTAAGGACCTATCTGTATCAACGAGGCAAGGTTTCACTTTCCCCAGCTTGCCCCCCTGTTAGTTCCCAACCCTGGTGTGATTGAACACGCTGAGCGCGTTTATCAGTCTCGTTGGCTTTGATGTTATTTGATCCTGTGGCTTGTTGCCTGCTATAGGGTCACAGCTCTAATGATGGGGTACAGTTCATCACCGAGAACTGGACCGAGGCAGCCTGTTAGTTTCATGTTACTATAGGTTGTTGCTGGTCTAGTTTGGGTTTTTTTTTCCCGGTTATTATTAATTGGAGCTGAGCTATATTCCAGACCTCTAAGCCATCAACTTTTTAGTTACTGGCCACTTCACTGTCATCTGTGTGTCTTTTATTGTTTGTCACATTTTATTTCTCCATCCCAAGGTCTGATGGTTATGAATACAAATATAAGAGTAGTTTCTCAAGGCAAAAGCTCCTGTTCTTAGCAGATCAATAAGCCTTTTGGCTTATTCAACTAGGATGGCATCTATTCCTATATCAAGTGGTTCTGCTATGTTTCCTCACATTTTTGTCAGTTTTTTGGGGGTTTAGTTTGTTTTTTTCATTTCTATCCTCCTCCAAACAACTGATAGAAGTGAGGCAAATTTGAACATCCCTGCATCACTTTGCTTTCTTGACTTCTTGTCAGAACAAATGCTTATGCTCTCACCTCTTGTAATTCTTGCATGCTGATAGACAAGGTGCAGTTACAAGCATGTCTGATGGGAATTAGATTTGTACAGCATATGCTTTCTAAGAACCTACTAAGCATTCCTGATTAGGCACACTAGCACTGTGCAGAGCAACGTGGTTCTTGCCTGTACACTTTGATCACTTAACAATTCTGTGGTGGCTCAGAAGAGCTCGTGATCTCTGTCATTGGATTTGGGGCTTTTTTGCAGACTTTTCCTGCTTGAGCTCTATTATTCTAGGTGCAATAATAGCTGGTGTAGAGAAGATGCTTTGCATAATTTTTGATTCTGTTAATTTCTAATTGGGTCTCATTGAGGTCACCAGTTTTGTTCTCCCGTCTCCTGGGTCAGGAACCCCGACAGTATCAGGACCTTCAATTCTGTCTTTGGACCTGGGAGTAGAGACTTTGTGGGGTGATATCAGGACCGTGGGAGGAGTGTGCTTTCTGTGGGTGAGGGGACAAGTTTAGAGCTCTGGTTGCAGGGATGCAGGGTGTGATGGTTTGGGAGGCTGAGGGCTGTTACATTAGGGGTTTGGTTTGGAGAATCTGAAGTGCAGCTGTAAGGCAGATGCGTGAAGCATGAGGCTGGGATGGTTGCAGACAGAGAAAGAGCTGCCACAGGTGCATGGTACAGAACAGAAAGTTCCTGAGGCCATCATCAATGCTTTTTAACCATTGACTCTTTGCAGACTAAAGAAGATCTACAAGGAACATCCATTTTTTACCAGGAGATTTCTGCATTTCTAGCCTGTACATGGCTTCCGGATGTTATCTGGTGGAGGGCAGAACTGGCCAATCACTTCCAAAACCAGCTGTGTCCGCTTCTTCCTGAAATTCCCTCTGTCCTGCTTAGTTACGTCACTGCTGTTAATCCTGATCCTCAGGTACTGTACAGAAATGCTTGGACTTCCGGTAATTTTTTTTCTCATTAGGTCCAGTAAAAGTTGTTCTTCCAGTGTTAAAAGGTATTCTCTTTGCTTTAGCTAAGGATTTAAGCAGAGTTTGAAAACAAACGCTTCTAAGCAGTGTAGATTTCCAGCGGAGTGTATGAGATTACAAGGATATAGCACCTCTTAAAATCGAGTGCTTAAAATCACTTGCCTGCCTAGAGACTTCTGCAAGAACATTCACCTCATGCTGTCTATAAGTAGAATGATGATTAACTTTTTCACTTCTGTCAGGTTAGCAAGTGCTCCGTAACAAATATTCAAGTGAATGAAATGTTACAAGAATTCATTATACTTGTTGGGGGAGTTTATTCCTCGAGGGCATCCAACATTGCTTTTAGGCCTTTAACAGCCTATCCTACCTTAGTGCAAATATTTAGACCAGGTTTTCAAAGAAGCACTGAATATGACCTGATTTCCATACCTTTTGAGGGATTGTTTTACTTATTTCTTTCCTATGACATCACCAGCCTTTGGACAATGATGGTCTTTTCCCAATATTACTAAATCAACGAAAACCTTGAGACACAATTCCAGGGAATGGTGAAGACTGCAATTCTGGTTCATAACGAAGTTTAGTTCTGAAAATAAAGTAGCATGAGAACTTTCCTTCAATTTCAACCAGATTTGGGGATTACTATTACTCTGCGAGAATCAATGCCGTGAAAGCTTAGGGGCTTAGCAGTGCAATAAAGGTTTATCCCACTTCTGTGGAGGAAAAGGAGGCTTAATGCTGTTGATTTGCAGTCAGCGTAGCTTTCAAGTAGAAGCAAGTGCTATAAAGCCGTCTGACGTACTTGTAAAAGATAAATCTGCTCTACACTTTTAAGGCATAAAATAAGGCATCATTTAAAAGAGTCAGGGCTTTTATGCAAATCCCTTATTAGGGGAATTATAAATCATTAGAAATTGAACAGCAAGATAGCAGGCACTTTCTGGGGGTGGATCTTTGCCTTGATGCCATAGAAAAACTGGAGTCAATTTAAAGACCACATTCTCTTCCTAAGTTTGAATGTTCTGTGCTGTCCAGGTTCCCAGACCTGAATTACACTGAGGTCACTATGTATCATGGCTTTTTGATAGATGTATCTTGCAGCTAAACAGAAAGGCTGATTTTGCAAAGCAAGCCTCACTGAACCAGGCTCTCGGCAGGGAGCAGCTAACCCTGTTGTCTGCCCCGAAGCTTTACAAAGTGGTACCAACTGAGAATGTTCCCAAATGTCATTAAAATACAACCAAAAAGTGCTGTATAGAAAATTCAATATATTCTTTTAACTTCATTGGTTTGAAGATTTTGTACAAGGCCGTGATCCATGCTTGCTTTTTATACATTTATATTTATTTTGAGGTGGTGTATACAAAACTAAGTAGACCAAAGAACCTGCTACTACATGTTGGAAAAGCATGCAGCAAATACCTATTTTTGCTCCCGGTAGCTTACCGTCTGAGACAAAAATCCTGACAGGTTGATGAAACAAATGGGTAGGTGTGGAGGGAGAGGGAACATCAGGTAAAACTGCTGTCTGCTTGTGTACTGACTAGCTCTGTGTATGACTTCATGAGCAATTGTAGCAGTAATTGTAATAACCTTTAAGCACGTTGTTTGTTAGTGCATGAGCCAATGTCTTGTTTTCAGCCGATTGGTCTAGTGTTTTTTCAGTCTGTTCTGGACCCCAGACAGATTGCTTTTCTCTTGCTATTTTTCTTTGAGGCTCTCTTATTAATGCTATGCATACAGCCTATTAACCTGCAGTAATTCACTTTTGATATGAAGAGTAAACTCACAATGCAGTCATTAAAACCCCAGGTTAGGTTAGGAGTGACATAATCCCTGTGGAAGTTATTAACTGCAATGTCCCTTGTCAGCAAAAAGAGGATTGCTTCATTTTAACATAAAATAGAAGTACTTTCTCCTGTTAAGCCTTAGGATGCAAGCATTAACCTTAGGGATACAGACAACATACGTAGTCAGTGTTGATGCTTCTTTTCCTCTGCCTGTTTGTTCCATTAAGGCACACTGGATTTCTCTTGCTCTCTCTCAGTTGTTCTGGACACGGGGACGTTTGCCCAGAGGGTGCAACCCCTAACGCTCACCATCTTTTTGGTCACCTTCCAGAGCATCTCCTTGAACTCCCAGCCTATACAGGTGCCTGCCATGGCAGAGGAGTCAGGGCATAGCAGTATTGCATGGGTGATCGTGTCAGTGAGGTTTCAAGGAAGAAGGGGAACCTCCATCCCTAAGTCAAGGTGAATGAGATTTTTTTTTTCTTTCAGTTCCAGAAAATTGATTTTGTTGCACCTCCTGGTGATCAGTTCCCTAGTTGCTGCTCCTTTAGTTAGTTTCCCTGCTGACTTCCAGCACAAGGGTTGTGTTTTCTTTCTTGAGACAATAGTACTGATTAAGGGCAGGTCTACACAAAGTTCCCTCCTTGCTTTTCCCTTAAGCAAAGCTCCTTTTTTTATTTTAATGCAGTTTTGCCTAAGCAGAGATAAGAATTCCAGAACTGGGTCCAGGGAGCTAAATTTGCCCTGATGTTGTAACTCAATGCTGCCAAAAACTTCCAACAGCACAGACCGAACTAACAGGAAGTTTGCTGTATGGGAGTGGACTCGCAGAAAGTACAGCAGTTCTTTAACGTGGTATTTCAGACCTTTGGGATTTCCCTGCTAGAGAGTTGATGGCAGCTGTGTTACCAGAGGAGCTCTACATGTACACACATACACAGAAGGTTTGAAAATTGCAAACTTTTTTTCAAAGACTGAAATAACCATGTAGCAGAAAAGCTATGCATTGCTGATGAGATTAAGACATCACTGTTTCATGCTGTGGAAAAGTGGTCCGGATGCATCACTTGTTACTTTGTGCACTTAAGGCACCTAGTTTAGATGTGTGATTGCCCTAACTCTGTGTATAGTCTCTGAAGAGGGAGTGAGAGGCATTTCCAGAGGATCTTTCCAATCTGTGAATCTGTGTTTTAGTGTGGGCTCGACAAGAAGGCTGTGAGCTTTAGAGTTTGAATGCTGTGACATTATTTCATTGACAAGCATCATGGCCTTAGCCCTGCTGAGTGGCTTCAGCATCTTCCACTGTCTTTTACTATAACTTCTTTTAACTTCAATGCTAATTAGAGGTTTGCTCAGAGAACTGCTGCTTAGTACCACATCAGCTTTTCACCCAACTCTCCTGAGGCCCTTGGCAGTGTGGGCATCGCCTTTCACACGTCTCAAACTGTAATAACTGGTGGTATGCTGTGGTTCAGTGCCTCATGGTGTTGGCAACTATGCTGTTTTGATTTTGGGTTATTGTGGCCCCATGTGTTCTCCCTTTCTCCTTTGATGCTCTGTGAGAAGCAGCAAACTAGCAGCTTTAAGCAGTATTTAAGCTAGGCTGTGTAATGTTTTGTGGGTCGCGAGCACAGACTGAGCTACCTGGAGTGCGACGCAATTTGGCCAGCTGTTAGACCTGATCCATATGTTGCTGTAAGCTCTCAGATTTAGTGTATGACTCAGGGCTGTGCTTTCTTCCTCTGAAGCTTCTGCTGAGCCTGATGCCAAAGCTTGAAAGACTTGATTGTTGGGCAGCTGAAATGTGCATTAGGGAGGGATAAAACACCCAGAACAGCATCTCTGCATCTGCTTCCCCAAACCAGAGCCAGCAGGATGTTGAGATTGCAGCACGGCAGGTGCCAGCCCCTAAGACCAGCGGCTTGATGGTCTGAAATCTAGGCTAAAGTTGTAAAACAGGAGGTTCAAAAGGACAGGTTCATCCTGCCCTTTGCTTTCCAAATCTTGCCCGTGTCTTGTCTTTATCTGAGTTGGTGCTAAGGGACAGGTCTCGTGTCTGGCACCCTGAGCCTGCTGTGCAGCCTGATAAAGCTGTATCAACAGCTTTGGCGAGAGCACGTCATCTGACTGATGATTCCACACGGATATGGTTCGTCTGTGGGCGAGACATTTGTCCTGGGGCCTCATCTATATGCATTTATAGAAATTAACCCATAGCTGCAGACACAGAGTAGCTGCATGGCTGTGTCTTCATGAGGCAGAAGGGAGAAGGTGACATCCTGGCCCTAGCTGAGTCCCATTGGAGTTTGTAATTGATTTTAGTGGGGCCAGGAGTTCAGGCTGTCATTGGTATTTGTAACTAAAAACCCCTAACCTTTAAAAGGAGAAAGGACTACAATGATGTCTACCAGAGTTGGCAGAAAGATGAAGGCATAGCTTGGGGAAGAATAAACCATTATAGTTTTTCATTCTTCCTAAAATTTGATAGCTCACATTTAAATTGCGGCCATTGCTAATTATTCCAGAAAAGAGCAGCTTAAAAGAACTATCAAGCTAATGTGCTTAGCCATTAGTATTGCGCATGATGGACAGAAAGGGTGGAAGTTATTGTCTCATCCTTTCTCTTCTGTGTTTTAAGATATCCCTTTCCCTATCCAGAAGGGGGGCAACGGAAAGTGAGGTACATCTTCAAACTGCCTGAAATACAGTCACCAGAATTGTACATCTTCAGTGGCAAAGCTCTTAATTAGCCCCTCTATCCCCAGCCTTTTTGCTGCCTGGGATCTTCCTACTGTGCTTCCACGTTTCCTATACTAAATTCTGTAGCCATCTGAAGTGAGGATGCGCAATGGGGAGGGAAGATGTGCAGGAAACAAATTCAAATTTGTGTTAATCTGCATTCTACAAGGAATACTACACTAATGCATTGGGATTCACGACAGCAGAGAGAGGAGAGAGTTGAGGATAATGCTGCCTAATTCAGGGGCGTGATTCGGTGAATCACATCAGACATGAGCCTTGCCTGTGTGTTAGCGTCGGGGCCTTTGCTAGAGTGAGGTTAGTGCTTCCTCTGCTGCCACTGATGTGGTCAGTGGAGCTGAAGGGGAGAAGTTATATATATACAGAATTTACAGTCTGTCTCTAGAGGTAGTGGAGGATGCAGCATCTTTCTGCAAGGGTTTTGGGTGTTGTCTCATAGTGATAATGGCTGAGCAGATCTTTGCATTGGAAAGTACCTTGCATGTGAGGAGATGAGGTTGTGGAGTACATAGAAATTCTTCCTGCAGTTTCTGTTTTCCTGCTGTGACTGGGAAGCAGTCTAGAAGACTCGTTGCAACTTAAAAGACTCTCTTAGATCATCTGACAGCAAAAGCTATTTCTTTGGTGTAGGAAATGAGAACAGAATACACTGTAAGCAAGAAGAAGAGAGATTGGATTTGGTCATATTTCTGTATGACAGTTAAAGATTCGTGGTTTTGCTGCATGCAGCTCCAGTCTTCTCTAAAATGTGCTTATTCTTGTTTCCGTTCAGTATTTTACAACACGTTTTTGTTCTGCTGTGAATTTCTTTCCCATAACTGTCTGGCTTCATCTTGGTAATATTGTCTGAAACAAAGCAGTAGCTCTGGGTTTCTTTTTAACACTTTTTGAAAAAATGGTGCGCATTCAATCCTAGCTATGGTACAAATTGCTCTTTTCCAGTGTCTTAAGGTAGCAGAAATCATAATTTGTCTCCCAAAATAAATAAGAAAAAGGATAATTGACAAAAAAGAATAACTACAAATGGGAGGTTATGGACATGCCCTCCCTTCCTGCTCTTTCTGGTCACGGCAGTATGGATGAAGAGGATATCGGTGCTGTAAGAAACCCTGCTTTCTTACAGGGGGTGGGGGAGACAGTCATGGAAGTGGTTATGGTTAATGATTCTGGGTTTTGAAGCCTGTCACAGCATAAGTCAAAATATCCCTGGGGCTGCTGTAGCTGCCGTTGGCTGGCTGTAGGGTACCTTTCCTCCCTGGTATAATGCCTTTACCATGAGATGTGAGATTATTACAGTGCTCTGAGTCTGCAGAGCCTTAGAGAAGAAGAAATTTCAGATAGGTATTGAAGGCTGGACTGACTCTTCACCATTCTGCACAGTGCATGGGGAGGGAGTCTCCTCTTCTCCCTGCCAAGAGACAGGTCAGCATTCAGAGATAATGTATCAGCTATCCTGAGAGAGACTTTCTGAACTGCTGTATTTGCACAGAAACTTTACAGCTGCTGTGATGTTGTTGGAGGCATATGAGAGGAACCAGCCCTGAGGTGAAACCAATACAATTCTCACGCCTACCCTCTCTCTCATTGTGGAACATTAAAAGTAGCACCAAAGTAGCATAAAGATAAATAGTGTCAAAATCACCAAAATTATTTCAATAAGAGTGGGGTCATGCAACTGGCTGCGGAGGGTCACTGCATTATATGTCAAATAGGGGTCATCTCAATATTATAACAACTGACTAGATGCAATTCTCTCCTACCTGCATGGAAAGTTGCTTTCTCCCTGTTTTTCCTGTGCATTGCATAGGAAGGCAGTGTCAGGAGTTCTCCTCCACTGGTACATTTTAGCTAGACTGGAAAAAGCAGGGGCTGTTGTGCTGCAGCCATCTATATGTCTTTTCTTACCCATGAGGAAAAGGATTTTCTAGGAGAACTAAGACTTTTCAAGCTTCATTTTCTGTTGCTTTGTGAAATCACATTCAGATTGGCTGCTGTTTTCTAAACAGAGTCTGACAGATCACAGTAACAATTTTCCAGAGGCCTTGATTCCCTTATAGGTGTGGCCAGGTCCCTGCTCTGGTGGGGAGGGGGGCTGACCATGCGGCAGCGTGCCTGGGATCACAGCTGATCCACAGCTTACACCATGGTACTTCCTAAAGGTCAGCTTTTTACCTTGGATTTCCCAACTTGCGTCCTCTTGTGTCCTAACTGGGGCTGGATGATTATAATGAAGGTTTCTATGGAAATGTAGGCTGGAGTTGGTTTGACCACATTTGTCCCTTCTCTTTTCCCTCTTCTTGAAAGTTCGTAGACTTGAGGATTGTTCAAGGAACAGCTTGAACCCCAGAAGACCGGGGTCTTGCTGCATTCCCATTTTATAAGGCTTGTCTGTGCTCACTGCATTGTGCCAGTGTTGCATGCAGGACCTGGCAGCAAACATTGGAAACAGAGAAGATCATCTGTTCCCTTAAATCAACAATTTCTTGCTTTTCCTCTGATGATATTTTCCACAGCAACCAAGTGTAATATCACAAGTGGAGGCTGGTGAATGATGAATTGCAGGACAAAATGGACAAATCCATTGAGAGATGTCAAAACTCTTGGTTTGGTGTAGTTGTGTTGACTGAAACCAGATGAAAAGTGAAATCCCCAGTTCTGCTTTTAGGCAAATATCTCATGAAGCACAGGAAATAGAAGAAGGAGAAAACACAAAAGGTTGCTGAAGCAGAAAGGCACATGTCAGAGGGTTTTTAATATTATTCAAATTAATGTAATTTTCTGATTGTTGTTTTTAAACATTTGTAGAATGATATGAAGTGTCTATCATTTGCCAAGCAGCGCAAAAAAAAAAACTCAGGTGATTACACAATTAAACAGCATTATACGTACCTCATAATCCAGAATGGATGCTTCTTCATGCAGTGTTAGTCCATTTTCTATCCATAATAAAAGTCCTGATGAGACCATGTTGAAATTTAATTCCTTTTTTTCTTTTTTGAAAAGCTCTGTCCACATGAGATTAGAGCAGATTAACGACTGCTGTGGATCAAAGTAGAGTCTTTAAAGGTAGTGAAGCTACTCTGATTCACACCACCTGAGCCTATGTCTCAAAAATGACAGTTGGTTTTTTGTTGGTTTTTTTTTTTTTCCAGTGTTGGAATGAATCCTGCTAAGTGTGAACTCTGCCTAAATGTATTCATATTTCTGGAATGCTCAATTGTGGCATAGCTACGAACATCACTTCTTCCCAAACCAGAACTTGACAAACATGACTTAAAAGCTGCGTTTGTTCCTGGACTATGGCCTTGCTTACTGAGCATGCAGTCACAGCGAATTCTCATGAGTGACACATCCTTAGACTTGCACTTGTACAAGTTGCTTGCTTGGCTGCCCAGAAAACGTATGAGAAACAAAATAAGGTGCTGAGATTGGGAAACACTACACTTCCGTAAAGCTGTGACCTAAATGCCAGAGTCTTTTTGCCTATCCATGAGTATATGGCACAATAAGACTTAGAGATATGTGTCACTTGTGGTGACACGAGCACAGGAGAAATGTCCGATTTTGGTTACAGGCATGTTGAAGTTCATGCAATTCTTTCCCTACCCTTCTGTTTGATTAGTTAATTAGAGCGTTCCTTTTACAAAGCCCTTTTCTGCTGGATGCTCAGCAGAATCACGGAGAATCAAGGTCTCGAGCTGCTCAGCCTGATCCTGCAGTGCCTTTTGCATGCAACTCCTGTTCATGCCAGTGGGTACTCTGCATGTTGGAGGGTCACTGGGTTGGACCCTCGGAACGTTCAGTCTCTCAGGAAGCAGTTGCAGATTCATATTCTTGGGATATCACTTAATTAGAGCTAGTGATATGGTTGTAAGAAAGCAAATGATAGATTAACAGCACTGAACTAATGAGTTTAATCCATTAACATGCATCCTTATGTGCTCTCTAGCCATCAAATACTATTTTTTCCTAGCCCTTTATTTTGAAGGATCAAGATAACATACAGGTAAAAGATGTCCTTTGTGCATTTCAGGCAGTGGAGAAGGTGTTTGTGGTGCCAAATGGATTTTACTGGCAGACAGTTGAAACTGATGAAAAATACTTCCCTAATAGCAGCGACATCAAGGCTTGCAGAGATATAGACACTGAGGTAAAAACAAACAAACAAACCACTCCTTTCTGACTTGTGGGATGATGTGGGAAGTTTGAGAGACGATTAAGCGACCTGGAATATTTCAATCTTGAGGTTTGGTACAAATACTGATCTTGAAGTATTTCTCACTCAGACCTAAATATATCAGCTGAGTATTTTGTGTCATCAGTATTGATGTGCTGATTGCTCTGAGCCACTGAAGATTAAACTATGAAATGTGCGGGTTGAAGAAATTGCTACCAACCAGGTGCAAATCAGTGACAGTAGACAAAACTTTGATAACCCAAAACCACTTGACTGCAAGCCAAAATACAACACAACTTTTTTTAAACTTGTGCCCAGAGACATTAAAAAAAAATTCTGAAGCTTCTGGTACTATCTACCTGACCTACAGTAACTGTGTGTGTGTTGTATGAACAAGAGGGAGGTAGTTCTACTTAGTTTACCCTAGAAGAAGAGAAGGTTAAGGTAACTCAAATTAGCTGATATTTACCCCTGATTAGGAGTGCATATCAAAATGTACTGGACCTCCACCCATGTACGATAACTTGTTAACTATGGTAACTCAACCTTTCTTAGCTCTTGTGCAACACAAAACATAGCATGTTTGATCTGACAGAGTTCAGTTTCCTGTTAGCATTGATTCAGGGAGATGCAGATATATTAAGTTCTTCCTGAACAGGCAGCGAGCCTGACCAGTTGCTGAGAGTGTACCAGGCTTGCTCCTGGAAGATGGTTGAAGTCCACAATTAGGAGCTGAAGATACCTGGCACTTGGTGCAGCCAGGAAATGCCTCATGTCTTCGTTACAGTTCCTCGACTTGCCTGAGGAGTGCTGTTAGTGGGTCTGTACAGACCTTCTCCCAGCAAGGGCAGGGTGCTCTGTAAGGGAAGGCAAGCCAAGAGCTGAGACTGACAGCAAAGCAGGCAGGGCCAGTGACCTCACGGGCAGGGTGCAGTCCCACATTACCCAAGCAAGAAGAGCAGAGCAGGTCCAGCAGCCGTAACCAGGGTCAGCCAAGAGGTCTCAGTGGCAAGGCCAAGCCAGAAAGTCAAGTCAGCGGGTTAGGATAACGGCCAGAATCAGTGACATACGAGACTGGGCCAAGGCATACCTGCAACAAAGCTCAGATGGAGACCAAAGCTAAGCGTCTGGCTCCGAAGCAAAGGGGAGACAGGCAGTTACTGTGGTTTCTCAATGCTGGACGGCTGCATTATCAAAGTTGGCCCTGAGCCCAGGCAGCCGAGCCCCAGGGACTCTTATAGCAGCTACAGAAAAATAATTCCTTACTGGCTGCTGTGAATATTGGGTTAATATCAGGAGAGCTTGAGCTAGACAATCATAAAGAAATAGAGCTTTTATTCCTAATTAGACCACTTTTTTATGATTTGAGTAAATTTATATCTTCATTTATCATGATGGTATAAGCCTCATAATGTGTTTATGGGGGAGTTGCATTTCATTTAAAGTGTCCAATAGCGATGAATTCATTTGGCGTTCACTGCAGCCATAAAGCTTGCTGCTGGGTGTAGCGTTGTGTTGCTTTACATCCCAGAGAACCGTGCACAAATTTGAGGCCAGTACAATCATGCTTGTTTGATCTACAGCTAGACAATTTATTATCCGCGGCACCACACAACTTCCTGTTGTAAAGCACCTGCTTTTTGAAACAATACCTTTCTTCTGATGGGAAAGTAATAGTAATTTGCTTCCCTTTTGGGTATAGACATTCAGTATGTGTTGGTGTATGTCTTCCTACATGCCAGGATGGGCTGAATTGGATTAGTCTGGTAAAGAAGATTTCAAAATGTAAATTTGGGACAGTACCAGTGATGTGTCTGCCTTTTGATATTTTTTTTTAACGTTGATACTGGCACTTCTGTAGGTATAAAGAAACAACCGTTTGGTCTATTATTATTTAACCATCTTTCTGTAGTACGCAAAGTTAAACAGCAGGAGTGATACGCTTCAGTCTCTGCCCCAGAGAACTTGCAGTTTTTTACTAGTAGGTTTATGTGACAAAAGGCACAATTGTATCAGCAGAAATAGATTCAGTCATAATTATCATAGATAGTTATGATTCAATCTGAAGCTAAGAGTCTACTGTGCTGAACTGCATGTAAATAAAATAAAAGAAAGCCTCTTTGTGGCTCTTACAATGTAGATAAAGCATGGGAACTGAAGGTGAGCAGAAGAGATACAGCTGTGTGGTCGTTGAGGGCTTGAAAGCATTTGGCTCATTTCTCCAATGTGCTCTTGCTGTTCAGGTTGCCATGGTATTGCTGTTTGAAACTCTCTTCCAAAGTCCCCTAGCTACCCATCACATGTTGCAGCTGGTATTCAGTTCTGGTCTGGATATTTGTGGACTCCGCCTGCTCTATCCTCAGCAGGATGTGCTGCTCTCTGGCTCAGGTGAGGTCTAGTTTTTCTTCAGAGGTTCCATCATGTGATGATACCGAGGTGAAGGCGAAGATCTGTAAACGTACTAAGGTGAAGAGCGATGTGGTGCTGTGGGCATGGGGGAGAGGGTATCAGATTTACATGCATGTTGCTTTATGAGTTCCTATATCTTTCCCAAAAGAAATTATAAAAGATCTTGGGCTGTTTCTTTCCTTCTATTCCCAGTGTTCAATATCCTTGAGTTGAATTTTTAACCCTGGATACATTTTTGTGTCTCAAACCACTTTAGTTGTTGTGCCTTCGCAGCGATCTTTCCCAGATCTGAGCTTCAGGGTTAGGCTCATGTGAGTTAAATGTACGGAATTAGTTCCCACTGATTTTTCCTGAAGGTTTTAGCTGCAGAAGATCCAGCCTCCCTCTTCCTCAATTCCGCCCATCCCATTGCCTCTGGGACTTCAGAAGCATGGGCAAAAGGAAAGTACTGATCTAGCCATCCTGTAATTGCATTGGCTGATAAGCCATCACCAAGATGTCACATTTGCCAGTAGAAGATGGTCTGAGATGAGAGACCAAGAAGATAAGGCAAAAAAAATTATATGAGTCTCTGAACTCAAATCACCAAGTCTTTAACTTTAGACACCAATGTTTTCAAATATTGGCCTGTACCACTCAAGTCTTCATTTTTTTTCCATTTGTGAAATAGAGATAATGAAGCCTGTCTTAAAGGGTATATGGAATATTATTAGTTGCTAATGCAATATAACCCTAGAGGAACAGGCGTTACATTAACCGCAAAATATAGCCATTGCCTCTGCAGTATATTATGGCTTGTACTTTCTTTTAAGCCAGGAAGTTCTCCTGGAAGGTTTGTGCGTGGCACCATCACGAATACAGGCAATCCATTTCTCTTGGGGAAAGGTATAGGCAGGCTGAGAGTGAGAGAAATGGGTTTCCTTTTCCTCAGGCAGAAGATGAGTGAAGACCAGCTTAATGGGAGAAAAATTCTCCAGTCTCTCTGCTCCGTTTTTACATTTAAAAGCAATAGGAGCAGACTGCCTTAGAAATGGGATTGCGGTTGTCTCAGCGCTGTGCACGTAATACATTCATCCTGATAGCTGGAGAAATGAAGGAGGACTTCAGAAATGAATAAGAAAACCATAAAATCAGCAGTCATTAGGAGATGACAGGCAGCAGATCTGCTTCAGCGCTCTGTGCTGTGCACCATTATTTAGGAACATTTCGTATGAAGAGACAATTCATTTGAGCTGAGAACTGCTATGCAAGTTTGTAAATTAGATTTTCACCCTTAGCTTGAAAACTTTAAAATTATATTTTTAAATATTTACAGCCAGTTTCTCCATTATCTACCTGCTCTGGAGACTTATGTTCTGGCTTCTGATTCTTATGCAACAAATAATGTCATTGAATATGTTTTTAAACCTCAGGGAAGAAAATGACACACCTTGCTTCTTTTTCTAACATCCGCAGTAAGAACTGCAGAGGAGCCAAATTTGCTCTTTTTCTGGGGTTACTTACTGGACCCCAACTATGCTGACAGTAGACATGGAGAAAGGTTTACCAGAGACATAGGGAAGAGTTGTTGCAGGAAATAAGGAAAGTCACAGTTCAAGTCCTGGCAGGGAAATAAGGGTGGCTAATCAAATATTTGCCTGGATATGTCATCTTACAACATAGTACAAAATCTGTATTTGATGCAGAAGGAAATAATCTAGAAAAGAGGTCTACGGATTTCCAGTTTGTGATCCCCTTCCCAGTTTTCCGATATCTAATAAAAATTACAGAAAACATTCCTATCCTCAGGCCCATATTCTTGTCCTGTCTCCCCTTCAATCCCCCCAGCTTTCCTTGCTGGCATGAACAACATACTGTACAAGAAGTTAAAGTGCTGACTTCTAGTGTATCAGCTGCTCCATAGTAACTAACCCTCTGCACACTCCTTTCCACAGCAAATATGAGGCAACCAACTCCTCTTTCTTTAAGAGACTACCTTGAATAATCTCAGATTTACTATTGGGTAAAAATGTGAAGCTGGTTGCCAGCATATCACCCACAGGACAGGTAAACAGTAGGTTACTTTGTCTAAGTCTGGCTATGACAGATCTGAAAGGAGCACTTGATGGAATGAATGACCTCGGGGCGGGTTGGTCCATGTTTTAGTCACACATATGTTTGTCTTTCACAGAAAAGCTGCCACCTTCCTATACTTCAAAGACTGGCAAGGTGCCACCAGTGCTGGCATTAGGCGTGAGAGGGCCTAAAGCACGTAGCGCCTTGCAGAATATCATCGGGCCATCTGACCCACGGCTGGCGAGCATGACGGACTGCAGTTCCCTCAATGCTATCTACTGCAGGAGCCAAGCGGAGCCTCTCGTCTACCTGCCCCACCTGGACAGCCGTGTGCACAGGGAGCTGTGCCTCTGGTTTGGAGGGAGGGCTGCTGATGCAGCACTGCATGCTGGTGTCCTGGATCCAGCTTCCCTATGCAACAACAGAGCAAGGTGATGGCTCTGGATGTTTTTGAACTATGGTTGTTCTCACATGCAAAGTGTGACAAGGAGGCCAGGCAGGCACACAGCTAGCATGCTTTGTCTTTACATATCAGTCTTCTGCTAAAGGTCTCGGTGAACGAGAGTGCAGGGTGGGAGCAATCTGTCTACTTTTATATTTCCAAACCAGTTGCTAGAGTCTGCAAAAGTCCCTCTCTCACAGGACTGTCTCCTCTGCAGCACATAATAGATGTGTCAGGGTGTCAGGTGTGGGACTCTTGCAGTTGCTTCCCATCACTTGTTCCCTGGTAGCTAGGCCTGTAATTCACACACTTGCAGCACCTGCTCTTGGGCCCTCTGTGCCTGAAACATCAGATCAGACTGATTTGAGACCTCTTCCAGCTGTGCCTGGTGCTGGAGAAGGGCTGCAAGTGTGTGCCACTGAGTGGCCCTTTGCTGGAAAGCCTGGTCTAACTTTGCCCTATGTCCCTTCCATATCGACTGATTAGAGATAAGGGGCTTCAGAGGGAAAAGGTTCTTTGGAGGATTGTGACAGAAGTGTGTGAAAATGAAGGGTGGCTTATAAACTTTTAACTCTAGCAAACAGCATGAGAAATGCAATTTAGGAACTGATGGCATAGCAATAGGGTGCCAAAAAGTGCTGGGAACAAGTGACATTCAGGAGTCTGGAATCTCACTCTCAGATGGGTCTGGATATGGCTGCAGAGGGAACTGGGCTTTTAAGCATCTATTAATCCATCATGCAACCTAGACTGTCTGTGCCCTGCTGTGTAGTGCTACAGGGAGGGGGACTACAGCTCCCAAAGACTCACTTAGACTGTCTTGGACACAAATGGATTTACCTAATGGTTTTTTATCTTAAAGTTGCTTGGTTTATAACATTGATGTTAGGCTGCCAGAATGCCTGCTATTGGCCTTACTCAGCAGAGTAGAGGTGCGTGAGGGAAAGGGGTGGGGGACAGGCAGCAAAGTTTCGGTAGCTCTGTGGACATCGGCACTGAGCGGCCCTTGCGCACCATCTGCACCTGCAGAGAGACAGAGGGAAGGCTGGATCAGTAGCCTGGACTCTCTTGCACTCCTTCCCAGCACTCTGTTCCCAAACCCTCTCTGCAGCTTTTCCTTGATGAAGATGAGTACTTTCTGCAGCACAGGACAATCACTTCCCTTCCTCACAATCTTGCAACTTCCTGGACAGAGACTCAAACCTAAGGACACAGGAAGCACATTTAATCCTGTGTGTGTAAATGAAGGGCTCTGCTGCACTCAGAGGTCCCTTTCCTCTGGAGGATCAGAGTAGACTGGCCTGCAGAGGGAAGAAAAGAGGCACTTGTCTTTTTTTGGCTGCTGAAAGACACCCCTGTGGTGGCTTGAAGCATTTGTTTTACAGTGCTTTATCAAAAGATTTGGCTTAGGGCTTCAAGGAATTTCCACCAACCGGGAGAATATCAAACTACATATCCCCTCTCCCTGGCTGTCACGCTTGTCACACAGGCCTGTGTAATCGCATGGGATGCCAGCCTCTACACTGGGGTATTCAGGCCCTGGGCATCTCCTTTTAATGTTGCTGAACTGAATAAATGATGCTGTGGTGAAACTCCCCTGCAGAAAGCTCAGACAAGGCCCTGCCCCTGCAAGTTCTGGACAGGTTTTTAAAGATCCCTTCTGATCCTGGATGCTGGGTGCAGTGTGGCACACTGTGTCAGTGGCAGCAGGCTAGAGGTGAGGTAATCTGCAGTCGTGTTGGTGCTTTCTGCAGAGTGACAAAGTGCACCCATGTAGAATTAATCTGATGCTTGTGGAGGGACTATGTGTCAGAGTTCTGTTCTGCTTGGCCATGAACAGTGACTCTCATCATTTTTACTTTTAAGATTTGAAAAAAAATCAATTTAGTGAAGTTTCATTCTCTTTATTTATTTGTTTATTTTTCTCAGGGATGCTTTTTTCCTCTTACAAAGGTGATGGATTCTGCTCCTCTGGTATAACTTAGCCAGTCCAGAGTGGCGCTACGTTCTAAATAATGCACTTGTCTTTCTCCTAATGCTGGTAATTTGGTCCATTGGGAGAGAAGAATACAAACTGCAACTCGGATTGCAGTTTTCAGATTATACTTGCAAATGCTGTGGTCTCCTGGAAGCGAACAAGCGGATGTATTCCAGCCAACTCAGTGGTGGCAGGGGCTGAGGCAGGCAGGTTTGCCTGAGCAGCCTGCACTTCACAGACCTAGCCAAACTGTTTCGCCGACTGCAGTTTGAGTTGCTTCCAGTCCCTGGCTTTCAGAACCAGACCTTATGTTCACCGTGCTGTGATTTGGTCCTTTTGGGTATGCTGGAATGTTGTAGAGGTTTCACTGCCATGAACATCTCTGACAGACTTGATTGTGCTTGTTGCCCAACATGAACCTTTAAAACGGGTTAAGCTCTGGCTAAAGAACCAGAAGTGAATAGCAACTATGATGTATTTGTGGGTAGGAAAAGCTCTGGTAATACAGCCTGACATATTTCTTGATTCCCAGATTTCCTTGCCAAGTTGGCTACTTTGCATTAGCTACTTTTAATTGAACACAGAGAGCCTCAGGGGGAGTAATACAAAGAGATGTTCAGTCAGAGAGACCTTGACGCAGCTCATGTCGCGGACAAGGGATTGAAATGGCTTTTCCAGTAAAGTAGTTTTACCAGAGAAGCTTCTGTGGCCCTGGGTTTGTTGCAGAAGGTAGGTTTGAGTCAGAACCTGGCGTAACAGCTTTTAATATTTATTGTTTTTCTTTAGTTCTCAGAGTCCTTCATCAACTAGGGCAGAAGCAGATGAAGAAAAGGTTGATCTCCAGGGCATGGTGCTGCTTCGACCTCCAGCAATGCTTGTCTCGACTACCAAAGGTCAGCGTTAGGGAATGAATCTTGAGGTTTTATGGTTCTCCTTCACTGACAGTATTACCTTACTCCAGCCCACCCATTTCAGGAAATTCTGCCTCCCTGGATTTCTCAGTGCTGTGACCTGGCCAGCTCTAGAGCCAGGAATGAATTTCTAGTGAAACACTGTTGCCTAAAATGAAGTGACGGAGGAATGTTATCACCTCATCCTCCTCATAGGAGTAGCTGCTAGAGTCCTGTAGGCTGCTTAGGTTTCACTGAAGGGTAAAAAAAATTAAAAACAAAAAAACACCCCAGAGGAAATCTCTGCACATAGGGGCCTGTTCATCAAAGAAACAGTCACGTGAAGACCTAACGGTGTCCTTAAACTGCATGTTTATCTGATTAGAGATCATCTACCTCTACTGGTGAAGAGCTGAATATCATCATCGTGGGTATGAAATGGTTAAGATTTCATTCGGGGCAGGACCGACCACACAATCAGAAAAGAAAGCACTTCATGGGGCTAATATTAACTGGCTATCACCTGGCTCCACCCAAATCCCCCTTTTCCCTTTGTAGGAATAGTCTTCCAGGTTCTGAATTCATACCTAACTAGCAGCAAGCTTGCTGTGTTCAAGGGAAACCTGCCAGGGCATGCAGACCTTATAACGGGCTAAGAAGGGTCTGTATGGTATAGGGGTGTCTGCTGTAGGAGGCCAACGTGCTGACAACCTTCTGTAGTGGGGCCTGGCACAGCAGATCTCAGGCTCAAGTGATTTTTAGACAATGCTATTAGAGCATTGCTATCTGATTTCTACTCCCACAATTGAAGATAGTTTCAAAGGAAAAAAACCTGAGGGGTGTGGAAGCTCAGCAGCTGTTGGGGAGAAGATGGCAGAAGGAAAGCAGGGTTGTACTGACATAGAAAGAAGGCATGGAAAATTATATTGCCAAAGGAAAGAACGTATGAGAAAAGAATGAAAGCATAAGCCAAAAAGATGAAAGGAGCGGAAACTGACAGAGAGGGTGACAGAAAATGGGGAAGGGAGAAAGAAGAGGGGAAAAAAAAGAAAGTCTCACCTTTGAGATACACTCTTTCGTATAACTGGGCATGTTAACTCAAGCAGCTTGGCAGACAGCCATTGGCTCTGTGTTATTTGGGATTGGTATTGATGGCAGCTGGTTGCTGCTGATAGAATGAGTCACATTTTCTGCCTCCCCTTCCTTTTATGGCCATTAATGATTCACATTTGATGTGGGCTGCTGAGTTACACCACACCACGTTCCATCTGTATTTGGGCTCAGGAAGTCACTTTCAAGCTTTGCTCCTCGGATAGATAACTGTATCATGACTCTCAGAAGAGAAGCTGAAAATCTGGTCTGGGAGCAGACGCCCTATGGGGTTTTAAGGAAAGGAAGCATTCACTGACTTCTTCCCTCAGGTCTCTAGCAGCTTCTCTTGGAGAGAGGAAGATATACCCATGCAGAGCATGCAGAACAAATACACTGCTGCTCCCACCAGGTATATCTTGCCCCTTCTCAGTAATCAAAGTTTTACTGACCCTAGCAGGTATTCTTGTTGATTTGGGATACGTGTATATGAAAAATGTTTTTTTAAAAGTGTTATCAACTAGAGAAGAACCAAAATCTTATCACTTGCAACCCTAAATTTTGACAGTTCACATATAATGAATGTGGCACTAATGTCAGTCTGGCTCAAAGCCTGCAAAATTAAAGCCATAAAGCCAAATAGAAATTTTAGGCAAAGAAACACTCTGCCTGTCCCATCCTTAGTAATAAACACAAGCTTTCCCTTGTTTTATTGCTGTTGCTTTGAACTACCAGGCTGAGCCTTGGTCAGATTCCATATCTATCTATGGATAGATATCCATATCATGAAGTCTAGAACTAAAAGAAACATTCACTGCTGATAGTCCTACCCCCCCAAAAAAGTGTAATTGGAACACAGAGACTAAAATACTTCCAACCCCATTATATCATTCGGTTAGAGCTAAGAGAAATTCATGGGGCAGTGTAGAGGAAACCCATGTAGAAGTGATACTGAGGATTTGTCTTCAGAGCTTGCTCTCGGCAGGTTATGGAGATCTGAATGTACATCGTGTACAGAAAAAAAAGCTATATTAGGACTAGGAGAGTGTAATAATGAAGGTGATGGTAAAAGCAGAGACCCAAGATAAGATTAGAACAAAGCAAAGACCTCAGATAGATCAGAGGCTTCAGGGAAAAGTCTTGAGCTTGTCCTGTAGCACCTAAGATGGGGCTTAGACACTGCTCAGGAGGTCTTGTAGGCTCTTTCTCCAGAGCTTGCTCATAGCACATGTTGCCACCCTGTTGGCAGTGAGTTTGGTGGTGTTCTTAGAAAACAGGAGTCTAAAAACCCAGGGTTCTAACCCAATGTAAATTCCAGTTGCTTCTACAACCTTATCTACTGGGTTGAGGGATACAAGGAGAGCACGAGCAGCCAGACCTAATAGATGCGAGTCAGGTAGGAGAGAGCAGGCTGATACCATTATCATGATAGCCAAGGACAGGAACCTGTGAAACCACAGATGGTACCAAACCAGAGTGAGGTGAGGTCGTGACCACAGGCCGGTCCAAAGATTCAGGAGCCCGTGCCACAGGGCAAGCTCTGGGATGAAGGTTAAAGGCAGGACTAAAGAAGGGACAAGAGGAAGTAGAAGGTCCTGCTGAACGAGACTGTAGAAGCTAGCTACAGGCTAGGACCAGCAATAACAGCAGAGAGGAATGGCTGGAGTTGCTTCATGCACTTTATAGTGGACAAATCGCCAGTTGGTCTTGTTGACCTTATTTAGTTAACTCATCAGTGTAGCCAGGCTTATCAGGTCCTTAGTCCTTGAGGGAACTGACTGCTGTTGGATTGCCAGCTGTAAGCGTAACAGCTCAAACACAGCCTGGCAGGGGCTGACGCACAGCTAGCACGTGAACTGAGAGCATAGATACCTCAAAGATAGATTAATAGCTCGTAGATAGCTAGATAGAACTGATGAGACAGACTATCTGGGGTAGATGATTCATAAAGATATCACCGATGATGCCATAAGCTTTTCCGTTCTAGGTTGGCCTCTGATAGCAGTCACTATGAGCTGGATAGGGCAAATAAACCGTAAAATACAATGTCACCATTTGGGATGCGCTTCAAGTTGGAACTAGCCACTGTTAGAGTTGCCTTGCATTGATACCACAGCTTCTGTGAAAATAATATGCTGCTTTTCTCACCCTCTTTTTGATCTAGGGGACATCATTTTGATGGTGTCACCTGTGGTATCTCCTCATGCATACGGTAACGTGATTTCGGTCTGTACTCATCGGGGGTTTGTTCTGCAAGGAATCAGACAGCTGCAGCTTTCACCCAAGCAAGCCATTGTGCTGAGCATGACAACAAGTCAGGTACCAGACAGAACGCACAGCTGAGTTGTATACCTTGGGTTACCAGTTGTTCTGAAACTAATTATGCTGTGAGCTTATGGATGTGTGAGCCGACACTCCTCTAGTAAGTGTTCTCAAGGACACTCATTCTCTCTTTACTAGCTAGCCAGCACTTATGTTCTCTGTATTCCTGTGAATGGTACTCTGGTTGCTTTCAGTGGTGTTTTTTTCTTTAGTAGGAAAATCCCACCAGGCCTCAGCCTCTCACTGAGAACAGAAGTGTAAATTCATAATCGGGCCTCCTCCTACTAAGGCAAACATGAATTTTACCATTGATCTCAAAATAAGCAAGAGCAGGCAGTAGCCACATAAACCAAAATAACAATTTCTGATCTGCAAACGTGTATTCAGGAGAACAGTCTTCCTCTAACAGACTGATGTTTGATTATATACTTCACAGTCCCTCTGGGACTGCATATCACCTTTCAGCATGAAGTCCCCTACTTTAGTGTATTCCAGATGGGTTGCAAAAAGAGCTTTCCTATTGTCAAAAATAACAACTTGTTTTTTCTTTTTCTCTGAAGATCTGTCTAACATGATGATAGATTTGAGTTAGAGTGCAGCTGGCATTTTGACAAGTCAGCCTAAGGAAGCAGCAATAATCATAAATGCAAGATTTCAGTCAAACTTAGATATGCAAGAAGTCCAGTTCTGCGCTTCTTACACAATAACTCACCCAGGAATCATATGACACTTTCTCTTACAAAGGAGTGGAGCCCTTAATTTAAATTGTCATGCTTAGGATTGTTTGCTATGTCAATCAGGAAATGCATCATTTTGCAAATTAAACTGTGTACAAAGCCCCTCTTTTCTGCTTGTTCTGTGATCAAGCCTGAGGAATAACACTTTCCCTGCCCATAACATTTTGTAGAATAAACATAACTTATTTATGGAATACTACAGCCCAAATAGCCAAATATTTGGAGCATAGTCCTAAACGGCCACTTAAGAAGTTATCAGCAGCAACTATTGCTTCAATGTGCTGTTTGGAGCTAAATGTTTCTGAAAAATCATCCCTTCATTTGGGACTCAAGATCATTTTTGCATGAGTGACTTAGGATGGTACCAGATATCAGCTGAGTTATAACTGTGGTGGTTTTAGTCCAGCACAGTTGCAGGGCAGAACGATTTTACGTTAAGCCTCTTCCCTGAGGTTTAAATTAAGTTCCTGTGTCTCATGAATAGATGATGCATGAACACCCAGTTACTGGAAGCTACTATGGCTCAGCTGGTGTATCTTGTTATGCCATTGTAACTTAACTATTTGCTTGAGCCCTATAGTGATTACATATGGATTTAGTAGTCAAATCTCACCCTCATTATTTCAGATTGCTGTATTTTGCCCTAGCAAGATTTCAAGTTCACCTGATACCAGTTCTGCAAGAGGAGAGCTCTCTGCTGAACCACGCATGCACTGTCTCATTTTGTTGCTGAGAAAGGAGAATGCTAGTTATCACATTCCCGCATTGGTAAAAGGTAATGTTTTCACTGCTCAACAACCTCAGAAAAGAAGGTTTGCATTTCAGTGCGTGAGCTAAACGTTAACAGTTTAACCACAGCTGTTACATTGCAGGAAAGATTTATTGAGAATAACAGGGCCTGATAGTTTTGCTGTATGTATCTTCAGACCCACGTGTAAATCAGTCACTACTACATATCCAACAGAACAGGTTGATCTTTGTCAGTTGTTTGATCTTTAGCACTGGAGTCCTCTTGAACTTAGAATCATTGAGTAATTCATGTTGGGAGGGACCTCAGAAGGTCTCTCGCCCAATGTCCTGCTCAACACAGCATCAGCAATGAATTGAGATCAGGTTGCTCAGAGCTTTTTTCAGTCAGGTCTTGAAAATCTGCAAGGATGGAGATTTCCCTGCCTCTCTGGGTCTTTGTTCCAATGCTTGACCGTCCTTATGGGGAACTGGTTTTCCTTTATGTCAAGTTGGAACCTCCTCTGTTTGAATTTGTGAACCTTGTCTCTTGGCTTCCCACTGTACACCTCCATAATGGGCCTGGCTTCATCATCTCAGTAACCTCCTCTTAGGTATTCTTATTGCACGGAGAGGTAGGGTAGCAAAAATATGTATGTGCCACTGAGCCTGAGGATAGCATCTGATCCTATCAACCTCAGCCCTGAGTTCTGCATACCTGTGACTTCCAAGCATCTGAACTGTAACTCATTTTATATGTAGCGACTGCCAAAAAACAGACAAGTTGCTGTCCCAAATCTTCTTACTTGAGTCAGACTCTATTCTGAGGCTCTGGTTCAGGAAAAGCGTTATTTGGTTTTCTTAAGGATGAGCTGACATTGGTCTCAAGTGGGGAAGATCACAAGCAACAACAGTGATCAGCAGGGAACAAAGAACCTGCCCTGACTGCTTCTTCCTGCTCTGGCAGTGGGCGTGTTGCCTGTGGCAAGAGAGTCCATTCCTGCATCTGTTTTCCTGCAACCTCCCCTTCAGACAGCATCGCTAAGAGAAGAGGATCACTGTTGCTGACCCCTCCATTAACACCACCCCAAATAGCTCATGATGGAGACATTCATCCACTGCCCGATTGCTTCCTTTAGTCCATCCACAGTAGAAAAGAACATTGAGAGGTTTGGAAAAAAAATGACAATTCAAAAAGTCCTCTGCTTTTTCTCCTGAGGCTATCACAGAATGTTCTGAAAACACGTACAGACACAGTGGATTAATCATGGCAGACTAATTACAGCACCGTGTCACCTGCTGCCTGTAGACCCAAGGAAAGTTGCTCATTAAAGAAGAACAGTTTCTGCTGCTTTTCTCGCAGAGTGCCACAGATGATGTTTACAGTGTTCATGCTTTGCACGGGGACATTTCCACTAGAAATATATAGGTGGACACTGGAACAAAGGGTATTCCAGAAAGGTAAAATATTTTCCCTCATTGTAGAGAACTCTCTTTTTTTGTTGCTGTGTTTGTAGACAGAATTTGCGAATGCCTCTTTCCATGTGTTCTGTGATTGCTTCAGAGCTGATCCAGAGAGATACCTCATTCCATATTCCGGAGCCCTGGAGAGGGGAAGCTGACATTCTTGCCACATAAGCTTTGGTCTGGCCTCTGGAAAGTGTAGAATAGCACTGGGATTTGAGTAGGGTAAATACCACACTAAAAAGTTTTGCATTTGTAATCAATACCCCTGAAAAGCAGTTACCCCTTCAAGGTCTTGAACACTGTTCAATTTTCAAGCAAGGAAAAATTCAACAATCATTCATGAAATAGAGCAGGTAGGTGTCTTTGGGTAATGGATCTCTGTCTTGAGGATCAAACGCGTAAACTTTTGTCCAAGCTTTACTTTTTGCCATGCATTGAGTTTGAATAAACAGCAGGTAATGCTGCTGTGGCAGTGATGGCACGTTTTTTGGTTACTCATGCCACCTGAATTTTGAAAAGCAGATAGGTGATTGTCAGTGGTACAGGCTCAAATCTCTTGTCAGTGCCACGTTTGACGTCTGAGGTTTGCATCAGCCTCTAGCACTAATAGTCCATTTCCCATGCTACACTACAGTAAATTTTTGACAGCAATCAAATGTATATGAAGTAATTTAAAAAATAACAAGCCTTTAAAACTGTGGTCTGAAATATTACTACAGAAGGCTGAACCAATTGTTGTGGAAGTGTACCGTATGCCAGTGCCTTAATGCACTGCCTGTGCATAGCCCAGCCTTTTGGAGGAAGAATGGGAACTGAGAGATTGCTAGTTTCAAGCACTTAGCGTCTGTAAAAGTGGCATTTCCAGATTGGGACTTACATGAGCAGAACGGGATGTTTCTGTTCAGGTCTGTAACCTAGCAACGCCTCTGTGGCCACATGGTGCTGTGTAGGATGCAGGACACTGGCCTCGCTGCTCACCTTGAGGGCCTGCACTCAAGCACTAGGCTCAAGATTTGTGACTTCCCTTCCTTGTGGACACCAACTTATTTAAGACGCTAAAATTCAAGAGCTATGTAGCATCTTCTATGCCTATGTTCCACATTTCAGTTCACAGCAGGAGTTAGAAGGTAATAGAAACAACTGGGCTGCTGGTCACAAAGCAGAGCTGTCTCCAGAGAAAGCTGTGGCCAAGCCTCAATTTTCAACAGCTACTTGTCCCACTGTAAGTGAATATGATTTTGGGGAGACAGTGTGATTAAGTTGCATTTCGTGTCTCTTAGGTAAGCTCAGCATGGCCCACATTAATGTCTCTGTAATGGGACTGTGGTCAGATGAATCAAAACATTTGATAAGAAGAGTGTTTTCATGTCAGACTGCGTCACAGAGTTCTGTATTCCTCACGTTTTCTTTTGTTCTGTGCATAGGAGTGATGAATGAACTGGCAAAGCAAGGCCTCCTTGGCAATGGGCAGAGCAACCTGCCTGCCGCTGCTGGGCTGGACCCCTCCGTGTGTTTTCATGTGGCTCCTTACACCGAGACCTTGCTGCAGACACTGGGTAGGTCAAAGCTATGGGAAATGGATTGTTCTGGCTTTTACAAGGTCTGACAACCTTCTTAGGGGATTTTCCTACTTTACTCAGATGTTCTTATTTTCAGCTTATACAGTTGAGTTCACTTCAGTAACTCATTCATTCAAAGCTGGGAAATTGATAGGACTTGAAAAAGCAAGTAAATGTGTTTTCACATTCACTATGACTCAAATGGGTAGGAGAGTCTTAAACCTACTAGTTCTATACACTTGGAGGTCATGGTAATCAGATGTTTAGTTCACTGACTACAAGGTAGTGTTTTCTTACGTACTCAGGAGGTTAACATAGTTTTATTTAACTAGTTAAATTATTTTAAATGTTGGATATCAGGATTTTTAAATGAAGTATATTGCTCTCCAAAACCAAATTCACACTAAATTATAAGGAAAAATAATAATCAAATGCATGTCATTCACCATTTTGTAGCATGATGAAATGTTAAGATGTAGGAATAACTAAGCAAATAAGTGTTAAACTATACAATTGCTTAAATAATCATGTAGTGAAACAGCATGGAATCAAACATAGATTTCTGATGGGCCAGGGATTCTGCAGGCTATACTGTTCCAGATAGGACCGTGGATATATGCATGGTATTATAACAGTCCCCTATTTAGCCCTCAATTGTATGCTGTGTAATCTCCTAGAAAGCAAACTGAAGTATCAATTTAATGTGAAGTCAGTCATTAGTTATCAACCTGAAATTGATGCCTTAAATCGTTTTGGTATAAATCTACCAACTCTGCTTAATGGTATGAATAAGGATATCAAAATTGGGATTGAATATATTTGCTTTACATGGCAAAAGTAATTCCAGTTAGGGAGTGTGACTAATTAGTAAGGGTTCACTGTGATACTGTTCCTCATGCATGATTCTTTTTCTGGCCATGCTGAGCTGCAGTGTGAGGAGCAGTATCACAGTGAGGCACTGGCCTTTGCTCAATCAAGAATTAGTCAATTCCTTCACACTGAAAAAGATGTAAGATTTGTTTTCGTGGGGTAACTAGTTTTATTTTGATGATCTCCCTGGCTAGGAGGAAATCTCAGTGCAGTGCCAGACCCCCGTAACATTCCTCTGGATCTTTTTTGCAATCGAACCTACGCTTCTGAGCCTGAAATGGAGCAAGTTGTCATGCTGACGCTGGTCGGAGTGGACGCTATGAAGAGTGCTGGAGGGCTCCTTCACCAGATTCTTCTTCCCGGGCACAGTAATCAATCTCAGAGTGCAGGTGATCCCAGCTCTTGGGGAGGGCAGCAGAAGTTGGTCAGGAAAGTTTACACTGTCTAGCTATTTTTGTTATAGCAGGAACATTATGAAAAATGTGGTGAAAAGGGGCTTCAGGAAGGAGGACAGGTTTCTTTGCTTACCTGCCTAAAGAACTGAAGAATTTATCATAGCTAGTTAGTCATGGGCAAGGCCACTTTTCATATTGCAAACAGCTCAGGTGGGCATAATTTTCTTCAGAGAGTGTCAAATTAGTTCAAAGATGTGCTTAGGCTTACTAAGCCTCTTATGTAATCCAGAGCATTGTGTCTTTCTCTACGTACTGGGAGATAAAGCAGCTGTGTAATTGGGGCACAGCAACAGGAATTCAGAAATCACAAACTCTATTCTGTCCACTGACATCCTTTGTGATCAGAAGCAAGACACTTCGCCACTTCATGCTTTGTTTCCTCATGCGCACAGGAGGAATAACGACACTATCCCTCGCGTTAAATGCTTACGAATGCATGAAGACTGCTGTCAAGTGCTAAGCAGGATGATGATTTTCTATAATTTCATGATACAGATTGCACTGAAGTTTAATAGTACAGGAAGTGTACTAACAAAGGGCAGAAGTCTGGCACCCTGTCTTATGCTATGTTCTTTCCTACTCTCTTGAAACAATACTACGGAGTAAGTTCTGTATCATGGTAGGCGAGGAAGAGATTCTAGCTGACAGAAACTTCCAGCAACATGCACTCATGGATTGAGCCCCTAAATATTGGAAGTAAGACCACTTTACAAACACAACAACATTTAAGCTACTTTAGAGACAAGTCAGCATTAAATTGTACCTTATTACTACAATGAATATAGCTTAAAATGGAATGTTATGAGAGGTGGTAAAATATCTATAATTATGGATTATACTGTGTCAAACCACATTGTTATCAGTGTATTCTCAGTATTTCCCTTTCAACTCCTCTCCATTAGCTGTGTTCTCTAATCAAATCATGGCATTTATTCTCTGTGGCTCCCTGTTGATTTCCCAGATAGCCCATTTTTTGTTTTTGCTGTAATGTAGTTTCCTAGCATTTGTATCTTGTGGTTTTTCCCAGTATATTTCTATATCTGCATTACAGTCCACTTTGGATGCAACAGGGGGCGAAGTCAAAGCAGCTTTGGAACTTGTTGTCTTGTAAAAAAATCAATGTGAATTTAGAACACTTGTCTCCAGAAGAAAACACAGCTTCTATGAAACACGTGCTGTCAACTGATGCTAAACAGATTTCTCTTGACTTGCAGAAGAACCCGATTCAGGATTTGAGCTCCTAGGTCTCAAGTGGTTGCCCCATCTCACTCGACGTCAGGCCAGAGAAATAACCCCTTTTGAGGTTGGAGATACTTCCTGGCAAAGAAGCCTTGATACACTAATGTCAAACCCAGTCCTTGTGTGTGCATTACGGCGGATCAATGCCTTCAAAGTTCTTGCAGATGCATTGAAGAGATTAACACAATGCAGGGAGAAGCTAAGCAAAAGTGGCAGTCTTCTACAGACAGTAATGGCCTTGACCCCAGAGGTGACATTCAGACAAGCCATCCTCTTCTTCACAGAGATGGATTTTGTAACTGGTAAGACATGTTTTTACTGTTTATAATGTCCTCAGGTATAAGGTGTTTGGAAATTTATTGAACTTGGACAAAGGAATGCAGTGCTATGGGTTTTTCTCAGGCACAGAAAAACTGAATAATTTGGGGTTAAATTCTGTGCTTGGCTGAATAATGATGAGGGATATGAAATCAGCAAGAGCCAGCTGAGGTCATCTACAAGTTGGCCTATTAATTTACTGTGGCTATGCATGGCCTGGTGCCCTTTCTGAAGATCTCAAGGTACTTCATAAATACTAAATAGATATTAGAGCAGTTGGCAGGACCAGTAAATAATACTATGCGTTCTGTCTCTGTATATAAGAGAAACTGAGAAACAGAGGCCAAGATCTATCCCACCTAAATGTGGGCACCTAATTGTGGTGCCTAACGTGTTGGGGCTAGATGTCCCGGCCTTGCCCTGTACTCAGGGAGATGAAGGTACGACCAATCTGCAAGAGCTGAAGAAAGCAGATTTCTTGAGAATTTCTTTTTATCCTGGAAAAGAATGAACAGTTCGTGAGGAACAGAGACCTTTGCTGTCAAAAGCTTCTCAGACTTCAGTGATATATGCTAGCATTGATCTTCCAGCATAGTAAACTTGCTAGTTTCCTCCTGTAGCAAGAAATGTATAGCCACGCCTCTTTAAACTAAATCACTGTGCAGACTGTGGTGTTATTGATACTGGATGCTTTGGAGCAGAAGAGTATGAGCTCCCACTGTTTTCTTCTAATGTGAAATATATTGGCATATCACCTCCGTTCTTGGGGATTCCTGACTCCTCACACCTAAAGATAAACAGTTCTGAGCCTGACGATTTCTGATTATTCAGGAACAGAGAGAAATCAAGATTGTGGTAACACTGTGTATCAACTGAGGAGGAGTGACGCAGTTTCATAAGTGCATTCATGCTTTGTAATTTATAGCTCTTCCCCTATCTTTTCATAGGGAAGAAAGGTCCTTTGTTGTCAACACAAACTTAGATGCTTGTGTCAAACACACAGTGCTTATGTAGTGTGGAGTAACAAATTGGCTTTACTGAATAGAAAGAAGAAAATGTGATGGTGTCTGGAAAAAGATACTAATTTTAGTCTCACAAAAAGTTAGATTTGACAGTGAACTACATGGGTGTTTTATGTGAGATTGGAGAGCGAGAAGAGGAGGCCTTCAAAAAAGAACGCATCAGACATCCCAAATTAGTGTATGAAACTAAGAATTCATGCATTGCTGCCCTTCATTAAAGTTATCTTGAGACCAAAAGGCAGGGTAAGAGGAAAGCAGAACTGTGAGATCAGTTTATTGAGGGAGGTTGTAATCACAGTGCCAGCCTTTCCCACCAAAGCCATTGTCAAGAACAAAGGAGCATAGCTGAAGCATGACTTCAGCATCCTGCACTCTCTCTTTTATAAGGTCATTACATTTTTCCCTCCTGTTTTTGTTGTTGTGGGAGGAATGGAGACGTCTTTGTGCTAGAGAACAGCTCTTCAGTATTTTGCAGCTGGTCAAACATCTGCCATTTCCCCTGCTAAATAAAATTACCTTCATCGCCCCCGACCCCCCAAACAGTAAAGGTCCCCCATCTGTGAATCCATAAAAATACCTCTCCTTCCTTTTACAGATGCAGAACACCGCCCTGCTATGAAATACCTGCCACCACCTGGCAAGAGGTCCAGGGCTGAAGGTAAGACCAGAAGTATGCACCAGTTGCCTCTTGGATAAAACCAAATAATTTTATACTCTTAAAATAGATTGAAGAAAACTCTAACTCTGTGTCCTCTGTCAGAGTCATTAAAATGGGATTAGCAAACCTTTGGTTAGACATCATAATCCCAGGCAATTAGGAAGAAAAGGCCAGAGGGGTCCACTTGGTACTGGGGGAAGGTGGTAGTATTGCCAGATCACCTTTCTTCTACACAATTCTTCTGTGCCTGCCTGGATGATCTATCTAGGGCTGGTAGGGAATGTAGGCTAGAGGAGTAATTAATGCCAGCTCTTTAGTAGCCCTTTTCAGTTGTAGATCTCAAAGAAGGTGAGTTTCACTATGTTTTACAGAGGGGGTAATTGAAGCCTGGAGAGGTGAAATGTGTTGATCACCATTGCCCGACAAGTGGGTGACAGAAATCAGAGCAGAATGCACATTTCCTAAGTCTCAGATAGGGGCTCTGTCATTTGCATTACAGTGCCACCCAAGTCACCACGGAATTCACAGATCCTAGAAGTTCTTTCAAATAACCCCAGTACTAAAGAAAAAAATTGGTACTGTGAGGATGTGAGCTGAAACGTTATGAAGCAAGGACCTCGGAGCTGGTTCCACCTTTTATATGTACTCTTATTATTCCAGCAAAATAAGACAGACATGGAAAGAGAAGAAGGGCTCATTAAAAGAAAAGAACACTTTGGCTAGATACCTTCCAGGTACATTGCCCTGGGAAATAGAAATACAGGGATTTCAGACAGTAATAAATACAAAAGAATGGTAATGATTTTATTTTGACGAACAGATTTTAGTTTTCTGTTATCTACCTTGCATGTCACACTGGTTAAACTTGCCAGTCACTGGAAAAGGAAGTCCTTCATCAATCTGATGCAAGCTTCTCCTCACTGTGCCCCAGTCCTGGATAACTTCTCAGTTCAGTAGAGCATGAGGAGGTGACAAGTCCTTGACTTTAGTGTAAGCACTGCTTAGCAACAACTAAAACATCACTGTGTTATCATCATTGTTCTCATACTAAATCCAAAACACAGCACTACACCAGCTACTAGGAAGAAAATTAACTCTATCCCAGCCGAAACCAGGACAGTCATAAGTTCTGACTCACCAGACTCCTTTTATACTGCTCTGCTCTTATGAAGAATCACTGAAGCGACCATTCCTGGCTGCTTGGGGAATGCCAGTGAGGTTTTATCAGCAGAGCTGAGGAAAGGACTGAACAACAGATCTGGGCTCAGTAGGTGTGTAGTCAGAATACACAGCCCTTCTTTGCTTCCAAGGGCACAAGGGAGGACATTAAACAAAACACCTGAGCTTCTGGGACTTACACCGGAGACAAGGCAGCTTCTAACTTGACTGTGAAATATTGGGAGCACAAAGGTAGCTTAAAACGACCATTAGCCACTCCCTGAAATACACGGAAAAGGTAATCAAGAATCAACATGATTTAGTACTTGCAGTCCTTTTCAGCATATGCTATTGGGCTTACTGGAGAAGTGGCAAGTACGACATCTCCCAGAGCGTCCCAATACATCTGAACGTCTGAAATCAAGCCATGCGTGTCCCAGTATAACACTTTAAAATAACGGTGTGTCATAGCAATGTTGGCTGCATTATGTAGAGATGATAGCAACATCCTCAAATTACTGTCCCAGGACATGCATACCGCTTACTCAAATCTATCTGCTTTTCTTATTTAGTGGGAGAGAGCCAGAGATGCCATGCAGAATCACTGTTTACCTACTTGCAAACAGGTGAGAGAAGAGCAAATGGAAAGATGTGGTTTGATAAGGACTTTGTGGAACTAACTCATCTAACTCTCATCATTTGGTACCAGCCAAAAATAAACAAAAGGATTATACCAACTTTTCCCTTAGGCTTGAATACAGGCAGTGATATACACTCTCTTTTCTAAGCATGCCAGGAAATCTGATGTTTGCTTCTCTTGAGTTTACACTTGTTTTAAGCCACACACATATCTAAAGTATTGTATATAAATAGTATATAAAATAAACAGTATTTTTTACAGTTACACTATGAAATCAAAACCTATGCAATAATTTTTTAGGGAAAAAATCATTGGCCGTGAGGAAGGGATCTAAAAAATATTACAAAGCAGAAAAACATAACGAAGACCAGGCAACCTGGGCAAAACTGGAAAGGCCACTAAACAGCCAGAACTGGAGATGGAAATCAGGCATGTTTGAGGGCTGCCAAACAGGTGCCTCTGGTAATTCATGATCAGTAGAGACTGTTCCATTGATAGATAGCGGTATTTTCTCTACCTGTTGTCACTTATAATCACCGAGGAGAGAAAACCAACTCTAGGTGGCAAGGTGTCCCACCTGTTTTCCACGCCTGTCTTTGACCAAACCAAGATGGCAAAGTGACGTTAGACAAATCCCTCCTGAAGTGTCTAAAGTAGATAAATACGCAGCATGTAGTGATTCACATACCACAAGAATGAGAATGTTTGCCCAGAAACATAGCAGATGGTGAGTAAAACATCTGGAGGACAATGAACGCTTATGTAACAGTATACAGTCGAGATTGCCCTTCGATACGCGAGCAGCTGAGTGGGTCTGAGCGGCTTGCTTCTGCACTTGCAGGCTGTTGCTATGGCATTTAAACCTTTCTGTTCAAGAATGATGTGAAGAAAATAGCAGATCTTTAATAGAAGGGCTCCCTGCATGATAAGGGTTAAGTTTCCATGTCAGGTGAGGGGGGCAGTAATCTTGCTTTTTATTTTTGATCCCGTATTTCTCTGCCATGAATCAGCAACATGCTTCTTGCCATTTGAAAATAACTATGCATTAAATTATATGTAGCATTGTGGACGCTTCGTTGCATCGACATCTGTGTAATTAGTAGTGGGGAGTACAGGAAACATAAAATGACATTTTATGTACACAAACAGATAATCATGGATCAATTTTAGCAGCCTGCAGTACTGTTACCTCATGCTTCATGCTAATTGACAAGGTTAGGCACCAGCAGTTAATGGGTCCTAGCTGACTGGTTCCGACACTACAGTTGCCAATAAATCTTCAAAGGATGTTATTAGGATAAAATCTTAACTATATTCCTAGTAGTAAGGTACTTTAGATTAGTGAAACTAATAATTTGAAAATGCCGTCATTTAAAAATGAAATTTATGTATTTTCTGCCTTTAAATACATTTTGTATCATCAGATAACAAAACTATCTTGGTCTGTTTTGTTTTCTGTTTCTCGTAGCACACCGAGTGCTGCACCTAGCTGGCAGCTCTGCTGGGAGGGCTTTGTCAGAAGCAAAAAGTTTTTGCTGAAATTCCAATTTTAGTAAACACAATTTTATTCGTAATAGGTTTATAACATTAATTGGGACCTGTCATACTTGTTAGTGCCTCTCTGAAACATACCTTTAACAGAGAGATACAGAACGCTAAGAGAAAAACTGTGAGGAATAAGAATTTAGTAGCTGCCTTAAGGATTACATCACATAATCACTACACTAAAAGGGAATATTTTATCCCTCTTAACTTTCATATATAATATAAAGGATTGAGTCTTATCGCACAGACCTGCCACATAAACTTTTTGGACTCAGAGCAGATTTCCTGGAGAAAAAAAAAAATGAAACAAAACAAAAATCTACAAGCCTAGACTGTTTTAGGTATTTTTTTAAACTAAAAATCAAACAAAACAAACGAAAACAAAAAAAAACCCAAAATCCTATATGCACGGGGGTTTTTTAATTGACTTGTTTTGTTCAAATTTTTATAAACTTCATGCCAGCTTTTAGATAACCCTCTTCCACAGATGTCTGTCCAGGCTGGTAAAAAAATATCGCTGTACGGTTTACCTCCGTTTTTAGGAGCGGCTTTGGGTTTCACTAGTGTGCTTTGTTACAGGAGCCCAGATTCTTTGCACAGTGCTGCTGATCAAACCTGGTGCCTGGAGCCATAGTCTTGCAAGGATCCTCCGAAAACTAGACCTAGAAAAATTCAGTGTGGTTGGAATGAAACACATACACCTGGAACCAGACATTGCCTTAGGACTCCTTTCTTCTGAAGTGAAACAGGTTTGTTAAGAAACTGGCAGGTCTGTGGCTACGCTTAGGTTTAGAGTGGGGAAATATGTTAGCTAGTGAATAGTCCATTCCTGAAAAAACCAAAAATTCCCATCCGGGATTTCTGAGTTGTTGTTAGAAGTGAGCTATATAGAACGATCAGATCTGTACCGGTATCAGACACAAAGAAAGCTGACATGCTGACGGTTTCTTTTATCGCATGCCATAAAGAAGCAGACCTGGTTTCTCTAAAACAGAAGTTTGGAGGACATGGGCAATACAGACCTCCCAGGAATCTGTTTAGTCGCTAATTTACAATGCTGACTCTTTAACTGCGAAACAGGTGTCCTCTCTTTCTTCCCCAAGGTCATTCCAGGTAGGGTACATCTAAGGAGCATACCACACACCCTGCACGTGTGCCTGGTTTTCCTTCCATGTGTTTAAACCCGGGAGCTGGGAAACATTCATTGCACTGCCAGAGAATGTATACCCCTGGAGCCCTGTTGCCTTCTATTACATTACATATACAGCTGAATCTTTGTTGCAGGGGCATGTGTTCAAGAGTCTGTAAAAATGACCTGCAAAGAGAGAAAATTGAGTTACTGTCATTTCTAATGTCTAATAGACAATAAAGAGGGTTCTTGAATCTTGGGGCGTTACAGGTTTTTGTTAGCTAAAATAGATTTATGTTTCTGCTCTTTTATAGCATTAGAAATTATTATTTTCCCAACCTGAAACATCCTGAGATGAGTGTAAAGATATTGTGAAAGCCAGGAAACTGAAAGCTGAGCATTTTAGAGGAGTTAGATTCCCCCTACCCTTGGAAAAAAAAAAATTCTTGTTATTTGATTGCTTTCATGAAGACCTTTAACCAATTAAATTTTACAGAAAACAAGCTTTTTAAATCAATATTGCTCTTGGGTTACGTTGGGAGGGTTTATAGCACTCTCTCGTAGAAATTCTTAATAGTCTTCCAGAAGACGACAGGAACATGCCAGGACAGTGCTCTAACATAACCATCAATCAGGAACAATTAATGCCTTCTGCATGATAGCAAAGCAATGGAGCACAAGCATTTGATTTTAAAATATTTACAGACCATTGGTAAGAGGGATATAGTGGCTATTAGAGTCGATGGGGAAGTGCTTTCCAATACAGTTTGGATGTATTTGCTAAATACATCCATGTATCCAAATACACAGATATTTGCTAAATACAAAAATGCTTAGTTGATCATCTGAAACAGAAAACATTTTAAAAAATCCAAATGTCTACCTCGGGAAATAATGCAGATGTATGCAGGGTAAATTTGAAGAGAGGTTGTTTCATGAAAATTTTCTCTTGCTTGTTTTTGGAGTTCTCTAACACACTAGAGCAGCTGTTGAGCATTGATTTAGTTTCCTTGAAGAGCTGGTGACTAATGAGTTTAAAAATTACAGACTATTGGGTTTTTGTTCGGGGAAAAAAAAAGCAGGTTTTGAAAGTGAGAAAGCAGAGATAATAGACTGCCTTTGGCAAGGGGGAACGGACAGTAGGAAATGCTTTCTGCTGTACAGGGGCTCCTTCTCATTTTTAGAACACATCTGAAAGTCTTTCACTCATGAGGGCTGAAAAAGGCTGAGCTCCCGGGATAAGTAGGTAGATTTTCAAAAAGCCTCAGCATGCTTCAGGGACTGGGTTATTTTGAAAATCCGGCATGTAAGTTGTTACAATGGCAGCTGGTGGGGGCAGAACTATTTTTCACAGCTGAATTTCATATAAAGCATTTGAATTGGAGCGATGTTCATTGTTGATCTGTTTCTCAGTTTAGGAGACAACAGGATACAGTGCTGTTCTTAAAATGAGGCTCTTAATATGGAGGCAAATTGCTGAAATTTAGTATCTCCTGTTGAATAACATGGAGCCAGTGTGTCTGACCCTTCTAGAAATTCTGTCCAGGGCTTTTAATGTCCTTCTCACCTGGAGCCTGATCCAAAATCAGTCTCCAAAAATCTCTAGAAAACTCCCATGTGCTCTGCGATGTGCCAGTTTGTTTTGCGTACATGGTACTTGATAGCAGATTTGGGTTTTATTCACTGGTAGCAAGACTACCTAGCATCTCCTTCCGCTTTCAAATGTATTTTTTACATGCACGTTGACAGATATCCTCAGCAGCATGATTTCAGACACATGATTGCTTTTTCAATTTAAATACTAACATTCAGCTTCTAAGTAGCTTTTGGCATTTGGCGTACAATAAATAATGGACTGGTCTGCTGTTTGCTGAGGTTATCTAATCACAGGAGCCACGATAATACTTTTTATCTGAAGTTTAATAATAAAAACAAAAATTAAAGGTCGGGTAAATAGAGCTGACATTGCCTTCTCAGCTCCTGGCATGACCTGATGATGTTAAGACTGTGAGAAGCGACTGCTCCCAGAGGGAGTTCTGCCTGTGGAGGCTGTATCTCCTTTCTGCGCTTATCCAGCAGATCCAGTCCTGCAGAGATTCGCGGGTTTGGATGCTAGCTAGCAAGCTTGATTTTACAGTGGGAGCTGATCATGCTGTTGGGGTTTACCTGCTATGATTGCCTGCAGTAGCAGGTCACTGGACTCAGTAACTTGACGGATTCCCTCCAGTCCTATCTTGTGATTCTAACGGTAGAGGCAGAAGGAGAATTTTGCTGCTTTTTAATCCCGTTAGTCCTCCGGAGCCAGCGCACAGCTGGAACTTCCTCTCCGTGTGCATCAACAAAATTGCTCACTGAATTCAAGTCAGCGGCACATGTGCAATCTCGCCGCAGCTGCTCGGGTATCAGCAAGGACACGGTTTGAAGACGGTGCGGAGGCAGGATGTAAATAAAGGCATCATTTGGCTGGCAGAGTCTAGAGCGGATGTGAGGATCTATCAGAAGGAAAGAAGTCACCTTGACTCACTGACACCGTCGGTAGCAATTAGAAACAAAATCGTCTTTAACCCACAGTCTGCACGTTTGCTGGGGAACAACTGAAAGACAGGAACCGGAGACAAAAGGTTTTTGTTACGTAGATCTAAAAGCACTGTTTAGAAGCTCTGGAACAAAATAGTTTCATTTATTATGCTCTGTTTAACAGAAACTATGTCTTTGAACATTTTCTTTTGCAGATGTTTCTGACATGGATGAATGTTGGTATGTTATATCCAGTCCTTTTGAAAGTTCATGAAGTCACCATCACTGTTTTTCATCTCCCAAAGAGAAGGCCCTTAGAAAAGTGGATTATATACACATTTTTTAAACTAACAAAAATTTTCAAGCAAAAAGGGTTTATTTTGTATTACACAGAACTGAATGAATGTCAGAATTTTGCAGTATACTATGACATGCTGAAACTCTTCATCCTCATCTAAACAGAGCTCTCTTATCACAGGAGAGCCTGTGAAACTTTCCTGTACGTTTCGCATGTGCAGTCGTGCGCTGTGACTGACGTCCCAGGGTTTCCTTTGCCCTGCATTTGGAGGATTGACAAATATCACAACTTGTATCAAATCCCTTACATAACTAACCAATTTAAGAATGGGGGGCTTTCTCATGCATCATTTTGCATTTTCAAATACAGGGGAGAATGTCAGGATTGAGCCCGTGGTTTTCACTTTATAGCCTACTTCTTAGAAAATGCAGTTTAGGAGGAATGCGAGTGAGAGAAGATTTGGGTCTAAGTCAGTGAATGGTTTCATATGATAGAAAAGCAAAAGAGGCCTTGAAGTATTTTATCTCCATATTTTTAAATGAAATGATGGGATTTTCTTTTGGAAATGTTTTATCTGCAGAATTGCCATACGCTGGTGCTTCTAGAAGATTAAAAAATAGAGGAATTAAAACCTTTAGGGGGCTGAATGATATGATTCAGCTGAATCAAATGGGTTTTTTCCCCCTTGTTTTCATTTCCTCAAAAATTGGAAAAAAGTAAATAACCATGGGTTGGTTCAGCCAGCGAGCTGAAAATGCTGCTGTTTGTAAGCTGCACAGAACATACAGCGCTGGCATGGAGCTTCTCTGCGGCATGGGTGTTGCCACACTGTGGAGTGCAGGGAGGCAGAGCTGGGTGCTCTTGCCACTTTATTGAGATGAAGGGGGCAGGAGGAGGCACCGTGACCTCAGGCTCAGTGGAGACATCTGCAACAAGCCTGGCTTTCCAAGGTTTTGCTTAATTAAAACAGTCAGCAAGGCTGTGAGTGCTCTGCTGCCCCTCGGTAGCCTTCTGCCCCAGGCACTTGCTACCTTTCCCTGTGCTTCTCAATCATTATGTCTGTCTCCAGCCTACAAATCAGACTCTTCTCACTGGTGCAATGGTTGCTAGTTATCATTACCACTCATCCGTAGTTAAAATAAAGATCCCAGGGTGTTGTGACCTGTACAGCCTCAGGAACATCTCTGCTCAGGAGTGGTCACAGGCTGAACTGACGGCACTTGGAAAAGAAGCAGAGGTAGAGAAATTTGTCATGGAGCACAATGCATCAGTGGCAAAGCCAGGAGGGTGAACTGTCTTCTTTCAGCCCCCGTCTAGTGCCCTGTCCTGAGCATCCTTGTTTTAAGCTTGCTATTTCTGTAGTCCTGATCCTAACTAGTGTTTTACCACCCTCTGGGAGAAGCTGGGCTGTAGCAGCAGGATGGGTGTGGGGGTCCTCCTTTTCGTGAATTCAAAAAGAAAAGTTCTGGTATTTGTAATCCATCATTTTATATCAGCAGAAGAATTAAATGTGGCTCCTTATCCCAGAGCATTTATGACCCTGTTGTTATTGCTAATGTCTGTTGGTTCCACCCTACCATATGTCACACTGAAGGTACTGTGAAAAGGGTATTGCATAAATCAAAAGTTCAGCAGTAGACAAGTAAACTGCAGAGTAGCAATTTGTTTTTGTCCTTACCCCCTGAAAATGAACTCCACCTCCAGTACCTAGCGTGTACAGATATGCAGAACAAGTCACAGCACAAGGCTTTTCTGTCTTTTAGAAACAGGATTTTGTTTCCTTTCTTACAAAAGGTTTTAGGAAATTACTGCTAAAGTTGTTCGTATGTGTAAAAACTACCATGTGTAAAAACTACCATTGGCTGATCTATGACCATGGGGACTAAAACCACGAGCTGCTATGGCTTAAGTTCAGTGCTTAACTTTTTCTTTAGCTCTGCGTGGACTCAGGGTGGGAACTAGACCTCCTATTACCTGGTGGATGTCACAACAAATACCGGCTTGGCGGCCATGGTATATATCTGGAAGCTCTGCCTGCAGAGACCACTAGCACATATTTTACAAAGAGGAGAGAAAGCAAGGAGTAATGGCAGATCTGTTTGCTTCAAACAGGGATGGGTCTAGCCGAAGGAAAGCTGGGATGTACCCAGCGCTCACCAACACTGTTCATTATAACCTGTTCCATCTCTGTTATTTCTTTTCAGGATCCTGCTGTTTTAGAAGCTCATTGTACCTACCTTACCTCAGGCACTGCTCTCGTGCTGTGTCTTCAGAGGCCAAATGCCGTGAAGAAGCTGATAGATTTACTGGGACCAGAGGATCCTAAACTAGCCCAAGCACTAGATCCGTTCCTCTGGAGGGCTCAGTATGGCATCAGCACAGTCCAAAATGGATTTTACGGTAGGTTTTTGTAAAAGAAAAGTCTGAAGGCTCAGATATGCCAATGGAAAAAATACATTATGTACTGTTACCTCCTGCATTGTCAATACAGATCTGGCCTTGGCAGGCAGTAGAGACCGTTATTCCCTAGAAAGCTTTCATTTTTTTCTTGGTGGCTGAGCTCAGTATGTCTCAAGCTATGAAATATTCTCCCAGAAGATATGTTAAAAAAAAGTTTCTTCCCAGAACAGCCCTAGATCTGTCTTCCATCAGAACAGATTTCCTTTGATCTCTTCACTGCTTGGTCATTTTCTACTTTTAGCTTGGTTATTTTGTAATTATCCCCAAGAACCCATCTGTCTTCTATCTGCTTGTGAGTCCCCTCCTGATAACTTCATAACCCATTGGCCAACTGCAACCAGATTTCACAGAGGGATAAAAGACTCCAAGATACTGAGTTCCTGTAACATCTCAAAACATTAATGACCGGCTAGAAAGAGGTGATCAAAAATTGCTCTCGCTGAGGAAAGCAGGTAAACTCAGCTGTTTTCCATTCGGAGAGGCTCTTGCCAGCTGGCACATCAGCAGAGGCACACCAGCTGGTCAGCATCCCCAGTGTGCTGAACCAGTCACAGTTCATCTGCCAGCAGGGAGGGAACTAGGATGTTGCAGTGTGTATGTGGGGTGGGTGGGATGACAGATAGCCGAGAGTGTGGGTGAAGGATGGGAAAATGGGAAGTATTGCTGGAGAGAGTGGCCTATAGAGAACCAAGGGTATTGCTGGAGGGGGCCTGGGCTATTGCCACAAGGAGGGAAGGATGTAATTCAAAAATTCATGAGGAATTAAGCATCATTAGTTCACTGCCCATGAACAGTGTTTTTTCCTCAGTGTGGTACTGATTGTGCTGTATGTAGTTAAGGGAGTATAGAAATAATAAAAGCAGGTGAGGCAAGCAGGCACTATATGCCTTCAGGTTCCAGAAGAACTTTCCTGTCAAGATCCATTGGATTATTTGGCTCTTTCTATTGTATTCTGTGCTGTCAAATCACTCCCTCTTTTCGTTCATATCAAGTGGTCTTTTGAGGAGAACTGGTAGGGAATGAAGTAGCCACCACGTACAGCTTGGGGAAGAGAATCAACCCCTTAATGTAGAATCTTTTTTTATCAGATATGATCATAATCCTTAGGACCAAGACTAAACCGAGAGAGAGATCTCCCCGTGGTTACTCACAGGATCTCATTTGTGGGAGTGGCTAAAGAACAGGATCTACCTACACAAAAGAAATGGTCAGGGCTCTTCAGCCAATACTTTTCCACTATCAGCCTCTGCTTCTTTTGCTCTTAAGATTAATGGATTGTGTATCCAGGTTGCCTTGAGAATGAGAATGAGTCATGGCTAAGAATGGGTGATACATACCCAAAACTTAAGATACCCATGCTATGGTTAGAGCATCCCTAGCATAACTCAGTTAAAGATTAGTTTATATTAGCAAGAGAGGCTGAGTCCCATCCTGTCTTTCGCTGGGAGTCACAGAGAACTCACTGTGTTAGAGAAACCCTCAGATGTCTGCTTAGGGATTTCCTTCAGATCCCTGCTTCCTTCTAAGACTGGGCTGAGCACAGAGCTGAACTAGTTGGCCACCACCTGCCCTCTGAGACCAGATTGTGCGTTATGTTGGAGCCAGCTATATAGCTGGCTCACAAAGCCATCCTTGCACACATTCAAGGAAAATGGATGCAGTTGTAGCTAACGTACTCAGTAATTCTGACTCAAGAATCTGATCCAGCTGCTGTGCCAGGGAGGTGTCTGTCCATAAGGAAAGGAGTGTTCATAACCCCTTGCACCTCCAAGAGCTTGTCCTCCAATAAGGGTGAAACATTTACCTACAAGTTAAGCAGGAAGAGCTTAATCATTGCGTGAGTAATCATTTGGGGGACTGTGGAAGACCATCTTCCTTTCCTAGGAGGGAATACCAAGTTTTCTCAGTTTCGCTCCAGCTGAGGAGGATTTCTAGTTAATGCCATCTTGCTGAAGTAGAGCAAACTCTAGCTGTGTGTTTCCTCCCGAAGTGACTGGGGAAATTCAAGTAAGATGAAGACCAGGTTCCAGTGATACGGTCGAACCAAATAATGCAGTTTTAATACTCTGAGGCTCAGCTACAGAGGTAAACCTGCACTCCTGTCATCTCTTCTGGGTCTTATGAAGTCATTGTATAGTGCTTTTTCTTGAACCCAAAGAGCTCTTGCACATGCATCTTATACAGTCTCACACCTTGAGCAAAGCAAGGGTAAAATGTTGCTAGCTTTGGGAGCATTTGTGTCCTCTGTAATAGCATCAATGATTTAAACAAGGAAGATTTGACAGAGAGGTACATAGAGGATACAGCATGACTTACACACTGGTGACTTACACAGTCTTAGGATTGTAAACTACTGCATTAAGGACTCTGGCTATACAATACCTAGAATTATGAAGTTCTAACGGGGCTGAGTGCTCTAAGAGCAGTAAGACATGATTCTTTGAATGGGTAGCCTGCAAAGGTGGTAATATTTCAGAGGATATTTGCGTTTTGTGTATTGGTATCCCAGGAGTATGAATCTGTGCCAGCACATTGACAATCTATCTGAACTCCAGTTATATAGAAATAGCTTTTCCTTCTCTAACAATTTCCACCCACAAATCTCAAAACATTCTGAGTAGTGCTTTATAACACTGTTGCTTTATAGGGAAATATTCAGGTGCTAAGCCTGGAGGGACCTCTCAAGTCACTGAGTTCAGTTAATTCTCTCACAGACAACCCCATCATGTATTCCCTTTCATAAGCATCCACCCCAGTTGGATGGTTGTTACAGAACTTCACTGCTCTGATAGCTAGAAATCTTCTTACATTTTCAAACTTAAATATAGTCATATACAGATTGTATCCATTTGTTCTTGTGCCAATACCTGTACTTTAATGTTAAGTAGTTCTTTTTTCTTCTCTGACCTTTTCCACCGTGATGTGTTTACCAGAAATCAGATTCCTTCTCAGCTTTGTGTCATGTTGGGTCAAACAAGCCAAGGTCTTTTAGCTTTAACCCTTTAGATGATTCTCCATTCCTTCTGTGATCCTCACATTCTTTCTCTGTACCTGTTCCAGTCTCCATTTACCTTTTGTGACCACAGGTGAACAGAAAAATACACTGCTATCAGCAATGTCTCATACTAATTCTGATTTCTGTTGTAAATCAGAGCCCCCAGCATATTTGAGGCTTACATTATTGTTACTAAGCACAGTTGTTTTACTAACCAGTAGCTCCTTCCTATTCCATAAGGCCAGCCTGATGTGATCCAGAAGCAAGAGAACAACAATGGGGGACTAGAGCTGGTATTGAAGAGTTTCACAGGCTCCTTAACACGATTCCCTTGACTACACTGTTAGGAAATAGAAGGAGTCTCGTTCACATGAAGAACAAGCTGAGCGATAATAGGACAGAATCAAAATACCAAGAAGGCGATGGAACTTTTCTAAATATAATGGTTTTAAATGTTTGCTATTACTGTACAGAACAGCTGGCCTTTAAAGCAATTACTTCAGTAAGTTGCACATCATCAATCTCTCAGAAAGATGAGTGTGAGTCTAGAGAATGTTTAATTCATGGCCTGAGAGAATCTTCTCATTGTATTTATCTCTCAGGCTCCAAATCCTATCAAATAGCTGTCCGGGATATGAAGCTGTTTTTCCCAGAAGGGCTGTGCTGCGCTGAGTGTCAGACATTAGAGGAGGAAGAGGTAGGATTCTGCCCTTTCCTGAGAAGTATCCTGCTGTGTCAGAGCAATGGCTTTGGCCCTGCCATCCCATGACTTCTTTCCTATTATGCTTTAGATAATGCTTTTTTTGCTGTGTCTCACCAGCTGCCGAGTTTTGCTTCTCCTGTGGATGTTCCTACCACAATGTGCTAACTTTGTATTGACCCAGACAGTCTCGGTGGAAAAGTGCTTTTTCAGATATGTTTGTTCAGTAACCCGTGCCGTAAATTCAGGAGGGCTCAGGGCTCATACTTCAGAAGCACTGCCCTATTTGTGTGACAAGGGTGTTGTCCCTTGTGCCCTGCCAGCAGAGGTACCAGTCCACAGCAATGAAAAGGGCGGGGCCGTCTCATGTAAGACATCTCATGCTGTAAAGTACAGGCAGTTTACAGAGCTGCTGGGTGTCGGCATCCTTCCCTGCCCACAGACAGAGGCATAAAGACTTGAACTCTTGCCTCTTGGCTTGCATTGTAGGCAGTGCGGAGAAGCCTACCAGTACTGGTGTGGCCCGCTCCTGCTCGTCTGGCCCTTCACACTATGTAGCTGCTGGTCTCTGATTCAAACCACTGTAATTTGCCAATGGCTAAAATGAAACAATATCTTTCCAGTTCAACTAGTTTTGTATGTCATTTCCACTCTGATTGTTTTCTTCTCAAAACCAGAGTTTGAAATGATTGGGTTATGCCCAATGAAGAGAGAGAAGTTTTTGAGCCTTGCTATGTCCACGTGGCACAGAGGTGACCCAGCTGAGTTTAGTCCAAGGAGATTAGCTCTGGAAGTGGAAGCAGCCGGCCACATCTGTAATATGCTTTGCTAATGTGGATGCCCTCCCTCTGCAACTCAGTCCAGAGCATCGTGACTGCGCTGTGCTGGGACATGTGGATGTGCCAGTTCATTCAGAGACAGAAGGGAGCCGCTACACATCAGTGTGGCACTGGATAAAGTTGTCTGGCCTTGAAAAGCTGGGAGCAGAGACCTTAGAAAGGTGTCTGGATGTAGGACCTTTAAAAGGATGACAAGATGTCATACTGAATTAAGCCTCAATAAAAAAAGAACACATGCAAAATGTTCTTGTATCTCCAGACAAGCAGGTGTTTTCTAAGCTGGCAATTACAGAAGTACACAACACCAAAAAAAGCTTCACAGCTTGCCTGAGTCAATTCTTAAGAAGTGTTACCCTTTCTGATTAGGTAATGGTGCTCACATGACTTGCCTCTCTCTCCCTCCCTTCCCTCCTGCAGATCTATAACCTGAAACGTGACCCCATAGTCAGTTTGGAAATCAACAAGCAGCGCAAGATCATAAAACGTGAAACAGGAGGGCAACTCAATTTATTGGGCTCTGAGCAACCATGCGATCTTGGTAAGGAAATGCATAACTCTCGTTATAGATTGAGACTGTTATTGATTAATTGGACAGCAAGACAAACCATCTGGTGGCAGCAAGATTTGGTATTGATGTCCTTTCAGAAGGGAGAGACAGCTCTGAGCTGCAAAGAACAGCTCCAGTGGAGTCCAGCCATTTAACTGTTTACCTGCCAGGCCTTTCCACTGGCAGTGCTTTCATGAGTTTAAATACAGGGCTGTTCAGAGGTGCTGACCTTATCACCTGCGGAAGAACAAACACTTTCAACACAGCTAGCGTAAGCAACAGCGGGCATTTCTCTGCTGAAATTTTACAACGCGTTTCAACACCAACTTGGCCACGGTGGTTTGCATGTCCATTCAAAGCCTGCCACAGGAGAGGCCAAGACACTGTAGCGATGGGCATTTATGAGACGTTTCGTTCTGTGAGTAGATAAATAACAATTTATGCAGGGAGTGCTGTTGGCAGTGTGGACATCTAACTCTCGGGAACTGGGCTGAGATCTCATTCAATTCCCACTAGCTGCTGAACAGCTGCCAGCTCAAAATGACTTTCAGTTGTCGCTGGTCTGACTTTGATTTGAAGTCAAAGCTTCAGCAAGCCTGTCAGTTCCCTCAGATGCCTACAGTTTCTCTGGGCTTTTCTGTAGATTTTACTTGATAGGCATGTATACAACGCAGGCTGTGATGCAGCAGCATACATGTCAGGAGTTGTAACTAACACATGGGGATGCTTCCACGTTGGGATATTGTGGATTGATCCCAAGCCTTTATAAACAAGCAGCGACCAGGTAGAGCATCCCTGTGGATCTCTCCACACTGTGGAGCAGATGTGTTTAGAACCGGGTCATTCTCATTCCTGTAGCTTGAATTCTGATGTGACTGGCAAGCGGGAGGGTGGGCAGCTGAGAAAATGTTCCTGTCCTACACCTGATTGCTGCAGTTGTTAATCCCAGCAGTAAAACCACAAGATTGTTGTGGACTGGCAGACGAGTATGATAAAAATGCTACAGAATTACAGACCGTCAGCTCCCACCTAAAACCCTTACTGATACAGGACTTCTGGGCATTGACCCCATACCAGCAGGTGCCAGGAGGATGGTGGTAAGCCAAGGGCTCCGCGTTAATGACAGCATAGCTGCCTGGTAGGCACCACGTCACTTTTGTGTAGGGGATCTCTGAAGGAGGATTTTTCCCAAGGTAATGAGCAATGAATTCTTTCCACTGTCTTATGTTGGCTTTGGGCTATGCCCTACGCGTGCTTCATGGTCGTTACAAAAATCACAAATCCTCAGGCAAGCTCCTTTTCTTACATTGCACACTAATATATCAGAGATTGACTGCATGAAGGTTTAAGACTTAACTGATGCCTGCGGTGAGGGGTGAGGCCTATCTTGAAATGTTACTGACATTCCCAAGCCGTTGTATGAGTCCTGAAACAAGAGATTGGCAACTGTGTGTGTGTAACAGCAGCTTTTTGAGATGACCAGGCTGTTCTGCATGTAGCTGTCTGACCTTCTCGTCTGGGTAGCTGCAGAGATGTGATCACATCATTGTGTTTCCTGTATGTCAGCTCAAGCTGTGTTCAGAGCACAAAGCTGCAGTGAGAGGAGACTTGCAGGTGTTCCCAGTCCAAAATATCCTGTGTTGCTATTGCTGACAGGCAGGGTATTTCCCCCAACAACTTACTGCACGATGGGAAAGGGCCAGGCCTGTAGCACAGGTCTGCTGTGACTGAGGTGCTTCTTGATTTTTAGAAGAGATTGCAGAAAATAAAAGAAATAGCTGCTTGTGGGGAGAGCACAAGTATTCTGCAAGCTTTGTACAGCCCAGTGTTGGGAGCAAATCTCAAAATATGTGCCCCTAATTTCCTGCTGCATGAGGATCTCTTTGCTTTGAAGATGTCTAAGCAGAGTAAAAAGGAAAACAGTGTTCAGCCCTGATGTGTTTGTGTCTCAGAAAATGTATTTCAAAGAGTTAGTGTCCTGGAAAAGCAAGTACACGTGATCTCTGAACTGTCAGGCACAATATAGTAAGCGCCTCCAGCAAGGCAGACCCATCGTTCACTTTATGGTCTCATCTTGAACACTAGAGGTAGCTCTTGCACACAAAGAAACCTCTCCTTTCACCAAATAATTGTCACAAAGCTGCTGCCTAATGGACACACAGATTTATCATGAGGAAAATATGAAATACATTGTCTTATGTATGCTGATGAGAATTACATTTTGGATTATAAAAGCAGCTGGATTAACAGATTTCTTTGCTTGGAAGAAATTAAATGGAATAGTATCTCCTGTAGCAAACCAGCAGCTGTCCTTGTCTGACTCCTGAAATGGGGTCACTACTGCTGTCTTGTGATCTCCAGATACATACACGTAGGCATACAGCAGTTGGGCAGTTCAGGATGAGCAATTGCATCTGTGAACATCCCAAACGATATAACAATGCCTGAGAGCCTCTGATCTTCCAGTTACTTGTCTGTGGCAGGGAAGAATTACTTAGGGGACTAGCAGTTGAGGGGGGTAGATATAAAATAAGCATCTGTTGTGTTTTGATCTTTTCCCATCAGATCGGCCATTGCTTGATAACCTCTGCCAAACCACTTGCTTCGTATTGCCTGGGATAATCCTTCGGGGTTCAGAGCACCCACCTTATGTCGAACTGCTTGATCAGCTTATTGGCAAAGATTTCACAGTGACTGGAGTACGCCTCACTGTCCTGGATGGACCACAAGCTCACTGCATCTCTGAGACACTAAGCAGGGCAAAGTGCAGTGTTGCAGCAAAGGTATGAAACAGCTGGAGTTGTGCTTTGCTTCCAGCCTTTCAGTTATAAGAATGTTAGGTGTTATCTGTAATAAGAACAGGTAAGATCTTTTCAGGTTGTGATTTTTTAAACTGACAGCATCCCTTTGAAGTACCTCTGTATAGAATAGCAATTACATCTAGCATCCAATTAGTCTAAGCACTACTTTCTTCCCCTGCGGTTCCCCTGAGGACGCCATCCCTCTGCACACGGGAATGTGCACAGCTCTCTAGGAAGGACAAAGCGAATCAGCGTGTGGGAAGGAGAGCCATGGCAGCGGCACTGCTCTCCTGGCGATGGAAACACTTCCTCCTGTCAGAGATGAATTGCTCTGGGCAGAGCTGGCACGTTTCCAGAAGGGTCTGGCACTGCTGAGCCAAAGGTGAACATTACAGCATTTGCTTTCCTTTGCCAGAAGAGAGATGGGCTCCTTCAAGTACAATATCTCAACATTTACCGTTATCTCCGTATTCCTGCTTCCAGCAGACTTAGTGACTGAATAACACACCTAAGTAGCCTGCTTATTTTCACTCTGAGAGAAGGGAACAGGAATAATAGCATGCCATAGGAGCGGGATAGCTAACAGTTCAGACATGATACTCTTTCGATTTGAAAGGGTCTGTTGCTTTGTGACTCTCATCCCCTCACACAGCACACAAGCAGTTATCTATACTGTCAGTGGTTCGTCAGTGAGGCTTACAGACTTATTTAAGTGGATAGCAACACTAAAGCTCTGTTCTTCCCTCTCTTGTAGTGTTCCCTCTTAATGGATGGTTTGTGTCTGGTGCTAGCAGCACAGCGAGACAATGCGGTCATTTGCTTCGACTCCCTGCTGGACAGGTAAGTGAGGACAATATCGCTTTAACAGCGCTGTCTCAGCCCCCTGCTAGAGAGCTTGTGATCTGAAGGAGGGCAGCTGACTTTCTTCTCTGTAATTCACTTCCAGTTCAGACTCCCATGAGGTCAGGTGCCACTCAAAGGCAACCCATTCTTCCTAAGTTATGTTGCTGTTAATGGGTCAATACCTCAGAGTGTTCCCCAGTTTCAAAGTCATGTGTCCTATACTCAGGACCTTAAATACTGAGTTGTGTTGTTTGTTAAGGACTTGGAGTGTCTGTGAGGCTTGGTGGCGTGGTTCCACGAATACAGGGAATTCTCTGAAATAAGGACTCACATTGGGAATAGACCTGCTGAATCAATAAAATTCCTAGGAGAAATATCTTAGCAGATTCTATGTTTGCTATGAAAAAAAAACCTTAAAATAAATGCCAGACAGCAAAATCAAAAATTAGTCTCTTAAATAAATCACCAGAAATGCTGGGTAGAAGATGTATGAGCCTGGTAAAACAAACAGAACCCCTCTACAGGGACTGATTAGTGAAATAGAATGATTATCAGGCCAATTAACCCACTGTTCCCCAGAGGGAAAGTTTCCTTGCACAGGGGCTGGTATTTGGCAATGCGATGTGTAATTCATGCACATGGTTTCCTCTGGGAAAGGAAGCCAAGAGAGGTTTTTTTCTGACACATTTGGTATAGAGCAGTCCAGCAGCCACACCGATAAGACTGTCGTGACTTTGGCTGTACCATCTGGAGGACTTCCAGGTAACACTGTCAATGGGACAGGAATAAGGAATTCAAGGATGCTGGAGTTTACAAGCATCAAGGGGGTCAAATCTGAACATCCAAGTTGGTAGACACCTTGGAGTTCTCGTACGTTGATGAAATGCTACGATGCTCGGTCACAAGGCCACACCTGGGAAGAATAGTTGGAACAAATTTCATCGGTAACTTTTCAAAATGTTTTTAAGCTAATGACAAAATTTAGATACTGCTCCCATTCATTCCAAATCACACCCTTGGGAGCCAAATCCCAAACTTTTCACCCTGCAAGTTACAGCACTAATGGGAAGCAGAGAGCAAGTTACCGAAGACCTTTCTAGTGAGTTTTCTCCCACTCTTTCCCTGGTTTACAGGGAAAAAGTGAGCTGTTGGGAACCCCAGAGATCACTGCTGAAGGTAGTTCTGGGAGAGTGGCTGTCAGCAGAGCCGGCAGCCAGTACAAGATCCCCCACCTCTTTATTTTCCCCAGGCTTTTGCTCATCAGAGTCATGGGTGCTGCATAACAAGATCAGCTGCGACCCAGTGCTTCCCTCTTCTGTAGGCTTAACTCGATATGTTTTAAGATTGCCAGTCTCAAGGCAGCACCCCCAGAGCAAACCTCGCAGTGGCTTCTAACTGCCATTCACAGTGAGCCGATGGGCTGAGAAGGAAGCGGGGAGGAATAGGTGCCAGTCTCAGCTGTGTCTTTCACCCCTCATCCTGGTCTGTGCCAGTATGGCTCTCTGTACAAAGGATAAACTTCCTTGCCGAACTGCAAAATACATGTGCATAAATTATGGCTGTCAGGAGGCACTCCCAGATGGCAGGATCCACTCTGCCTCTTACCCCAGTGCCAGAACTAGTGATCATGCAGCCATTTAAAACCAGCTCTACAAAAAAAATATTTGCCTTCATGATCGATGACACTTGTGGAAGGGAGGGGCAGCAAGGTGTGCCCAAGGATGGGGAGGAGGGGAGGCAGTGATCCTCGGGTAGATCAACTTTAGCCGACAGTAAACTCATAGCCTTATTGTATCGTAAGCCATCATAATGTTTAAAATCAACTTTGCAAATATCTTTGAAAACCCAGCCTGACTTAACTAGTGTCTCATAAGGACACTTCATGCTAAGACATCTTCATTGCCTAGTTTATAAACATTTCAAAATAACATCTGAGGTTAATTACACTTATGACTCCGTCAGCAGGAGCCACGTGACCTTTCTTGTACTGAGTAAATCACTGTGTATTTATTTCACTCTTACTGCCACGGCCCAGGATTTCAATACCTGCACAGGTTCTGGCCTGCATTTCAGCTGCATTGCTGAAGCACCATGGTGGAAGAGATTATTTTACGGCCCTGGGAGTTGATTCACAGCTGAGCCACATTACTTAGGCTTTGTGCCACGGGGAGAAACGTTGCCATCTGTATGGAAGCCTAGGATATGATGTCAGAGATGGGCTGTGATAAGAAGGAATCAGGTGTTGAGAGAAACTATGCGGGCTTTGCTAGTATAACTGCTCGTAGTTCAGAGCCTATTAAAGCTTTCCTAAGCCAGCTCTAGCAGTGGCACATCAAGGAGAGACATTCAATCACTGGAGGATGTGCTGTGCAGAGCAGTTGCCTTAAAGACAGACACAGACCCTCATAACTGTGTAGTGATTATTGTTCAGCAGCAGCAGTGCCCACTGTCCGTTCTCCGGACATCTATGAAGGCATTATTTCTGCACCAAAGGGCAGGAAGAACAGAGAAGGGGACAAAATTTATGTAGGTGGGGGCACAAAAGCAGCCTGTGAGCTTGATTGACTGCAAAGAGTGGAGTCAAAGTGAGAATCTGGGAGGGTGCCAAGGGCAACTCATAGGGCAGAGTGAAGTAAGTGTTTGGAAGAGGTGAGGGGAAGCTGAAGCACAGCCTAAGAGCAGTGGGGACTGGGGGTGGGGGGAGAATCCAGAGAAAAGTGACACAACCCTATCCGCAGATAAGAAGAAATGATGTGAGACACTTACCTTTCTTGTTCTGTCAGCATCCGGTTGCCTGGACCTCCAGTATAAAGCATTTGAATTTTCCCTGTCATAACTTGTTTTTGCAGCCAGATTTCCTAGCTGCAGGGTGGCAGAGGGAAGATTCAAAGCGACTCCTGGAAGAAAGGCATGCTCTGCTTTTTATGCGTGACAAACTAGATTTAGCTACGTTAATAGGTGATACTGATTTAATAGCGATTACTCCTCTGTAGTTATTTGAGCTTTTAAAAAGTACTTTCAGATGCCCGTAAGGTTGTTAGGGCCTAACTATATTGTGCACGGTCTTTAGGAACTCACCTGGTTAATGTGGTACTGAACCCGGTAAGCAGTGTTTGACTAAAGCACGCCGAAAACCTAGCTGCATCAGAAGAAAATCGGGGTGTAGACTAGGCCTTATACCTTCCTGGTTTTAGACAATGTAATGCAATCAGAACAAAAGTCAAGTGTTTAGGAGCTTAGCTGGATGTTATTCTCTCTGATGAAACATTCTTACCAAGTGTTAATTGCTGTTAGCAGGGAGTGATGTTATCCCTATAGGAAGCTCATCTCTGGGAGCTTTGGAGGGAAAGGAGGTGTAGAAATCAAAAAATGAACACACGAGATGTAAAATCTCGGAGCTGTTGAAAACCACTGAAGGGAAAACTGTTGCCAAGCGCAATACCTGGATATGGGGGCAGGGAGCAGGGAGTGGCTTCCAAAGCCTCTGGAGAGTTTTCAAGCCTAAGACTCTGAGCATAGAGTTAGTTTAAAAGGCAATTTTGAAATTTGTATCTTGCCTTTGAATTTCTCTTGAATATGTCTTGTGGTCAACTCGTGTGTGGCTTGAGCTGGACCAGAGCAAAACAAGGACTAGTGAAGCAGCTTAGAAAGTCCTAGGTTTTGAGGAAAACACACACGCTATCTTTGTTGAGAAAAAGACTCCTGCACAGAGCTAACTATCTACATTTATGTGTATTTCCCACTGCCCCAGAGACCCCATTATGCAACAGGTCATTACTGTTTGTTTGAAGTCTTATATTTTAAGAATCCAAATCCATTTATACAAAGCTTTGTAAAACCCAGGATTTATCTGTGTAAAGAAGTTCAGTAACAGATGCACATGGCCAGAGCTGCTGGCACAGAGCATAGTCCTCCTCAAAGCTAGGTCATCTGCAGGCTCTGACAGCTTGGGTGGCAAAGTAACACTGGCTTCTGTTTTTCTTTACCCCCAGTGTCTGTTGGCAGAAGCAGTCAGTCCTGGACACTGCGCAGCATCTCCTTTATCCCCAAAATGAGAAACAGGCAAGTAGAGCAGTTTATGGTATAGATATGTGTCCTTTGTGCCCCTGTGATGAATGAAACTTGCCAAATTGTTTGAATTTTAGTAGAAAATTTCAATTTGTATGAGACAGAGGTGGTGCCTCATGACAGCCCCAAGCCTTGGCTTATATTGAGAGCCCAGCACATGGTGGAAGGTGGGACCAAAACCCTGTCAAACTGCCTTCCACATTACACCAGTGGCACTACTTTGAATCAAAATATTTTGAGACTTTGATACAGATTCAACATTTTCTGTAGATGTCAGTTACTTTTTATGAAGAATCAACACTTAGTAAGATATCTGTGATACTTGTCAATAAGTGACAGGAAATGTACATTCAGCCCGACTGCCAAGCTGGCACGTGTCCTGTGTTCGGAAAGTTATGTTTCAGAAGCCCAAGTCCAAATGGAAGACGAGAAATTAAGCCATTAGCCATTCCTGGGATGGGCTAGCTGAATATTTTCTCAGTAGCTCATCCCAAGAAAGGAAACACTAAGCTCCAGGTTTTTAAAGACATGTGGGCACCTAATGGGAATAAACTGCACAAACACCTTTAAAACTCTGGCTGTTATCATCAAAGTTTAGTACAAAACAAACAAGATACAGGAGGCAGTGCCTGAAGAGTTGACATTCAATCAAGAGTTGTCAATTCAATTGACATTCAATACAACTACGAGGTGTAAAAGAATTGGGGAGAATGAGAAACAGTAGCAAGTGAACAAGCCTTTCCTGTGGATCCCTTTTGCTTCCCAAGAAACCCCAGCAGGAGAGTGAGATGTGTTTTTAACCTCATATATCAGAGCTGCTGCCTTCAGTACCAGTGCTCTAAGGATTGATCCTTAAAAGACACAGAGCCCTCTTGGAAGTCTGTGTTCCTGCTTTTAACGCAGGCAAAACTACCCCAAACTTCCCAAAAGTCATACAGCTGCTGTTTTCAGCAGCTTTCCCTAAGGCACAGTAAAATTCTCCCTGGGTGTAGCTGGGATTGTACGCGCTGCAGTGCTTGGGAAGGTCTGCCTGCACAGCTCTGCGATAGCTGCAAGGCTGTCATAGCACAGCGCTTACTGCTGCCAGGGTGCCAGGCTGTTGCCAAGTAATGTGACAGGGCAGCAAGTCCAGGCTGTCTTCTGATTTGCTTTGAAAAGGACATTACATACCTCTGGCTGACATAAAATCCCTTCTGCTTCACGGCTATGGGGAATCAGCCTATCAAAGAGGCTTATAGTACTTTCTGTGATAGATAAGAGAAAAAGCAAATATGCTCAGCCCTTCTTCCCTGCTTCTGGCAGCGTGGGCCACTGAATCAAATCCCTCTGGCGCTGGTGGGAGCAGGGGCTACTCACAGCAGTTCAGAGTTTAGACCACGGGTCTAGTCCTGGGACAGTGGTGGGTGCAGCACTTCTCATTGTGGGTTACAAGAAGCACAACGGCAAGTAATGTTTATTTTCAAATGGGCCTTTTGCTCCAAAGTTCAGAGTAGGTTCAGAAAGCAGAGAGCAAGATCTGAGGAGCAAGCTCACCACGGAAAGACTGTACCCTCAAAGGATGTCCCTAGGAACGATGTTTGATCCTCTGATCTTTTGCTAATGAGTTTATGAAATGTCAGCCAGGCTTTCCAGGTCAAAGCTAATGAGCAACAACATGATATCAGGCAAAGTTCAGGAGGGTTAAATGAACATGGATTTCAAATCCTCATGCTCTGCTCAGAGCTGCAGCGTTTACTGGTGGAGTCGAGCCATGGAAGTGAAAAGGAATTTCATACTTGCTCCCTGTGTGATTTGGGACTAGGCAATAGGATGAGAAATCAGCTTTCCAGACGTGGACTATTTCAGTTCTGACATCTGTGTCTGGGCTAGTTGTCTTGCCTCCTTCTGCAGTCACTGAGAGAAGCAAGCATATTTATAGCACTTTTCACCTGCCCTATTTGAAACATCTGCCTTAGGAGCAGATGAATTCATGCTTTGGAAGTTCCTTATTCTCAGGCAGTGACCCTGCAGGTGCCTGCTCCCCATGCAGGCTTCTCTTGGACATACGCAGAGCAGCTCACATCTGGAAGTGATAGAGTCACATTTTGTTGGTGCCACCGCTAAGGGGCTGTTGAACTTCCAGAGGGCCTCTGTGAGGCGGTCCCAGATGTCCCTGCACCTGGTCCATACCCAGGCTGGAACCTCCCCAGCAATAAGAGAGCTGTCAGGGAGTGCTGCGGTCAGCCTCACGACTGGGATGTCCTGCGGCTGAACGGTTTCTCCTCGCATGCAGCTCTGCACCATGGCTGGGATGAGATCGTGAGGCTGGGGTGGCCGTCCCTCAGTGACGGTGCAGTACGTCATTGACCTGCCACATTAGCGGGTCAGAGCAGGGAGACGGCATGGTCTCTGCACAGCCGTTCCTCAGTAAAAGCCCATGGATATGCAGCTGAACCTCCACTGGCAGGCAGCGCTAATCCCTCCACTCTGCCCGGAGCCCTCCCTGCAGAGACAGCTGAAGCCTGGGTCTGGAGCAGAGCGACACAGGGAAAACACATCCCAGCCACTCTTGGCATGATCCTTAGCCCCTCAGCAGCAGGCAGAAGGGCTGGAGACCTATGAGAGAGACCTAAAAACCTATGAGGAGAAGCAGAGTGCTGGCAGGAGGAGGGCCCCAAGGGCTGTGTGGGGTAGACTGTCAGCACAGCATGTATAATGCTTTAGAGGAACATGGTGTTCACTAGCAGAGTCAGAATTACAGACTGGTCCTGAAGCCCTTGGCACCAAGCTGGCCTCCCCATCTCTGAAGGAGCCACGCCAATAGAGCTGCACAGGAGTGAGGTTTGGGAAGGGGAGGCAGAGCAGCCGGGGGAGGGAGTTAGATTTCCCGCTCGGCACTCTGCATGTTGTTGGTTTTCTTCATTTCCTTGAAAATGTGAATCTTGAGAACGGCCAAACAATGGTTACAACTAGCAGACGTTTCCCTGCTGTGGGACACTCATAGCCACCTCTGTGCTGGGATTAATTCAACCTGGTAAATGTCCTCACTATGCTGCCTGCCTGCAGCACGCACGAGAAACCTACATCTGAAAAGAAGTTTCTTTGCGATGCAGAGAAATCGCAGCTCTCCCCCAACACCTTCCTTCTTTTCTCCCCAGGCCGAAGAGCTGCTCTGTTGCCTTTTTGACTCCCTGACATCTGAGAGCATCCACCGAATTGAATCCCGGGATTGCTAACCAAGATGGTCAAGGCCTCCAAGCAGCCCATGGGTGGATGCCACTGTGGGTATCTGTGCAGACGGACACACAGGGGACTCCCAGCCTCTAAGAGCACTGATATTTGTTTGTCATTAAAACATAAAGTCTGAAGTATGGTATTAGCATCAGTAAGATAAATGAGAGTGGTGGGAGGAAGGATCAGTGCCCAAGAACAAATCTTTCTGAATCGTAGCCGTGGTTTCTAGTGGAGTGCATTCAGAGACAATCTGCTTGCGTTCATGGAGCAAGGTTTGGAGCATTCCTCGGGCTGGGAAGAACTCAGGAAGTGAAGTAAATAGGGGCAGGGGTTCACTGCTGTCTTTCCCTCAGGTGCTTGGGGACTCTGTCTTCCCCAGGCCCCAAAGACGTTATGGAGAGACTCCATTTTCTGCTGCTACTATGTTCTTTGAACCAAAGACAAAACCACAGTAAATATAAATAGTCTGAGGGAAGGTTGGATCCCTGGAGCGTTCAGTACCCCAGGTAGAGCTGTTGAATAAGATTAAAAGCTGGACAGCTTAACGTTCACTTGCCTCTGCTCCGGCAGCCCTGTTAGCCCTGTCTCTGCCCAGCGCCAGCTCACTGCCCTCCCATGGGCACACAACCCTGCCTCTTGTTCCTCCTTCTACAGCAGCCGCTGATCCTAGTGCAATTCCTCCTTGGCTGAGTCCTTTCTATGAGCTCTCTGGCAAATAATCTGGCATTAACACGAAGGTCCTCAGTCTTCCTGGGACCCACTGCGCAAATTCAGCTCCTTTGGGGAAGACTCTTCTCAGCCCAGGAGGCCTCATGTCCCTGTGTGCCCTGCTATGGCAAAGACTTAGGCATGCGCGTGCATCCAGTTCCAGACATCACAGGCGTGGCAAGAACAGTCTCTGTGCATTCTCCAAGTGGTATTAAGGCAGAGCAGCGCGCAGCTGGCTGGCCAGCCCACCTCTGGGTGCTGCTGGCAGGGTGAACCCCCTCTGTGCACAGCCTTTCCTTCCGTGAGAGCCTGGCATGAGTCCTCCTCCTCCCCAGGCATTGGCTCGCACAAACTGTGAGAATTCAACACCTCTCAGATCTCTGTCCCCTTTCAGACCAGGCTGAAAGTGTCCAGTAAGTCCAAAAGCTGTCAGAGGTCTGGCCCTGCAAGCTCTGCTTCCTCAGCTGGTAATAGTCCTGCCTTGGTCTCTCCCCTTCTCTAACCTACCTTGAAACAGCAAAAAGATTGTCACGGTCAGCTGGGTGAACGGGGGACACGGACAGGGGACCTGCCCTGACCTCACACAGCAGTTACGTGTCAGAACTTGGAAGTACCCTCCAAAACTCTGCTCCCCAGCACCGTTCTGCCCGGACAGGCTGTTTGGGCTTTATGGTGGGACCGAACATCTCCTGAAGAGAAGCTCCAGAAACACGCGTGCCACGAGGGAAGCAGGCAGCTGCGCCGGTCCTCCGGGAGGATGGGGTCCCGGGAGTCAGCGTGATGGAAAAGCCTGCTCTGCTCCTGCAGCTAAGTAGGCCATTTCCTGCACTCAGGCGCATTTCTGTCATGCTTGTAAGCCATGTACGGCTTTGAAACAAATGAAAATTAAAAGGATCCACCCCCAGCACTTGGGGAATTTGATCTGAAAAAGGAGCGTGTCGGAATAAAACACAGCCAGATAGCAGCTGAAACACAAGGCCTGCAGAGCTACGTGCAGGAAAGGGGCACGGGAGGCCAGCAGCAGCCCTACACCCAGCCAGCGTAGCGGCACACGGGCCAGCAGCGCCGTGTCCAACTCGCCTGAGCCCCTGGATCTGTGAAAAACGGGATCACGGGGAGCTGGACATCAGGAGCTGATGCTCTGGTGACTGGCAGCAGTCAGCCTGGGGAGGTGACCTCCCGTTTGGACACCCCTGGCCGGGTCCGTGCTTGCCAGCAGGCAGGAGCTCTCCAAGCTTCGCAGCAGGAGTTGAGACTACGACTCAATTCGCCACGTAATAAACGAGGGCCTAGCACAAAAGGCACCACATCCCCTGCCAGACAGCCCCGCTGCTGAGGCTTGTTCTTTGTGAGCCGCCATCCACCAACACCCAAAGACCCGTGCCTCAGTTTCCCATGCGTGAAATAGAGGTAACAGCTCCGCCACGTCCCCTGGGCACACCAGCAACATCATAAAAATGGGGCAGCACCCAGATATTTTTGAGCGGGAGGCTGCTGCAGTGTCTTCGATTCCTATTTTAAAGGCCAGCTAATTAGTCTCGGTGTAACAAACTAGCACGCCCTGCACAGAGCAGGGGAAAGAATCATCCTCTGATATTTCCAAAATGCCAGGATTCCATAAATAACCTTGCCAGCCTTTCCTCCCAGAGCACCCCACTCCTCTCCGGAGAGCTGACAACCAGGAGCACCACGGACCCGGCAGAAATCAATCCCATCGCCCCGCTGCCAGCTCCAGCTCTGTCAAAGGGAGCTGCAGCTCACACGCTGTTTTTCCCTGCAAACTGCCACAAGGCAGCCAGGATTAGCTAATCAGAGCTGAGGAGCAAATTAATGATTGCTAGAACTAGGAGAAAGGCAGATTTGATCTGAGATTGCCAGTTTTGCAGCTGGCTCCTACTTGCAAACAATTCATTTAGATTATGAAAGCAAGAAATTGAGTACAAAACCCCCTAGATTGTTTGCTTCCTAGAGAAAGAAAAGAAAAGAAATGGAATTTAGATTAAAAATTATGCAGAATAGTATTAATTCCCCACCCTCTTGTGCTTCTCCTCTTGCTGGAAAACCAGAGCTAATCAGAATTTAGCATTGTTCTGCTGCCAGTGTCAGAGCTGCCTCAATGGAGGAGAGATAAAATACAGTAGGTGGCATTTTGTGTTAACTCCTTAGGGTCCTGCGATAAGAAAGATGGGAGCGCGGCGCCCGGTGCCGGTCTCCCGTTTTCCCGGCGTGCTCCGGCCCAGTCATCACCTCCCTTCAATAGGCAAGGGCCTCGGGGTGCGGAGCAGCTCCTCATCCCGCGCAGAGCTCATTGCTGCGCCCCAGCACCGTCAGGTGCGGGCACGTTGTGTTTGTTTGCCGCGCGGAGAGCTCGGTAGCTCTCACACCAGCCCTTCGCTCCGCCTTAGAGCAAATTTGTGTCCCGAGGGATGCAGAGGTGCTGGGTGCTCTTCCCTATCGCAGGCTCAGGCAGTGGAGAGCCGCGCTCGCGTCGTAGCTTTCTAGCTCACTGTGTTCCCCTTTGTGCCAAGGACAGATTTAACTAATTCTCAATTAGGCCTAGAAATCGCTACCTGGCTGCCACCAGCGGGACACCGATACCAAGCCGGCTGAGCGGAGGAGGGCCGTAACGGTTCCCTTATCACCACTAAGCAAGGCGCGCGCACGTGACCCTGCGATTCACAGGTGGAGGAGCAAAACTGGCAGCCGATCCGCTCTCCCGCTCCGCTCTGCCGGGGAGCTGCAGGAGCGGCTCGTCCCCGGTGAGCACGCACCGGCTCTGCCCTCCTCCAGGCGTCCCTGGGTCAGGGCCGGCGTCCAGCCGCTGCCGGTAGAGGTGGGTGACATCTCCCTGCTGACCCTCTTTCAGCCACCGGTGCAGACTCAGCAGCTGCTCGGAGGTTTTGCGGTCTGGCCAGCCTGACTCTTCCACCCCCCGTCCCCGAATTAAAATGACAAGGAAAACCCCAAAATAAAAGTAATCACCTCGGAGCAAAACTTGGGGGTGTTTCACTTTGATCTCCCCTATCAACCTACCTTCTGCTGTATTAAGCAGATTTGAAAACATGCGACACCTGGAATTGAAACAACCCCCTAACACCGACACGGGGATTTGATTTGGGCCGGAATAGTTCTTTTTCTTTTTTATTTTCTTCCTTAACATTTACATTCACCCAAAAATCCTGTTTCTGCTCCAGCCCTATGCACATGAGCCCTGCCGAGCACCGGGGATGTCTCACATCACCGCTCAGACCTGCCGGCCTGAAAATCGCCGCGCAGCAAACGGGATTTACTGCCCTCCCCCGTGAACTGCATAGGCGTGGCCTAGAAATTGGGCGCCGATTTTCATCTCCGGAGGCCCACGGCTGGTTTGGGAAGTGGGAGGAGCTGACGGACCTGCTGGAGCTGTCGCCGGATCGGCCATCCTCACCGGGCCGGATGGTGTTGGTCCGCACAGATCCCACGCTCACAAATATTTGCCTCGCTCCAGCTGGCATAGCCGAGGGCCTCCACCGTTGGATTTCCAGGTGTCTCTGCAGCTAGAGGGCTTGCTGAGCCACCGCACGAGAGGCCTGGCCGTGCCGGAGAGCTGAAATGCTTTTGGGCGTTAGCGAGGCCAGCGGCCAGGACGCGGGTATGGCAGGGGTGGCGGGTGGCTGGTCCCCGCCGGGGGAAGCAGGTGCCTCCCCATCGTCTCCCTGGGGTGGGATTAGGACCCGGGCTCTAGTCCCAGCTCTGTCCCGTCGGGCGGGCAGTGGGCCCTCTCCGTTCCTTGATCTCCATCTTCCCGGGGCACCATCTCCCAGGCCCGTCGCAGCAGGAGCCGCTGATTAATTGGTACTTGGCAATTCCCCATCGACGGGGGCTGGAGGAGGACAACGGGCAGTTTGTCTGCAAGGCTGCAAGCTTTGATAAAGCAGGGCCGGGGATGACTCAGACGCGGGTAATTAAACTGGTTGGAACAGCGGATGGCTCAGGCAGAAGCACCAGCCCGGTGCACGAGGAGCTCTTTGAACTGCTCTAACTGGGTCGTGCAGGAGACCGGCGCCTGCAGCGCCTTGCGCGGGTTCACCTGGCCCCGGCGCGGCCGCGACCCAGCGGCAGCACCGCTCCCCGTCCCAAAGAGCGGACGGGTTTGCTCCGTTAAAGCGGGGCAGAGGCTCTGCCTGGAGGGTTTCGCACGGGGCGGGGTTAAGCTGGGGGCTGCTGGGGCTTGCAAGTGCTCCTGGGGAGCTCAGCGGAGGGGCTGTAGGGTAGGTGGGGTGGTTGGTTGGTTGGTCGGTTGGTCAGTTGGTCGGTCGGTCTGTCTGTGTCCATCCATCCATCCACCCGCCCGCCCACCCGCCCGTCCCTGCGCCCAGCGTGTAAAACAGCCGCAGGCCCAGGTCCTGCAGGAGGAGACCGGCCGGGCCTCGGCTGTGAGACCCACCGCAGGCTGGGATTGGCCCGGGGGGCGGGGACTCCTGACCAATCCCCCGCTGCCCTGCTGTCTCTGGCCAATCCCAGATCTCCCCTCTCCTGCCCTGGCCAATCACGTGCAGCTGCTGCTGCCGGGAGGGGTATATAAGCCCTCGGGTGGGCCGGGGGGCTCGTGCCGGTGGGGCTCTGCTGGGCTCCGGGGTCCTGGCCCTGCCCTGGGGCTGCGCCCGGCTGCTCTGCCGGGTGACCGGATGGGTCTGGGGGTTACCTCTCGTACTGACCCCCTGCGGTCCTCCCACTTGAAGACCTGTGCGATGTTTGCCATTCTCCAGCCGTCAGGACCCTCCTGAGATCTTTGTGAGCTTTCAAAGGTTATTTTGAAGATGAAGGCTCTTGTCTCCAGCGAGATCGCCGCGTTGCCACAGCTGATCGGGATCCTCAGGTGGCTCCAGTGGACCTGCTTGTGACCAGTTTGCCCAAGACCTTCCTCCACTGCGGGTGATGCTCCGTGTTTGCTGCCTCTGGACTGAAGCCACCCTGTGCACTGTGGCAGACCCTGTTATGGGTAACATAACCCTGTTATGCAGCTAGTGCTGATCTAACAGAGGAGATCTCAGTGCTGCGGTGTCCTGGCTGACCTGTCTGGGGCTGCAATCTGGGAGACTTCCTCAGCTGACCTAGAGAGGGAAGGGGGGAGCAGGGCAGGGCGGAATGGATGTCCCTGCCCCTCTGCCTCAGCTGAACGTTAGCCCTCAGCTGGCAGCCACTGCTTCGGGCCCGGAGAATGCATTTAGCTCGTGCTACACAGCTGCAGGCACCCGCATGGCTGTGAAGTTCTTACTGCGAGGCAGCTGCGTTTCCATGCTCTGAGCAGTGACTTTGGGTGTGGGATTCATCCTTTCCAGTGCTCTGGCAGAAGATCCTGAGCTGTTGGTGGCTGTGCACCAAGATGCTGATACCTTCTCAAAGCAGCCTGGCCAGTGAATGTCTACCTGAGAGCCGTGGAGCAGCTGTTCAGACCTGCAGATCTGGTCTGCAGTGGACTAGGCTCACCCCATGGTAGAGCAGAGAACGCTTTGCCGTGAACAAGTGGCTCCCAAGAATGGCTGTGGGTCGTCTCCAGTCGAAAGCTGGGTAATGACTCGGAGCTGGATACTTCACGCTGCAGGGAGCTCGCTGTAAGACTAATGTGACTGTTGTGCTGGTTCCAGTCTCTGACCCCGTGCCTGTCCTTCCACAAGATCCAGCCTCCCTCGGGAAGCCTGGAAGCCAGCCAAGACGATGTTCAGTTCCTGATCCTGCAAGCAGACAGAGAATCCTGGTCTGCTTCAACCGGCTAGAGCTGATGCCAACCAAAGTGCCGCTGGGTCCTGCGGAGCTGCTCCTCTCCCCCAAAGGGAGATACCCAAACGCAGGGACCCGAACATACTGAACGGTGGTGCTATGAAGCAAATTAAAGACCACCAAGAAGCTCCTGACCACTAAACTACCACTGTCTTCTGGATATCTGCTGCTGAACTTTTCAAACAATCATAGACTGTATTCTGATGCCCAGCCTCCAGAGTCTCTCAGCCAGCGTGTCTGACAGCCTCCAAATATTGAAGTCCTCCTGGACTTGAAGCCAAGCAAGCGTCCCAAAGGCATCTTCTGGGTCAGCCAGTCAGTCCTGCCACGTACAAGTGATCCTGGCCAGCCTCAGCAAGCAGTGCCCGTGAGGGTGGATGTGACTGAGGAGCTCCGCAGAGCGGGACACCACGGTGCCCCATCCGGAGCAGGCAAGGATTTGAAACTAGACCTTGGTCCTTGGGACGGGGTCCTTGCAGTGCTCTTCAAACCAGGACGGAGAAGGGCCAGTCCCTCCAGTGGCTGCAGATCTGCCACGAGCTGGAGCGAGTCCAGCAGAGGCAGAGGGAGCCGGACCTCTGTCAGTCTGGAGAAGAGGAGGTTGAGGGAGGGGGATCTAAATCGCTGTCTGGGACGGTCCAGTGCTGGGAGCAGAGAAGACGGGGAGGTGCAAAGCAGAGGGATGAAGCGGTGGGTGGGTGCGGGCTTCCGCAGGAGCCAGCGTAAATAGCACCTTACGCTCAGCCGTGGGCTTGGGGTGCTGCCCCTGGCAGCCTGAGCTGGCAGCTGGGCCTGAGGGCAGGGGTGCTGCCTCTGCCCGCGCCGGCATCCTGAGCCGTGTCTGGGTGAGGCGGTGGTGGGGATGGCGGAGATCTCCTGTCCTTGCCGAGGCTGGGATGCTGCGGTTGCCATGGCAACATGGGAGGCCTGCGGAGCCGGAGCCCGTAACCCAACTGTTCGGGTGGCGGGGGGTTGTGTAAGGCTGGGTGTGCTCCCCATCGCTTCCCCTGGGCCCTGGCGCCTCACCGTACCCCAAAATTGTGATCAAAAAGCTGACAAACCCACCCATTTTTCAGCAAAAAGACCCTGGTGAAAAACACTGGGTTTCTCGCAGGAAGAAACACCTTTGGGTGAAAAAAATGTGTCCAAACCCGTTGCAGGGAGCACGCAGCCAAGCCGGAGATGCCGGCGGCCTCCTGCCTTCCTCTGCCCCGTGCCAAAATCCTCCCGGCTGGCTGAGGCTGGAGCGAAGGCAGTCGGCACCGGGCAGGGTTTGGCCCAAAGCCATTCCCTGTGGGATGCTCGTGGGGCTGTTTCCACCGAGCAGGGACCTGCCCGGGAGATGGGCTGCGGAGGGATAGGGAGGGATGGGGATGGAGGCGCAGCCAGCTCCGCTCTCCCTTTGTCCGAAGGTGGCTGGATCTGCCACACAAGGTCACCTCTCCCTTCTGCCACCAGCTGTGGCCCTGCTGAACCATCCCACGTGGCGCGGGGCTGGATTTTTCTCCACCTCAGGACGGCTTTTGCTGCCTGACTCTGGCAGCTTGTCCCCACAGGGGCCCTCTCAGGCCATCAGGCTTTGACTGACATCTGTCTGTCATCTCCCTGGCAGCTGGTAAACGCAGACAGGGGAGGGGCCCTGCGGAAAGGACAGGCAGGGGATGAGCCCGAGCTGCATCCCCTCCGTAGGCGGCTCTGCAGCTGCCGGAAAGGGCATCAGGATGCCCTTGTGCGTCCTAAAGCAGACCCCGTTGTCGGCAGCATCCCTGAGCGTCGGCTCGTGCTCTCGCTCGGGTGGCTCATTTTGCGCGGCGGCCTCGAGCTCGTCCGATTTTGCTCAGGCGCTGGGTAGCACATGAGTCACATTTCGTTCCAACGCCCATCTCAGCTTGGTGCCGTCGCTATTTTTGGAAACTCTTTGAAAGCGGATCAGCCCTAAGAAGCGCATTTAATGAATACTCTCGCCACACCGGGCTCGCGTCCCCCTGACGTCTCCGTGCGGCGGCTGGGGAAGCCGCCGGCAGCCCAGACCCTGCGCTCCCCTCCCGGCTCGGGATGCATGGGACGCCTGCAGTGGGCCTCAGCCTGCAGCCCCTCCCGAATCATCGGGGAGCTGAAGCGGCGTCTTGGTGGCAAAATATTTCCTTTTAAAGGGGTTGTTTGGGGTTGGGGTTTTTTTTTTTGGCGATGCCGGCTTGGCATTGATCATTTGTGCTCCAAACGAGCGGATCATTCACAGTTATTTTTACTCTCAGCCTCCAGTATTTTAGCTGGGGCTGCAGTGGCTCACTTAGCATCTCTAAGCAAAAACAGACAAAATTCAGCTCCAGAAATTGAGGGCTGGATGAAATTAGAGGCGGGCAGGCTTCGCCGAGTGTCATGGCCAGGACCCCCTGGCCTTCCCAGCTCGGGAAGGATCTGGTTTTACCGGACGCCAGTGGGGTTGGACCTGCCGCACCCATCCTGCGTCCAGCACCCACGTCGTTTTCACACCTGCCACCCCGTGCCTCTTCCCTCCGGCCTCGCGTCCGGCTCAAGGACCTGTACAAATCTATTAGTTATTTTCTTTCGGGGCAGCGCCTGCGCCGCTCATCCATCGCTCGGGGACTGCCCAAGGTCAGCAGCCGCGGCACGGGGGCGGCCGCCTTCCCAGCCAAACCCGGGAGCAAACTCGGAGGGGACGCGGGCAGGCGATGGCTTTGCCGAGCCACTGCTTTTGCCACATTTTTGGGTCTGAAGGTTTCACCTGGAGACAAGCAGCCCCCGCCCTCCCGGCGCTGACGGGCTCTCAGCATCCCCGACCTTGCTGGGATAAAATTAGCCATTTCACTTTGAATTAAAGACAGTTCAGCTGAAAGCAACCCGAGTGGTGCATTTCAAAGACGTCAAATGGCAGCGTTTCCTTTTTTGTCTGCCATCGGGGAGGGGAGGGTCCTTCCAGCCAGCGCCTGGTGACAATGACATTGATTTCCTAGACCTTTTGGCGTGGCCAAATCTGTATTTTTAGCTGGGGGAAGAAAAAAAAAAAAAAAAATTTTGAATCGCGTGTCGAAGAAATGCTTTCCCTGCCCTGATGAGAAGGGAAAGGAGATGAAAGCCTTCGCTGCTGAAGTCGGCAGCCGAAGAGGGCTCGCTGCCTGCTGCTCTCGTCCCCGGAGCGGGGATGGAGATGCACCGGAGGAGCCGCTGCTGCATCTTCCCGGGGTCCATCCCAGGCGCTGCCCCCCAGCCGTGCCCCACGCCTGCCCCATGCAGCCCGCCCCCCCCCCCCCCGCCTCTGGCCTGGGGACCCTGAGCGCCCCCGCGATGGGGGTCCCATGGCAGGGAGCGGGCAGGACCCCCGCTCCCAAGGGGTGGGATCCCGTCCCATCGGCATCCCCTGCAGCTGTTTATCTTCCAGGACGGGCACTGCCTTCATCTCTCCTTCCCTGTCATCATCATCATCATCGTAGTCATCATCAACGCTGCCTCCTCATCCTCATCCTCATCCTCATCCTCATCCTCATCCTCATCCTCATCCTCATCCTCATCCTCATCCTCATCCTCATCCTCCTCGCTCTCCCCCACCCTGTTTCATTTCCCCAAGAAGACTTTAATGAAATCTGCCCTTAATTAAATCCACATTCATTTGCATAATTACCAGGAAATTGAAATTAGCCTGCGGACGTGGCTGGAATACATTTGGCGTCAGGCAGCCCTGCCTGTGTGGGGGGGGGGCTGCACCGAGGGCGGCTGGGTGCCCCTCACCCGTGGGTGCTGCCGCCCTGCCCCGCGGCCCCACTGTGCTGCTCCCCGCTCCCCTTCCCTCCCTCCCGCCCTGGGGTGGCCACGGCAGCCGGGCACCGGGGGGGGACGGGACGGGACGGGGACAGGGTGAAAGTGGGGGGAGAGCGAGCCCCGAGGCCACGGCAGGGCAAAGGCAGGCAGTGCCCCCCGCCCGCCCGCCCGCGGCTGCACAAGCAGCATCACGTTTGTTTTATTTAAAAAAGAAAAGTCTTCACCGCCATTGAGAATTTTTTTGTTGCTTTTATAACTATGTATTTTGTCATTTTTTACGGTTTTAGTTTTTTGTTGTGGTTTTTTTTTTGTTTTTTTTTAATCCTTTTCAACAGTGACAAACTGAGGTAACGTCTGTGACACTACAGCCTCTCCTACGGGAAGAAGGTCCGAAACCCGACAGCCGAGGGAATTGGAAATAAAAACCCAACAACCTACCGACACAGCGACCTCGACGGGAACAGAAATCACCCTCGGGCACCCCCCCCCCGCGGGACAGACCGCCCGGGGAGGTACAGCCGAGCCCTCCCGGGGGCGGCCGGGATCCCTTATCTACATTATTGCACGAAAGATCGAGGACATCGAGGGACCTAAGGCAAAAAGGAGAAAAAACCGCGCCTAGCGTCTCTACATCAGGGCAATGCTACTTCTAAAACCGGCCCTCGGCCCTGGCACCGCGGGCGGGCAGGGGTGGGTGCCACGGGGACGGGGTGGGGGGCAGCGGCGGTGGCGGGGGGTCCGGCCGGGCGCCCGCCTGCTGTGTAAACTGCTGCTGCTGCTGCTGAATAGCGTTATAGCCCTTTGTGTGGGAATTGGGGGGACGGGGGGGGGGTCCCCACGGCACCCACCCAATGGGAGGGAAGCCCGAACCGTGCCAGGGCTTGAGCGCTGCCGCCTCAGGGTGCCCCCCAGCCTCCCTGCCCCGGCAGCGGGGTGAGCCCCCCGCCGCCCTGGGTGCCTAAAACCAGGAGGGGGGTTGTGACACCCCCCCCCCCCCCATGATCTTGTCACTAAGGGGCCACCGGCGGCTCCTGCCACCACCACCCCGCTTCGCTGCAGCCAGCCTGGGGGGATTTACCCCGCTGCCTCCTCCCTGCCAGCCCCAGGGGAGGGGAACCGGGGTTTGGGGAAGGGGTGACAGCAAGGAGGGTGATGGGGACAGCGCAGGGAGCCATGGGGACCTTCAGGAGGCCACTTGGAGCCCCCTCCCCTGCTCCCCAGATCCTGCCCTGGCGATGTGCCGCCACCACCGCCTTTTCCAATCCCTGGGTACAAAAAAGTCTGCAGAAGGGACGAGGGGACACCACCGCGGCAGAGCCAGCCCGTCCCCGAGCTTCTGACCCGCCGGGCAGCCAGCACTGCGGCCACCGGCCGAAGCCTGGAGCACAGCTCCCGGCTGGGAGGGGACCAGTCCCTCCGGCCGGGGCTCCGGGGCCAGCGCGCGGGGCAGGGCAGGGGGGACAGGGGCTGCCAGGGGCTGCCAGCGGCTGCGGCTGGGACACACGACGACACACAGACAGGGACACTTGCTACATCAATGGCTGCCAGCACCTCCCGCGGTGGGGAGGCAGCCGGGGCTGCTGGGGGTCCCGAGCTGCCGGCGACCCCCCCCCCCCCGGCTCCCCATCACCGGCCCGGTGCCCACCTCCCCATCCCCTCCCGGTCCCCACCAGCGGGGCAGGGACCGGTGGAAGGGGGCAAATCACCGCCCACCCAAACCTCCCCAAAGGCCTCCTCCACGGTGTGGGGTCATCGGCCTTCCCTCGCCCCGGCTGGGGGCTGGGCACGGGGTGGGGGAGAGCCGGTGGGCACTGGCTGCCCCGGACCCCCCCCACCCCTGGGCAGTGGCCCCCCACCCACGCTGCCCCCTCCCCCCCAGCTCTTCCTCCCCATATTGGGAGACCCTTCTTTGTGCCACCCTGGGGGGAGTCTTGGAGGGGGCAGCGCGGCCGTGGCAGGGGCCGGCGGCACCAACGTCCTCCCCGGCAGCGAGCGGTGCCCTTGGCCGGGCTCCTGCCGCCGGCCTCACCCGGGCGGGGTGTAGGGGATCAGCATCCTCGGCGCTACGGAGCGCAACCAGTTTTGTCCTTTTCCTCTTTGTTTTTCTTTTCTTTTTTTGCTTTGGGAGACCCGGAGCCTGGTCCCGGCTCGCACCACCGCCACGAGCAACCCCCTCCCCCATCCTTGTCCCTGGGGCGGGGGGACGGGACGGGCGGCCGCCGCGTGCCACCCCGGTGCCGTCAGACGCAGATCTCTATTGCTGTGGCCAGGACCATCTGCCCTTTGCCTTTGTCCTGCCGTCCGTCTGTCCTGCTCGCCGTCCCCGGGGGGGCCGCGCTCGGCTCGGAGCCGCGGGGTCCGCTCCCTTCGGTCAGGACGGTCCTCTTGAGCGGGGCTGGGGTGCAGGAGCCGGCCGCCTCGTGGCGATGGGGACCGGCCGGGAGCTTGTCCCCGGCGTGCTTGCGGGAGCGGTAGGAGGGTCGGCGCCGCACCTCGGCCATCAGGTCGCACTTGATGAAGTAGAAGACCTCCTTGACGGGACAGCGCTTCTCGGGGTCGAGGGCCAGCAGGCGCTGGAACATGCGCAGGGCGCTGTCCGTGAAGCGCCGCCACTGCGAGGGCAGCCCCCCCAGCCGCCCCTTCTGCCACCGCACAAACTCCTCGAAGAAGGCGTCGGAAGCCGCCGCCGCCTCCCAGGGGAAGTTACCGGTGAGGACGCAGAAGATGAGCACCCCGAAAGCCCAGACGTCGATGCTGGTGTCCACGGCAAAGCCCTCCGCCCGGCCGGCTTGGCAGACCTCGGGCGCCGTGTAGGGGATGGTGCCGCTGATGCGCTTGACCCGGCAGCCCACCTTGCGGGTCATGCCGAAGTCGGCCAGTTTGACGCGGCGGCAGTCGCGATCGAAAAGCAGGACGTTCTCCGGTTTGATGTCCCGGTGCACCAGGCTCTTGCTGTGCATGTAGTCGAGGGCCAGGCCCAGCTGCTGCACGCAGCGCTTCACCAGCTCCTCGGGGAGCCCCACCTGTGGGCGCGGGGACACGGCGTCAGCCACCCGCCACCGAACCCCGTGGTGATCCTACCCAGCTCGGGGACCACCATATCTGTATGTCGTTACACATCCGACGCGGTCGCGGCTGCTTTTATCTGGGGTGCTCTCTGCGGCAGGGAGACAGGTGGTGGGTCCCGGGCCCCCCTAGGGACAAGTGATGGGTCTCAGGACCCCCAGGGGATGGGTGATGGGTCCCAGGCCACCCTAGGGATGGGTGATGAGTCTCAGGACCCCCAGGGGATGGGTGATGGGTCCCAGGCCACCCTAGGGATGAGTGATGGGTCTCTGACTATCCTAGGGATGGGTGATGGGTCTCAGGACCCCCAGGGGATGGGTGATGGGTCCCAGGCCACCCTAGGGATGGGTGATGGGTCTCTGACCATCCTAGGGACGGGTGATGCGTTCCAGGCCACCCTAGGGATGGGTGACGGGTCCCAGACCACCCCAGGAGATGGGTGATGGGTCTCAGGCTACCCAGGGGAAGAGTGATGGGTCCCAGACTTCCTTGTAGGCGCTTGTGGTCGGGGCTGACCCACACAGGGATGCCCAGTCCCCGCACATGGGGCCCCCTCCCCCGTGGCCACCGAAGCACAGCGGCAGCTTTGCTCAGCGCCATGGGGATACTGAGCTCCCACACCCCAAAAAGGCTCCCCGGGGAGGGGTGGGGGCTCCCACCTGCGGCGGGATGATGTCGAAGAGGTCGCCACCGGGGGCATACTCCTGAGCGAAGACGTAGCAGTCCTCGGTCTCGAAGACCACGTCGAAGACCTTGATGATGAAGGGGCTGGAGGAGAGCGTGTTGGTGATGCTGAACTCCCGCAGGAAGTTCTTCAGCTTCGTCTTGCTCTTGTTGACGAACTTCAGGGCCATCTTGGTGCCTGCGGTGGGCAGGGGATGGGGGTGAGCCCAGGGCACGGTTGGGACATGCCGGGCACACCGCTCCCAGCGCAGCCGCGACCCCCGCGTCGCCCCCCCCGGCTCCCCTCACCTGTGCTTTTGTGGGACACCAGGTCCACCTTGCCGTAGGTGCCCTTGCCGAGCTCGCGGATGAGGTCGTAGTGCTTGCTGATGTCGGTGCCCGAGAGGGTGCGGATGGCCAGGGACTGCATGTCCTCGGTGATGAGGGGCACCCCGCAGCAGGCCAGCTTGCGCGACGGCTCTTGCTCAATCGAACCCGCGCTCATGGCTGTGCTGCAAGGCAGAGGCGCGTCACCACTTTCGGTGGGTGCTGCAAAGCCACCGCGCCCCGTCCCGTCCCGTCCCATCCCCGGGGCTGGGAGCCATGACACCTTGCAAAGGGGCACTGGGCTGCTCGGGGCGGTGCTGAGCAGCACCCACTGGGTGCCACCCCTCTGTCCCCAGGGGCCACCAACCCAATGGCTCTAGAGAGGATGCTCCAGCCTCCGGCGGGGCTGCAGCCATGCGGGGCAGGGCGGGGGGGTGCAGTGGTCCCCGCACCTCTGACTCGGGGGTATGTCTGGGGACAAAGCGAGGGCTCAGGGCACGGCAGAGCCGTGTGGGTTGGAGCCAGGAGGGCAGGGACACAGACACAGACACACACACACGTTTCCTCAGCCCTGGTGTGCTCACAGCCACCGCACAGGATGGGAGCTGAGGCCTTTTGGGGCTCCCCCCTGCTGCCGAAGTCCCCCACAGGGACCTCAGGAGCTGGCCCTGTCCCCTCCACCCTCCCGCCTTTGCAGAGCGCCTGAGCCCCCTCCAGAGCCGAGCCTGCCCGCGAGCCAGCGATGCTCCGGAGCAGGGCCAGAGCCATGCCGCAGGCACCGAGCCGGACACGATGGCTCTGCAGCAAATCACTCCGCCATATACCTCTGACCATCCATCGGCACCGACTCGCGGCTTTCCCCTACCAGGGTGCCGGACGCTCTGGTGCAGAGCCCGGCCAGCAGCGCACGGACGACAGCACCGATGTTTCTCACTCCCGACAAACCAGCGGCGGTTCTTCCTCGCCCTGGCCATCCCCGCAACGAGAGCCGAGCCTGGACTCACGTGCCACACCGCCGTGGCAGCGAAACCACCCCGGGATCTCCTCTGATGTCTTCAGGGCGCCGCATCGCCCTCCATCACCCCCCAAGAGCGCGAACCCAGTGCCCCGCCAAGCCGCCCCACGCTGCAAGCACACACGAGAACGCAGCACGACCGCCCTGCACAGAGCGAGCCCCGTCAGAGACACGGGCCCCCCAGGGCTGGTGGGTACCTCGGCAGATAAATCCAGCTGCTTTTGATTCGGTAGCAGATTGACAAAAATCATGGGGCAGCAGCCGAGCGGGCGCTGGTTTATATTTAGATTTTTAATGCAGCATCTCACCGGGGGGGAGAAAGAAAACTCCTGCTCAAAATGAATCCCACTTGCCTCTGGGACCAACGGCACCCGGGGGTCCGATTGGCGCCAGGACGGAGCCAGGAGTGCGGGCAGCCGGGGACGTGGCGCGGGCGCTCGGCGGCTGCAGCCGTGGACTCGCCGCCCACGAAACACCCATATGGGTGTTTTGCGGGCAGCGAGCCCGCGGCTGCGAAAGACGGAGGCCGAGAGCAGCCGTGCCGGAGGGTGCGCGTGAACCGCCCTGCCGTGGGAGGGAGCCCAGGCGATGCCCGCGGGCTGAGCCCCGTGCCACAGCCACGCAGGGGCTGTGACAGCCACCCCAAATGGTGCCAGGCGCCCCACGAGCACCCACGAAGCACCCGCAGCACCCCGGGGTCAGGGTCCTGCCCGACGCACGAGGATCCTCCCAGCCCTTTCCCAACAAGGCTGAGCCTGATGTCCGACCTCTCCCTCCTTTCTTCCCACCACCGTGCTGCCTCTCATCCCAAAGCAGAGCTCAGCTTCTTAATTTATTATTTTTTTTTCCCCCCGGGAAGTTGGGCAAAAAATAGAAAAGGAACTTCAACATCATGATGTTCCAAAAATGTAACGGCTTGACTCATAAGATCTCCAAAGCAGCTCATCTCCATAGTGTTTTATTGGCCTCCTGGAAGAGGAGCACCATTTCAGCGTCTGGGTGCTGGAGGTGGAGGTGGATCAGCGCAGCAGCTCGATGGATGCATGACTAAAAACAGCTCCCAGCATCCTGCGAAGAAGAATTCTGTCTACACTTGAATTTACAATCATGCTCGTCAATGTCTCTTCATTAACCGGTGTTGAAATGCAATTATTCAAGTTGGCAAAGTTGGGGTTTGCGAAAAAAAAACCCCACTGGTGGGACGGGAGAGAGGAGGTGAAGGACTGACGGCTGCTTAAAAGAGCTCTCCAAGTCAAGGGCTATTTGCTTTTTCCCTTGGCTAAACCTGTTGGGTTTTGCAGGCAGCTCCTTTCCGACCGGCAACGGAGAAACGCCCATCAGAAACGGGTGTCCCACCACACGAGGTCCCCTGCCTGCTGCCCGCCTGCCTGCTGCCTGCCAGGCTTTCGCAGCCGCCCCAGGGCTGTGGCTGCGGCGTTTGCGGTGCTTTATGGAGCAGGCAAACCTGCTGCGGTGCGGGTCGGCGAGGCAGGCACGGGGCCGTGCTGCCGGGGACGCTGCCGGGGACGCGGGCGCTGCCGGGATCCTGCCGCGGTGCCTCTGTTCCTGCTGGCTCGGTGCGACACACCCCACTCTGTCAAGGCTAACGGGAGCACAGAGCCAACGCCGACCCCGGAGAAAACCAAACAGCGATGGTGGCCAAAACACCAACGTGCCGAGGCCAAAAAAAGCGTAAACACAGAAGTTTTCATTAAAAATTGAAACGCTTTTGAAAACATGTCGGTTTTGACGTAAGCAGCAAAGCGGGGCAGCAGCGGGGAGAGGGGATGAGGGCTTGTTTACAGCTGGTTCTGCACGCTCACGGGGACGGCGGGTGACAGCGGGACACGGAAGGGACGGTGCCAACGCGGCAAGAGATGCCGCCAGCCTGGCATGGCCGGGGTCGAGGTCCCGCGTCCTTGGCTGCCTTCTGTGCCCATGCCAGTCATGCCGACGCAACCGCCCGTGCAGCTGCGTGCCAGATCAGGTCACACCAGAGCAGAAATGGGGCCTTTTCCCAGCACACCAGCTCCTCTCCCGCCTCCACGGCACAGCCCCGAAGCACCGGAGGAGAGGAGCCAGCGCCGCGCCCGAAGGAAGCCAAAACCGCCCTCCCAGCACACGGTCTCTGGCTCAGTTGTTTTGGGTGTTCTTGAAGAAGGAGCTTTTAAAAGCGGGGAGGAACAATGTGCATCCTGGCTGAGTCCTGGCGAAGGCTCCCGCGGCACGAGACCCCGGGCAAGGGCAAAGGAGCACCGAAGATGCTGCCAAGCGGCACCGGGACCCCACCGCTCACCGCAGGTGGTTCATGCCGTCATCTCCGCGTCCTGAACCATTTCTCCTACTATTCAGACTAAAATTGTTCTGTGTTTAAGCTTCAGAACCATTTATCTCATTGAGTGAGGAGGATAATCCACCCACCTCTTCCTCGCTCCCTGGCAGGTATTTATAGGCAGCCACTCGTCTCCTGTCGGCAACTGCCGCTCCTCTCCCCAAACCTCCCCGGCTCCATCCCCAGCACCGCGGAGCAGCTCCCGGAAGGATGGCATCCCGTATCCGGAGCCCAGCATCCCACCGGGCACCGGGGCCGGCACCGCCAACCCGCTCCCACCCTGACGCTGCTCCCTGCAAGGGGGTGCTTTCCCCTGCTCCGCATCCCGCTCCGCATCCCGCTCCACTGCACGCCCAGCCCTGGGCGCATCGGCTCTGCCAATAAGTAATTGCAAATTCATTAAGAGCTCATTGAGAGGAGCAGAGGCCGCGCGGGAAAGCTGCCCCAGGCACCCGGCAGAGGAGGCTGCTGGAGCAGCGGCTGCTTGGAAATTAAGAGGGGAAGGGGAAAAACACCCCTCCGGCCACATCAGAGACCGACAGGTCAGGAAAACAACCCCGTTATTGAGTAAGGTCAAAGGAAAAGGGTTTCGGGCTGAGCCCGACGCAGGGGTCTCTATGGCGAGGCGGCGCGCTGGAAGCCCGGTGAGGGGCCAGGACTCGCACCATGGGCTGCTCTGGGGCAAGGAATTGGGAAGATAAAGGGAAAAACCACGCGGGGCAGGGTTAGGGTCTCTACAGGACCCAGATTTCTCTTTAGAGAGGGGAGAAATGAGAAATACCCGGCAGCGGGGCGGGCGCAGGCACACGCTGCTCTGCCCCTGCGGGTGCCCCGGCCGCACCACGTGTTTTGCAGAGCTTTGATTTCCCCCCCATCCCCACCCCCAAACCCTCCCGCTGCTGCGACGCTCACTACAACAGCAGCGTGCTCATTAATTATGGAGTAATTGACATTAGTTATTAGCGGGTAACACTGACTCCCCCCCAGCCCGGCAGGCTGGAGGCCAGGGCACCTGTCGGGAGGGAGCTCACTCCCTCCGCACCCCAGCCGGCTCTCAAACCTCCCCGATTTTCTCCAGACCACCCGCTGAGCTGGCAAAGTAATTTCCGAGCGAGCGCTTGGCCCCGCCGGGGCTGTTCCCACTCCCGGTCCCCCACCTCCCGCACCGCCCCGGTGCTGCCCGCGCGGCAGCCGGGTGCCGCCGGGGCGAGGGGGGCAGGCAGTGCCTCGGCCATGCCCTGTGCCGAGCTGCTGCCTCCCAGTGCCCCGCTCCATTTCCAGCCTCCGCCGCCTCCGCTCCTGCCTGACCCCGTTCCGAGGACATCCTCTCATCTCCTCCGTGCCGCTGGGACCAGCGCGCCGGTGCGAGGCGTTATTAGCTGCGCTTCCCGGGGGCAGTGGCATGCCGGCGCCCAGGGAGGGCTCGCAAAGGCACCTTCGCCTAACGAGGCCGATGTCTCCATGGGCACGGGAGTGGAACAGGCATCTCGCGGGGGCTCAGGGCCACGGGTACCCGCCGCATCCGGACATCCTTGGGCTGGGCAAGGGGGCTGCCTGCAGGCAGCACTGCCCTCCACCCGGGCCGGCCACTGCCTCCCACCCAACCCAAGAGCAGTGAAACGCGGGCGGGGAGAGGGTCCCTTCGCCCACGCACCACCCCGGGGCCGTCCAAAGCCGCTCAAGACAAGCTGAGTGTGTCCGGGAGGTGGCTGGTCACGCACAGCACAGGGAAACCGGCCAGCGGCTGCAAGCAGGCAGCATTTTGGGAACAGCCCCTCTGCCAGCATCCTGCGACCCCGGAGGGGCAGCCATCCCCCACAGAGGCGATGGATGGGGCACGTCTCCACATCCTCTCACCTCCTGCCGGCTCCGTGGCGGTGGGAAGGCGCTGGGAAACACTCGAGTGCCACTTGCACCACGAGCCTGAACCAGCACCAAACCTCCGCCGAAGCACCCGCAGCAATGGTGACTTCCCAGTGCTCCCAGTTTGGGACACTTCTCCGCACGATGGTACTGAATTCCCAGTTATCCGGAGTTTCTCATACCGGCTCCTTGCCCGGACCAGAGCAGACTGCCCGGCACCAGGATCGGGTTCAGCAAAGCCCACAAACACCCAGAAGCGTGCGGGCTCCCAGCAGGCGGGAGCTGCTCTCCTGGCGGGGACGTCTCGGCTGCGGGGCAGGGTCAGGCCCTGTCACACCCATCCGTAGCATCCCCCGTAGCAGGAATCATCTCCCATCCCAGCCGTGAGCCCGTGAGAAGCTTCTTCAGCCTTTGGTCCCAGGATTCAGGTTTCACAGACAGCCTCCGCAAGAAAAATTTGGGAAGAGCAGATAAAGCAGCGCCTGGGCTCTCTCCTCCGACAGCCCTCGCCGTCCTCCCAAGGGACAGGCAGCTGCTGCTCCCCGGCGAGCCACCGCTCTCCCCTCCCGCTGCCATCCTCCGTGCCCTCCGCACTGCTCTCCTGGAGCTGCCAGCGGGATTTTCCCTGCCCTCGTCTGCACCGCGCCGTCTCTGTCCATCGGCCCCTGACAGCAGGACCTTGGCCGCCTTTCAGCGCTTCGGCCTCCCGGGGTTTCTCCTGACGAGCGGGATGGCTTCGTTACGACCTCAGCTACTCCAGCCTCCAGCTCCTCCCGCCTTCGCCGCGCCTCGCCGCCAGCACCGGGGATTTATGATTACTTCATTGTTTGATTGGTTTCATCAGCCTGTCATCATCTCCCTCCCAAAACTCTTCCACCAGTGCCGGCAGCATCGTGCATTTGGGATCTGCAAAGACAAACTCCCCGAGCGGCACCTGCCTGTCGCCCGCCCAGTCCCCGACGGCAGGGCCAGCCGGCCCCTCTCGCTCTCGGGGGCAGCGGGGCGCGTCACCCTGCTGCAAAAACCAGCCCTGTCTCCATGCCAAGGGGCTTCACGGCCTTTACACGCTGCGGGGCTGCTGTAACCCCGCAGCCCGGGCATCGCCCCGGTGGCCCCCGCCGAGGGGGATGCTCCCACCTCTCCCCTGCCTCGCCTTCGCTCCCTCGCCCCCCAGGCAGCCTCCTCCCGCAGCATCCCGGGCAGGGTACGGAAACACCCCGCTCACGGCCATGCCGCGGTCACGCCGAGAGCCAGGTGGGTCGGGGGCTCGGCGCGTGGGCACCCAGCTCTGAGGTGGCTTCGCCTCCCAGCAGGCGACACCCCAAAGCCAGATCCAGGGCAGAGGGGTGCTGAGAACGAACCACCCCGGCCCCCCACACCGCTCACCCATCCCTGAACTGCGGCAGGACTCCCGGCTGGCATCGCCCGCCCGTGGCCACAGTGCCAGCGAGGCCGGACCTGGAGGAAAATGGGTCACGCTCCCCCTTCCCGAGCCGCAGCCAGCGAGAGGCTGGCGCGGGCTGGAGGCCGGCTCCCGCGCCCGCACCGCGCTGGCGGCGAGGGGAGATGAGGGGAGACGACGAGGGGGGAGACGACGAGGGGAGACGACGAGGGGGGATGGCCTGAGCTGCCCCCGAGGCCACCTCTCGCCCGCTCTCCCCTCCCTGCTCCCCTTCCCCTGCCTCCAGCCGCTTTCTATCTCAGCGCATCCTTCCACAGCCTCCCCCCCCCCCCGCCCCCCAAATTCACCGGGACCCCGTTCTCCCTCGGAAACCGGCCCCGCCCGCGGCCCCGGAACAAGTGCAAGGCACAAGCCCCCCCGCCGCCGCCCCGGCCCCCGGCTCCATCCCCGCTCCGGCACAAACTCCTTTCAAGTGTGACTCACGCCGCTTCCGTCTCCGGCCCCGAGTTTGTCCCCGCAGCCGCAGGGCCGGGGGGCCGGGCCGGGGCGCAGGTGGCAGCGGCCGGAGGAGGGACCCGGCGGCGGGAGGCGGCCGCCGGCGGGACCCCGCGCTCCTGCCGGGGAGGCGGCCGAGCCCCCGGGGGCAGCACCCGCATCGCCCGGTGATTCCCCATCCCCCCCCGGCTCTGCGGGGAGCGGCGGGAGGCGACGCCCCCCCCCCCCCCCCCCAATTCATCCCGGAGCCCCGGTTGTACCGTGATGGTTATTTTGGCTGGCGGGGACCCGCCGCCGCCGCCGTCCCACGCTCCCCCCCCCGCGCCGTGCGGGCAGACAAAGGGCGGCCCCGCCACAAAGGCGCGGGCCGGTACCGGAGCGGGCGGCGCCCCCCGCGCCCCCTCCCCACCGCCGCCGCCGCCGCCGCCTTACCGGTGGGGCGAGCCGCCGCGCCCCGTCCTCGGCGGGAGAGGAGCCGCCGCCGCCCGCCCCCCGCGCGGGGCCGCGCCGCGCCGCGCCGCTCGCCTCCCGCACCGCCGGGCTCATGCCGCGGCCCCGCCGCCGCCGCCGCCGGAGGAGCGGAGCGGAGCGGAGCGGAACGGAGAGCGGCGCCCCCCGCAGCCCCCCGGCAGGGCAGCGCCGCCCGCCGCCCCCCGCGCCGCCCCGCCCCGCGCTCCGCCCGGCACCGGCGCCGCCCCGCAGCCCCCGGGGAGGCGCGGGGGGGGGCTCCGCCGCCGGTCCCCCGGGCGCTGGTGGGGATGCGGGGCGCTCCCCATCCCGGCCGCTCGGGCAGTCCCCCCACCCCAGCACCGGCACCCCTCCGGCCCGTGGGTCCAGGCCCACGCGGGGGTCGCGGGTGGGTTTGGCCCGGGTGGAGCCGGGGCTGCTCGGTGCGGGGAGCAGCGGCCTGTCCCGGGGCAGGAGCTGGGGGCCACAGCAGAGCCCTCCTCCTCCTCCTCCTCCCCGCCGGCCTTCGGAGCTCCGAGCGCGGCGGGGTTCAGCCCGGCGGAGCCACCCCCCGGGCGGGACGCGCCGGCGAGCGGCAGCTGGGACAGGTACCTCTGCAGTTGCTCGCCCAGGGATCGGGCTCCTCACCCCTTCCCCACCCCACTCGTCGTTCTGCATGCAGCAAAAAAGGCTCTGATAGCTCCGATAGTTCACCTCCGATATAGGTGAACTCGATAGTTCACCTCCGATAGATGGTGAACATCTAGGGTTCACCACTGTCAGCACCGTGTGTCAGAAATGTCCTTACACAGGACCACATCCCGCTGTCGGCAGGTTCCCCGTCTCCTGCTCTCCCTGAGCCTTCCAGGACTTTGTATTTCTTCTCCCCCGGCACGGGTGATGCCCACCGTGGCGCTGGCAGCACCCGGCTCGCCCCTCTGAAGTGCCACTCCCAAACACGTGCAGGACACGCGGCTTCCCCCCATGCACTCCCGAATGGCGGGACCATTCGGACCGAGCCAGGGAAAGCCGGCCGAGGCAGACGCGCCGCGCGGGCTTCCTTTCAGCCTTGTTAAAGTTTGGCAACACGTTCAGCAAGCGATGCCAGAGCCGGGCACCAGGAGCTCCCGGGCACCTCCAGCCCAGGGGACGGTGGTAGCTCTCCTGGAGGAAGGCGAGGGGTAGGCACTGCGCTCCTCCTCGGAGCATCCCTGGGCACATCAAGTCTTTCCGGATTTCTTTCTGTGCTCGCCAGGGCTGAGCAGGGACGTTTTAACACAGGTCATGGTTTGCTTTGGGGCTTCCTTGGCTCTTAGCTGGGCGCCGGGTCCCTTCGCTCCCGCGATGCCACTTTGAGTTGACCCACAGCCGTGGGGCTGCCCCACGCTTCAAGGGGTGACGGTGGGTTGTTCCCATGCACCACGTGGGCCGTGCGAGCCGGCTGCGCCCTCTCCACTGGGACCGGGGCTGTCCCGCTGCCACCCGAGCCCCCCGCCGCCGGGGAGGGCAGTGGAGCCATCGCCATGACTCACTGGCGGTTCTAATCCGCTTCCAGTTTAGCACGCAGAGCAATTAGTCTTTTTATGAATGACTTTAAAGCAAGAGGCTGAATCACATTCTGACACTCTCCTTTAATTCGGTGCCAGGCGCTGCTGTGACATTGCCACCCTTCTCCCATCCGGCAGCCGCACGGGGCATGGCCGGCCTCGGGTCTGGGCAGTGGGAGAGGCGGCTGTGGCTCGCGAGCGCTTGCCGGTCCCCTCGATACCTCCTCCGCTCACTGGTCCCCGTCACAGCTCCCGGCACCCGTGGCTCAGATGCTCTGAGTATGGATGATCCCCACCGGGATGGGGGCATCCGCGTGGCACGAGAGGAGAAATGCCGTCCCCTGTGTCACCGGAGCCCAGTGACCCAGCAAGCCAGGGCAGGCTGGATGGGTGCTGGATGGGTGCTCAGACCAGCCGCTGTGGGGCTGCGAAAGGGGTGGCACAGGGCAGGAGAGCATCTTAGGGGCGAAGGCGCCGGCAACGGGCACAGTGTGGGAGATGGGGCAGAGCTGGGGTGCTCCCTGTGCTGCCACGTAAGCTGGTAAAAGCCACCGCAGCCTTTCTCGCACGCCCCGCTCCATCAGCCGCTGGGGATGGAGTGGGTCCAGCCTCACCCCTTCCCATAGCACCCGCACAAGGCACCCGTCTCTCTGTGTCCCCTGCCTGCCCTTGCCATACCGTCCCCCGGCTGCGGCTCCCCGGCTCCCGCAGCCTCCTGCTCGCAGCGTTTCGAGCTGCGCCTCTGAGCTCTCCTTCGACTCGCCCTATTTATAGCTCGGGGCTGTTTCTAGGTCAGGCGTGAGGCGCCGGTGCCCGGGGAGCCTGCACGGGACCGCGGGGGGCTACAGGGACAGCATCACACGCCCCGCACGCGGCTCGGCTCCCGGTGTCACCGCCCCGGTGTTGGAGGATGTGCCGTGCCCCAGGTACACAGAGGCTGAGCTGTCGGTGGGGGACCAGCCAGGCTGTGGCAGGGCTCCGTGGGGCTCAGCAGGGCTCCGTGGGGCTCTGTGGGGCTCGGCAGGGCTCCGAGGCTCATTTTGCGGCTGCCAGGCTGCAGACAGGCACATCGCCAGCACGTGGGTCACACACAGATTGAATAATAGTAACACCAATAGCACCAGTTAGTGTTTGCATCGAGCTCGTGGTCTTCAAAGCACTTAGAGAATGTTAGTAACTAATTAAGATCAGCGAGACGAAAGGAGCCGGATCAAACATGTTTATCACCTAGCTCAATTCCAAACCATGCGATGAGCCCACGGCTCCCCAAGGGACCACGAATGCCCCCAGGATTTCTGCTCGGAAAGGAAATATCCTGGCTTGTGCCACGGGGGACGTGCTCGGACAGGGCGGGCGGCGGGGAAATGACCTGAAAAGCCCAAAATATTTCTAGCAAGACCAATCCCCTCCAAATTCAGCGAGAAGGTCACTCGTCCTTTTGCCATCACTTGGTCCCCCCTGGCAGGGTGGGAGCCAAGGGGCCGTGCCCCGCATAGCACGTGGGTCGGGGTGCCACGGCCACCCGCAGCCTGTCACGCTCCGGTGACATGAGCTAAAACCTGCCTTAAGATGCTGTCAGGGATGCTGGGAAGGAGCAGGCGGAGAGGGAAGGCGGGAGGGCGACGTGGGAGCGGAGCACGCCGGGAGCCGCAGCGCCAGCAGAGGGGATGCGCTCAGCCCAGGGAGCCGCCGGCAGTGTCTCCCAGCTGCTTTTGGATATTCCCCCCCCGGCACCGAGCATCCACCGAGCCCCAAAACCTCCTGCCCTGCTGCTGTGGTCGGGCCAGCCCTTCGCTCTGCCTCACCACTTGGTGCAGGCACCGGCGCGACCTTCGCTGCCCGCTGTCCGTCCTGTGCGGCCAGGGCTGCTCGCCCGGCACCCCTCTGCATCGCCAGCCCAGGATGCACGACCCATGTTGGGGGGGCTGGGTGCCCCCTCGGCCCCCGGGGACAGCGGCCAGCCAGGGGGATTTCAAGGGGAAAAGGGGCTGGTGGGAGCTGGTTCCTGGAGCACTGGGGTAGGGGGTTAAGTGCCCCCCACCTCGGTGGTCCCCCCGAGCGGCGTGCTGCCATCCCCTGCTGTGGCTGCCGGGACAAGATTCCCAGCGGCTGCTCTCAAGGTCAGGGAGGAGATGCAGCCCAGGCGCCGTGGGGCACAATCTGCAGCTCAGCTGTGTGGTGGGGACGTGCCAAGCCGCTGCCAGCGGCCGTTGGGGTGCTGCCTCCCCTCCCGCAGCCCCCCCAGGCCCCGTCCCAGGCTCTGGAGGGGCATAGGATGGACCCAAGCCAGCCAGGCGGGGGGCACAGCGTCCTGCGTGCTGCCCCCCCCCCAGCACAGGCTGGGTTAGGACCTACAGCACCATCTGCCTGCGGCCACTTGCAGGGAGCTTGGACATGGTGTTGACTCTGGAGCATAATGATGACTATTCAGCTACTGGGGTGAAAGGCAACAGAACGGTTTTCTTTTGAATGGGTTTCTTCTGAAAAGAAGAAATGGGTTTATTCATGAGGGAGGTGGGATTTGGGGGTGTAGCGGGGTCACGGCACTGTCCCACTCCCACCCCCCATCTGGGTCTGAAGCCACAGACGCCGGCTGAATCGCTGCCTGGGGCCGCGGCACAGCTGTGCCCACAGCTCCCCGTTGCAGCATTTCCCGTCCCATCACCAACTGGGGCCAAAGCAGCAAGCAGGACTAAACTGGGAGCACAGGGAGAGCCATGCCAGGCTGGGGCCTGCCCCGGCACCCCGGCACCCCGGCACGCCGGCCAGCCTGGCACCATCCAGCACCGCCCGCCCGCCGGCCGCCTCCACTCGCAGCCTGTTCTCCTGGCACCATCTAGCGAGGCTGCGGGGACAGGCACGCTGCCTCTGGCACCCACGTGCGTGGGCCCACGCGCTCCCTCCAGCTCAGGGTGACAGGCCCACGGCTGGGTGGTGGGTCGGTGGCAGAGCGGGGAGCAGCGGGTCGGTCCCTCTGCTGGCACTCCCCAGCCAGAGCCCGGGGGGAGCCCACCCCAGTAGCTGCTGTGCCAGCAGTGGCAGGCGATGACAGCCCTGTCCCCAGGGGCTGGAGGCAGGCCCAGGGAAAGGCTGTTGGGGACGGGCTGGTGACAACTGGCGGGGCGTTCAGGGACAGGGAGAGCCCCCCCCGGCGCAGCCCCCCTTGAAGCAGGGCAGGATGGGAAGAGGTCTCTGGGGACAAGCCACGGGTGTCCATCCTTCACCGTCCCCCTGCGCAGGGAGGGGTGGTCCCTGCAGCCACCACGCAGGACCTCGGGCCACCACACTGCCACTCCGGGCGCTCCCCTCCCTGGCTGAGAATGCCAAACTCGTGCCACCTGTGGCCCAGCACAGGCTGGATGCAGCCGGTCGGCTCCAACCCCGGGTCGGGCTGTGAGACAGGAGCTCCAGGCATGCTCCGCGCCCCTCTCCAGCCAGCAGCACCCACACCCAAGGCCCCTCTCCCATCCCTGGTCCCCCAGTCCCCCCCCACCTCCCGGCACCTTCCCAGCCAGCACCAAGCTCGTGGGCAGCGACTCACAGGAATTGAGGCTCCAAAAAACATGATTTACACCAAAACAAATCCTACGGCTTCTTGCACACCGGGAGGAAGGACAGACTGCCTGGACTGGCACGCGCCCACAGCCCAGCCGATAGCCCTGCCTGGCCGCCAGCCCGGCACCACCGCCCCCCGGACCTCGCTGTGGGCAGCCAGTGCTTGTGGGGGGCTCCCGGCCACGGCGGGGCAGGAGCTTTGCTCCGGGAGTGGCGGCACGGGACAGGAGCCGGCAGTGGCTTGGTGCCACAGAGGAGCAGTTGGGCATGACATGTGCCGGCGTTCACACCTCGCATCCCTGCCGGCTGCCTGGCTAATTCCGGCACCAGCACATTCGCCTTGGCTGCCGCTCAGCAGCACGGATGGAAGAGGAGCTTTCAGGGACGGGGGGAGGCGAGCGCCGCTGCCGAGAGGACCAGGACTTGGGGAGCCTCCTGGCCCTCCTCAAGGACGCCCCAACTGCCCTGGCTCCCTAACCCCCCAGCCAGCCCCTGCCCCAGGGGCAGCAGCAAGGCCCTGGGAGCAGAGTCCAGCCAGGGACCCTATTCAGGTGAGCAGGAGTGGGTGGGATGGCTCCAGGATGCCGTGGGTTCGCACACCGCTGCCAACAGCCCTGCTCCCATGGGCACACCAGCACCACTTGCCATGGCACAGCACGGCACGGGACGCCCACCCCGTGCCCTGGAGAGCTGCTGCTGGGGAAGCACATGCCGGATGCGCACACGTGCTGTGCACACAGCCTCTCCCCAGCATGGCATGGCACGGCATGGCACAGCACGGCATGGCACAGTGCTGGGCCCCGGTCTCCTCCAGCCAGGAGAGGATGCACCTGCTCCAAGGGAAACTTTGGCACGGCCAAGGCAGGCGGCTTTCATGCCAGGCATTGTCTCCCAGCGCGGCTCAATGCCGTGCTCCCATGACCCTCATGGGCTCGCGGCGTGTCCCCACCAGCGGCGTGCCACCTAGCCGGGCACCGCGGCACTGACCTGTGCAGGTGCAGGGGCTGCAGCTCCTCTTTCTGGAAGCAGATGAAGCAGAAGGAATCCATCGCTCAGCTCTGGCGGCCACCGTGCCCAGGCGAGGGGGACCGCAGGCCAGGCAGCGCCAGAGGGGTGTTGGCATCTTCCTCCCCCTCGCCAGTGCCGCTGGTGGCCAGAGGCTCACGCTCACCCGCCCGGGGCCGTGGTGTCGGGGAGCCCTTCATGCAGCTGGGCTGAGTGCTGGGGCTGGCTGCTCACCACGCACAGAGGCAGCGCTGGGCTGTGCCGTGTCCCACGTCGCTCTCGCTCCGGGGCAGGCGATGCCCAATGCCACCCCGGCACCCATTGTGCAGCCCGGCCGGAGGCAGCACTGGTCCTCAGGGGTTGTGGGCAGGGACCTGGGGTGGCATCGCCTGGGCCGAGGGGTCCGGCAGGGTGGGACGAGGCCCCAGCCAAGCCCCGCAGTGCAGTGCTTCAGAGGCCAGGCGAAGCGGCTGCCCCTCTCCGGCACCCAGTGCCCATGTGGCACCAGACGGTAGCAGGCGCAAAGGACGGTGCCCGTGGCACTGCCAGGCAAAGTGTCCCCTGCGCAGGGGCTTGCAGCAGGTGGGGTCCGGCAGGGTCTGGCAGGGTCCGACAGGCAGGCGGCCGGGCTGAGAGCCCCGCACGCTCACGGAGGAAAGTTGAGTCGTCAGCGAGCTGCAGCTCCGTGGGGCTCGTCTCACCGGCAGAGCAGCCGCTCGCTCTGACAGCTAAACCAGCGTGCGAGTATTAATAGCTCCAGATTCATGCGGCGAGGCTGGGAAGTTAACTCCTCGGCTGCCGCCGCTGGCCCTGCCCAGGCTTCAGCCACCCTCTCCCGGCTCTGCGCTGCTGCCTTGGGGCTTGCCAGCGCCGCAGCTGAGACTTGGCAAACTCAGCCCACCCGCCCGGCGCGCCAGGTGTCACCAAGAGAGCCGTGCTCTGTCCCCTGGCACCCTGTCCTTCCCCTTCGCCGGGCTCTGCCCTAGCCAGCCCTTGGCACGGGACACATGGCACAACCAGGGATGGGATTTCTCTTAGCCCGGGTGCTCATGGGTGCCTGTGGGTGCCCTGCGCCCTGCCGATGGTGGAGAAGGTGGCCTGGGAGCCATTCCGGAGGGGCTGCTCCCTGCTGCGTGGCCGGGCATGGTGGGGCATGGCAGGGCACAGCATACCAGTCCTGGCTGGGCACGGCAGGAGCATCATGGTGTCTTGCGAGGGGTGTCCCTGCCCTACAATGTGTGTCCCTGCTCCGTAAGTGGTGTCCCTGCCCCACGAGTGGCATCTTTGCCCCACAGTGGGTGTCCCTGCCCCACAAGGGGTGGCTCTGCATCGTTGGTGCAAGCCAGGGCAGCCATGCCAGCGATGTCCGGCTACTCCCGGGGGACAAGCCAGGCCACCTCGGGGGCAGCATGCTGGGTCAGGAGCCCCCCCGCCCACGTGGCCACATGCCCTCGCCGAGCAGCTCTGGAGTCTTGCCATTCCCCATCTGTTGGGACCAGCTCAGGGACCAGCGCAGGCCCTCCAGGTCCCTGAATCCAAGAGCTGTGCTGGTCCCTCACCCCAGCCCGCATCCAACGCCCTGGGGCAGAAGCAAAGGCCGCGTCCTTGGGAGGCAGCAGCGGGAGGACACGGAGAGGCTTCCCCAGCCTGGCCACAGGCTTCGTCATCTCTTGCCGTGAATTATTCAGTGCGCGGCTCTGCTTGCAGCGCATCTGCTCCAGCCACACCCCCTCTAATGGCAAAAATCAATGGCTTTTTAATTTCTCATGGCCAGAAAGCTCCTGGCTGTGCTGCTCACGGGTCCCGTCCTCACTGCAGAGCTGCCCCAGGAGAGAGGGGACCGAACCTAGAGGGTGGTTTATCCTGAACTCATTTCCATCACCTTCTTCCATGCATCTAGAAGGGTGCTGGGCTAGAAGGTCCCACACGCGAGGCTGTGAGGTGCCTGTGCTTCGCAGCTCTGGCAGGATTCAGCTGCCCGCGCTGGTCCTGATCCGGGATGAGAGCCGGGGCTCAGCAGAGACCCCAGCCCCACGGCCAAGTCCTCGGGCCTGCCTCCAGCAGACCTGCCTCCAGCGCCTGTGGCCGGCTGAGACGCGGCAGACGTGCCCCCCAGGGGTGCACAGGGAGGAAGCCCAGCTGCCTGTGCTCTCTTGCCATGGTTGTGGGTGTGCTTACACGCGGGGCTGGCTGGAGTTGGTGTGCGTCTGCACGTGTGCATGGCTCTGCTGAGCGCCCGGCCGCGTGCCCAGCTCTGCTCAGTGTGTTTGCAGGTGCATTAGCTGAGCTCCGCGTACACGCGTGTGCACGGCCGTGCCGGGCAAGCGCACGTTGCCCAAAGGTGGGAGCGGCGGGAGCGGCGTGATTCAGAGCAGGGCTCTTCCTCGAGCCGTCCACTTCCATCAGCTATTTCAAGCCTGAGCGTTTCTCCCGCCACTAAGCCGAATCCGTTACCCCAAGGCACTTCAAGGACTCGTGTTCTCCTTGGACCTGCCCATGGCGAGCGGAGCTCACCCCGCAGGGCGCTCGCTGGAGACCCACAGCAAAGAGGGGCTGGGGGACAGCTTGTGCGATGGGGTGGGGAGAGCAGGTCCCTTTTGCATGCTCCTTGGGGCGGTTTGCACCATGGGAGCCGTGGAGCATCGAAAACCCCCTCCAGAGCAGCAGCGGTGGGCTGTGCCTGCAAGCAGAGCTTGCCCTTTACTGGTTTCCCACCTACACTGGGTGTTTTGCGAGGGCTGGGGGCATCGGCAGGGGCACAGGGTGAAGCTGGTGGGCGGTCAGGGTCAGGGACCGCTCCCGCAGGGCACGGGGAATTGCAGGGCTGGGCAACAGGGTGGTTGCTCATCCCAGAGGTGATGTGGGAGCAGGCAGGGTTGCAGGCAGCATCGCCTGTGGGCTGGCCATGCTGCGGGCTCTGGCTGCCCTTGCTGGCTGGGCTGATGGGGGCTCAGCACTGTCTTGTCACCCCCTGCCAACACGGGGAGTGAGCAGGGATGTCGGTCCGGGACGATGGGGCTGTGCAGTGTGTTTGCAGCGATGCTGCTGCTGTGCCGGTCCTTGGGAGCTGGGAGAAGCATTAGCATCCCGCAGGCGTCCGGCACTGGGGGAGCCCCTCTCCTGCCCGCGGGGTGCAGGCAGGTACCGCCGCCGCAGCCAGCCTCCTACTGTCTCCCAGGCCCCCTGGGTGCGGCGCCAGGGCCCTGGCACCCACCCAGGCACCCACTCACCAGGAACACACTGCAAAGAGCAACAAAAAATGTTAAAATTTAATGCCTCGGCTAATGGGCCGAGCGGAGAGGAGCAGAAACATGGAGAAAAAGGGCTGCTCTCCCACGGAAGGGAAGAGGCGAGCGTGCTCAGCCCCGGGGAGCCCCTAATGGCTTCTGGCTTCGCAGCCCCCTCCACCCCACGCTTCCTGGAAGAAGGGGAGACCTTGCCAGTCTGCAGCAGCACCTGGCTGATGGGACCCCGCTCCCCCTCACCGCACCCAGCTCGATAAATCCCATTAACTGCCTCCCAGCGCCCGCCAAAGTGTGGGACCGAGCGGCCAGTCACGAATCCATGTGGCTCCTGGTGGATGCCCCACAGGGGCTCATGGTGGGTGACAGACCCCTCGGGGTGGGACCTTGCCCAGGGGAGCCTGAGCTCCACCGTCCTCCTCCGCCACCACCCGCACCTCTGCTGGTCCCCTCCCAAAAACGTGGGAGGCTGAGAACAGGGAGAGGCGCAGAAGGGCAGGTCGGGACATCTTGTTGCATTGCCTGTGTGTTTTTTTGAAGTCTAGGAAGATGGCAGGGATAGACTCTGAACTTTGTGTAGGTTTAAAAAAAGCCACAGCCCAAAACTATTCCTTTCTCCCTTGCCTGTAACAGAAGTGGAGTCTCTTATCGGAGAGAGCAAGCTGCCTTGGCTGCCTGCTGCCCCTCTCCCACCCTGCTCCTCCAGGTCTGGGGCCGTTGGAAGGGGCGATTTGGACACCAGGATGAATTTCCAGGCCTCCCTCTCAAACAGACATGAAACGCTGGACCTGCAAGGCCTGTCTGAAGCATGGCCTTGCCTGCGCTCCCCCCTGTGCCTGCTTATGACCTCCTGTCATGTCTCAGACCCCTGGTCCCGTGGGCTTGTTTTGTCCCAGCCTAAAGCAGCTGTCCTTCAACGGGAATTGGGAAGCCATTCCCGGCGATATAATCAGTGTGCTGAAAGCACAGCACCCGAGAACCCAAATAGTCCCAGATTAATCCCAACGGGGTGCGGAGCAGAGCAGGAGCGGAGGCAGGAAGACCTGGCCAGGAGCCGTGGCGGCCACAGAAGATCCTTGCCCACCGCAGCCACCCTGGCCGGGGCGGACAGTCCCGACCGGGCTGCCCAGCATGGGAATGCGGGACGGTGCGGGACGACAGCCCTGGCTGATCGCCCTCCTCCCCTGGGACACCAGGCTATGGGTGCCCACACCCGGCACCGAGCGATGGCAGGCGGAGGAGGAAGGACACCCATCGTGGGGAGAGGCGTCTCGGGAGCACCCCTTTCCCGGAGCAGCAGGCTGCAGTGTTTTTTTTTAAATTAATTACGCACATCTGTACTTTCCACAGGTATTTGTACTCAGGGCCTTAACCTGCTGTATTTTTTATAGCTTGCTAAATAAACAAACTTATTGCGAAGCCACTTGCGAGACACAGGGAGTGGTTGGGGTTTGCTGCACAAGACTTTCCCTCGCATTTCAAAGTTGCTTTACTGTACTTATAAAATACGGTTTAACCCTTTTTTCACCAAATTATATTAGGTGGCGGGGCGGTAAGATGCTCGTTTATACATCGCATTCAGAAGGAGTTACAGCTCAATTTGTGGTGGGAACAATAAAAGGAGATGGAAACAGATAGGCGGCTGGATGCGAAGTGAAGCGTTGCCAGCTGCTGGGTTGGTGTCAGGCTCAGACTAACCCTGGAGGCAAAACCCAAACTCTGCAAAACTGGAATAAAGCAATTAAATGTGGTGAATATTTGACTGTGTGATTGAACGGGCTGGAATCAAGGCTGGAGCTGGGCAGGAGGCTTTGATAAAAGGGCTTCAAATCATGTTCCAGTGCATTTCTGTGTGTGTTTACAATAAAAATTGAGGGATAAACCTTGCAGTAACAAATGATTTTCACGAATTCTGTTCCCTTGGTCTCCCAATGCAGCCATTCAGCTCCATGGTATTTCCCTTCCTTCTGTTTTTTTAAAACATGAAGTTACCAAAAAAAAAACCCCACCCAAGTTGATGGCTTCTCCCATCTTGGGGCTGATTCAGGCGTCGTCTGAGCCTTGCTGCCTCCCTCTTTAGGAAACAGATGGAGGAGCCCCAAATTAAAATGTAAGGGCTGCAGACAGCCAGTGGTTAGGGTGACTATTTATTGTCTTTAACAAATGGCCCTTCCAGCAATGCGCAGAGCCCCAGAAATGGGATGAAGGAGGCAGGGGGTCTGGCACAGCAGCGTTCCCGGACGCGGTCCTCCTTACGCTCCAGTGACGCTGGTGGCAGCCGCGGTCCTCGCACCCGGTTTTCTCCCGGATCAACACCACCGCGAGGTCCCAGGCGGGGCTGGTGGGACCCGTTATTGCCACAGCAGTGCGAGGCACAAGGACGCCTTCCTTTGCCTTGGGGCAGAAGGACGCAGGGACGAAGGCTTGCACAGCTCGGAGCTCACTGTCAGCCCCAAGTCCCGTGCTAAAAGGTGCTGCCCCCCCTTGGGTTTTGCAGGGGAAATAGGACTAAAGGAGAAAAGCTCCCTGCAGCGGTTTGGTGGAAGGTTCCTCTCCTTTCTTTTGGTCCCCACCAGCTTGCCCTGTGCCTGCAGCACGCCAGATCCCTCCTGCCCCAGCCCGGGGGATCTGGAGCCGCTTCTGGTTTGGAGAGCCAAAAAAAAAAAAAAACCCAAAACCCGCCCCGAAAAACACAGCGGAGGAAGAAGGGGGTCTCCACGGCTTCGGAGGCAAGGTGTGCATGGCTCAGCGGATCCGTGTCTGGCAGCTGGTTTTCCCCAGCCGGCAATGTGCACTTTGGAGCACGTGTCAACAAACAACCCCATTGGAATAACAAACGGCAATAATAAGATTATCCTTTTGATGGTCACCATGGTAACCTGCCCTCTGCCAGCGCAGCTGCAATATCTTGATGTAACCATCACTGAGGTGGTGTCTCAAAGCAGTTCCAGCCTCTGTTAAACACACTGGCGGGCACGGCACGTAGCTTGGCTCGGCCTGGCGTTTTGGAGGTGTGGGAGGGGTTTTGGAGGTGTCGGAGGGGTTTTGGAGGCATTGGAGAGGTTTTGGAAGTGTTGGAAACGTTTTGGAGGCGTTGGGGAGATTTTGGAGGTGTTTGGAGGGGTTTTGGAGATGCCGGAGGGGTTTTGGAGGTGTTGGAGAGGTAGGTTTTGGAGATGGTGCTCTGCCTGGGGGTGCATTCATCAGCACGCGGTAGCAAACAGACGTACATCCCACGCGTCCAAGCAGTGTCTGCTCGGCTGCAAGCCGCACGTCTCCTTCTCGGTGAGTTTTTATCAGCCTGCGCGGCCCAGGAACAGCGCTTCCACCCACAGGGAAAGGCTGATCGGGGCGAGCGGGACGGGGGCCCGTGGGGTCAGCGCTCTGCTCAACGCGTGGACGTGGAAGAAAATCTGCCGTGGAAAAGACGCGGGACTGCTCAACCATAATCTTCTTGCCGAGCCTCGTGGCTAGTTACACCCCCATGGAGGGTTTATTTTCCTCCCTCTCTGGTTTTGTTTAATCCTCTAATGTAGCTGCAAGCATTTGCAATATCCCCATATGTATATTGTCCCCTCTAAAGCCTATTAAGCTGCCGGTTTCAGCGATCTCTTGTAACAGCGAATGCCACAAGAGAATTTGGGAAGCATAAGAAGTATTTTGGTCTGCATTAACGTCGCTGCTTTGGGGCTCCGGTTGGTCCCACCTCCTTGGTTTTGTCAGGCAGCGGTTAGGGGCTGGATTTCCTTTTCTTAAATTCACCCGCTGTTCTGGATCTCTCCGTTAACGTCTTCTCTCCCGGCCACGTCAGGCATTGGAAAACCGAGGGCCACAAAGAGCCCCATGTTGAGTTAAAACTGGGGGATGGGAATAGGTGTCTAGGAATGGGTTTCTACACCATGTAGCTTCGTTATCGTTGCTGACGAGGACTTGCAGGGTTGGGGGTTCCCTCACCCCCCCTCCCCAGTTCATTTTAATTATCTAATTAGTCACACGGGCACGAAGCCAGTAAACACAGACAGCGTCCCTGTATGTCTGTAACTCTCTCGGGAGGCCCGGGGGAGCCGGGAGGCAGCACAGGCGGCCCTGAGGGTCGGGGTAGGGGCCCGGGCGCGGGCCCAAGCGCAGGCCCAGGCCCGCGGCTGCCCCACCGCGTTGCCAGGCAACGCGTGCCCCTCTCCCGCGGTCGGCGGCTGGCAACGGGGCGCACCCAAGCCCCGCCTTCAGGGGGCGCGGCCAGACGGAGCACCGCCCCCAGGGGTCGTGTCCCCCCTCCCTCCCCTCTGACACGCGCGGGCAAAGGGCGGGCACAGACCCCGCCCCGACCGCCGCTTCCTGCCGGGCGGGAAGCGCCTCTCGCGCATGCGCAGCCGCGCTGGGGCGGGGCGAGGCGCACCTCCGGGCGTGCACCTTCCCCCCCTGCCTCCCCCACCCCGCACCGCGAGGCACCGCGCCCTTCTCCAAGATGGCGGCCGGCGGCGTGCCGCGGCGGGGTGCGCATGCGCCGGCACCACCGCCTCGGCCCTGATTGGCCGCGGGGGCCCGGCGACGGCTTCCGGCGGGGGGGCGGGGCGGGGCCGGCAGAGCCGCCTCCCCGGTGCGCGGCAGGATGCGCCTGGCGTAGCCACCGGCCGCACCGACAGCCGCCGCGCCGGGCCCGGCCCCGCTCCGCTCCCCGTCCCGCTCCCCGTCCCGTCCCTTCCGCCGGCGAGCGCCGCGCCCTCCCGGCCCGCGCGGGCCTGCCCTGCGGCGGCCCGTCCCAGCGCCCCGGGGCTCCCCGTCCCCGCCGGCCGGGGGAGGCCCGGGGGCTGGGAGGCGGCGGCGGCAGCAGCAGCGGCGGCGACGGCTCTCCGGGCGGGGGGCCGCCCGCGGTGCCTGGGGCTCTGCGGCCGGCGGGGGCTCGCCGGTGCATGGGCGGGGAGGCCCCGCCGCCGGCAGCCGCCGGCCATGACATGAGCGGAGCGCGGCGCCCTGCCTAGAGCCGCCCCGCGGGAGCCGCCGGCAGCCATGGTGAGTGCGGGCGGGGAGCGGGGCCGCCGCGGAGCCCGGGGGTGGGGGGGGGTGCTCCGCGGCGCTCCGGCGGGGCCTGCGGCCTGTCCCGGGCCCGCCAGCCCTCAGGGCCTGCCCCCGGCACGGGGAGCGGGCGGCCCGGGGCCTGCAGCGGGGAGCCGCCTGGGCAGCGTCCCGGCCGGGGGGCTGCGGGCCCTGGAGGCCCCGAGGGGCCTGCGGGTGGTGAGGGCGGCCTTCACCCCCGGAGCCGCCGTGGTAACGAGTTTTAAAAAGCTGCGGAGGCAGAAATTCTTCCTGGGAGCGTTTGTGCCAGCGGGTGCTGAGAGTCACAGGTTTTCTCCAGCGCCAGCCGTGAACGTGCCCCGTTCGCCTCCAATTTAGCCTTGGAGAAGCTGCAGAAATGACCCGGATTCCTTTCTGTGCAGAGCGTTGTTTAATTCCGCTGCAGATGCTGGTCTTCAGCCGCCTTCCAGCAGCGGCAGTCGCAGCTACGTGCGATCCTACTGAGAGATACAGAGCTGAGATATGGCATGCTTTGATTTGCACAATCTTTTTTTTCTCTTGATAAGAAGCAAAAGAAGACGTCTTCGATCCTTTGGGTGCACGCAGTCAGGCTTGCAGGGCTGGTAGGCGGAAATCTGTCTTCAGGGGATGGGGATGTTGCTCACTGTCGCCATACCAAGCGCTGGCAGCGGTACGCTAAGTGACAACTGCTGTTCTTATTTTTCCCTTGTTTTACCTGCAGGGAAACCTTATATCCCAAAATTTACTGGGTTAACCAAGGAAAGCCACAAACATGTACTTTGCAGTTGATCAGCAAGTAGACATGTGTTCCGCAGCCCTGGATCTGCTCATGGAAAACTGCCTCCTGTCCTCTTTCAGCCAGAGAGCCCCACTGGGCCAAGGCAGTAGTTACTGATCTAGTTTTCAACCACTTTCTAGCTTAAGCTGTCTTAGATAATGTAGGCTCAGGCCTTGCACCCCTTTTCTTCAGGAAGTTGGGATCTTGGTTTGCAGTTGCAAATTTCTTCACCCAAGAGCCGAAATAATCACATCTGCATGCTGTTTGCTGTGTTCCTGGTACCATCTATTGCTAGTTTATTGAAACCTTGCTCTCTGTAGCCCATTTAAAATGAATTTCATTAGTCCCTTTCAGAAGCTTTGCTATTCCATACAGCGTCTGCTGGGGTGGGATACGATCGCCTCGATAAATACAAGTAGCAGCCTGCTACTACTGGGTCTGCATGCACCTTGATCAGTCCGAGGGATGTACCTACCTGCTCGGGACGGACTCCTGACTTGTCTGCCAAATGTCTCAGGTCTTTCTGAATTTAGCTTCAGCCAAAGCTAGAGCAAAGGGTGATATTCTCGAGGTGGGTTCTTTTTAGTGAATACCCCTGGTTCACGAGGATGAATAAACGCTGTGGTTAAGTTCGGAGAATTTGGTAGACCAGTCGTATATAACAAACTGTAGCTCTGCACGTGGGAAGAGGTTGGAGAGTTTTGTGCTTCAGGGTGTGCACTAATAATTGCAGGTGGCAAAAGGGCTTCTTAGTTCTTCCCTTGCCTTCATACAGATACGCGCATTTAGCCTCCTGAATTACAGCTTGTTTTCTTTTTCTCTTTGAACATCCAATATTTGGTTCAGCTACAAGCCGAGTACTGGCGTTGGAAGTTGAGAAGCCGTCATCGGGCAATACTGCAGAATTTACTGTTGTAACTCATCACGTGACTACCATGCAAGATTTTCCTTATGTTCCCATTTCCTTGGAGCTTACAGATGGGCACGTTCTGCTGCTGGTGTACCCTCCTTCCCGGAAACAGTCAGAAAAGCGTGAAGATGAGAGGCTGTAAGGCGTTCTGGGAACAAATAAAACATAATTAAAGTCTGCTGTCAAAAGTACAGGCTTGTGGAGGCAGATTTTATTGGTTGAAGTTGAATTGGGTTGATATGGAAGGGAGTAAGCAATGGGAGCGGTAATGAGTTAGAGCTTGATTAACTGGGAAGGAATGTTAAGAAAAACAAATTGTGAAGTCAGAGCACCCGTCAAGGCAGGAGGGGAAACCAGTGATGCGCAATGTGCTCAGAAAGTGTACACATGTTGTAGAACAGGTGCCAGTTCAGTGCGCTTAGATGCCACTGACGGCTCAGAAATCTTAAGCCACCATTAAAAAGCTATTTAGTTTCACAGGAAGCTTGAATCATTCTTTTGCTTTCTGAGGAATTTGTAAAGAGCAGCCCTGCTGTCAAGCTTTCTGGTCGTCGTACCATCTGTGCTGGTTATTGCATGCTTGTGGCATGTCAGGCTATTAATGCACTTGCATGTCTGCTAAATAGTTCGTGTACAGCACCCAGTTTGTGGCTTTCTGTGAAAAAGATGTGTCAATGTTGATGATGTTGTGGCATCTTTGTAGAGAAAATAGAGCATTGTAAAATACAGGCTTCTCAAGTGGGTTTCTGTGGAGTCAAGTTAACCTCTAAACACAGAGTAACTACCTCCAACTTATGCGCTCAGGTGGCACTCTTCAAGCTTTTCTCTTCTTTAATAGAGCAGAAAGTATTAATATGGTTTCCTAGTCAACTTTTAGGATCCTTCTAGATGATTTTAGTGAACAGCTTCAAAATAAATACTGTTTGTGGACCTAGTCCTTGAATGCCTTTGTGTTTTGCATCCAAATAAGCTATGCATTTGTCTCATCACTCGTTCTTTCACCTTTTTCTGCTTCCGCTAGCAAAGATGAACCACCTCTGAAGCCATCAGAGCTCAGTTATGATCTCCTGAGCCGTATCAGTCAGCTGGCAAGGGCATTTGTAACTCCCATGTGAGGTTGGAAGTCAGGTGATTGCCTCCTAGCGAATGTATTCTTCAATTATCTGGGACTCGTATCCTGGCAGCAACTAGAAGAGCAGCTTAGGAAAAGGGACTTCTTCCGGGAAATGCTGTTGTGTTAGGTAGCAGATTTAAAGATGAAGTCAACCCTTCGGTCAGAGAACTGCAAACAGGCTTCTCAAAGATCATAGAATCATAGAATTCATCATAAAGATGTTGGCTTTAATTACAAAACTAGTCACTCTTCTTTCAGGTTATCACTAGGCCTCATAAACATGGAGCAAAGCGGGAAGGAAGCAGACAATAGAAGTAGCAACAGCAGATCCAAAGAAGCTTGTGTCCCTATTCTGCATGAAGCAAATATAGCTTGCAAAAATGGAAGCAGGCAGTGGGCGTGCGTAGCTTGAATCTTTCTAAGTTTTCCACAGCAGCATCCTAGCTTTTATTTTGTAGCCCCTATTATCACCTTCCAATTTTTTTTAGCAGCAAGTGCTGTCATTTTCTTGGGCTTAAAGCTTCCTTTGGAGACCCGACGATGGTTTAAGCCTTCCATTTGCTAAGGAACAAAGTATGTCTGGACTGCAGCATATCTAGCCAGGTATTGCTGGTGAGCCATAGGTTATTCTGGCACTCTTGGTTACCAAGGAGCTTGCTGCTGAATTACCAAAATAGCTCACGTTTATTATGTACGTCAGCGTAGCTGAGCTGGTGGCCCTAAGGCTAGATCAGGTCTGTGGGCTGTGAACTGTCCTGTGTTTGTGGGCCCACTCCTCATGCCCACTGTGCAGGTGGCTGAGGACATCGTTGGGGCAGGAGGCGGCAGCAGCTTCTTGCTTTTGCAAAAACCCTCTGCCTGGCTGTCCCGTCGTGCTAGAGACGCCTAAATCGTGTTTGGGCTGCTGCCGCCTGGTCCTGAAGCAGGTGAGCTATGGGGATATCTTCCCATAGCAAGAGATGGAGAAGATGGTAGAGCTCCCTGTCACCGAGCATGCTGCCTGTGCTGTGGCAGGCGGGCTGACGGGGAGGTTTTTGAGACCGTGAGGGAGCTGGAGCGTGTCGTCCCCTCCTCCAGGCAGCGCCTGCTCCGACACTGCCAGCTGATGTGCAGCATCAAAACTAGACCTCTGTGGTGTAGTAGTCTGAAGTTCTGTCAGCTTTCTGTATATCCCCTTAAAGTACATAGTTTAAAAATAAAAGTAAACCCTTTTTAAAACCATTCTGACTCACTCTACTGAGTAGAGAAACAAGAGAATAGGAACTTAAAAGTTCTAGCCTCAGCTCCAACATCTGGCTTCCTTTTTTGGCCATCAGGTCACGTCGTAACTTTCTGTGCCCCTTTATTATCCCCGCTTTATTAAATCATGAAACGGGAGCCGAGACTTAATGCTGGTGAACTGTTTCACATGTTTACTCGTTCTGCAGCAAAGCCTGCGGAGCTGCGGAGCGCAGCACGGTGTGGTGCGTGGCCGGGTGGGCAGCTCTGCCTGCTCTGACACTGACACCCTCGGCAGTAGCGTCTGCCTGCGGTGGCCCTGGGTGAAGGCTGAACCTGTGTGTCCCTTTTGGCAGAGTTAGAAGAAAGGGGAATCAGAACTGAGCTTGTAGCAGGAAAGCTGGTCTCGAGCGTGGCTGTTAAGGATGCTTCCCCCAGAATGAAAGCTTTTTCTCTGAAGAAAATAGCTGATTTAGTGGAATGGTTATACATAATACCTTCCAGGATCTATAACTACAGTACGTATGCTGTATTTCAAAGACCTGGGCAGCTAAATGTAGGCTGCGCTGTCTCCAGATGGGCTAAAAGGTGTTAAGGCAAAATTGTTGAGCCTCAAGGTCTACTAAGCTAGCTCGAAAAACCTCTTTCTGCTAGGTGATGATCATGGCAATCCGCTGATAGATGAGTGTTGGTTCTTGGGATTATTTTAGTAGAAAAGCATTAAAACCTGGCATGGACTACTAAGCTCATGCAGTGGGGTTCGGCGCTGCAAGGAGATCGCTCAGTGTGCGGATACCCAAAAGCTCCGAGGAATTTGTGTTCTGTTTGGTTATTTTAATGCACGTTATTAGGTGTTGCCATTTAGATTAGGGAGAAGGAGCTGCTATTATTATTATATTTCTTAACATGTTAAGAATATATGCTAAATAAAAAAAAAAATGTAGCTTTTATGTGTATAGACTGATACCTGGCTGGTAGGATAATGTGTCCTAAAATCCTTCCAAATCATTACCCTTTATCAGTCAGCAGATATTTCCTGTTAGTAACTGTATTTGTATTTGGGTCACTACTGCATCCCAGGTGTTAACATAGCAGTCTTCTACTTTTAGAGAAAAAATAAGGTGTTTGCCAGCTTTGTTCTGTCAAAATAAAATGCTAAGAATACCATTTATAGAGGTAAAGTGTGTAGCAATTGGCTTTTTCACCTACTGATGATGATGATGTTCAAGAAGTTGCTTACTCACCCAGGCAGCCCCTGGGGTTTTTTTTCCTGTGGTCAGAAATGGAGTGGGTCCTCTGGTGAGAGCCTCTGCCCTCTGGAAGGTCGGGAACGGTGCAGCTTCTCTGAGCCTGGGCTCAGGAGTGCCTAATGTTTATGAAAGGTGTTTCTGCGGTGAAGCAACTTTTTTCCAACCGTACCCCCTACACACACACGTCTCTTACTGCTTGCTTTATCTAGTTTTCTGTTTTCTATTTACAATCAGGACAGGAAACTTTCACTCCACCTGAAGTGTTTCAGGCTCTTCTAGCAACATCACAAATTCCTTAATTTTTTCCCCCTAATCTTCCCTGATCCCTCTCCTATGGGGATTGTGCCCAGAACTACATTTCTTTTGCCATTTCCCAGCACCCTGCGTTCATGCCCCAAATTATCTTTTATTTGTTTCAGCATCTCCAAGTTTGTGGCTGGGTCTGCAAGCCTGTGTGTATTTTTAGCAGTTTGACTTAATATTTTATTGCGGCTTTAATTGCAGCGTGAATTTCTTTCCGAGAGGGATTGTCATGATTCCTTTTTGTCCCCTCTTTTGAGAAAGGAGCGTACTCATCTGTTTTGTATACTGGCTTTGTCAGGACGCCAAAGTCAGCATTGAATGCAGGGGATGCAGCCTTCTGGAGGAAAGAGTGGGGTTTTTTTTTTTTTTCTTACGAGAGATAATTTTGTCTGAAAAATCTGCGTTGTGCTTGGTTGATTCTCTCCTGCTTCAATGGGTAAAACCAGATTTCTTCTGCATTGCAATACCACTAGTCCTTTTCTTTGGGACCGAGGGCGGTTTCTTCCACTGAAGTTTGCCTCAGTGGTTGTTTTCCTGGAGTAGTAGCTGGTGTTGAAGAGCAGTGTGTTTAAAATCAAGGTCTGGAAGGGATACAGTAGAGAGAGCTGCTCTGTAGTGGTTAGATTTGTCGTTCCCCTCATACCATTCCCCAGTTCCTTTGCTCATGGAGAGAAGATTGGATTTTCTACAATTCCTTGGCTTTCTTTTTGCAAACACAGAGGAAGAAAGAGGAGGACGATGCCATCCATATCCTAGAATCTCTGTTGTGCAAGCGTGAGGTAGGTGCTCAGCAGCAAGGCTGTTCCTGCTCCCATCCTTGTCTGAGGGCTGCACCGGCTGCTCCTCTGCTCCCGCCAGCAACCCAGGAGACCAAGAGAAATAGTTTGTCATGGGGGAAAGGTGAAGGAGGAAAAGGCTGCTTTGCAGCAGCTTGTGGCAAAGTTTCAGCTGCTTTTTCTTGTTTCCTGCTGGTGCTTGATGAACCGGGCCGGGTCGTGTTGACTGAAGCCTAGTTGTGTGTCGGCCCGTCGGAGCGCCCCGGGTCCTGGGGAGGACGATAGCCCTGTGTTGGCCCGTTGGAGCCCCCCGGGTCCTGGGGAGGACGATAGCCCTGTGTTGGCCAGTCGGAGCCCCCCGGGTCCTGGGGAGGACGATAGCCCTGTGTCGGCCAGTCGGAGCCCCCCGGGTCCTGGGGAGGACGATAGCCCTGTGTCAGCCCGTCGGAGCCCCCCGGGTCCTGGGGAGGACGATAGCCCTGTGTCGGCCCGTCGGAGCCCCCCGGGTCCTGGGGAGGACGATAGCCCTGTGTCGGCCCATCGGAGCCCCCCGGTCCTGGGGAGGACGATAGCCCTGTGTCGGCCCATCGGAGCCCCCCGGGTCCTGGGGAGGACGATAGCCCTGTGTTGGCCCGTTGGAGCCCCCCGGGTCCTGGGGAGGACGATAGCCCTGTGTTGGCCCGTTGGAGCCCCCCGGTCCTAGGGAGGACGATAGCCCTGTGTCGGCCTGTCGGAGCCCCCCGGGTCCTGGGGAGGACGATAGCCCTGTGTTGGCCCATCGGAGCCCCCCGGTCCTGGGGAGGACGATAGCCCTGTGTCGGCCCATCGGAGCCCCCCGGGTCCTGGGGAGGACGATAGCCCTGTGTTGGCCCGTTGGAGCCCCCCGGTCCTAGGGAGGACGATAGCCCTGCAGCCTTCCCCGGAAGCTGCACGTGACGGTTGCCCCAGAGCTGCAGGAGATGCAAGGGTGAGAAGCAGACTGCTGTTGTGAAATACCCCGAAGTGCAGAAGCATTGCAGATACCAACATCTTGTTTTTCTTTAAGTGGACTAGATGTTCTTCCTGCATGTGCTGTCCTTTGGAAACATTCAGAATTAAAACAAAGTCTTGCAGAGTTATTCCCATGGTAAGCGTTACCCGTGATACTGTCATTGTACACTCTTAAATGCCCAACACAAGTTTTAATGCTCTTGCAGGAATTAAACTTGCAGTATCGCAGTCTTTTTTTCTTCTCTTTGACAGGGGGTGAGGGTCTTACAAAATATTGTATTTTTGTGTAGTGTAATCATACCTCCTTGGAAATCGGGTCTGGCTGGTGTAATATACTGGGTAAGGTATAATCCTTCTCCCAAGCTTACCGTAAACCTTGCACTGATGTCACTTTGTGTGGTCTTAATCCTGCCAGGCAGAAGTGGATGTCGGAGCGCTACCTGGAAAATGAGCAGCTGGGATGTGTCAGTGCAGTTAGAACCCCAGCGGGGGTTTGCCTTTCTGTAGCTTGTGCATCCGAATAGAAGTGCCACTTTAAGAAATATGCTGAATAATTGTTTTCTTCTTACATTTGCTTTCTTTTTTGCTTGTCCTAGTGCTTTCCATTTCCAACTCTGCATATGTGCATACTTTCAGAGACTCCTTAAGTTAGGATTGCAAACATCTGCAATTCAGAGTGTTCGTCTGGGTGTTATTGTGAGTTGTCTGTAGGTTGAGATAGATAAAGGCTTATTTGCAGATTTGCAGACGGAAAGTATTTGAGAAGTGTTTTTAAAAATCTGTTAATGAATCTTGGATGGCTTAGTGCTGATACCAGGTTTACGTACCTGGTGCAAGAGTACCAGGTTTACGACTCCTATCACTTACGCATCTTTTTTTCTAGTCTCCTCTCTGGTCAAAGGAGCTGCCACATTTGAACAAGTGGTGAGGAGGAAGCTTTTTAGCATTTGTAAGTGTCAAATATCCATCTGTAAAAGCAAGAATAGTGTTCTTTGTAGTAAGACTCACTTAAAACTTAGATAGGTGTGTTTTTTGAAACGGACTTCAACTAAAAAGGCCATACTTTGTATCTTTCATAAGTTCATTTTACATGCTGCTGCTCATCTATTGATTGTTCTGGACCATTTGAGTAAGAAGATGCAAGCATATAAGGAGTTTTTTATTCCCTCTACAAATACTCTCCCCCCCAACATACTTGTGTCCAAAATAGTATGGCCTTGGGATCTTTTTCCCACCTGCCTTTTTAAAACTCAGGTTACTTCACCTAAAATGGCAGGGGAAGTGTTATCTCAAAATGAGTTAAGTTGCATGCGTTTGCTTGGGCCAGCCCTGTGGTCCTGTTTGTGCAAGCCTAGATTTGCTTACGCAGAGAAAAGGGAAGTGATTTATACCCTGTGACTGTGGTCCTGGAGCTCCTGCATGAGCATCTCCTTACAAGAAAGGACGGGATCGCCCTCCAAGGTGTCACAGGCTCGTCTGAAGTGTGGCACATCCCGGGGGACCCAGCAAAGGGAGGAGGTGAGGTGAAAGGATGGACCCAAACCGTTCCCTTTAGAGATGAGTTTCTAGACTTCACTGGAAGAGCTTAAATCTGGGAGAGAACCAGAGTCACCTTGCAGTATTTTAGCATCCAGAAAGTGGCATATGCCCAGCTGACCACCCTTGGCAGATGACCAACCTTGTGTGGTGTCCATCTGAAGAGCATACTGTGACTTTATGGCTTGTTTTTCTGATAACACCCAAACCGAAAATTTGTTGTCAGTGGTGGCTTAAAAAGTGGCAGACGGCAGCTGAGAACAGTCTTGAACTGAGTGTCTGCTGAGGAAGGTCTAATGACTGTAGCTGGATTGTCAAATTCAAGTCGTAAGTCCAAAAAGTGACTCTAGTGCTACCTGTGCCCACCTGCGACCCCTGTGCTATGGTGACGTGCAGTCGTATGATGCAGAATATCGATCTCGAGTAGTCTGCTTTGGATGCTTCTACACTTCTCATCTGTATATTATTATTTTAGCAACTACTTTTTTGGGGAAATAATGTGTTGCTAAGTCTTTTCCAGCAGCTAAACCACAATAAATCAATTGGCAAGTCATTGGCACGTGACAAGCCTGCCTTCCCCGGGCGGCAGGGGCCCATAAATTGCTCTTGTGCTCATCCTCGGCAAGAGCGTGGCTTGTAACGGCGCTGTGTCTAAATCTTACTTTGCTTATGCCAGCTTGCTATGATTATTTTATTCTTTCGGTGGGTTTCTAAGAGAATTTCTAGGTGTTGAATTTTAATGCTCTATGCTTGCTGTGTTTCCATGTAACGAGAGTCTTTTGTAAACAGCAAAGTAAATGCAAAATGCTTGGTAGAGGACACGCTGGCTGCTGGACTTCATTATGTCAATTAAGAGTTAGTGGTTTAGAAAGAATCAGGCTTGGACACTTGAGCCTGTTAGTCAAAGTTCAACCTTAAAACCTGAAGCCTGGTTAACTGAACCTGCCTGTACAAGAGGATTTAAGAAATCAGATCTCTTCGGTATTCAAAAAGGTGCCTGATTACTTGTGTAGCAGGCAGTGTTTACAGGTAAGATGATCTCTCTGTCCTGTTCGAGAAATCAGATTATCACTGCTGGCTCTCCATAGCCTGTTCCACGCAGTAGAGTTCAGCCTGTGGTCATTTTTAGTCCTTAGCTGATGTTTAAATAAAATACATTGATTTCTGGAGTGCAGTCTGGGGTGGTGAGTTGTACAGGCAGAAGGGCCTAGAGCAGCTCTGGTGCCGGACATCAGCTTCATCACAGCAGGGAGATGGAGAGTAGCGTAGTGCCTTTATTCCTCCGTCGATCACCTTGAGGTAGAACAGTAATTCGTGACTTTTATAGTAGATTTTTTGCTTAAATTGTGGTATAACAGAAATGAGGTTGCAAAATTTACGTCTCATTAGTGAGCTGCCAAAGTTGTGGCTCTTGAAACAAATGAACCAGATAAGCGGGTTGTATTCTGCAGCCAGGAGATCTCTTGAAATGGCACCAGGAGCCTGAACTGTTCTCAAAGCACAGAGTGAAGCAGAGCCTAGTTTCAGTTCATTAAACCACAAAAACATGTCTGAAATGCAACAAGGAAACTGAGAATAAAGGCTGAGCTGTGTCTTGATACCATCAGCAGTGTACTGCCGGGAGCACGTATGTTGCAGGGTCTGCGTGCTGTCTCCTAATTTAAGACCTCTGTGTGAGTTATACTCTTAAGGAGACCCTGGGAATAAGTGTGAAATCCCAGCCTTCTAAAATCATTAGCTGGAAATGATTAAATGTCGTAAGTAACCCTGCCTTTGAGCTGCACAGCTCTGTGTCTCGGTAGCGTGCATTCCTCCTTTCTAGAGGATGTGTTGGGTGTCGTACAACTCTCTCTAAAACACTTCATAATTCTGCTTTTGTTGCTAAAAATAATAGCGTGCTTCAGTTCTTTCATGAACTTCACTGCATCGAGTGACCCAAGGCTGTTCCAGGGGTTCACTGAAGTGGTGGTGATATCTGTGCTTTGCTGACAGCTACAAAAGGAAGGCTTTTGTGACCCACATAAGTAGGCTTGAAATGACCCACCATCTTTCTGAGAGTGTAATTACTAATTTACGTGTTCGTTATCATGTTATGTTAGGGCTTGGGCAGGGAGGGGCTCTGAAAGACACCCTGGTAATTCTTAAACGCGTAAATTACTACCTTAGTACATGCGCATGTTAGGTATATGTATTATTAAATTAGCCTCGACTGAGTTTCCTTAAAAATTATCTACAACACTAAAAGGAAGGAAGAAAATTCAGCAGCTAAAGTGTAGTGGTTTGCATTTGTGTGTATAACTGTACTATTAAGTAGCTGCAAAAAATCGGAAGCAGAAGGCTCCGAGTTGGAAGAGGATGGGGCAGTGTCATTTAGCGAAGGCACGGTGATGATGAGTTACTTTATACTAGCAGCTGCCTTTGTGGTGTGTGCATGATTTTTCTTTTCCCTGATTTTTCTTTTCCCTTCTTAACCCTGTGCACTGGCTTCTTGGTGGCATTGTAGCAACTCCTGCTGGGAGCACTGCAGACAAGGGGGTTTCACGTTGTGTGCTCTCCTGGAAGAGTTGCCAGTTAAGAGCACAAGCTGGTAGATGTAGCCGATACTCATTTTAGCAGAGCTGGGCAAGATGTGATAAGATCCAAACCCTGATAAGCAGGAGGACGCTGAATTGTGCTGGGCTGTGTGTCTTGCACTGGTGATGGTAGGAGACGTGCTGGATAGGAAGGGGATGTAGAAGCAGGCTCCAAAAAAATTAGGAAGTCAGGGCTGTGCTGGAAAAATATCTACATTTGCTGTCAATATATGGTGTAGGGAGGCTCTATGGGCTGGTAGGTGTTAGATACAGCGTGAAAAGCGCTGCAGCACTGCAGGTACTGAAGGGAGGGATGGAACAAGAGTGGGCGTCTGAATTAAAAACATGATGGGGTGCAGAGGGGTGGTGAATAACAGCTCCCTAACGGAGAGGGATCCCATCTTCTTTACTTAAAGAGTAGAGACGTTGAAGGGGGTTGAGATCTGCAGTGAAGGCTTCTGGGGTTCAGCGGTGCAAGCGTTTTTCCTACCTGCCACTGAAAGAGGTGTTTTTAAGGTTCAGCTTTTGTGGTGTAAAATCCATTCTTCCGCCTCAGAGGAAGGTGTTCCAGTGCTGCCTGAAGGGTGGTTGAAGTCACCTTTGTAACATTGCAGCTGCAATTAACATCTTACTAAAAAAAGCTTTGTAGAGGGATTACCTTAATTTTGTCTTGGAGCGATATCCATTTCCAAACATGTTAGAAAAAAAAAAAAATCAACAGACATAACCCCCCCCTTACAGTCGTCATCAGCCTGAGTTGCCCTATTTAGAGCATCGTTTGTATGATCGATACTCTACTGAGCTGTTAATAGCAAACATTAAAAGGTTAACAGCTTGTGTTTTTAGGGCAAAGCATTAGACAAAAGCTTTCCTCTAAAAGAAACAATCGCTTTAGAGAACGTAAAATGAAGTAAAAAGGTAGGAAGTGAACTCTAAATGAAAGCACTTCTGGAGAAAATTGAAATAGCTTTATAAAGCACTTTCATATCTTCCAGAATGATCAGGTACGTTTTTTAAGCGGGGGCGGGGGGTTGTCTTTGGCTGTATGGAAACTAAAATTAGTGTTGTGTTGTCTGTTAAAGTAAATGTGCAATGTCCAAATTGCAATCCAAAAATCTGTTCTTTGCCAGAGTTGGACGAGTAACTCGTCCTACCCGAATGCTTTAGTCATAGGCTACAGGCTACACCGAACTTGTTACGGAGTCCTGGTTTAAGCAGCAAGGTACAAAGATTTTGTTTCTCTAGAGCCTTATTGAGGTGCAGTGAACTGGAGTTTGAACAGCCTAAAATGCAGTAAGTTAGCAGCTATTGATTTTTTTTTTTCCTTAATCAACAGAAATCAGTTAATGGCTCATACATCTTAAAATGTAATTGAACGATAGCCCTGAAATCAGCTGGTACATCCAGGTTTTGTAGATCCTTCTTTTGGTACTTTGGTGGATGGGGAATGTCTTTGAATGTGCAAGTTCTTGGTAGCAAATCTCATGATTTCTGTCAGAATAGGAAGCTGTAGTCTCAGCTGTGAATCTGTCATTTATCTGGTTGTACGAGACTGCTATTAAAGGTTGGAGTTCATAGATAAATGGCATGAGTAAGCAGCTACACGCCTCTAGTTTGATAACTGTTAATGAAACACCTTTAGCAAACGTAACGAGGCAAAAATGGGGATGGTAAGGATGTAGATTGACAGTGGCTCTCTCCCACCCTGACCCATACCAAGTCATGCTCAGATCAGACGGGGCAATTCCAGGAACAGCAGACTTGGGGCAGACCTGACGCTTGCCGGGTCCATGCGGTGCGGCCCCAGTGTAGCACAGCAGCAGTTGATGGCACCTATTTTGGGGAGAATCGGCTATGAGACATCTCTCCGAGATGCTATCTTGGAAACAATTTCTAGGTCAAAGTGTGGATGTCCTGCTGGAACACAGGAACCTGGAACTGTTGGTGCACTTCGCATTTAGACCCGCTTGCTTACTTGCATGTACACTAACTTGTTCACCTAACCAAGCTGTGACTGAGGACATCATCTTTGGCTGGAGGAGCTGCTGAATCTGGCAGCTGAGATCCTCCCTGCAGCAGCCTGCAGGTCTGAGCTCAGCCATAGCATTTGGGCAATCGGGAGCAGCGGAGCTAGTGTGGATGGTAGCACGTCACATCTTACCGTGACTGTTTTTAGTGAATTGCAAAGGTTTTCAGGGTAAAAAGCTCACATTACCTGCGCTGCAAACGGGATTCACAGAATTGAGCATTTTTTTTCTTAAATGGTTGACAGAAGAGAGCAAACAGCATTTCCTGGCAGTTTGATCCAGCCCTGAGTAGCCTGAGACATTGGGGGTGGAGGGGTCAGATTTTACAACTTGTGAAAATGAGTGGGAAGTATTTCTGGTTTAATAATTGAATACTTTGTAATGCCTCATGAAGGTGAGGCAAACTGCCAGCCCTTACCCAGAAAGTCTGTAAGTAAATTCTGCTAATGAGGGTCCAGGCTTCATGGCTTTCCTTGAAAAACTTTAAAAATGAAATTTGCATATGACCCAAATGGCTGAATTTCAGCCCAGACAAAGTGAAGTGAGTGCTGCTGGTTCTGACGGCCCGTGGGGTGTGATCTTGTCCTGACTGTGCGGGTCTGAGGCAGTCGTTAATGTCCGTGCATTGCTGCTCGGTATCAGGATCCATCGGCATTTCTCTTCGCAGACCCCGGTGATACTTGCCTGTTCTTTTCTTCAGTGCAGAGTAAACGCGGAGCTCTAGAAGAAAGCAAACTGCATATTAACGTGAGCGATAATACTGAGGTGCAGCTGGAAATATTACAGACAGGTACAGCCACAGGTCCTACAAACAGCTCTACTTTTATTATAGCCTCACTAGATAATCTACTTTCTGCGGTGTCTGGATATAGGTACAGTAAATTTCCTCTGCAGCTCTCCAGCAGCATGTGTCCTCTTTATCTCAATGACCTAGTTATCAGAGCCTTTGCTTGGAAGGTGGGTGATTACCGCATGCTCTGGGAATGCTTAACTTGAGGAATATGCAAAAGTATTAGCAAATGGAGAACAGCCGCGCTCTACCTTTTTTTAAGTCCTGCCAATAGCTCAAAGGGGGTGCGCTTGGTGTGGCCATGAGATAGCACCTGGGGGAAGACCTGGGAGGCTCTCCTGTTTGCAGAGCCCGTCGTGGGCTGGGTTTTGATTGCTTCAGACAATTTGTGCTACTCCACCTTCCTTTGGCCAAACCTCTGGAAGAACCGGGAGAAGTCAAATAGGAGAAGAATACAATCTCGGAGGTCACGCTGTTTCTTTCTGCCTGAGTTGGCCTTGGATTCTGGCCAGCCTGGGCTTTTTACATAAAATGCTGGCGTTGTGCTCTCTGTGTTTTCTTTTTTGCTTTTGACACGTTGAACATTGTGATGGTGGTGTTTTTATATAAAAGATTAAGTGTGTTCCTAGGAGTAGGCTCTGTCACGTTCAAAATCTCAGTGCCGAGGCAGTTTGAAGTCAGTGGAGGACATGTTGGATGTTCAGGATTTATGAGAACTCTGCAATTTATTTCCAAAAGTAGGAAATAAATCTTGAATCTTGGAAAAGATTCAAAATTGACTTATCTCAACTACTTCTCCTAAAGAAGGATTGAATTAACTATCCGAAAATGATTGAGCCCTCCAATCCTGTGTGAAGAGCTAACTCTTCTCTGTGAATTGAGGTGATCTTGATCTTGGCCGGTGGAGGGGTGGAGTGGGAGAACAGTGCTTCTTACAGAGGAATTTGCATCAGATTGATCTGCCCAGTGTTTGGAAACTCCTCTTTGGGGGTTTGGCATCAGAAACTGCTGGTGAGACTTACTCCGTGTTGAGCCGCAGAGAAGTAAACTGCAGGGATTTACGAAAATGTTGGATACATATGTCTGGATCTAGTTGGGAGGAACTTGCAACAGCGTGCAATGTCCCAGAAAGAAATGCATCGAAATGGCAGCTTGGCTATATCCTAACGCCGTTAAGGACTACACTTAATCAAGTATTTTTTTTTAAAGTGAGGCTCTTATCCACAGTGTTGCTGTTATCTAGGAAATGGTGGCTGGCAGGAGGAGGAGGAGGCTGTTCGGTGGCTGACTGGCCGGCTTCAAGGGGAAGTTCACAGTGCAAGGGACTGTTTGCAGAGACCATGTATGAATGGATTAAAGAGGTGATAATGGGTGCTTGATCTTGCTTAAGCTGGCAAAGTGGCTTTGATTTGATTGTAGGTTATTTTAAGCCAATTTCCCACTAACAGTGTTTCTTGCTAAAATAGTCCTTGCTTTCTAGAGCAGGTCTTTAAAAAGAAAAAAAGGAAAAGGAGGGGAAGGAAGAGGGAAGGTGGGATGAAATTCAGTATTCCTTTGCTAAGTAACTGAAAATGCACGGTGTCCTACAGAGCATCCATTTCCAGTTGTTTGGAGAACAGAGCTGAATTTGCGTTCCCACACTGTTGTGTTGAGCTGTTGGTTCTCCTGGGGGGTTAATCCAACCCCAGGCTGTTTGAGGAGGGTCTCCTGCTGCTTGGCCCTGCCGTGGTCCTTGGGGAAACCGCTGTACGTGGAAACGGGAACTAGCAGAAGCCCGTAGTGTTTCTGCAAATTGTCTCACTTGCTCATCTCTTCTTGCAGAAGACTGCCAGACCTGGTTTTTGCTTCTGTTTTTATTTTTTGAGGCAGAACTTTCAGTTTTCTTTAATGGTTTACTTTGTTTCTTTGCCCCTTTGCAGAGGAAGGTCAGGGCTTGAATCTTGATGCATTTATTATTGATGGTATGTGTTGAAAACATTAGAGGAATGACTAATAGCGAGGTCTGTACCGTAGCAGTATTGTTTCTAAGGCTATCCATTATCAGGCTTAGACCGTAAGGGAAGCGCGGTGCAGCTAGAAAGGCTAAGCTCAGTGGTGAGCTGTTACGAGAATAAAACCATCCCAACTCCAGAGAGTTGCAAAACTATAGTGACCTTGCAACGGCTGTATACTAATTCTGATAATTTTTTTTTAGGACTTATAAAACACTGAGCTATAACTGATGAATTCCGGTAATAAAAGCTAAATTTGGGGATGGGGGGGATGTTCTTCTTGACTCAAATTGCTGAATACTTGTATATTGCTTTTCAAAGTGCTGGAAATTCCTTAATCTTCCAAGCTGCTACTTCCTGAGCACCATCGGTGTGGCAGGTGGCAGCGTGGCACAGCGTGGCACCGAGGCAAAGATAGGAATAGGTGTCAGGAGTCCTCTCTCACAGCCTCCCCGTGCTATCGCTGTATTTACTATCTCTAAACATCTGAAAGCATCGTGAAAGCATGTTCACTTGAACTTGCTGTCTTTGTGAGAATTATTTGACAAGGACGAGCTAACTTAAAATTACTAAATGCCACACAAAAAAAACCTTCTCATGTTGTTTTTGTTACTTAATGCAGCTGAGCAAATGGTCCTTCATGTCCAAAGCTTTCACCTGCAGTGGACAACTCTTGTTGCTACTTGACATCAATGAGCAGTTTAAATTCCAGCTTATTTTGCCCTCCACCTGGACTTCGTGCTCTTGTTGGTTTTTGGGTGCATCTGTGACATGAATGATACTGACCTCCTGAGTGCAAGTCAGAGGGGAAGTTAGTTTTAACTCTTTCCTTTTAATGTCGTTCCCAGGCATCTGAAGAGGCCTCGCTACGGGCTTTGGAGAGTCTAATGACAGAGTTTTTCCACAATTGCACAACGAATGAGCGGAAACGCGAGATAGGTGAGTTCATGCCACTTCTAAAGGATGGTCCCCTTTGCTTTTTGCTGCCCGCAGACCTCAGCAGAGGTGACTTGGTTACGTTAAACAAATACAGCAGATGAAAGCGCTCTGTCTGATACCGAACCAGCATCTTAGCCTCTCCTGCTTATGTATGAACTTGAAGTAAAGGCTTACTTAGTTTGGGTTTTGGAGATCCCATGGCAGGTCCTATAGATAAGCAGTAACTCTCTACTGCTGTGAGCATGGAGATGTAGTTTTTTATCAAGGGTAGTAAATTGATTAGGGTAGGAGAAGGATGTTACGTTTTTCTCTGCCTGTACATTGTTGAATTTAGTGTCCTGGAAAACCTCTACCTTCTGCCTAGAGATGGAGCACGGACTTCAGATTTGTTCAGCATTAAGAAGGGAAAGCAGAAGACTGTCCTAGTTAATATGAAATGACAAGTGGGAATAAACAGTGAGGTTTCATTTTGGCTGGTGTTATTAAATATGTCCTCCTGAAAACCAGCAGAGATCTTACAGGTGCTCTAGATTAGCTTCTTGCATCTGTGGTTAATGGGTGTAAATAGGCTGTTTGCTTTTATTCTCATCTTCTGTCATCTCTAACTTCAGTGCCAAAAGTATGATCAGCATGAAAGACTTCTCTCAGAAATCTGGTAAAATAAAGAATAAGCAACTAGGCAAGCTGTGGGGTTTTTTTTCCTATTGTGGAGATCTCCTACTGTGGAAAAGGTAAAAGCCTTCAGCATCCCCCATTTTCTTGCTTAAGTTGCAGGAACAAAACCAATTGATTAAGGCTTAAATTAGATTAGCCTGTAAAACAGCCCTTGCAGCTTTTCCCTTTGCTGCATTTGGTACGTAGTCACTTGGTGTGAGATGATCAAATCCTGTACCTGCGTGTTTGGAGAGGTTTTTGGTATGCTGGCCTACAACAAAGTCAATGGCTCTTGGAGCAATTGGATTAAAACAAGGGGGTTTTATAACGCTGTTTGTGATCTGAAGTACTCCTAGTCTTTCACAGTGACCTAGTATCCCAACGCTTGGCTTTTATAGATAAAATGGTAATGCTCGTAATGTAACTTTTGTGTGATTTGTTTTAATATTCAGCTATTAGTCTGGTGTAGGATTTATGTCCAAACTGTATTCTAAAATGACATGCCTATTTTGTTTTCATTAAAGCCTATTGTTAGATTGCTTTTAATACTTTGGAGTGTGATTTTTTTTTTTTTTCCCCCCCCCTTCCTCCAGGTTATTCGAGTCATTCCCTGAACACGGGGTTTCTCCCATGCTCAGTGTTATTGTGCTACCAGTATACATTGTTATGGATTTGTTTACAGCTTAAGAATTTTAATGTAATTTTTAAATACTTTATTTTTTCAGAGGAGCTTTTAAATAACTTTGCCCAGCAGATAGGAGCCTGGAGATTCTGCCTCTATTTCCTGTCAAGTACAAGAAACGACTATGTAATGATGTACAGTTTGACTGTGTTTGAGGTAAGATGTGTACTGTTGCCTGCTTAGTGCATTTTTGTCTGGTGCAGTTTATATGGCAATCGATTTTATTTGAAAATGTTTGTCTAAATGGCAGTCCTAGTAAGTACGGCTATAAAGGATGCTTTTATTGCTCTCTCCTAGAGAGGTTGCTTAATGGCAGGCTAAGAGTAGGGGAATATGAATCTTTGTATAGAAATTGCAGAATTAATTTCCTGGCATCTCTACGTACAAATTACCTACAATTTCAGAGGCTGCTTGAGTTTTCTGCACAGTGCTTTTAAGAGTGTTACTGCTTTTATACTCTTCTTATGGTCAGAAATATGTGCATGGTTAGCTGATACTAGCTACTGCAGACTTTAATGCTAAGAGGGAAGACAAAGTGGCTTTTATTTTTCTGACATCTCGTAGTTGTGGTTGATGCTCTTGAACTATATCCCGCAAGCTTATGTGCTAGTTGTAGAGGTAAGGTCTCTTTTAGAAGACCACATCCCACTCTTTACCTATTTATAAAACAACAAAGTTATGGTTAAAAGTCTAAATATTGTTTTGTGTATCTACTGGAAGAAACAAAAGTACTCTGTGAACAGCTCTGGTTTATCAGTTCATTTCTCAGTGACCAGTGCAGTGTCTTTCCCTAACGATATTCTGGGGCTCGGTCAATGTCACGCCTCACCCTGGTCCGTTTGTGGCCTCTGCGTTGTGTTCTTGACTGGTTGGTACTGAGCTGTGCTCCTAAATCAGAGGGGTTTTATATCCTTTGCGGTAGGCCACTAGGATAGAGCAAACAACTCTGTTCTTAAAAGTTGTGTTGTTTTGACAAATTATCCACACTGTTGTTGTTGACTTCTTCACTTAAAATGTTCACTTTATTTATCTGGGGTTGCATAGGGAGTCTGGACTCAGATCTGCAAACTGAATCTGGTTTGCCTTCCTTTCAGAAAGGGCTAATCATGACAAATGGTACGGGAGTTGTTCCCTGCTCTGGGGATGGATGTCACACAGCAGCAGCCTGCAGTAATTAAACCGGTTTTCATGAAGAGGAAAACATGTTTGATTACTGAGCCGCTGTTTCTGTAGGTGGGGGGGAAGTAGTACTGAAAAAATAATTGTGCCCAGAACTAAGCAGAACAAAGAAATCGCTGTCCGAGTGTAAAGTGAGGGACATGAGTCCACAGCTCAGCTGAGAGATTAGGACCTCACCACTGAGGAGCCTGAGTTTCCAAAGTTAACTACTGTAGTGCTGTGCATTTGACTGGTCCTCATAGCCGTAGTCTGTCGTAGTCTTCAACTGCCTGTGAGTACTCGATGTCAGTAAAAGCGTGTATATAAACACAAGGATCATTCCCAAAACTTCCTGAGAATACTGTATTTTTCTAGAATGTCTAGGAAGTTAAAAGTGGATCTGGAATAAAAATCCTCATGGCCCCCTTCCAGATGAACCGTTTTCACTTCTTGCTTTTGGAAAAGAGAACATCTTCCCAAAAACATCTCACAGGTGGAGAAAGCTGCCACTTTCAGGTCAAATGAGTAAGACAAAACTCAGTGGGCATTAAAGCATGAATATTAAAGCTAAAGCATCTTCCAGTTTTATTGGGGCTTCTGAAACTCTCGTTCTGGATTTGCCTTGAGGAACTCTCATTTGGTTGGGTCATCGTTGTTTTTAAGCAATACGTCTGGATCTTCTCTGTGGAAAAAAAAAAACAAAACACCCTCTTGGAGGCACTTAATGTATAAATATACCTCTGTACCTCTACACTGTGAACTGGTACGTCTGTACTGTGAATTGGATCTGCTTTGACCATAAATTCCATTTTCTGCAGCAAACCACTTCGCAGTATCTCCTGCTTTTGGCTTCTCCAAGCTGTATGTCTGCAGACGTTGCCTAAGTAGCAGGCCTCCTCAAGTTACCCTGAGAGGCTCAGCTCCTGATGCTCCAGAGCCCCTAAATGGGATCGTAGCATGGCAGGAAAGCAATTTGCAGCTCTGCGTTCTTACAGATTTTGTCTGGCTTTAAGTGGACTGAAAGCTTCCTGTTAAAGTGGTGCCCTGTCACTGCAGGGCAGTCACTCCAGCGACCTTCCAGCGTAGCTTCAGGAGAGCCGGGTGGCATCAGTCGTCTAAAACCGAGCCTGCTTCCCCTCTTTTTTTTTTTTTTTCTGCTTCATACAAGGCTATGCTTTCCCCTTTAAAGGAGAAAATCTAGGTGTCCAGGGTTAAAAGATAGTGGAAATACTATAGTATTAGTATTATAGAAATACCATAGTGTTATTATTAATAGATAGTGGAAATATGCATGCCAACTAGTTCTGCTTGACCCAAAACCAGTTAAAATGGTAATGTGCTGGTTGCTGTCACTTGTCAGTTAATAGAAATGGTGATGTATTCAAAGAGAATTGGTATGGAGGGCTTCTGCAAATCTGATACTCTTGTGGCGGGGGTGGGTTTTTGGGTTTTTGTTAGAGCTCACCCCTTGTACACTGCGTGGCTTGTAAGAGACAAGCTCAGTGAGGTTTGTTCAGCAGCTTGAGCCACCGCTGTCTTCGGTTGCCTGAGTACGCCGTTAGGTAGCAAAGCTTATTCCAAGTTAGTTACTGGTGCAGGGTTTGCCCTCTATTAAGCTGGTCTTGTTCTGCCTAGCTTAGTTTGCGCACACTCGCCTCTACATGTTGTTAAGGATGTCAGGGTTGGTACTGGACTGCTGAGCAGTTAAAGCATCTTAAATTTCAGCTCTTTGCCCAGCGAGCCTGTGTCAGAGCTCTAACGAGAGAAACATCTTCTGTTTAGCCTGCTGATACCTGCTTGTTTCCTTGTCTACAGGTCTGCCCCTGGTAGCAGAGAAGGTTGAACTACATCAAATGTAGATGTCAGTTTTTAACTGACCATGCTCGGTCAGTGGGAGGCCTGGATAGATTTGAAAGCTATAGCCTTTTCCCTGCCTGTGCGTTGTGTCAGACAGGGCAACCCAGGGGCTTCAGATGCCAACAGCTCTGCCTGGTGCTCTGTCCCTGTGTTACGTGTCCGTGTCCCCTCGCTGTTTAACTTCAGTGAAGCGTGTCTAAGATGAGCTCATTTGGGAGGTCTGTTTCTTTTCCAGAACCTAATCAATAAGATGTGGCTTGGGGTCCCATCTCAAGACAAAATGGAGATCCGCAGCTGCCTGCCCAAGCTCCTTCTAGCTCACCATAAAACTCTGCCTTACTTCATCAGGAACAAACTCTGCAAAGTCATTGTGGATATTGGCCGGCAAGACTGGCCAATGTTCTACCACGACTTTTTCACTAACATCTTGCAGGTAAGAAGCTTCCAAAGGGAAAACTTGGTTTCATTCACAGAGAGGTATTTTGTTTCCTTGAGTAGTGACGTCCCTTGACGAAGATTAAATAATTACGTGAAAAACAAAGTTGTTTTTTAAATTCCTTTTCCTTTAACTTTGCGAATAACCCCTAGCTTCCTACGTGTTACACTTCTTTCTAGTGTTACAAGTTTTTTGACAAAGGAACAATACTATGCAACAAGTATCAACTGCACTTTGAATTTTAAATATTTAGGAGTAGTTAATGTAGGGGTTGTGGGTTGTTCTTTAAAGAAAAAAGTTAGTAAAACTCTGGATGCATCACTGGATGATTCTTAAAAGCGAAGTTTCTGAATGTAGCTCTTGGAGATTTTTCGCCTAATAGCCAAAGATACCCTAAAATCTTTGGTACCTCATCGTGTAAAGTCGCTAATGGAATGTTGTTGGGGTGTTTAAGAGGGCTCTTGCGGGAAGACTGGAGTATGTATTTGAGGATCCTGGCGGACACAGCGCCATTAGTTTGAATGTTGGTTGTAATTCAGGATCTTCACAGTGAAGCCTTAGCCAAGCTACCAGCTCGCTGCTGCTGGAGCCGAACTAGGCTAGTGCAAACCTCCTCTTTTGGTTTGAGTACTTTGTTTCCAGTTCTCTTAAAATTGTTCATAATCGCCTTAAAGAGGCTGAGTGTAAACTGAAGCGCTGCACAGTCTTTTTCTGCTGACACAATTACATGATTTGAATGCAGCTATGCCCACAGACAAGCCACAAGGCAGTTCTTTAAATAAATCAAAGTCTTTGAGTGTCAGGAGTTTATTTGTTAAGACAAATGGATCTAGTATTCGTTGCAAAATTAAAAAAAAAAAGCTAAATTGGCCTACAGAGCTTGTAACTAACTGGTGTAATCTCTTTTCAGATAGCTTTCTGTAGTCATGTAGTGTGACATGCTGCAATTTTTTCCTGAATTGTCAATTTGACAATAAGTACTCTGAGACAACTGCCTACAAGACTTACAGTTTGGGCTTTCATTTCACCTGGATCTGAACTGAAATGCTTTCTGAACTGAAATGCTTTCTGAGCTTCTACTTGCCTCTCTAGCACTTTGGAGGTTATCTTAAGCGATTGCAGAGCCCACTTTGGATATCTATTTTTCCTTAAGCCTCTCCTTGTGAACTCGGCCATGGAGCAAAATGTTCCCATAAATTAATTTCTATAGCAGACACCTTCCAGAAATGTTCAGAGAAGGTGGAAGAAAAATACTAATACTGAACTCCAAGACCTCAAAATAATGAAGGGTAGCACAGGAGCAGAATGACTTGCTTTTAGAGTTGCAGATGAGTCCTGTCTCAAGACTTTTTCTTCTGAGGTCATTTGAAGCAACTCTTTGATTCTTTAGCATTAAATTGTATCCCAGCACTCTAAATAGTCTCTAAAACTTTTACTGAACCATTGGAGGGGTGGAGAACAAAAGTAACTTGGACTATTGTGTTGTCATTGTGCAAAAACAGTAATTCTACATAGAAAGTGCTACTTCCTTAGAGGTATAAAATTTGTTTAACATTACTGAAGTGCCAGTGCACGGTATTGCTAAACTTCCTGGTATTGTCAGAAAATATTCTGAGAGATGTTCAGTCTCTTTGCAACTTACTAACAAGCTGTGTATTTCATTTAATTCTTTAGCTGTCTGCTCCTGTGCCATCGTGTTTCCCTTCCGAAAGCCAAGCTCATGTGCATCTAGACTAAAAACTTTTAGATGGGCTTTTTCCCCCACGTATTTCGCCAAACTGTGTAGCCTTAGCAGTGTTAACTCAGCCTGTCTCTGGCTTGGTGGGTCAGGGAGATTAGTACCGAAGTCAGCCTGTATTACAGAATTTGACTTCAAGGATTAGTTGTAGTAATTGTGATTGGTTTGAGACTTCTTTTCTCCCGGAGGGAGTAGTGCATAAATTGTTTTGGATGTTCCAGGTCAACAGTGAAGAGCAGTGTTGTCTTTCAGCTGAAAACTTTGTCCCACTTGAATGTGTTTTTAATATCCCAGTGGCTAACGAACACAAAAATCATTGCTTTCTGCAGTCCTATTCCTGCATATGGTGGAAGTTACTCTTTTTAGGGTGAATGTGATTTGCAGTTTGAGATGCAGTACAGATGCAAGGAGAGGTCGGATCCCTTAGCTGTGTTCTGGTGTCATCTGATATTGGCTGCAGCTTTCTGTCTGTATGGGGAGGGATGGGCTTTTTAATGGGAAGCTGCTTGGCTGATGGTGCAGGCTCCTGACCTGAGCGTGGCTGCAGCGGCAGCCCTGTTATGTGGTGAAACTGCTGGTGCTGAGGCAGTTCTGAGAAGTGATGATGTCAGCAGAAGGCAGTAAACAGAAGGAACAAACTGTTACTGGGAAACATGCTGGAACAGAACGTGTGCAGTGACATTATGAAAACTCTCTTGAAACCCCAAGGATTCCCATGGTACTTGAACTGTTGCAACATCATAGATTAATGTCTCAGGAAATCGAATATTTGCAGTTGTCTTCCCTCAACATGCAGCACTGCAAACTGTGGGAACTGATGCTCCCGCAGTCTTGAAGCACTTGTAAACTGCTAATAGTGTTGCTAATCCCCTGTCAGCTGATAGCTTTGCAGAATGTTATCATCACATGTTGCATTCATGTGTTTTCCTCTCAGTTAATTCAGTCTCCTGTGACCACTCCTCTGGGACTGATCATGTTGAAAACTACTTCGGAAGAACTGGCATGTCCACGGGAAGATCTTAGCGTAGCCCGGAAAGAAGAGCTACGCAAGCTGCTCCTAGACCAGGTGCAAACAGTGCTTGGGCTCCTCACAGGTACGAGTTACGGCACTTGCAGCTTCAAAACAAATGTCCTCCTTCACCATCCCTAAGATGCTAGCAAGCTTGCGCGTTCTGTGTTCAGTGAAGCAACGTGCGGGCAATGTAGTGGCTGCTCCTGCAGTTTGAACACTCAGCTCTGCCCTTAGGCGTTTGGGTCAGCTTACTATGAAACAGGCTTGTGTAGCAGAGCAGCTGTATAGCTACGCGTGTCCCCCTCTTTATGAAGAGGGATTGAGATTGTGTGTATAAGCACTTGGTAATTTCTTTGAGCTCCCTAAGAGAAGACAATGTTCCTTGTCAAAGCACTAAACGTGTTCTACTGAAGTTCTCTTGCAGTCTCCAGTATGTTTGCTAGATGAATCTGTCTTTTTAGCAGGCTGTTCTGAAAAATATCTCTTTGGCCAGGTATTTTAGAGAGCATCTGGGACAAACACAGCGTTACTGCTGCCACTCCACCACCATCCCCGACTTCAGGAGAAAGTGGTAAGGATGGCTAAAGCTACAAGATATTATTTCCACGTACTTAAACTTGCAATATCAGGCATAGATTCCTTCCTTTACTGTCTAACCTCTTGTAATAACCCTCTCCTAGAGCTTTTCATAGGCCAACAAATTTCCAGTTGGAAAGACAAACCTTAAATGAAGAAGCAATTTCCACTGCAGGGGATGCTCCCCTGAAAATGCCACCTCATTGAAGAGTGCGCATATAGCTGCTTCTCGTCCCCAGATGGCAAAAAGCTTTCTGAAGTGTCAGTGCAAAATGCTCTAATGTCAGTGAGTTGGCATTGTCATCTATGAATTTCAGCTGTGAGCACATCAAAAGCCAGAGTGGAGCAAAACTGAAGCCCTAACTAAAAAAAAAGAAAGGTGGCTGGGACTTTGCACATATATATTGTGAAAGTTTGTTTTCTACCTGTTCCTGTTAGTCTCTTGCATGGGTGTTTATCTGATCTAGATTCATTTACATATATATTTCTTAGTTACCTCAAAATAGAGGGTATATTTCTATGTCCTTGTACTTGGTGCACATTTCTCTTATCCTGTTAAGGCTAAACAAGGGCTACATGTATAGGGTCACCCCAGGCACAACACTGATCTTGATGACTACCAGTTTCTCTTGTGCCTTGATGTAACACGGGTCGTTGTTACGTTCAGCTCACCCAAGCGTTGTCCAGCAGGTTGTGGTGCCTTTGTTCTTGCTTCTTGGAAAGCAAAGCAAGGAAGAAATACCATGATGCAGTGAAATCAATACGTTGTCTGATCTTGGCTTTCTCCGCTTTTAACAAGGAAAAAGAAGGGCTTAAGCTCTGGAAACCTGTAATACCCGGTTGTGCATAGGGAGAAGGTGAAACACTTGTGGATCTGATATTTCTTTCTCCAGGGTGGTACTGATATCGAGTTGTGGTCGGTGCAGTGCGTTCTGTGAGTTAACACAGTTGTATCATGTACCTTTGTCTCGCTCGTCTTTGGGGCCTTAAGCAGTTAATTGAGAGTTGCAGATCACTTCCTTGTGGCCAGATTGCACTAGTCAGCTTAAGACAGCTGCCTGTGATAAACTTTTGTTAATGTTTTGGTTAGTGTTAAAACTTTCACATTTAAGTTTGAGCTGGAGCAGAATTTCAAGTGCTGCTTTCCTGTAGAAGAGCTTAAGACATTTATATACAAAACATAAACTTAAACGGGAAGAAATATTGCTTTGGTTTTAGGTGGGGGGTGGATTTTGCTGTAGCTAGCAAAAGTGTGGGGGGAAAAAAACCCAGATATTAACAGAAAAGAACAAAACTTGTAGTATCACTTGGCAAGAGTGAACGTGCTGCTTGGAGAGAGCAGGAGCACCAGCTTCACCCACCCTGGCAGCAAGAGCCTCAATACTTTGATGTGACGTTGAGTAAGATTGGGGTCTTCCACGGTAAAAAGCCGATTTATGTTAGTATCAACTGTTGGTAGCAAGTGCCTCAGTGGCCAAGAATGATGCTGTATTTGTACAAAACAGCTTGAATTGCTCGGTGAGCCCAGGTGTACGCTAGCAGATGCTGGTTAATGCTGGCACATCTAAGGCCGTGCCTGCAGGAGGGGGTACGGCACTGTGAACAGCAGGTTCCAGAATTATCTTGGAAAAAACCAACGCTGGCTTGTTCTGAGGTGCTAGTAACTTAAACTGATACAACCCAGAAAATCTCTGTTTTGTTGTCTGGGGTTGTAATAAAAAAAATAACCAGCGGAACAAATTCTGGGCTGATTGTCAGTGGAAGCCTGTTTGAGATGTCCTCTCAGTTCCTCGGTGAATCGCTGGATGGTGCTTGTGCTGAGGCAGCTTTTCATCCACCTGTGTATTCACCTCATGACTTCAGATCATATTTCTCAAAGTGGAAGTACGCTGCATTTCTGTTCTGGGTCTTTCCTTTCTCCCCTTTCAGGGAAAACAAACTTCTTACACAGCATATTTCCAAGATAATTGCTAGTAATTAAGACTACACTGACAGTTCCTTTAGAATTTCAGGCTTAATTTCATTGGGTCCTGCCTGTGCAAACTTGTTTATTTGAAACTTTCTCTGCTTTTTTCCTGTGGTCTGCCTTAACTACTCTCTCTCTGTTAAAACTGGTTGTGCTTCAAGTTCTTGAAGTCCAAAAGGAAGAGCACTGAGTGCTTCCCTCTTGTCCACTGCTTGCTCACTTCCCATGTTTTGTGAAGGACTCTCTTCTTTTTCTTCACTTTCTTTATTAACCAAACGTCCCTTGGGTCACTATTTGGTGATATGATCGGTCAAAAGATTCACAGAGTGGAGTAAGAGCACCGATGGGGTTGCTAACATGGAGAACCTACGGGGCTTCAAGCCGGACACGCAAGTTAGTAGCAGTGAGTGGCAGTCATGGCATTGCACATCTACTGGACTTTATTTGCAGGCAGAGATGAATGCATGATTGGGAGGTGAACTATGGGACAAACATGGGTTTAGTGAAACTCTGCCATTAAATTCTGCGCTGGAGATGTTAATTGTTTCTCTGTCCTTAAAATTTGTGAGATCTGTAAGCTGACCAAATCTTTTTACCCACTTTTTTGGGTCTCATTCATGCAGCAAAGTATTCCTGTTTACTGGTGATACTTTTTTTTTTTGTTGCTTAGATGTTGCTTTTTCTCTTTACATTCAGGTGAAACTAAAGGTGTTCAAAAAGGCAAAATAAGCTTCAGAGTCCCTATAAATGTTTAATGTTTTCCGTCAGAGCCAAAATCTCTTTAGGAACTTGGAAAACCTGTGCTTCCTTTTTTTTGCACAGGGAAACAGAGTGAAATGGTTACTTGCAAGTCTCGCATAGTTTTTAAATAGCACTTGAAGACAATGTTAAACTCATTTCTCATACTACTTAAGCAAAGGAACCCTGATAATGTCCTATGTTGGGAAACATTTGAGTTATTGCATCATTATAGAATTTACTCAGCAATAATCTCTCAGCCTCCAAACGTTGTCTTTGCGTGATTTATAGCTCTTTACTTGATGAATCCCTTAGGCGTATTCACTCATGTATGGTAAACAAATGAGTAACAGAAATGTTTGCTGGTGCTTACTTCTGCAGAACTAGCCTGATCCCAGCCCCTCCCCGAGCGTTTTCTCCTTGTGCATGAATGCAGTTGATCCTGTAAATTTATCACCTGTTTGCAAAGACACCAAATATAACTTAAAATCCCTTAAACTCTGAGCTTCAGTAATTTAACTGGGTGCAAAGCAGTTGTGAGTCAACTGCTGTGAGTTACGGGGACTTAATCTACAGTTTCTGCTGTTGATGGATTAAAAGATGAAAATCTTTGATTCTCATTGATTTTTGGTGGAGTTTGCTGGACCGGACATTTGAAAGAAGCATGTCTGCTTCTGTAAAAGCACAATGCAAGCAGCTCTGGCACTGCAGCATATGCATAGTTGTGAATGTTACCATGGGGGCTGCTTTAATATTAAGACTAAGTGCAGGGTTATCTAATTCAGCTGAAGTACCATGATGCCTTAAATTTCCAGAGCAGAGGAGAAAGAAACAATGATAAGGTATGACAGGGCGTTTATGAATTTAGTGATGCAAGACATCGATCTTGATGAAAAATGGAGACTTAGGAGGAATCTGTTCATCATGCATGCTTCTGAGTGCTTTGAAAATAGCTCAGTAAATCACATCTGTTATTTTCGTATTCCTGGTGTGTTGGGTCATTTCACTTTCAAAAGAAAAAATTACTCGGATTTTCTGGGGAGAACTTTCAATTCTGTAACGTAGCAAGTGCCTGTGGATTTCTAAAGGTGAAGAGATTATTTGTACTCAAAGAAGTGAAGTATATTGAATAACCTGAGGAAGGTGAATAGGTTTTCAGCGTGTAGTCTGTGGAAGCCTGCGAGTTAATGGGCAGCTTCCGTGGGGAAGGACAGCCTACCTGGTGGTGTCTGCTTGGATTTCCATAAAGCTTTCAAGAAGGCTTCTTGCTAAAAGCTTTTGAGAAAGCGAAGGCCATTGGGGATCGGGGGAGTCTCTGCACTGTTGAAAAATTGGTTAGAAGGTAGGAGGTAGAAGGTGAGTGGAAACGGTCCCCTCTTGCCATGAGCGGGGAGGTCACCTGTGGAGTACTGCTTGGGACTGTGCTCATGGATATACTTGTTAGAGACCTGGGAAAAGAGCTCAGTGAAGAGACAAGGAGGCTGGCCGATGGCACCAAGGCAGTCAGAATAGTGAAAAGGAGGTATGACTGAAGACTCGCGGGAAGATCTTGCATGTCTCTGGGCAAATGGGAGGTGAAACGCAATGCAGATAAGTATAACCTGCGTTTGGGCAGGGAGAGCAATACTCATCTCAAGCCAAATCACGGGCTCCAAACTCGCCTTCGGTATGCAGGATTAACTTCTGAGTGTTAGGCCAGATCATTCTACAAAAATTTCAATTGGTAGCAGTCAAAACCAGTAACTGCTATGGTGCTGCATGGAATTAAGGTTCATCTACGCCTGAATAGCGGCAGCAGTTCTGGTCTTCCTGTATCGATAGGTGTAGAGTAGAAACTAAAGCTTTGTGGAAAGGCAGTAAAGGTGATTGAGGGTATTGAATGGCTTCCATGTAGGTAATAAGAAAAGTAGTACTCTTCATTCTCTCAAAGAAATTGAGAGCGAGGAGCTGCAATAGAAAGCCGTAGAGTGACATGTAGAAGGTGAATGGAAAGAGACTAATTCTTTTCCCTGTTTGGGTACAGGAGGTAGGAAATGAAACTAGCAGCTGGCAGGCCCCGAACAAAAAACATCTTTACACAATGTAGAGTTAAGCTGTGGAACTTGGTCACAGATGTTGCAAATATTAAGTTTATGTGGCTTTAGTTGGAGACTGGATGAATTCATGGAAGAGAAATCCTGAGGCTGTGCAGAATTCTTCAAACCCCACCTGGCTCGGGAAGCCTTTGTAATGTGAGGGGTTGGAGGCTGAGGAATGTGATCCGTGCCTGCTGTGGGCTTTCGGTCTCCGAGAAAAGCTAAGTAGGCTTTTTGGTCTGACTCAATACGTCTGCTCTTACATCATCCGCAGCCTGTCATATGCAAGCAGAAGCAACTCTGCCAAGGTTCAGTGTAACATGGATGCGCCAGAGGACTTGTGCAAGCTTACATCAAGGATGCTTGACCTTGTGAGGGGAGTGAATTTTATAATAAACTCCTAAAATACACCTCATGGCATTGCTGCTATCATCTGAACAAAAGTTCAGAAAATTCCAGAATACAAAAATCGCTAGTTCGTCTCGGACAAATCTTTGTACGCCAACGTGGTGAGCGCCAGAGGCTCTGATGGCTTTTGCTTTATAGCTAGGGCTGGCAGTTGCACCATTTGAAGGTAATTGCCTTGATTTATAATGCAGATGTGTGCTTTGTTTCCTAGGTGACCTGTTAAGTAGCCTGTTGCAGAGTCCCAGTGCGGCCAAATTATTGAACCAGCCAATCCCCATCCTTGATACAGAAAGTGAATATATATGTTCCCTGGCACTGGAGTGCCTGGCACACCTCTTCAGCTGGATCCCTTTGTCTACCAGTATCACCCCATCACTCCTCACCACCATTTTCCACTTTGCTCGCTTCGGCTGCGACACCCGCGTTCGGAAGATGTCTTCTGTCAACGGCAGCAGCCAGAACTCGGTGTTGGGACAGGAGCGTGGCCGACTTGGTGTCTTGGCTATGTCTTGCATCAATGAATTGATGTCTAAGAACTGCGTGCCTATGGAGTTTGAAGAGTATTTGCTACGGATGTTCCAGCAGACTTTCTACCTCCTGCAGAAGATTACCAAGGACAACAACGCCCATACGGTGAAGAGCCGGCTAGAGGAACTGGATGAAAGGTAAGAGCAATCAAACAGCTAAGTAGCTGTGCTAGGGCCTCTTGCTTTCTAAAGGACTGTCTTTATTATTTTGCGGTCATGCATGGTGTGTCTAATCACCTTTTTTTCAGAGTACTGTGCTGGGGGAGACAGGCAGAAAGGTAGGTGCCCACAGGTAAGGTTCTGGTAAGGGGCTGAGCTTGCTAAGGGACCGTGGTGGCACAGGTTTGTATTCTTTCCTGTCCTCTTCCTCCCCTTTCCCCCGTTCGTTACTGTTTGACTGCAGGTCTGAGGTGGCACAAGAGCTGAACCTGCCCTTCATTCAGTTGTAACAGAAAACAGAAGAGGCTCAGTGAGGTAAAGGCATTGCAGTATTCCCTTTCCTGGTCGGTATCTGCCTTCTCTGCTTAAACTCAAACATACAAAGAGTGGGTAGATATTCTGCGAGTTGTGACTTGAAAGAAAACAGAAGTAGTTTCCTACCCTTCATTGAGATGTGACGATTTCTGATTGCTTTTTTATTTTTACTTTTTTTTAATTTTTAAACAACACCGAAAGACAGCCTGGGGATCTCCATTCACAGCAGTGGTGAATGGCTCCACCGCAGAGGCTGTCTGGCGTGTTTGACTGGAGGCAGCAGGGAAGTGGCAGCATCTTGGGAGGCTGCGTATTGTCATTTTCCAGAAAGTTATTACCATCCTTGTTGCCTAAAACAGCTCGACTCTTTTATATCGGATATTCCTACTTGTAGGAGAGAAAGTGAGACTTGTCTTGCTGTTCTGTTGAGCGGTTGAATCCATGTGTTGGCAGGGTGGTGGAAGAGGTGACGACTCGATGCTGCCTCTCCTTGCAGGCCCGCTGTGCGAGTGTGCGCCATGGGAAGGCGGGCAGGCTGGTGCTAACATTGGCAAATAGGTTGCAACTGTGCGAATGCGCTCAGGGTCTTGCTACGGATACTCGATGATGGAAATAAATTTCTGGTGCTGCTGCATTAAAATATTTCTGTTCGCAGATGCAGCAGCAAGGCTTTTGAGCTTTTGGGGTTTTTTGTTGTTTTTTCTTTGATATCTACGTGGGTGAAAAAACAAATTTAGGAAAAACACTGTGGGTCCATTTGTAGAGACAACTTGCATGTTTCTTCTGTAAAATTCCCTTTTTCCATATCTACTTGCTCATTTTCTGAAACTCGCTCTGACTTCAGTATCGCTTCCTAGAAATAAGACATTTTCTAGGACGGTAGAAACCTGCCAGCTTTGCATACAAGATACGTGCACAGAGAGCCAGGTGTCACACTCTGGATTTCAGAGTGGAAGCCCACAATCCCTTTAACTTTGTTCTTTCTGTTAGGGAAAACATCGGCAAGCAGCCTTCACTGGCAAGGCTGCGGAAGGTCTGTAGCTGTGTTGGCCTTCACGGAGATGGTATTGCCTTATCGTTATGTTCTGCTCCTCAGACGTGTTATCCACAGGGATTGTTGGTGTCTGTAATTGTGAGACCCCCTCTTTATTCATTGCTAAGGTCTGAAATAGGGATGTAACTAAGATGTTCTGGAGACTGGGAAAATCTAGCTGGCTTCCGGAGGAGTGGAGCTTTCTCTGAGCTGACTCTGTCCTCTCCATGGAAAAGGATGCGAGGATTTTCCTTTTGTCACTTAAGGGCATAGCTGTACTTTTATGTCCAAAACTAAAGAACTTACCGCATGAAAGTGTCGTCCTGGCTTGGACTAACAAAATCCTAAACAAAACTGGCACTGAAGAAACTACCTTCATTAGATTTGCCATCTTCAGAACCTGCTTGCCCTGGGTCTGTCCTTTCCCTTCCCCTTGTAGTGCTGACTATTTTTGCTCCGTTACAAAATCAGTGTGGTGCCAAACTAGTCCAGAAAGAGTAAGCTTAAACTGTCTTTTGCTTTATTTGTGTTTGGCTTTAACTTGAAGATCCCAAAACGTGGGAAGTGGCTAGTAAGGACACAAGTAATGGCGCAGTGGTTGCAGAAGGGGCTTTGGGGCTGGCAGAGCTAGGGGCCAAGTAAGAATTTCACGGGTCTCAGATCAGAGCCTCTTTAGAAAATAAAAATGAAAAAAATTGAAGGCAGTGTTTGGGTCTGGACTCTTTATTTTTTGCTAGTGTTACTTTTGAAGTGTTTGGTCGGTGATCAGACGTGTTTAGTGATGTCAAGCAGGCAGTGCCAAATAAAAAGGAAATGTAATCTTTTTGCATATTCAAAGTATTGCGTGGTTTTTGTAGGCTTGTAATAACCAACAGTGCTGCAGCTCTTTGTTAGCTGGCAATGCTTCTGGTCTTGAGTGAGTCTTCATTAGAAAGAGCGGGGGTTCCCCCCGGAAAAAAAATCAAGAGTTTGCAGAGGGGAGAGAGCAAGGCAGCACGGTAAAACCAGACTGTTCAAGCGTGTCTGAACTTTGCTAAGCCTAACTTTTTGTTTAAAAGAAAAACTTGAAGTAGTCTTGCACTTTAGAGCTCTTGCCATGTGGGAAGGATGGGCTTCTCTGCGTGCACACGCACACCCCGCCCTTGTCACTGGACCACCAGAGCTCTTGCTGTTTGTGTGTGGTGTTGGAATGTGTGCGTCCTGTATACCGATGGAGAATTAACACGCTTCTATAGAGAGGGATATGAAGATGATTTCTAACCTTGATGAAGCTCATGTTGCGCAGGGCGTGATCTTGCTCCACAATAAAAGCTTACCCCACAGTGATGGTTGTAATTTTTCCCCAGTCACGTAGTCAAGAACCCACCAGTGCTGGGGCCGAGGTCATGCTCTTGCTGGACTCCCTGAAATTTTGGTAGCAGGCTCCTTTTTGGATCTTCACTTTGTATGGTTCCAAGCATTGAGTAGTCCCATGCATTGGAGGAAGATTTGTCTTCATAGTCTAATTCAGCTACAGAAGCCTGGGCTCAGTTCAGAAACTTTTGGATAGTTGATCTGCACTGCAGAAGAAACTGTCCTTTCCAGCTCTCAACTCCATGGCTCTCCCACTACCTCGTGTAAATTTAACACGTGTATTGCTAACTCCTCCATTAACTTCTTGCTTCCAGCTGAATTCCTCAGTAGTACGGTTTATTTCACTAATCCTATCTACATCAGTAAGATGACCCTTGCTATTAATAAGAAATAAGTATTTATTTCTTTAGGGTGGGGGGAATTGTGCTTGTTCGCAGGCCTGGTTGAACTCAGTTATATTTATCTGAATATTAAAGTTGCTTTTGACTAGACTGTCTTTTCTGCTGTTTCAGGTATTAATGGAATGAAGGGTTGCCCGTCCTGTAGGTAATTGTTGCAGGGCTTTATATTTTAATTGTTCTACTGGCTGTTAATTGTAACTTTCTTTTTAATGAAAGGATTTTGAGTGAATTTTATCACTATTTCAATGAAATTGCTTTCCCTTGTGGCGTTCTTCATGTTTTCTCAGTTGCGTTTTCTTCTTTCCCTTGTAGCTACATTGAGAAGTTTACGGACTTTCTCCGCCTCTTTGTGAGCGTCCACCTACGAAGAATCGAATCCTACTCCCAGTTCCCCGTGGTTGAATTTCTGGCACTGTTGTTCAAATACACTTTTCATCAGGTACAGCCCTGAAACATCTTTTCCTTGGTCTGTTCTCTGTTTTGTTGTCTTGTACAGCAGGGGTAGCTTGCTTTCCCCAGTGAAGTTGATACCTAAAGTTAGCCCAGAAAAAAAAAACAATTAACTTGTCTTACTGGCACTTCCCCGGTACTGCTGGGGACTTGGAAATGGCTTAATGTGCTCTTGGGTTTAGTTGGAGACAGTGGTACATGTAGTTACCTCACAAGAACAACTTGTCTGGGGTTTAACTTTGCTTCTGCTTTTATTTTTTTTTTGCTGGTCCTTGGAAGGGACAATGTCATCTGGAAAAATTTCTCTAGCTTGCTTGTTTTGTGTTTGGGGATGCTTTTCTTTCTCCTGAATCTGCTGCTTTTACTGTATCTGAGGCTTTCCTTGTGACTTTTAGTATTAAAAAACCAACCCTGTGGCTTTTGGTACGTGTTACCTTGCTGTAGAAGCTGTCACAGTGCAACTCAGCCCTATTTACCACCACATATGAATAACGACAAGGAAGCAGACTTATAAAACGCTAGCAGCAGCAAGCCATGAGACGGGTTAATGCTGAGACCAGCCTTGTAATTCCTGGGTTCCCACCTTTGTGCTAAAGCTCTTGTTCATCTTTTAACAGCTATAAATCTCTCCAGTGACCTCCTAGAAATTTTTCAATAAAGCAAGAAGTTCTCCTCATGGATTGAAGTGCATGCTAACTTGTATTTTCATTGTGTGAGACCAATCTTACCATAGGTCGTGATATTCATTGTGAGTTTTGGTGTATTTCAGCCCACCCATGAAGGGTACTTTTCTTGCTTAGACATCTGGACGCTCTTCTTGGACTACCTGACTAGCAAAATTAAAAGTCGCCTGGCAGACAAAGAAGCAGTACTCAACAGGTAAGCAGTCGGGAAGCTGTCAGGATGTGACACGGTCACCATGGAAGGACTGTGAGAGAAAAGCTATTGCTTACTCCAGTTTCACATGTGGTTGAGTCCTTTCTTTTTCTAAAACTGTAACGTGTAAAAAGTGTAAACTTCAATGTTTCACATTCATTCGAAAGAATTCAAATGGAGCAAGTTAGGGTAGAAAACCTGTCACATACATTGTGTGTGAACCTAGCAGCCAGAGGAAGTCAAAAATAGAACTGTAACGTGGTTTAGCAAATTTTAGAGCACACTTTAGCACATATTAGAGGAGGAAACCACAGAGTAAGTTGCCTAGTAAGTGTTCACGCAGCTCATACAACTAATGAACTAGGAGAAATTTTTTATTTAATTAGGATTTTAAAATTCCTGTTTAAATGGAGGATGTATTTCTGAGAAGTATTGATGAGAATGTGTCTGGAAGTTAAAAGTTCCACTTGATTACCTGATGCTAGCTGTATCAGTTGCAACAGTGGTTGGCAGCTCTTCCTTTGTAGATGCTGTATCCTGAAATGGGTGGCTCTCTTTTGATAAAAGTCCCTTTGCTGCCATTTTAAAAATCTGGTGAATATACTGGTATCTTGTTCGAGTTTTGGAGGCTTAAAAGTGCCATGGCTTGTGCCATATTACGTTCCGCTAAGTGCAGAAGGAAGCTGCTTTCCCTTGAGCACGCTAAATGTAAGTGGTTGGTTTTTGAAAGACAGCCTGGCATCATAACCACAAAGAACAAATGTGGAACTAGCTTACACCAGACAGCTCTCTTCCTTTCAGCATGGGAACAATGTTGTTTTAATTTCTCAAGTAGCAGGTATTTGCATTTGAACATTGTTATAATTTGTTCCTAATTTGCTGCTCTCTGCCTAATGCTGTTGAACTCTGCCTTGGCGTTCTGGGCCTCTTCTTCACCTGGCTAGTGTGCATGTAATGTGTGTTATCTTCGTGTCAAATAGTTTGTTATGGGGAAAATTGAAAAGAACAATAGCTGTCTCTCTAGGAGATATGTCAGACTATAAACAAACAAACAAAAAAGTCATGTAAGTGGTAAGCTTGTACTGTTTTGTCAGAACTGCCTGTCCTTAGTGACAGCTTTTATAGCTACAACTTCCTGCATGCTCTCAGACGTGTAAACGCTGCAGTTCGACAGCCTGGGAGTGGTTACACCGCAGGAGCGCAGATGAAGTTTCCTGTTCTGTGGTTTGTAAACTTTGCATTTTGTACACATTACAACTTTTACTACTGGATAAATTGCCAAATCCAGAGTTACGTCATGTGGTTACGGAAAAGATGGTAATTCAGCCACCTTGCAGCTGTCAGCTGCTTAGCTAGTGGCACAGCTGACTAGTCTGACACTTGGATTGCATCATGCTCTGAATCTCTGTTAGTGTGTGCTAATGCCTGATCTCACCTAGAAAAGAGCATGACTTTTTGCATGAGACCTCAGCTGATTTGAGAAAGGAGGTTTTTAAAACAATCAATCAAGCCAAACCCCTTCAAAATCCCCAAGCTTTGGCATTGTGTTGCCAGGAATGATTGCATGCTCAGGTGGCCCTGTGTTGATTTTGCAACTTGGCGTTATTCTTAGGTGATCAATGAGCAGGATGATCTTCTGTGCTCTGAACCAGCTGCATAGCTCCTGAGAGGTGAAAAAGATATCTTTCAGTGACATGCCTTTGGTGTTACAGTGCAAGTGGGAAAAGTGCTGGCTCTGTTTCAGAGGACAAGGGCCTGAATTCATTTGCCAACAGTGCAGGGAAAGAGGATAGCAGAACAAATAGCCTCAGGGGAGGTCCCCTTCTGAGGTAGGCAGCAATAACTTTGCCCTGTTTCATCTGTTCCTCATTCGCTGCCCAAAGAGCAGAGCACCAGACAGGCTGCTGAGGAGCAGTTTTAGCAACAAGAGGCTGTTGGTGCCTCCTGTTCATGTACATCTGCTATTATTCCTGGCAAGCCACTCCTACCTTTCCTGTTTTGAAGTCTTGGGCTGCTTCTGTTGCTTACAGACCTCCCTTTCCCTTTCAGAGGTAGAGGGATATCAGATATTACCAAGGCTCTTTCCTTGCAGGTAGCTTGTGATCTGAAATTACATGATACTCTTAATCCCAGGATCTGCTTGGTGTTTCCTCAACAAACCTGTAAAGCTGTGCTGCAGGCTCTTTGCAGTGGCTCGCTTTAAACTGTCATCTGTTTTACATATCTTCTTCGCTGGAAGGACTGTGGGCGCAGCAATCTCTGCAGAATTATTTTATCAGACCCTTGTTCTGTTTTCTCCATGGTCATAGGTACGAAGATGCCTTGGTTCTGTTGCTGACAGAGGTGTTGAATCGAATCCAGTTCAGGTATAACCAGGCACAGCTGGAGGAGCTGGATGATGAGACACTGGATGATGATGTAAGGAGCAGAGTTGAACAAGGACAGCTGCAGGTCCAGATATTAACTCTTGCACTGGTAACACCTAGAATGTCTTTCCCAGAGCTTGTATTTCAGAGTACAAGCTAGACAGCTGCTGCTTCACTCATTTTATGTGGGATTTGAGGTTTAAAGCAGCATGAAATGCTTTTAACAAAAATGTACTTGGTCACACTGAAAGCATATGACCTTTGTTTTTTAACTTGGTTCTTATGGAGAAAAAATATAGATACTTATGTTCTGATTATCAGATGCATTAGGTGTCCATGTCTGATTGCTTTGAGATTTAAATGCTGAAATATCTCTGAGACAAAAGCTTTAAGCTGTATATATTGTTGGTGCTCTCATTTAAGCTTATTTCTCCTAAGTCAGTACTGGTAAACATCATCTCAATACTGATAAATGTAAAAGTGGAGTAGGTGGCCAAAATGGATGAGGCCAGAGCACTGGAAGGGCAGGTGGTTCTGCGTAATGGATGCTTGTCATCTGAGCAGTAACTGTGCTTTAGGAGTGAGCGCTTCTGGCTTGTCACTCCAGGGAAACATGCATGCGTGCCCAAAGCATGGGTTGGCAAAATTATTCTCCATCAGGTGTCTGGCAGCATATGAGAATCGTAAGAGCAGTATCTGTTCAGAATCCGTGTGTCTGCAAAAGCCAAGCTCTGGAAAGGAGCCTAGCTAGTCCCAAGCATCAATTAAGACCTACTAGTCTACAAAAAGCTATCTGTTTCCCTCTAGAAGTGCTGTGCTTACCTTGGTGTTTCTTCCCATAGCAGCAGACCGAGTGGCAGCGGTACTTGCGCCAGAGCTTGGAAGTGGTTGCAAAAGTCATGGAGCTCTTGCCAACTCATGCCTTCTCCACGCTAGTAAGTAGCTATCCAGACCAAAAGTGCAATGTGAAACCAGCTGCCGGAGTTTGTTACAAGCTGTTTGATAGCGGCCACAGTGCCAAACAAATAGGGAGATTCGGTTTTGGATGCAAAAACTTGGCAAGGAGGAGACCAGAAATTGAAGGAAAAATTTTGGGGTTTTGGCTTTGTCAAATTTCTTGGTGTGTTTTAAAGAGGGTAATTCAGTGACCATCTAAGTCCTACTTGCTGGACACTAAGCTCTCTAGAAATTCCCATCTTTCAAAGTGTAAATATTTGACAGCAGTCCTTCACTGCTGTTTATCTTGGCCTTTATATTAGGAGGCAGTGCTGTGAATTGGACAGATGAGTGTCATTATTAGGGTTTTAAGGAGAGTGAAATCTTTGTTTAAATGAAAGGCTAGATACAGATGCTGAAAAGAGCACTGGTAAGTGCTTCTCTCCAGCTAGTGCCACTGCCGTTGCTGGAATCGGTGTTGTAAAAGTTGCCTGCCTTTGTAGCACTATAACGGTTTTTGAGGAGGAGATCTTGTAAGCCAGTGGAGGCCAAAATTCAAAGTAATTGGTGCCTTTTCTCTGGGTGAGAAGAAAGGCAAGTATAGCAGTGGGATCTCAAAGCAAGTCTATTAATTCTGCTGGAGATGCTGCGTATGTCTGAACCATATTCCCAAGAAGCAGAGAAAATTGAGCCGCTGCAGAGGCAGAAGATGCCTGACCTGAACTGCTTTTTTAATTGATATTTTTATTTAAGAAACATTATGGCTTAGCTAAGCACTAGGAGTATATTACTAGAAACCAGATCTGAAGTAGCGAGCAAAGTAGTCCTCATACGAAAGTAGAAGTTCCTCTGCAGTGTGGTGGCATGGCATGAGTCAGCGAGAGGCAAACAAATGGAGCAGCAGTTTCAGCGAGCACAGTGAGCATATGGGTCATATGGTGAAGAGCATGTGGCTTCCTTAAAGTAACACATTAACGTGAGGAAGACTGTCTGGTTTTTTAAATAGTTCTCCTCCTGCAGTTAGACAAAGGTGCTCAACTGTTAATTAGGCACAGCCTGTTAGAAACTTCATAGTGAGTGCTTTCCTTGAGCCCTGTGCTAGTTCATTTTTGTACACTGGATAATCTGGGAGATGCTCAAGCAGTTTCACGTGCTTTTCACAGCAGTGTGCAGTGCTGTTGAATGCCGTGGCTAGTCTATCAGTAGCAAATAATGAAAACAATGTATAGCAGCTGCCATTTCATCTTCCAGCGTGGGACAGAGTAAGGCTGCAGTTCCCTGTACTGACGGATGAGTGAACTTTCATAAAACCAAGCACTTCAAATGTGGTGACTTTGCCAATAGAAATTAAGTAGAACTATGCCAGACTGAAAGGCTTGGAAAATATTCTTTCAGGTGGGATATCTACAAGGAAAAGGTCAGTGTGCAGTTTTGGCCTGTATGTGTACAAACGCATTCAGGCACAAGGCAAATAACCCCCTAATAGATACCACTGAAGTACCTTGGCTGGCCAAATGCTGCTTAGAAGGTTTTCTGGTCTCGGTTTATAACACACTCCCCTGTGACAGTGTAACCTGTTGCTCAGCTGAAGTATCACCAGGATCAGGCATGTTTGCTGTCGGTCCTGAACGATGGAGTTAGGCTAACACTCTGTTCCCAGACCAGGATGCATGACGACTGTGGTGTTTGCTCCCTTGGCTGTTTTCCCTATGGGGCTTCAGCTGCTCTTGATGCAGCCTGCAGCTTGCCGGCAGTGCTGCAGTACTTCCCTTCTGTACTCCGTTACAGAGGCACTGAACTCAATTTCTTTGGTTGAAGAATATTTTGATAGCTGCATTTTGAGAAGCTGATCCTTACGGGTGAGGTGGATGCTGTGCAGGCTTCCTGTGCTCCAGGCTCTGCCTTTCCCCTGCTCTGTTTGGTCTGGGTTATACATCCATCTGTGTATGCATACTGGTGGCATGCTGTGCCATCACTTATACTTGACAGACCATTATCTTGTTAGGCTGATTGCTGGTATTTGTGGGAAAAGGAGAGCTACCACAGAGAAGTGCCTTCAGGGTGGTGATCTTCGTTGTTTTCATGACAGCTATCAAGACGTGAGAAGCTGTGGCATGCAGGATCAGCCCAGAACCTGGCAACTTGCCTTTTCTCAAAATGTCTTTTTGAAGGCACTAGGGAGAAATAAGAAAACTGTGCTCTAACGAGTAATTAGTAGTTGGGTGTTAACTGTCTGACAAGCCCCCAAATCATGCTCATTTCTTGTCTCTTCTAGTTTCCAGTTCTGCAAGATAACTTGGAGGTGTATCTGGGACTCCAGCAGTTCGTGGTCACTTCAGGGACAGGTAATAACCACCGTCCAGCACTGCAGTCCTCGCTCTTTGAACAGCTGATTGCAAAAACACTCTAGACCTGCTTTGGTGTTGCTTCTTCTGTATTCCATTGAGGATCTGAACACATGTATGGTGTCTAATGGCTCAGTAGTCAAACTCTATTAGATTTTTGTCTACTATTGATGTGATTTATTTTTTTATTGGTATGGTTCTTCCCTTGTTCTGGTACTTGAGATGAAGATACCCTATGTGTTAAGAACAAGTATGCAGCATTAAATACTTGGAGAGATAATGGTTACTTTTTTCCTCCCGCTAAAACTTATTTCAAGAAAGGTTGCGCTCCTGTTTGCTTTGGGCTCAAATCTGGTGTGAAGTTGTCCACCATAGGAGCATTTTTATTTAGGCTTGAATTAAACCCATTGTGAGTCAATGAGAAGATGAAGTATTTAGGATGTAGTAGTAGTTTCTGAAGACTTATCTAGCTGGCATTTCAGGAACTTTCATGTATAAAGTAGTTTACAAAGATACCAGTGCTCTCAACTGAATAAAAAGCATGAGAGTAGCTTTGTTGCTCCTTCCTGAGAAATAAGGAAAGTAGTAGTAGTGAGATCTATATGAGGGAAGATCGTAGCTAAGGTTATATTTAAGTTTTCTGGTATGACCAGTAAAGGAATCTGTTACATATTCAATACTGCTATACATGTGTTGTGGTTTAACCCCAGCCGGCAGCTAAGCCCCACAGAGCTGCTCACTCACTCCCCCCCGGTGGGATGGGGGAGAGAATCGGAAGAGTAAAGGTGAGAAAACTCGTGGGTTGAGATAAAGACAGTTTAACAGGGAAAGCAAAAGCCACACGCACAAGCAAAGCGAAACAAGGCATTCATTCGCTCCTTCCCATCGGCAGGCAGGTGTTCAGCCATCTCCAGGAAAGCAGGGCTCCATCACGCGTAACGGTGACTTGGGAAGACAAATGCCATCACTCCAAACATCCCCCCCTTCCTTCTTCTTCCCCCAGCTTTATATACTGAGCGTGACGCCATATGGTGTGGGATATCCCTTTGGTCAGTTGGGGTCAGCTGTCCCGGCTGTGTCCCCTCCCAACCCCTTGTGCCCCCCCAGCCTGCTGGCTGGTGGGGTGGGGTGAGGAGCAGAAAAGGCCTTGACTCTGTGTCAGCACTGCTCAGCAATAATGAAAACATCCCTGTGTTATCAGCACTGTTTCCAGCACAAATCCCAAACACAGCCCCGTGCTAGCTACTGTGAAGAAAATTAACTCCATCCCAGCCAAAACCAGCACAACATGGCAGAATGGTGACTGTTGTATAGACAGTTCAGGAAAAAATACTTCCTAGGTCTGAAATGATCCTAAAATTGGATAAGCAATGTGTAGGTTTTTAATGCTGTAGCAACAGTCTGTGTTAGAAGCTGTCATGTGGACTGGCTGTTTAGTATGGGTCAGAAGTAGCTCAGATGCAACTGGGGATTCAGAACTGGGCGATAGTATGGTGGTGCCAATGGTACAAAATGGCAGGCTTGTTGATGAAAACTTAATGTGAGATTAAATGGGGACAGTGGAAAGAAAAACAGGTTTTCTTTGAAATGTGGTGTTGCAGAACATGTTTGCTTTTTTAGTAAAAGGTCTGGAATGTTTGGAGACGAGATATACACAACCGAGCGGTAGGACAATTGCATAGGTAGTAAGACTGGCAAATCTAGTTATTGGTATGTTTCTTGTATCTGAGAAATATGAAAGTAAATAACCACACTTCACATCAAAAGCAGATACACTCTTGTTCCAAATATGCTTCTGCTGCTGGAACACTTACGGCACTATAGCCAGCAGAGGGAGTCCGGGTAATGACCTCTGCAGAGCTGGGATTGCTTTTTGATGTCAAAAGACAACCAGAAAGGCTCCTGTTTATATAGGTATTAATACCAAATAGAAGAAAACTAAGCGTGTAAAAGGCTGAGCTAGTTGGTAACATCCGTTCCAGCCTTTCAAGAGGAAATTTGAAATGTGGCAGTCAGAACAGTTGAACTTGTCTTACTCAGCTTGAGTATTTCAGTCACTTGGACAGTGCTCCGATTTGAACTGTGACCCGCTGCCGAGCTAATTTAAGAAGAATGCTTGTAATGTAATTAGAATAAACTTTGCATTTCCTGTAGCTTTGTAATTAGGTTTCCCATCCCAAAGAGCTGTATTTATTAGTCACAAGGGTATGTGTTTTTTCTTGCACAAGGTTTTTAAAGTATGAGTTTTCAGACTGCTAGGCTCTTAGTCAGTGGCTGTTAGCACGAGTGATTATTTACACATAGGTCTTTTGGCTTCATTGCTAATGAACCATAATGTCATTTCAGGTCACAGGCTGAACATCACTGCAGAGAATGATTGCCGCCGTTTGCACTGCTCCTTGAGGGACCTGAGCTCCTTGCTGCAGGCCGTCGGTCGTTTAGCAGAATACTTCATTGGGGATGTGTTTGCTGCCAGGTTCAATGATGCTCTTACAGTGGTGGAGAGGTAGGTATGGGGGGGGGGGAGTTTGCTGTCCCTTCACCGGTACAAGGAGCAATTGTCACCACTGCAGTGAGTGTGAAAACCAAGGTTTCTTTCTGCTTCCCCTTGTTACGATTAAATTGAGATACAAAGAACTCTATGGGCAGTACCTTAAGTGTTACATTCATCAGTGCTAAGTTTCCCAGATGGCTTTCTAAACCCTTAACCAAAGAAATAACTAATAGGAGGGATTAAATAAAATCAGTCACTTGAAAAGGTTGAGGTACTCGTTCTCCAGCATCTGCATTTGCGATGCAAGGAAATGGGATGTAGAGTCCGATTACTTCAGAGTTGTGTATCTCAAAGCTAAATCACCAAAATCACTTTTCTTAAATGAAAAGCTCTATGAAAACTGAAAGGCAGACATCATTTGATTCTTCACCTCCAAGAAACTTAATTAGCACACAGTTGCAAATTACAGAATTTCAAGGGCTTTACACAGCTGCCTTGGTTATGTTTTTTCATTTCCATGCAGGAACATTGTACTTGTTCCATCTTATCACAAACAATGAAATAGGCTCTAAATGATTTTCAACTAAATGGTCTAAATCTTGTCTACGTATTGGCAAGTCTGTGTCAATATTTAGCTAAGAGCTGCATCCAGATAAGATGTTCAAGTGGATTTGTACATGTGTATATCCATCTTACAGTCCCTTTATACTACCATATATGTGTTCGCTTCCAGGTTGGTAAAAGTAACGCTGTATGGATCCCAGATTAAACTGTACAACATCGAAACTGCAGTACCATCTGTATTGAAACCTGACCTTATCGATGTGTGAGTATGATATATATATCATACTATATATATATATATATATATACACACTGCAAATGACCGTATCCAGATTCGGTACCTCCATGGGGTGGTGGAAGCATTAGATCTCCTAGATCTGGTGCTCTAACCACTTGCTTGGCAAATGTTCTGAAAAGCACATCTCTAGCTAGCAGTGCTTGCTAGCTAACCAGCTGACACGTTCTTTTAGCTGTCAAGGCTGCTGCCAGCATTTTGGAGCACTGTTTCCTCAAATTGATGTACTGAGGTTATTTAAAGGAAAATGAAATTGTGATGAGAAGTAAAAATGCTAGTTATACTAGCTCTAAAAGCAAACTGTTATTTTGCCCTGTACCAATGGCTGTAAAAGCTTCGTTCTTCAATATAATTAAATGGTAAAATAAGTGTTACAGCAGTGGTATTTTAAGAAATGGATCCGCTGTCGGTATGTAGCTCCAGTTTATGGATTTTTTGCTACGAAAGTCAGATCTATGGCTCAGGTAAAAGATGTTTTTCCTAGTACAGGGTTTCGAGTCCTTGGCTTCCAAGACAAACATATGCCTTCCAGCTATGCAAGCCATTTCTGAAACAAATGAATGCCTTCGATCCAGAAGTTGACATTAAGTGAAATCTTGATGCTGCTAGTAATCCAACACCGCTCTGTGACAGCCTTTTAGAGACCTTCCATTCTTAACGGTTGTGTACTACAAACCTGTTTCCCGCCAGCTGGCATTTTGTGAGCAGAATTTAAGGTTATCCTTTTGAACGCATCAAGTTGTTCTAGTTTGTGATTGCATGTGTAGCAGCTCCTGGAAAACCCACGCTAGATTTTTATCGTATAGGTCCCTGGATTTCTCCTGATAATCCCAAGTTACTAGCACTGAGTTTTGTGCAGACGATGTTCTTTTAATGGTCTCTTTCCTATTCTGGTTTAAAATAATTTGAGAGGCTTTTTCCATGATCTGTTAGCGAGGGGGTTTCGTCCTTTTCTCTGTCCCACGTCCCTGAAGAAACTTGTGATCCGTTTTCTAATGCTAGCGTAACAAAGGTACATTGTCAGACATTTGGAGGACACCTGTCTGTGTGATCCCAAAGAAATGTCCCGACTCAAAAATCTTGATCCGGTGCTGTGCCAAAAGTGTAATTATAAAGCATGATATAATCAACTGGTAGGTTGACTAAAAAATTGACCGTATCAGTTTATACCTTTGAATTAATACTGTTGCTTAATAGGTGAGTCCGGTTACAGCACACCTTTAAATATGCCTTGAATGTACAGGGTCCAGGACAAAGAAAAAAAATTTTAGGCCACGTAGCTAACATAATCGCAAGGAATGCACCTGTTCTCAGTTAATGGAAGAGTGGGAAAGAGTTTAGGCAATAAATACGCTAAAGGGGGAACACAAGATATTAAGGCAAAGCGTTGATTCAAAAAAACCCCTTCAACCTGCTGTTAAAGGTAAGATTTATTTTTTTTTAAATAGACTTCCTTATTTTTCCCCACTGTGCATAAACCCGCTGGACTTGCTGACAGAAGCAGAGGTGTTCAGGAGCTGGTTGATGCAGACCTGGGAGTTGCCTGCTGTAGACGACTGAGATCTTAAATGCAGTCACTACGTTGGGGACATGTGTATGTGGGAGAACCTTTGTTTTTCGAGGGAATATCAGTGCTCACAGACTACTCTTTTCAATAAAATCTGCAGAATAGGGATTGGTTAGATAGCATCCTTGTGATTGGGCAACGTGTTTTATAGACTGACAACCGTGTGTGACTAGATGCCAGAAGATTTCTATAAGATAATTACCTTCTGTCTCCCCTTGCCCGTAATCAAGTGGGCATATGAAATGAATCTTGTGCTGCAAGTCTAGGGAATACCTGTCTAGGTATTCCTAGAAGTCTAGGAGGTGGCTGTCGTGGCATTTGCCATTTTGCAGTCTTTCCAACTGTGTGAATTCGGGATTGCTTTCCATTTTTCTGCCTGTTTCTGCAGAGAGCTGAGAAGTCTGCAGAATCAGAATGCCACTGTATGTTGCTTTTAGCTTTAATAACAGCACAAGACTTTAAGTCTAAACAGAGATCCCAGACCTCTTCAGGTGCTTAAATACGATGTTAAAGAGTTCTGAAAAGAACCAAGGATGCCATTTTGCAGTCTTTACCTGATGCTCGCTGGCCCAACAGTCCTCCCTAGCTAGTGTAGTACAACTTTAAAACTATCTTCTCATCACTGCCAGTGAAACTTGGGTTATGATTAAGTTAGACTACTAAACGATTTTTAAAGACAAAACTGCCGGCTTTGAGAGTACCAGTGTTCTTTCCCAGTATGCTGTTGAAACTACCCACCGTGCTCAGGGTTTGTGCCCTTCTGCAGCTGTCCTGCTTGTGTTCCTTTTGTCCCATGTATGTATCTTACCCTTGCTCTGCTCCTCCGCAGCCACGCTCAGTCCCTGGCAGCGCTGCAAGCCTACGCGCACTGGCTCGCACAGTTCTACAGCGAAGTTCACCGGCAGAACCCGGAGCAGTTCATCTCTCTCGTCTCCACCGCCCTGGAGGCTATCACTCCCCTCATCAGCTCGAAGGTACCTTCCTCAGTGCTGGGCTGAGGCTGGGCTTCCACCTAGAGCAGGAGACTGCTGTTGCGTTCAGGTGTTTAACGGTCTGCTCTGGACCACACTGTGGCTCCTGATGTGAACCAGTCTGGGAGAGCTGGATGTCTGTCTTCCAGAGCCACAGCAAATGTCTCATGTAAGAGCAATTCTGTAGGACAAGCTAATACGAGAGTAAGCAACTTACAGGCATATAAACTCAGTCTAATGGCTTGAAAGCAGGGAAATTTCTCTCTTCCACAGTATTAAGGGAACTGACTCGTGCTCCGATTGGCAAATAAATACTATAAACTGTCTTGCTTGCAAAAACCTGGTAGTGGCAGCTTGCTGTGCTGTCTGACACCAGTGTTGCACCGTATGGTTCTGTGTGGTGGTGTTACTGGCCAGCCTGACCGTGTGCCGCCTCTATTTCAGGTGCAGGAGAAGCTGCTGCTGTCTGCGTGCCACCTGCTAGTCTCTTTAGCCACCACAGTGCGACCGGTGTTCTTGATCAGCATCCCAGCAGTACAGAAGGTGTTCAACAGGATCACGGACACTTCCGCTCAGCGGCTTCCTGATAAGGTGATTTGTCTCAAACATTGAAGAATGTAGATTAGATGCTTGGGAAGCTGTGCCTCAATTCTTACTGTAGTGAGGTATAACCTCAAAAAAAAAAAAAGGGGGGGGGGGGAGTGGGGGGCAGCAGTTATCTCTGTATTGTGCATATCCAGGAATGCCAGTGATAGTTTGTAAGTAATGACCTATTTCAAGCAACAGCATAAGGAAAAAAACCACAATTGCAACTCTTAGATCTTATTCCTTTCTCATTTGCTGACACAGTCCCTGACTCTGTCTTTATGTTGATTCTGACATACAGAAAGAGTTTTCTGTGAAACTTATATTATCGTTCCACATACCTCACTCCAAGTTAGTATTTATATTACGGAGGTACTGAAAAGCCACAGTGGAGGTTGGGATACGGTTGTATTGTGTGCTGGCACGGAGGCATAAAAGTGCTGTACAAGCATAGAAGCTTAGTGTATAAACCAGACAAGGAGTAATGAAAGTGGCATCGTCTTTGTTTTATGAATATGAAGAACAGAGACTTACTGTTGCAGGGAAGGGCTGACAGAGCTGGTTCCAGCCCTTAAGCGATGAAGCTTTTGCTTCTCTCTTACCTTGCGGAGCCGCTAGTTTTCGCTTGGGCTCAACTTCTGCTATTGAGCTCTTTCCTCAGATAGTGAGCACTGCTGGATGTCTTGCACATCTGTAAAATGTCACTCCAGGGTTGTGCTCTAGCATAAAGTGAATAGCACACGCTGTAAACCTTTGTCTCTTTGCTTAACGTCTCGTTGCTTCTAGGCCCAGGTGTTGGTGTGCAGAGCGCTGTCGAACGTATTGTTGCTGCCCTGGCCCAATCTTCCAGAGAGTGACCAGCAGTGGGCAGTTCGCTCCACCAACCACGCCAGCCTAATCTCTGCCCTCACGAGAGAATACCGCCAATTAAAATCCAATGCTATCTTGCCGCAGAGGAAAGTACAGCTGGAGGACAGTAAGTACCAGGTTTCTTGGGGTGTGTTGGCTTCTGACAGCTGCAGCGCAAACTGCTGATAGGCATCATTAAGCTGGTTTTCCAATAATTATTTTGGCTGAGAAACTCTATTTAGCGTATGGGGAGGACAGGAAAGGAGCAATTTATGTTTTCTTTCTTGTTTTAGAGACCCTTCTTCTGTGGGTGTGTAAAGGGCACTCTCACCCCAGGTTGCCTGTAAACTCTTCCATCAAAGTACTGTCTTCCTCAGTCGTGCAGGGAAGGTGGGATCAAGTTTGTGATAAAACTTTGAATAGCGGTGATTGCATTAGGAATATTTAACAGCCTAATGCTGGGACTACCACGCTGTAGTATTAGAAACACTGGCTGGAGGCAGCGTTAATGAAGATTATGGTTAATCTGTGTTTCTTAAGGGGAAAATAAGAATTTCTCCCAGACTTGGGAAGTACTGCAGGGGGTGTGTATGTGTAGGAGGAGAGCCCTGAACTGATGGGGTCCAGGGACCTTTGGAAGTTTCTGTGTATGTTTTGGGATTGCTTTTGGGTGTGTCTGTCTTTTTTGAGAATCACTTTAAAAATTGTGTAGAAGTACGCAGTGTCACAGCTTCTGACAAACCTGACGTGCTGGTCAGCTGTGTGCAGGGAGGGAGCATGGGAGAGGGTGGTTTGCTCCTCACAAGAAGAATATCAGCAGACTGCTCACGTGGGCTGAACTGAGCCAGTTCAGTTCTCCCAGCATTTGGGTTAGCTTATACAGTGACTGTGTTTCACTCCAGTTGTTACTTTCAGAAATAGAAATCTGCGGTATATTTTGCTGTCATAATGTGCTGCTTTTTTCTTGGCTAGTGTTTCTTTAGCATTAGCATATTGTGAATAATATTGTTTACAGCTCGCCCCTGCATCTGAGTAGTTGAGCAGTGGGTGCATCTGTAGGGCAGTAAACCTGTGTAATTTAAGAAAGCGAGTAGCCACAGTGACCTAATTGAACCTGTTTAAATGTTTAAAATGCGAACATGCACTTGGGAATATTTTTGACTCCAACCTGGGTTTGGTGTATATGCTGCCCTGTAGGTTGTTTTAGTTACCGTGTGTGTGAACTTGACTTCTCTTCCTTTCTTGCCTCTGACTCGTAGTTTTGACACATGCAGGAAGTATCACCTCTCTTATTTTGCAGCCAAAGTGATCATCCATCAGACACTCAGCGTTTTAGAAGATATTGTAGAAAGTATCTCTGGAGAATCCACCAAGTCTCGACAGATCTGTTATCAGTCGCTGCAAGAATCCGTGCAGGTCTCACTAGCCCTCTTCCCAGCTTTCATTCATCAGTCAGGTATAACCATAGGACAGGCTTTAATGCTGTGAGTAGCTTTATGACCTACTGATAACACCCAAAGTCCATCAGCATAGAATCGTGGTGGTGTTCGCGTGAAGTGTGTGGGTTTGCTGTGCCTAAGTGTAATGCGAGTCTGTACTTCTGGGTGGGCTGGGCTGAATCAGAACAGGAAAGGGAGATCTCCTCTGCCATCTAGGATACAGGCATGAAGGTTTGTCACGCTTCCAGAAGATGGAGATGCCTTGTGTTGTGTTCAGCAGCGAAACAAGAATGGAGCTGATCCTGAGCACAAAAAAGCTTTAAAATACCCTGTCTGTCTATGTTTGCCACTTACATTCTCTCCAGAAGCTTGAAGACAAGGAGGAGCAGATCTCATCATATAGGTCAAATGATGTGGGGGTGGTTTTTTCCCCCCTGTAAAAGAAAGGCTCCTGAGATGTAACCAGGACTGTTGCTTGGCAATCTTGTGGCCAGTGACTTACGTTTTGTATCACATCAGGGTAGCTCGAATGCCCAGGGCTACAGCAGTTTCTCTTGTGAAGAGCAAGGCGTTCCAGGAAAACTTTTGGAGCTGGTGGGATTTTCTCAGTGAAGCAGGCTTGGGGGAGGCAAAACAAAGTTGAAACTCAGAGAGGATCCAAGACAGCAAGCTGATGCTGTGACTCCAGTGAACTGTTGTCTTCAGAACAGGCTAGCAGCCTCATGTGATTGCTATTTATTGGCTATAAAAGGCTGTATGAAGGAGGAGTTGAGCAGCTTCAGCTTACCGTGGTTATTCAATAAGGCATGTTGGGACTGATGAAGAATTAGCTGCGGTGCTGATCAGCTAGCTGCACAACCACGCGCTGAAAATGACTTCTGAAGTCAGAAGGGTCTCTTCAGTTCCTGCCACAAAAAAAAGAAGCTGGATTCTGTCTCCTAGCCACCCCAAGCTGTGTGGCTGTTTTGGATTTCCTTGGATTTCCTGTTAACCCTGTACGAGCAGTGAACAACTGGAGATGGGCCCAACCATCACCAGAGCTCTCTCCAAGCGCTCTGTGCGGGCAGACCAGACTAAGGGCCTTGCTGATAGTATTGTATTTGTTCTGAGTCGTTTGGTTCTGCCTGTACTTGTAATCCCTGGTGGTTTTCAGAAATGGATGAACATTTTTTTAAGCCCTGTAGTACCAGCTGTTGGTTTCAGGTTCTAATGGCAACCCTGCTGCTGAATTTCCAAGAGTAAATAGGGTTCACTGTACAGGAGGAGCAAATCTCACATAATGGACTTACTGATGCATTTGAACATGACCTTAACATGTTCTTTTGGCTTTCCTGTTCTTATCTTAGATGTGACAGATGAGATGCTGAGCTTCTTCCTCACTCTGTTTCAAGGACTGAGGGTGCAGATGGGAGTGCCTTTCACCGAGCAGATCATACAGACCTTCCTAAACATGTTCACCAGGTATTGTCCCGTGTTGGACACTTCTTTCTTATCCCTCGGGATGATTTATCTTGGTAAGCTGCTCACAGAATGGGTCCCTGCCCCTAAAGAGTGTAGTATTTCCAACCCCTTAGTGTCCAGACTTTTGTCATGTCCCAGGGCTAAATGTAAGGAAAATGCTTCCAGGCCTGAAGTCACCCAGCCCATGCACGTCAGTCGTACAGGCCATCGTGCAATTTCAGCTCTCCCACAGGCTTTCTGGAGTGTGTGATACCGAATTGGAGTCTCACATTGCCTATTAGCTCCTACCCAAGATCTGAGGGTACCCCGACAATCTCTCAAGCTTTTGTTGGGGAAGGGGGTCTGTCAAAACCTAGCTCCCTTCTGTGGCTTAATGGACTTGGTCTGTATTAGTTGAGCCAAGTTTAGAGGCATTACCTGCTTTCCTTTAAATCAGGTAAGCATGCAGATCTCTGGGAAGGTTCCTATGGAATGACTTTGTTTTTGTCGTAGGGAACAGTTGGCAGAGAGCATCCTCCATGAGGGCAGCACTGGCTGTCGGGTGGTGGAGAAGTTTCTGAAAATACTGCAAGTGGTGGTACAAGAGCCAGGCCAAGTATTCAAGCCTTTTCTACCTAGCGTCATCTCACTGTGCATGGAGCAGGTCTACCCCATCATTGCAGAGGTAGGGCTGTTCTCACAGGAGGTGAAGGAAAGGGGAGACGGGAAGGGAAGGCATTGCTGGGGGGGTGGGAGGAATGAAGCTTTTTGCTTTCCAAGAGCTGTAAATGTCAGTCCCCGTGCAGGGAAAACTGGGTGACTAGGCAGTGGGAATTGGAAGCAGCATGGGTGGAGGATTTTGTCAGGAATTGTCAGAGGCTAAAATTACAGATGTGCTCAAAGCAGGAGGTAAAACTCAAAACTCGATGATGCGTTATTAGCGTGATCCAACAGTTGCCGAGTTTGGTGCCTGCCTTAGGAGGAAATACTTGGATGCTCTGGTACCTTGGCTGCAAAGCGCTGCCCTGGGTGGCCAGAGTGGGATCCAGGGGATGAGTGGGATTCCAGCACAGGAGCCTGCTTTGAGTTGTTTGTTCTCCTCTCCTCCTAGCGCTCATCTCCTGATGTGAAAGCAGAGTTGTTTGAGCTGCTTTTCCGGGTCCTCCACCATAATTGGCGGTACTTCTTCAAATCTAGTGTGTTGGCTAGTGTCCAAAGAGGAGTGGCAGAAGAGCAGATGGAGAACGAAGCACAGTTCAGTGCCATTATGCAGGTAACTCAGCTACTCCCGCGGTTGTCCAGAACCCTTTCTGCTACTTGTAGCAGTGCATTAAACATGTGGCTTGTGGGGATTAGACCATGTCTTGAGTGAGGTCTTGCCTTCAGGAACTGATGAAAATCAAAGTGCTTGTAGAGTGGTCTTGCTGATGTGCTTTACAAGGCACAGCGTGCCTCACTGAGCCGGGGAGCAAGCAGTGAGGAAGGAATGTTAATTCCTTTCCATGCCTCATCCTGCATCTGGACCTAAAAATATATTACTGACGCTGACCCATTTACTTCTGTTACAAGTCTTGTGGTTAGCACTAGGACAAATTGTCAGTGCAGGAAAGTGTTCCTGAGACCAAGATGTCTTTTGGTTTATATGGACTTGTTCTGTGCTGTACCATCGGATCTGGTAGAGAAGGGTCAGCGGGGTAATATCCTATAGGCTTTGGCCTGGGGAATAAAGAAGGCAGAGGCAGTGTGCCAGCACGTACACGGAGCCAGCACCAATCTTCTCAGGCTGGGGATTTTGATTTTTTTTTAAGAATAACAGACTGTGTTCCATGTGTCAGTCAGAGCTGGCCAAATGAGTTCCTGTGCAGTTCCTAGATGTAAGAACTGTCCCCAAAACAGGTGGTGCAACTTAAAAGTAAAATCAGAAAAAAAAAAAATCAGCCTCCTAATCTGGTATCAGAGTACCTGGTGTGGGGCCCTTCACCTCCAGCCCATGTCAGTGTAAACAAAAGCATGTTTGCACCATGTTCTGCAACCTCAGAGTAGGGCTTGCTCCTCCGAGGGTGCTGAACGCCGGAGCGGAGGGCCGTGTGCTTAGACTTCAGGTGGGAGGACTTTTTGCAGAGCTGCCCCATCATGGAGTGCTTCTGGAGACTGGGTCCCTTCTGATACGTGAGTGAAGAGGGAGCACTTGCGCTGATGTAAACCGTATTGGTGTTTCTCTCTGGCCTTTCCTTATCTTAGCATCTTTTGATGTGAATGAGGCCCAAGCTGGTCCCTGTGCAGGGCTGTCCAAGCATCTCTTTCACCTGTAGCAGTGTAACACTTCCAAACTCACCCGAGTGCCTTGTTTTGGAAGATATTTACATGGTAACCTCAGTATTAACTTCAGGCTGGTTGACAATACTGAACTACTTGTCTTACGACTTGCCTCCTGTTGTTTTGATACAAAACCTCTTCTTTAATGTTCTCTAAGCGTTCTCAACAGTGTTTTGTGTGAGTGATACGAACTTTGTGTGCTGGTTTCCACCAGAGATCTGAGTCCAGAACTGGCTCAGTCTTGAAGGGACTTGAGCCGTTTTTGTCTGTTTAACAATAAATGGCTGGTATGGTGGAATAAACTCTTCCATTCGTGATGCCTTGAAGCAGCAACTGGTAAAATTCTGTTGCCTATCTCTGTACAGAGCTTACCTCGTCTGCCTACATCATCTGTACAGTGTTTCAGAGGAGCTCAAGGTATAAAAGATGTTTTATCACAGAGTCTGTGCAGGCCTACCAGGCTAGTTCAGCAGGGTCCAGCAAATTTTGTTCCTAGGCTCTCTACTGCTACTGTAATGCCCAGCTCAGCCTCCCAGCTCCCATCACCAACTTCTTTCTAATTCAGTGCAGTAACATGTTAAACACATCTGCCAGTCACCTTGGTCTTTTGACTTGGACTGAGAACAAAACCTCTGCATGTGTTCTGCTTTTGTTCGTGCTTGCCATGCTACCTTAGGTAGCGTCCCTGAGAAACAGCCATATCCTTCACGAGCAAACTGCCTGCCAAGGGAGCTGTGCTCAGCATCTCTGCTCCTCTTCAATGCAAGCTTGGCCCACCCGTTCCCAACAGACCCAGCTTAGCAACTGTTCTGCAAGGATATGACCATGTTTCCACTAAAATTTCTTCATTCCTGTTGGTCTGGCAGCAGCGCGGTTGACTTAACTGCCTCTCTTTTATTAGTTTGCTGCGCTGAGAAGCAGCTGAGGCTCGCAGGGGTTTGTTCTGGTGTCAGGGTGAAAATGATGTTGTTCTGCCTGGCAGGTCTGATATTCTTTGTAATATCAGTCCCCGTCCTTCAATTCTGCTTTGTTCGTAGGCGTTTGGCCAGTCCTTCCTGCAGCCTGACATTCACCTGTTCAAGCAGAATCTCTTCTACTTGGAGATGCTGAACACCAAGCAGAAGCTGTACCACAAGGTGGGTCCTAGTTGACCGTTGTGCACACTGTGCATGGTGATAGGTGGGCGCTGTTCTGAGACTTGTTCGAAATGGGTCAGAAACTGAAGGTCAGGATCTGGGGGCTTGTATGTCACAGCCTTTGGTTGGTTGCTGTGATCCTGATGGATACGTTGCTGGTCAGAGTGGCATTACCGCCTCCCTGACACTGCTGCAGTGGGCACAGGAGGGATCCCAGCTCTAGTCAGTCAAAGCAAAGCCTTGATGCGTTCCCTCCTGTGACAATGAGGGAAAGCAAAGGAGAGACAGCAACAGTGCGATTTGTCTGAGGAAGTAGAAGCTGGGATCATCAGTGGGACAGTGGCAGAGCCCCTCCATCATTCCCATCTGGGTCAGCCGCGGGGTATCTAGTATTTACAGTCGGTCGCGGCCAGGTGGTTGTCTCTGTCGCTGTCATGTAGGACCCATCCTCCAGACCCTCTAATTTAGACCTGTTAGCTGCTGTCATGAAGGATTAAAGTTGGAATCCAGGGTCCTGCCCTTCTGGTTAGCCTGTGAAAGCAGAGCTTTCAGGTTCGCATCTATGGTCACAACTCAAGGACAGCCCATCATGTTAACAGCTGCCTGTTGCAGACTTTTAGGCAGCTAGACAGATTCCCTGGCTTTCAGGAGCACTGTGCAGGGCTAAAACCGGCTGGAGTTTGAATGGGCCTTGATGCTGTTTGCTTAAATGCCAATGCTTAAAACTTGGGTCAGACGCATGAGGTAAGTGTGGCCAAATTCACCACTAACTTTAAAGCTGATATCAATCTAGCTTACTGTAGCCATTTGTGATCTTGGCTTGGCTTATTATCTCTGTGCTCACAGGAGTTTGCAGACCCCGCTGACAGCAGCCCTGTGCAGCCATGCTCGCTTGCCTGGTCTGACCTCGATGAGTTTGTACTTCTAAAGCAGTGTGCTGGCTGCCGCGGTCCCCTCTGTGGGAGGATTGCTGGTGTGAAGATGCCTAACTGTGCTTCTCTCACTGTGCAGAAGATCTTCCGGACAACCATGCTGTTCCAGTTTGTGAATGTGCTACTTCAGGTGCTTGTCCACAAGTCGCATGACCTGTTGCAGGAGGAGATTGGCATTGCCACCTACAATATGGCCTCAGTGGACTTTGATGGCTTCTACTCAGCCTTTCTCCCCGAGTTCCTGGCCAGTTGTGATGGTGTGGACTCGAACCAGAAAAACGTGCTGGGAAGGAATTTCAAAATGGACAGGGTAAGAAGGTGAAACGCTGCAGCAGAGTGCCAGTATTCCCAGGACGCGCAGAGTTTTTCTCCTAGAACATGCTGGCAGACAGCTGTGAGCTTCCCAGGGCAGTGTTTTGAGGCAGTACCTTTTGTTCCAAACGCTTCCATGCTCAGCAATGCCTAGCCAAGGATTTTTCACTGTAGGTAGCAGAACTGCCGTCTCATCTCTTGGACTGCCGAATGCTGTGGGAGTTAGGGAATATGTTTCCTGGAGGAAGTTTTCATAGGGGTAGACTGACATTTTCTAGAGTGGGACACTCGGATCCTTGCCAAAATCTCGCTCCAGCTGCTGGCCAGATGGTTGAGGGTTACCGTGAGGACAACAGCAGAGTAGCTGCAATGGCTCTCAATTCTTTCAAATCCCTCGTATGCGTGTGAAGCAAATGGGGGGGTCTGTAACCTCCCTGTGGAACATCACGGCAGTGCGTCAGGTTGTGGCTTCCATCTGCTGAAGCTTGCTTGTCCGTTGAGTGCTTCCTCTCCTCTGGGAGACGATGGGGATTTGAGACCAAGGGTTGAGGGTAGGAAAGGAGCCTTGACAGGATCACTGGACTCTAGAAGGCAATTGCTCTTCAGGAAAATTAGGCCTTGTTACGGGGAACGTGGCACTCAGGAACCTCGGCAGGAATGCAGTGAGCAGTTGCCGCTGCAGATGGCCGTGTTGTGACCGTCCGTGTAGTGCCTGACTCCACACCGAGAAGCCGGTGCTGTGAACGGAGCCCAGATCTCTGTAGTCAGCTCTCTGCGTGGAGCAGCTCTGGAGCTGCGTCTCTGCTCCCCATCCATGGCCTGCAGGAACTCAGTTTTCCTGGGCTCAGACTCCGGAGGAAGGGGTCTGTTGTTCTCATGTATGAAAATACACGTGGGTGTCTGGCCCTCTCGGTTCCTTTCTGTGCTCTGCTGTAAGACAGTGCTTGTAGCTATTACTCTGTTTGCGGTACAACGTGTTGTTTGATCTTTTCCAGGATCTGCCATCGTTTACCCAGAATGTGCACAGGCTGGTGAATGACCTGCGTTACTACAGACTCTGCAATGACAGTTTGCCCCCTGGAACTGTGAAACTATAGTTACTGCACTGGACTCGTGTTTTGATCACTGTAGGGAACGGATCCGTATTTCGTTTTGCCACCGCCTTCTCTCCTCCCTGGTTTTGTCAGTACTGCAGGACGCGGTGTCTTGCACATGGGCACATCTTCTTGGATTCACGCACCATGCTTCCTTCCCCCCCCCCCCCCCCCCCCCAACCCAAAGGCCCCCAGCTGGAGTCAGCACTGTCTGCAGGATGTGTCTTAACGCCCAACCGCAGGGCATCTCGACTGTATGGAAAGTCCTCTCGCTGGGGTTTTGTTCTACTAACGTAGCACTTTGTTGCGTCCGGAGATTTCTGTGGAGTTGTCTTGAGAGATCATGTACGTATCAAACATGAGGCAGAAGCGCCAAAGACTACTTCAGACATTCGTACCTTCGTGTCATTCCACCTTCCTGCCCCTGCCCAGCTCTCGGAGGAGACGGCTCGTGATGTTGGGACTGTTTTGGCACTTCTGTCACTCCCTTTGTTTCTAAATTGCCTTGAAAACCTCCCTGCTGTTTGTGGGGATTAGAGACTCTTTTGGGTTTTTTTTAAACGTTTTCTCATCATTCCATTGTGATACTAAAACAACATGCTTAATGGAAATAAAGTGCTTACTTTGTTGTTTTAAATAACTTGTAACTTGTTCTAGTTTCCTTGTAGACCTGTCACCAAGCCGTTCCACTAGATGAAAATGCATTTTGCGCTGCAGGCGGTGATCTGCAACCTTTCCCCATGATCAGGCTGAGGACAGGCAGCGGGTACTGTGCCCTGGGTGCAGAAGTGCCTCGTCTGGGCTCCGTGCGAGTCGGACGGTGCTCTGGGAGCACTCCAGCAGCTCTTGAAAGGTGCTGTACTGGACTGGTGCAGATCGGTGGTGAACTTCTTTCTCTGCTCAACCCTCATTCTGTTTACCGCCGATGTTCCCTGATGTTTTCCGTTACCTGTTGCGGTGATCTGTTCATTCCTTCCAGCAGACCTTTGCCTGAATTTATCAAGAGCTGCCTAACGTTCACGGTGTTGCATCACAGGAGGCCTGAGCTGAAGGCCAGCCGCTGGCCAGAATGACCCGATAGTGGCATCTGAGCATAAGGTTAAAATCCCAGTCCCCAGTCAGACAGGACCAGACTTTGTGGGGCTTGTGAATCTCTGACCATGCAGCTGGGAAGGATTTTGGTTTTCTTTTTCCCCCCTGAAGTCTAGTCAGGTAGCTAGTGTAGAGCAGTAAATCAGTCTTAATTCTCTGCAGTTACGATGGCAGCTGCAGTAAGGGCTGCGTGGTGGGAACAGGACCTGTCGCTGTGAAGGGAGCAAGTCTGGAGGAGGTGTTAAGGTTAGCGTGGATTCTCCCTAAACGTTTGTAGACATGGACTTGAAGTGAGATGGCTGCACGTGGACAGCTGGGAGGTGTCAGGGGTGAGACAGAGTGTAGGGAGCGCTTGCTCCACAGTTCCTTTAGTTACGGTTTTGTAAAAAACCGACATCCTGCGATGTGCGTGTTTGCTGTTTGGAGATAATGTACGCTGTTTGGATAACCCGTGTGCAGGCAGCGCCTTGCATCCAGGCTGTCTGAACCGGGACCAGGCTGATGTTTGGGCTTCATCCCCTGCAACGAGCAGCTTGAGTTGAAAGTTGCGCATGAACCAAAGTCCAGCCTGCCGAGGACATGCCTCACCAGGTACAGTCCTTGCAGCTGAGGGCTGTGAACCACCGTCTGCAGAGGTGACGGGTGTGTGAAGACCAGTGTGAAGGTGGGTGATGATCTGGCACCAGACTTGCAGAGCTCCGACTTCCCCTGAGAGTGAAAGGCACTGAGCTCCCTGCAAGCCAGAACCTGCCCCAGGAGCGCGTGGTTCAGAGCAGCCAGCCTCTGGAGCAACTCGGTGTCGCTCTCTGCACTTGAAACTTTGAGTCCTTGTTTTTCCTGGCGGTTATTAGGTGTATGAAAATGCGGCGCAGGGTCCAGACCTGTCCGCAGAGCCTGCCCCTGCCACCCCAGTGCCTCACAGCAGTTACTCAAGCCACAGTGGGAGGACAGCGGTAGCTGGCTGCCGCCACCTCCACCAAGCGCCCCGGCTGTGGCTTCCTTCGGAGATGGGCTTAAGGGGACTTCATCCGCTGCTGGCACAGCTCCCCTCCCGGCACGGCTCTCTGGGCTGGTGGCGCTTCTGTTTCTTGCAAAACATTTGGTTGACAGACGGTGAAAGGGCATGTTTTTCCCTTGATCAAGGGCAGCAGCTGGAAGGTGGCCAAAGCCCAGGCTGGAACCTGCCAGCCCTTGTGCTAAAAGCTCTTTCTCCTTTGCCAGCCATCACCTAAAGTGCGGGGCTGGCCGCAGCACCCCAGCCCTCTGGGTGAGCAGGGCAGCTCGCTGGATAGAAATCGGGGGCCCTTCAATATTTATGCATGTGATTGCCTTAATCTTCCCCAAAGAAAAATTTCTTTACTGAAAGAGCGGTTAAACATTGGAAGAGGCTGCCCAGGGAAGTGGTGGAGTCCCCATCCCTGGAGGTATTTAAAAGACGTGTAGATGAGGCGCTTAGGGACATGGTTTAGTAGGTGGTGGTGTTGGGTCGATGGTTGGACTCGATGATCTTAGAGGTCTTTTCCAACCTTAATGATTCTATGAAACCCCTTCCTCTGTACCATCACCCCTGGCGCAGCAGACACTGGAGAGGGGCCTTTTACCCCCTCGAGCCCCCTCTTCGGGTGGGTGTCACCAGCTTCTGGCCAGCAAAAAGTCTGTTTGGCAAGAGCTGGTGCTCTCTCTGCCCATGGGGGAAGCCATGTCGGATGTTTTTGCAGCCATGCTGAGCACAGCAGGCCCTGGGAGCCCCCATGTGCTCCCCAGGCTGTGGCTATTGGGAGCCCCGGTCCCCAACTCCCTGCACTCTGGGGGGTTCAGGAAGGGAATGAGAAAGATGGTGATCAAGGAGCCAAATGCGTGTTGGAGACAGGCTCAAGTCCAGCCTCCCCCGGGGCCCCCAGCTCTCACAGCCCCACTAATTGCTTTGAGCCAGTGTGTGTTGGGCATGTTCCTTGACTCCTCTTTCAAATTATCACAGGTTTAGAAAATAGGCTTGAAGTGACCAGGATTTTCCATGAACTTGCAGATACTTTAATAGCAATGTTTGTGTCAAGCTGCTCTCTCAAGAGCTGTCTTGGGAGCTTGGGATGTATGGGAAGCTCAATAAAGAGTGATCCCCCAGCATGGGCTGTGGGATGGGGCTGTCTGAGATCCGAGGCCCCATATACCTGCCTGCAGGGCTGCCCCTGCCCTGTGGGAGCAGGCAGAGCTCCCACGCCCATTTAATTCAACCTTAAGGAAAACTCGAATCTGAGCTGGAGCAATGCTGCGAAGAGGAGCTGGAGTTTCGCAAACTCCCCCTCTTTTCTGCCTCCTTCACCACAGGCCAGGGTGAAGGAAGGGGCCCTGGTGGCTCTGTCCCTGTCACCGATGTGTGTGCAAGGCTCATCCCCCTCCCTGCTTCCCACAGCCTTCGGTGATGCAGAGGGGTTCCCGCCTGGGCAGTGCTGCAGCTGAGCAGGGCAGGGGAAGCCTCTGCCCCCCATGGCCTTGCACCCCTTTCCCAGCACCTGCTAGGGGTCCAGGCCAGCCCCGTGTCCTATGGGGAGGGCACCAGCCTGGGTGCTCCCCGCTGCAGCCCTTCCCCGGGGTGTGGGGGGCTTGCGTGGGGCTGGGGGATGCCCGCAGCACCAGCACCCCCAGCTCAGGCTGGCACGGGCTAATCGGGAGTCTCTCCTCACCTGGGCTGGTACCATCAGGGGCAAAGCACGAAGCAGATCTGGTTTTTGGCAGGGTCTGGCCCACCCATGCTTTTGAGTCACCCGTGGGATGGGTGCGGGCTCTGCTCCCGCCTGGGCGGGGTTGGGGCTCGGCCCCGCCAAGGGAAGGCGTCGCTCCGTCCCAGGGGACGCTCCGTCCCGGGGTGCCTGCGCTGGGATGCTCCGCGCCGGGGGATGCTCCGTGCCCGCACGTCCCATGCTGCGATGCTCCGTGCCGGGGATGCTCCGCACTAGGGACGCCCTGTACCGGGATGCTCCGTGCAGGCGCGGCGGCCGCCCGGTCCCGGCGGCTGCTTTAAGGGGAGGGACGGAAACCTGACCCGTCCCCGGGCTCGGCCGGGCCCTTAAAGCCTCCGAGGGGGCGGCCGAGCCCCGCCGCGGCCAGGTCCGACCCGCCGGCCCCGTCATGGGCTCCCTGGGGCGCTGCCTGGCCCGGAGCCTGCTGCGGGGGCAGCCGGGCCTGAGCCGCCCCCCCGGGCCCCGCTGCTACGGCTCCGGTGAGACACGGCCCCGTCCTGCCCCCGGCCCCTTCCCCGTCCTGTCCCTGGGGACCCTGTCCCCATCCCTGTCCTGTCCCTGGTGCAGGGGTTGCTGCCCTCAGCCCCTTCCCTATCCTGCCCCTGGGGACCCAGTCCTGATCCCTGCCCTGCCGCTGGGCACCCTGTCCCCATCCCCATCCTGCCCTCGGTCCCCTGCTCATCCCGCCCCTCGGGGCTCCTGTCCCTGTCCTGCCCCCATGGTGCCCACCGCCCCATCCCCTCCCGGTGCCCCCGGTCCCCCAGCGCCCCCTCCCTCCGCCCCGGGGGAAGCCCCCCCAGGCAGGGTGTCCGGCTCCTGGGGTCCTTCACTTCTCTGTGGTGTGGGTCAGTGCCGGGGTCTCACCCCATGCGTCCAGATGGGGCAGAGGCCGTCCTGCAGGTCCTGAGGGGTTTGGTGTCCCTGGGGCTGGGATGGGGCAAGCCCTGCACCATCCCCAGGGTGGGAGCCATGCGAAACGGGGCCGCGTCCGGCAACACCTAGAAAAGCGGGTGAAATCGTGGGGTTTGCTCCCACCGGCACTGGGGCCGGCCCGGCCTCGCCACCCAGGGCAGGACCCCGAAGCCTGGGGCTGACAGTGAAGCGCCCCGGCTTGGCATCCTCTCTCCCTCTCCCTTCCTCTCCTTCCTGTCCTATTCCTCCGGCAGACAGGACACGCTGTCCCTTGGGGGACTTCTGTCCCCTCCTGCCAGCACGGCTCCGGTAGGGCCAGTGGCGGAGTGAGGGGGTTGGCGGCGATGCCGGACCCTGCCGTCCCACGGGTGATGGTGATGCCAGACCCTGCCGTCCCACGGGTGACAGCGATGCCAGACACTGCCACCCCACGGTGCTCAATTTTGCTCTCCACCAGTGGAAGGCTGCGACCAGGGACCCGTTTTGTGCCAGGGCTGGTGCCTGGCTGCCTCTGGGCAGGGGGAAGCACCCGAGGCTGGGCAGGAGCGATGGCACACAGGGTGGCACCCGCAGTCCCGGCACCGGGACACGGCAGTGCGGTGCGCTCGGCCGAAACCAGAGCCAGCCCACCCCACGCTGGGTTAAAGGGTGTTTCCCGGCCACAGACGTGTCCTCAACACCCATCAGGGCTTTGCAGCACGTCCCTTGGGTCCCTGCTGGGACCCCGCCAGTCTGCCGGGCACAGCTTGGCCGGGGGCACACGGCCCCGGGATGCGGATAGGGATCGGGACAGGGGTGGGGATGGGTTCACCCTGCGGCAGCCGCTGCCTGCTGGGACCAAGCAGCAACCCGTGGTGCCCTGGGAGCAGCTTGGGGTCCGGCTGCCGTAACCCGTGCCCATGTCCCGTGCCTGGTGGTGACACTGGCCCCTCCGTCCCTGTGCAGCCCCCCCAGAGCTGCAGGAGAAGACGCTGGTGCTGGTGAAGCCGGATGCGGTGCAGCGGCGGCTGGTGGGGAACGTCATCCAGCGCTTCGAGCGGCGCGGCTTCAAGCTGGTGGCCATGAAGCTGCTCCAGGTACCCATCCCCACTGAGCTGCCACCCATCCACCCGGGGGACCCTGCTCCCTGCACCTCACAGCCGGCTCAGGGGGGTGCCGGGAGGGGCGTGTCAGCAGGGAGCACCGGCCAGGTGTCCCCATCGTCACCCCACGCTGCCATCAGGCGGACCAGGGTCTCCTGGACAAGCACTACCAGCAGCTGCGGCAGAAGCCCTTCTACCCCGCGCTCCTCGCCTACATGACCTCGGGGCCGCTGGTGGCCATGGTGAGGGGCTGGGACGGGGGGTTTGGGGGTCCCGGGGCTGTCCGGGGGACTCAGGCATCCCCTGTCCCGCAGGTGTGGGAGGGCTACAACGTGGTCAGGTCCACGCGGGCCATGGTGGGGGACACCGACTCGGCGGCGGCAGCGGCGGGCACCATCCGGGGGGACTTCAGCATGCACGTCAGCAGGTAGGGGTGCGGGGCGGGCGGCGGGGCTGGTGGCGGGACCCCACGGCCATGGCACCGTCCCCATCCCCACGCAGGAACGTGGTCCACGCCAGCGACTCAGTAGAGACGGCCCGGCGGGAGATCGGCTTCTGGTTCCAGCGGGACGAGCTGGTGGCCTGGGAAAGCGGAGACCGGGACTATACCTATGGGCCCTAGGGTGGCCCCAGCCGGAACGGACCCCCAGCCCCGGGCAGGGCTCCCCGGCACCACAATAAACCCCGGTGCCTCCAGCCGTGGCTCCGGTGTCCTCCCTTGGACGGTGCCGGCCAGCGCCGTGGGGCTCTGGGGTGGTACAGGGGGGCACTGGGGGGGGTACTGGGATGTCCCTAGAGGTCACAGGGGTGGTACTGGGAAGTTCTGTGAGACACGGGGATGTCCATGGGGGGACACTGGGGTGGAACTTGGAATCTCTGGAAGACACTGGGTCAGTACTGGGAAGCTCTGGGGAGGCACTGGGAAGCTCTAGGAGGTACTGGGACACTCTGGGAGACACTGGGATGTCCCTGGGGAGCACTGGGGCGGTACTGGGAAGCTCTGGGAGGCACTGGGACGTCCCGGGGGGACACTGGGGCCGTACTGGGAAGCTCTGGGAGGCACTGGGACGTCCCGGGGGGACACTGGGGCCGTACTGGGAAGCTCTGGGAGGCACTGGGACGTCCCGGGGGGACACTGGGGCAGTACTGGGAAGCTCTGGGAGGCACTGGGACGTCCCGGGGGGACACTGGGGCCGTACTGGGAAGCTCTGGGAGGCACTGGGATGTCCCCGGGGGCAGCAGGAGGCTCTGTAGGTCACTGGAAGAGATGGGGGGGGGGTGTCTGGGCTGGCAACGGGGGCTCCGGGGGGCACTGGGATGTCGCTGGGAGGGCCGGGGCGTCGCTGGGCTGTCGCCGGCGCACCGGGCTGTCACCGGGGGCACGGGGATGTCGCTGGGAGGGCCGGGGCGTCGCTGGGCTGTCGCCGGCGCACCGGGCTGTCACCGGGGCCACGGGGCGGCACTGTGGGACGCCGCTCCCGCCCCGCGCCGTTGCCGGGCAACGTCTGCCGACGCCTGCGCATGCGCAGGGCGGGCGGCGTCCCGGCGAGGAGGACTACATCTCCCGGCAGGCTGTGCGGGACGCGCCGTCCCGGCGTGCTCTGCGGCGCGGCCGCAGCCGGTCCCGGTGCCGGCGGGAGCTCGCGCCGCCATGGCGGAGGCCGCAGCAGCTTCCCGGCCGCCGCCGGACGTGGACACCGACGACTGCCTCCGCGAGTACCGCCACCTCTTCAGCCCCGACATCCTGGCGTGAGTGCCGGGGCGCTGAGGGCTCCGGCCTGCCCGGGGCCTCAGCTCGGGGCGCCGGGCGAGGGGCCGCGGCCCGGCCCGCCCGCTGGTCGGGGCCGCCTCGACCGGGGGCTGTGCCTGGCGCTTGGCGCTGACTGTCCCTTTGTTCCCCCAGGGGCCAGGTGGCGTTCATCACTGGCGGCGGCTCGGGCATCGGCTTCCGCATCGCCGAGATCTTCATGAGGTGGGGGGGGCCCGGCGGGGCGGCGGCGGTGCCCGGGGAGGGCTTGCCCGGCCTCCTCGGGCGCCGGTGGGACAGAGGGGGTAGGCGGTTCCCTTCCCTCGAGAAGGCTGTGGTAACGGGGCCTAGAAGAGGTGGGGTGCGAAGCCGGGGGCAACAGAGCTCTCGTGAGAGCCGCGGGCAGGAGACGTGGGCAGCCCTGCCTGCTGCAGGCTCTGGTGGTTCAGGGGGGTGTGGGAGGCCGGGGCTGGCCCTGTCACGGGGCTGGGACAGGTCTCTAGTACGCAGCGACTCTCCCCCTCTTTGAGTCCCGCAAGCCTGGAGGAGAAGCAATTCCTCCCCTCCAAGGGCGTTGTGCCACCTCCCACCGCTCGCCAACCGAACTCCTGGTAGTCCCCGGAGGTCCGAGACGACTGCGAGGAGCAGGCGCTCTGTGGTCCTTCTCACCAGTCCCTTCTTTGCAGGCACGGCTGCCGGACGGTCATCGCAAGCCGGAACCTGCAGCGAGTGTCGGAGGTGAGTCCGTGGGCTCCGGCGGCAGTAGGGAGAGCCGTGAACGGCTAGCAATCCTTCTGCCCTCTGCACGGGATGGAACTGGGAGCCCCGGGGCGGTGCAACAGGAGAAATGGCTCACCCGTGCTACCCTGTCTTCTCCCGGCTCTGAGTGCTCCGGCAGCGGCAGGGAGCAGTGATGGGTAGGATGGGTGCGGGTTTAGGGTTGGCTGCACCTACCGCATCTCGCGGTAGGGCTCAGTTACTTGTGGAAATACCTTCCTCCGCCAGTTTTGGGAGAGTCTGTTCCAGGTATCACATCGCCTTTTCGTTGATGAGACAGAGAGAAACAAACCGCGGTGAAGGTTTGTCAGCAGGGAAGTGGCAGAGCCCAAGGTCAAACTTAAATGTCAGCCTCGAGCAGGGCAAGGCCCCCTTGTCCAAGGGTTACGTGGGTTGAGGTGGGTACTCTGAGCCTCAAAATCTCAGTTATATTGCACCTTGAGATGGAGGGTAGGATGCGGGTCTGGAGAGTGGTGACTGAAGAAACTGTATTAGACTGTAGCTACCCTGTGGACGGCTGGGCAGAACAAACAGCCACCCCTGCGTGTCTGACCCCGGGCTGGAGTTTGGCCGATCACAGTTTCCGTTCCTCACCGTGGCTTGTGCCGTGGTCTGAGGCTGAAAGCGGCTGAGAGCGAGCTTTGCGGTAGCTGTGCGTGGAGTTCACTGAAATACAGCAAAGATCAAAATGGATGCTTGGGAGTGAGCTGGCATGACCCAGCTGCCTCCTGGAGGGGGTTAGTGCTGTCACTTCGCGTTCCCTCATGCTCGTGTAACGGAAAACAAGCTGCAAAGCTCAGCAGCTTTTTAGTCCTCAGGGGCTGGGGTCTTCTGAGTACACAGGGACTGCTTTCCCAGGCTCTTGATGCTCGGCGTACGTGTGTGCTAGTCGGGGCTCAAAGCTTCTCACGGAAGGGCCCCGACGAGCCTGAGCAGGAACGTGGTGTTGTGCAGGGTGTTGTGCAGGGTTGCCGCTGAATTTGCGCGTCCCCTGCGCTTAGTTTGTTGAGGGGAGTCATGTTCTTAACGAGCGCCTCGGGGGTGGTTTGCGGCAGAGGCTGAGCGGCAGAGCTGGCCGGCTCTGCCTGGCGGGCAGAGACCCCGGCAACTGCTGGGCTGTGTTTGCCCTTTTGCCTGCTGATGTTTTTTGGATCTAAAGGTTAATTATGTCTAGGCTCATGCCAAAAACGCCTTGTTGGGGTCCAACCTTTGTACTTGCCCTGCAGAGATGTCGCTCGGCATGTGCTGTGTCGATGACGGGCCACAGAGGTAACTGGGCTTAGCGAGTTGTGGCCTCAGGGCCAGCCTGGCATTCGCTTGGGATACAACTTGCAGGAGCTTTCTCTGGCTACCCCAGGGCTTTAGCTGCAGGGTGCTGCCGGGCTGAAGCTGGCCGTGTTTAGGCAGGTCTTTCCCCTGCCCACAGCGTTTGCCGTCTGCTGACAGGGACGTGGCTCCTGCCTGACTTCTTGCTCGCCTGTTACGAGGTCTGGGTCTAACCCTTGCTGAAGGAGAGAGTCCCAGAAAGAATCTTACCTCTCCCCCCCCCCCCCCCTTTTTTTTTTTTTTTTTGCAGGCCTCTAAAAATCTGGTGGCGGCTACGGGCCAGCAGTGCCTGCCTCTGTCCATAGATGTCAGGCAGCCCCAAACCATTGTGGCAGCGGTGGATGAGGCACTGAAAGAGTTCAAGCGGATTGACATCCTCGTTAATGGTGAGCTGCTGGGGCGGGCGGAGGGAAGATCTGGCACAGACTCGCTGCTAGGAAGGGCATTTTCCTGCATGGGGGTTGTGTTTGCCTAGTGTCTGGCTTGTGCAGCTTTGGCCTGGGAGCATCTGGGCAGCCCCTGGGAGCGCAGAGGGGATGGGCTCAGAGGAAGCAAAGGCCTGTTCTTAACGCGTGGCCACCCGATCATCCCTGCTCTCGCTGCACCAGCACCCTCCTGCCCTCAGGCTGGCCGTGCTGCTTGGCACCCAGAGCCACAAGCTGTTTATCCCCTTATCAGGGCTGTTTCCACGTGCTCTCCAGTCTACCCAAACGGTATCGCTCACCGTCCCTCTCGCAGAAGTGCCCTGAACCTGCCTGATCTCTCCTGGCCCAGTCCTGACTGTGGCCCCGGCTGCTTGTTCTTCAGGTGCTGCAGGAAACTTTCTGTGCCCAGCCAGCGCCCTGTCCTTCAACGCCTTCAAAACAGTGATAGATATCGACACCATTGGCACCTTCAACACCTCCAAAGTCCTCTTTGAGAAATATTTCCGGGTAAGTGGAACCAGAGCCAGAGGACTCGGTGGGGAGGCTCCTGGTAGGCAGGGGGTTAGTGTCAAACACACCACACTTTGCTCCTGAGAAATTCAGGGAAGTGTGGAAGGAAGAAGGGACCACAGCACCCGTGTACCCAGGGCTGCGCTGCCGGGCCTCTGCCACCCACCCTGCTCAGGTCCAGTCCGTTCCCTCCCAGGGATGGCAGTCCCTGTGCCGGAACTGGGAATCCTGCCTGTCCCTAGCCCTGGGGCTTTTGACTGTTGTGGCACTTTCCCACGCTCTGCCACCTCCCGGGGAAGAACCTGTGAACAGCTGCTCCTTTTCCAGCTCCTCTGCTTTCCCTCGGCCTTTGCCTGTCCCCTGCATCTCCTGCCTCTCTGGAAGGGCCCCGCTGGCTGCCCCGGCTCAGCGAGGCCGTGTGAGCAGTGCTGCCCCGGTGATAGGTTAGCAACGCAGAGGTGGCAGTGCCCAAGGGTGACCGTCCCTCCTAGCCCAGCTCTCTTGTCCCACCACTCCCCTGCGTGACCCCTTGTGCTGCTCCCTGCCTAACGCCACGTCTCCTTTCCTTCCCCAGGACCACGGTGGGGTCATCGTTAACATCACGGCAACCCTGAGCTACCGAGGGCAGGCCCTCCAGGTGCATGCTGGTACTGCTAAGGCTGCCATAGGTACCTACACGCTCCTTGCTGGGGCTCTGTGAGCTGTGTGGGGCCAGTAAGGAAGCCAGTTCTTCCCGAATATTGGGATGGGAAGATGTCCTTGGGAGAGGCGAATATGAATCGGTGTGGTTACTGCGTGCCTGGGTTTGGGGTGAGGCTCTTCTCTCCCCCAGGGCTCTTCTAGGGCCCTTTGTTCTTGGCCAGTCTCCTGTGGCTTTTTGCCCCCCCCCCGCCCCCCCAAAAAGTTACTGGACTGGCTCTGCTCTCCATTTCTTATTCCTGTTGTAATCCCTTCCCAGATGCCATGACCCGTCACCTTGCTGTGGAGTGGGGACCCAACAACATCCGAGTGAACAGCTTGGCGCCGGGCCCCATTACAGGCACCGAGGGCTACCGGCGGCTGGGTAAGGCAACCTGGGGCTCCTGTCCCTGCCTCGGCGGTGGCTTGCTGGCATCTCTCTGGGAGGGGACTGTGATGGACCACCAGTGCCATGCAGCTCGTGGGGCATGTGATGAGGCCGGGGCCATTGCTGCTGGGCACGGCTGTCCTGCGACTCGGCTGGCACGTCTCTTTGGGAGAGCAGCCCTTCCCGCACCCTCGGTACCTCACAGGGCACCGATTTTTCTCTGTCGAGCTCAGCCTGACCAGCTGCCTTGCCTGATGCTTCAGCTCTTGCAGTCTGTCAGCGGAGCGCCGGTTCAGCCCTGGAGGCTGGGAAAGCTCTCTGAGGTCCTGTCTTGAGCTCACACATCCCGCTGCTGGGCTTGACCTCCTCTCTTCTCAGGCCTTTGTCCCTGGACTGTCCCCAGGGCTGTGCCAGGATCTCATCTAGGTTCCCCGGGGCTCTCAGCAAGCCCCATGCAAGCAGCGCTGCAGTGTCTGGCAGGCAGTGGTGGCGGGCGGGTGGTCCCATGGTCCTAGCTGACTCTTTCTTCTACCACTCTTAGGTGGGAAGTTTGCCGAGGAAGCAAGCCAGTTCGACATGATCCCGCTCCAGCGTGCAGGGAACAAGACGGAGATCGCCCACAGCACGCTGTACCTGGCGAGCCCCCTCTCCTCCTACGTGACGGGCACCACCCTGGTCGTGGACGGCGGGAGCTGGCTGACCTCTGCCAACAACTTCCCCGCCTTGCTGGGTATTGCTTCATCCTCTGCTAAACTCTAGGTGACGTGCATTTCCCCCTCCGTGGGATTAGAGCAGGGCTCGTGTCAGAAACCCTGTTGCCCCGTGGTATAGGGGCATGGCTGCCATAGCAGCGGGTATGGCGTTACCTTCTTCAGGTGCCTTGGTCATCTCGTACCCGTACCAGGCTCTGCCCCTCCTGAGGCAGCTGCGTGGCACATACTGTGGTGGGGAAGATGCTGGGTGTGAGGGCAGCCAGCCCAGGTCTCGACTTGGCAGCGCTTGTTCTCAAACCTTCCTCTGCTTTTGGGAAGGTGGAGCAGGGTCACCCCCCACCCTGTTGTCAGAGCAGGCACAGAGCAACGTGGGGAACATCTCCGAGTCCTCGTGGACGGGTCCTAGGGGTGGCTTGGGAAGGGCAGGAGAACTTGCTGGGTTTTTCCTCTGAGCCTGCGGTTGACATGGTACCTCTTGTCGTTCCTGCTGGAGGATGCTTGTCTGGACGCCTCTGAGTGTCCCCTGAAGCGACGTGACACCCCTTTTCTGTGCCCCACCAGCAGGATTGGGCACAGAGAGTCCTGACAGCCTCTGCCTCCCCTTTCTTCCTTGCATGAGTTACTGCAGCGTGTCTTGTGTTGCGGTTGAATCGCACGCAGGACTCATGTCGGCTGCGTATGTCTGCAGAGGTGGGAAGGGAGCTGGCGCCTGGTTACTGGGGCCTGGCGCTTTTTGGGAGAGGGGTCTCCTTTCTTCCCCTCTCCCCCTGCTTGGGTCCTGCCTGGCAGCCTCCGTGAGCAGGGCAGGCCCAGGCAGGACTGTGTACCCACCTCCGTGCTGTCTTGCAGATTTCTGGGCTGCAGGAGCAAACAAAAATCAGTGACGGACAGCCTGGGATTGACCGATGGACGGAAACGCGACCGAACACTGCTGCTCTGGGACATCTCGGGGTGACGTCTCCCAGAGTCGGAGCCGATAGCTGCCGCCTCTGATCAGCGACTGGTGGTGGTGGTGACGCTGCTGATCCTGCGTCCGCCTGGGGGAGGGAGCACCGGGGGTGCTGGGTGGGGGGCAAGCCCACCCTCGTTCTGTGCCGCTACTTTCTTCTGAGCTGACGTGGCTGAGGGTGCAGGGACAGCGCGGGGCGTGCAGGCTGTGATGTTCACTGTCAGTTTGTGTCTCCCTCCAAGTTGCTCTCCTGGCCTTTCCCGAGTCCCCGGCAGTGCCGCCCATGGATATCCGTCCCCGTCCTCCCCTCTCCCCCATCTCAGCCCGAGAGCTGCCCAAGACCCCCAGCAGCAGCTCCTTTTTTGGGAGGGGGGAGTAGTTCAGCCCGTCTGGGGTTGAGATCGGCCTTCGTGCTGGGGGCAGCTCGGGCTTGGCAGCAGTAGCTGGCGGCTCTTGGAGGGGAAACAAGGACCAAGCTGGCCCCTGGCAGGGGGAAACGGCCCTGTCCCCTCGGGGGGGGGGGGGGAGGGGGGGGGTGTCCTGGATGGAGGCAGTGGTCCCTGGAGGCTGATGCAGATGCAGCCAGGATGTCCCTCTCCTGGGAGCAGAGGTGGTGTGAGGTCAAATCCCACCGGAGCTGGCTCTGTACTGCTGAGGACAGTAGCGCTGAATCTGTTGGGAGCCCGAGATGTCCAGTTGTCTGTCCGGCACCCGTCTGTCTGTCACGTCAGTCTCATGCTGTCTCCTTTCTTTGTACAGACGCTACAGCTGAGGGTAAATCAAGGGCCAGCTGAAATTCAGTCCTTTCCCAGCAGGGCTCTGAGCTGACGAGCTGCAGGGGCCGCACTGGGTCTGCACTGGGCTGCTGGAGCCAAATGCGTCCCCGGTGCCAGCGCCTCAGGGGACACGCACCGCTCGCGTGCAGCAGCCTCCTGCTGCTGACGGCAATTTTTAAGCTTATCCTGAATTCCGTGAAGCTTGTTTTCCTACTGGATTGCGTTTCCTACTTGATTGTAGACTTGCCAGGTTTTGCTCCTTCCTCCAGGCCACGAATAAAGAACTTCCACCCTGAGCTGCGACGCTTCTCGTCTGTTCGCCTGCGCAGGGGGTTGATCCCGCAGCCTCTGACTGCTGGGAGCTCGGGAAGGTTTGCTCGTGCTCCTTGGCCTCTTGCGAGCCGGCACTGGCAGGAGCTTTAGGAGGCTAATGCACGTCTTCGGTGCGAGCGTCGCTGAAGTAGCTCGCTGCTGCACGAGCAAAGCCGGCACCCGTGCCCTGCCGTGCTGACTGATCCTGGTGGTCCGAATTGGGCCCTGAGGGAGGGTGGAAAACCAGCGTTCCCACTAGCAGAGCCTTGTGCGGCCCCAGCCCTTGGCGGCTGTTGTGTCGCAGGCCAGCAGTGCTTGGGGACCTGCCACCTCCTCGGCCCCAGCTGGCTCTGGGGACGCGGTTCCAGCAGTCGTTGGGCTCATCGGCAGAGGTGATGGGGAGGTGCTGAGGGACTCGGCGAGAGACACGCCGACCCCTTCGGAGGGGGTGGGGATGTGGTGCTTGGACTGGGGTCTGGGCACTGTCCTTTGCCCAGGTCTCTCCTGGGATTTGCCTCCTGCCACACTATCCCTCTTCCCAGGTAACAGGACAAGTATTTCCTCCTGGAGAAGGCGCTTGATGTTTGTCGGTCCTAGCTGCCCAGCTGCAGCCTTCTGCTCTCTGACCTGCATCCCTCGTTCTGGGAGGGTCCACGTATTTAACTGCGTCTTGTTTAACCACGACTGAGCGAGCTGGGGCCTGTCCCTGCGTGTAGTAACAGACACGGTCCCTCCTGGAGGCTTAGCTTTAGCCAAACCCCTGGCAGCCCCTCGGTGGGCGTGTGGGGGACACAGAGACACGTTGCGGGCTCCGGGGCAGGGGGGGAAACCTGAGGTGCTGACCTCAGGCTGGGGTGACGCGGGGCAGAGGTGGAGGGAGAGCCCTGTGCCCGCGGGGAGCAAGGTGAGGTTTCCACCCTCCCTGCAGCAAGAAGAACTGCACAAAGGAAAGGTGCTGCAGGAGAGGCAGCCCCAGAGCTGCTGCCACGCTGCTCTGGGCTCAGTGCTGAGCTGGGCTCCTGGCCCAGCTGGCGTGGGTGCCACCCCGTACGGTGAGGATGGAGCCAGGCAGAGCTGCCTGCGTTGCCTGCCGGTGTGTGGAAACCTCCACGGCGGCCACAGCCTGAGCGGAGGCTGGGGGTGTCAGAAGCAGGGAGAGCTCCCGCGCAGGGGCTCGGGGCCATCCTGGCTCCATGGCCGTTCTGGCTCCGTGGCCGCCAAGGAAAGGGGGAACGCTGCAGGGCGGCAGCCTGGCCATGCGCCTCCAGCACCAGGGGAAGGAAGGAGCTCTGAGCCCAGCCTTGATCGTGTCCCGGAGCTGCAGAAAGCCGTGGCGGGGTGCAGAGCCGCAGCTCACGGCGTCAGGCTTGCCCCTCCAGCCCCGCGGGCACGTTACCCCCCTGCCCAGCCCGGGCGGCAGCGAGCGCAGGCAGGAAACCCGGTCACTTGAGCTGTCTGGAAACTGGGGGAGTTATTTATAATGCCAAGGGGATTTTGCAGGGGACAGTTTAGGCAGATGTTGCCCGGGGAGGGCAGCCGGGGCAGCCGTGAGCTTTCCTCCTGTGGGGCTGACGAACGAGCCCCCTCCCGCCCCGGTGAGCTTTGGGGATGGCTACGATGAGAAAAAGGGTTTGGAGCGGAGGTTTCGATCCTTCCCAGCACCAGCCTGATCAGATGTTTGGTTTTTTTTCCTCCCTCCCATCCAGGGACGCTGCTGAACCCCGGCTTTTGTGGCTGAATATGCCGGGGCTCCCCAGCTTTGGGAAAGCCACGCTGGGGGACACATCGTGCCCCAACCAAGCTTGTCCTGAGACGTCACACACATCCATCGCCCGGGCAGCCTGGCGATGAGGGGCCCTGGGCAGGGTCACCGCGGCCAGGGATGCTCTTGCTCATCAGGATTGCTGCTAATTATACCCAGGGGCTGTAATTCTGTCGGCTCGGCCAGCTCACGGGTGCATTAGCAGGGTCTCCCCAGTGCGTCCCGTGGGGCTGATGGCTCCACGGTCCAGGCAGCGCAGGCGGGTGCGGGAGTGAGCGGAGGAGAGCGCTGCGGCTGCTGGGCACAGACATTCCTCGCACCGCGCGGGCGCAGGCAGCCCAGGAACCTGCCGGCACCCCTGCACGGGAGATGAAGGTGTAAACGCCGCCAGGGCCCCGCCGCCATGTGCATGTGGGTGCAGAAGTTGCCAGCGCACGGAGTCTGCAGGCTGTAAGCCCCTGAACTTGTTAATTAACTCGTTAAAAGGACGACAATCAGACGGTGGTCGGTGGTTTGTGCAGGCGGCCCCGGGGCAGAGTGAGGGGGGGGGTGCACCGCAGACCCTCGCCGGCGGCTGACAGCCTAAACCCTCTGCTTGCTCTTTCCCCGCGTCGTGGCACCCATTTCCACGCGGCAGACGCTGGTGGCGGCTGGTTGTGCCGCAGCGGCCGAGGCCGGGCACAGCCGGTGTTTGGTGACGCCGAACTCCCGTAACAGGCTGGAAACGCCAACGGCTGTGTTGACAAAACCTGTGGGTTTGTGCCCGTCACCGGCGGCCGCGCTGGCCAAGGGGGGGGTGGGGGTCCGAGGGGCGGCCTGGCAGGGCGGCTGACGCTGGGGCAGTGTGGGGCCGGGGGGGTGCACAGGGCAGGCTGGTGCTGGTGGGGCGCGCAGGGCCCGGTGCACGGTGCCCCCCCCCCCCGAGGGGTGCGTGGGGCCCGGTGCAGGGTGACCCCTCCCAGATGGGTGCGCGGGGCCCGGTGCATGGTGCCCCCCCCCCCCCGAGGGGTGCGTGGGGCCCGGTGCAGGGTGACCCCCTCCAGAGAGGTGCATGGGGCCCAGTGCATGGTGCCCCCCCCCCCCCGAGGGGTGCATGGGGCCCGGTGCAGGGTGACCCCCTCCAGAGAGGTGCATGGGGCCCAGTGCATGGTGCCCCCCCCCCCCCGAGGGGTGCGTGGGGCCCGGTGCAGGGTGCCCCTCCCCAGAGGGGTGCGTGGATGCTGGTGCACAGTGCCCCCCCCCGGATGGGTGCGCGGGGCCCGGTGCAGGGTGACCCCCCCCCGGATGGGTGCGCGGGGCCCGGTGCAGGGTGACCCCCCCCGGATGGGTGCGCGGGGCCCGGTGCAGGGTGACCTCCCCCCCCTCCCCCGAGGGGTGCATGGATGCCGGTGCAGGGTGTCCCTCCCCGGTGGGGTGCAGGGTGCCCCCGGATGCCGGTGCAGGGTGACCCCCCCCCCGGAGGGGGGCGCGGACGGCACGTGCTCGCGCGCCGCGTGGCCCTGCCCCGCCCGCCCCGCGCCGCGCACGAGCCGGGGCGGGGCAAGAGGCGGGGCCTCCGCACGGCCTCGCGCCGGCGTCGGGGCGGGGGGGGCCGCACTGGCAGACGAGTGACGTCACCGCCCCGGCTACTGCGGCGGCTACCGGCCTGGATCTGGCGGTTCGCCGCGGGCTGCCCCGGAGCGGCGGCGCGGGCGGGCGGCGCGGTTGTTTCTCGGCGCCGCCGTCGCCTCCCCCCTCCCCCCCCCCCCGCTCCGGCCGCGCGGAGGAACCGCGTCCCCCCGGCGCTCGGGAACGCCGCTCCCGGGCGGGCGGGGCGGGGCGGCGGGGCCGCCCCCGGTGGCGGCGCGGCGGGCGGAGCCGACGCCGCCTCGCACAAAGCCGTGTGCCCGGCCGCGGGCGGAGCTACCGCTGAGGACCGCACCGGCACCGGCGTCGCCGCACCGGTACCGGCACCGCCCCGCCGGGCGGCCGCGATGTGAAGGGGTGATGGCCGCGGGGCATGGCCGCCGGGCAGCGGCGGGGCGGGCGGCGGCGGCGGGCGCTGAGCGCCGCCGGTGAAAATGGAGCCGCATCCGCCGGCGGCCGTGCCCGAGCCCCCGCTCCCCCGGGGGCCGCGGCAGGACGGGCCGGGGCCGGAGCTGGAGCCGGGCCTCTGGGCACCTGAGGCCGCCGAGCCCGCCCCGGGGCCGCCGCCGTGGTCCCCGCCGGAGCAGGGGGACTGCCCGGCCCTGGAGGGCCCCGCCGAGCCCCCGGCCCGGCCGGAGGAGGAGCCGCGCCTCCGCCCCGTCTTCGACGCCCTGGACCGCGACGGCGACGGCTTCGTGCGCGTGGAGGAGTTCGTCCAGTTTGCCACAGCCTACGGCGCCGAGCAGGTGAGGCCGGCGGCTCCCCCGGCACCGGGCCCGCCTCGGCCCCCGGGCCCTGTCAGGCCTGTGGGGGCCCTGTCAGGCCGCGGCCTCCCCTCACACCTGCCCGGTGCTTCCCGGCTCGCGTCCGCGGGGCTCCGCGCCCCGGGTGCCCCCCAGGGAAGGAGCCGCGGGCCCTGGGTGCGGGGCGAGTGGACGGCTCCCTGCCGCAGGGCCATCCGTGGTTGGCGTAACCCGGCGGGGAGCCTCCGTGTGGGGCCTTCGGCGGTCTCCTGTGCGCTGAGGTGGTGGTGAGCGAAGGTGGCTCGTGTCGACGGTGGCAGCCCTCGGAAGAGCTTTTAACGTGAGCGAGGGCAGCGTCTGCGTCGCCGGCCTCTGGGGCGTCCCAGGTGAAGGGCACGCGGGGGCTTAAATGGGTGCAGGAGGTACAGAGGGAGCTGCACGAAGCTGCGGCTCGCGTTTTCCAGGTCCCAGCCCGCTGGGAACAGAGCATCTCGGGAGTGCTGCTGGGAGCCCGCATCCCCTCTCTTTGTTCTCCATCAGTAAGACATTTAGGTTTGAGCAGATCCCGTGTGTAAGGGACCAGCAGCGAGATCCCGGGATCTCAAGCTGCTCCTTGCCCCCCTCGCTGCTGAGGGTCCCTGTGTGGGCTCGCTGGCACCGTGCTGAGCGGGGAGTAGCTCGCCTATCACGGGTTTGACAATCCTGAATGTGCTTTTTTTTTTTTCTCTCCTTTCCGCTGCTTTGTACCATGGTGAGCTTGTGTTTCCTTGCAGCAGATCAGATGCGATGTAATTCGAAGCTGCCTGGTATGACCCAAAATGGAGAGAGCTCTAGCAGCGTACCAGGGGATGGAAATGAATTTGTTGATGCTTTGTACCTTGGCCTGTGCTGGCGTTGCTACAAGGAAAAAGGTTTCTTTTTTAAGGCGTGCAGGTATTGTTACGAAGTTTCTATGTGCTCACCCAGGAGATCTGCTTTAGTTCTCTAGCTGTAGCCGCTGTGCGTGTATTAAAGTGGCATGACAAAGCAAATCATCGTGTGTGAAGGAGTGTTTTGGTGGAGGAGGTTTTCTTAATCTCTGTCCTCGTGGTAAAAATACCTCTTCAAGATAAAATAGAGGCATTTCTTTTAGAAAATACCTCTATAAAGTGGAGATGTGTAACTTCTTTGTCAGATCGTTGCTGGTAAGGGGCACTGTGTGTGCAGATGCTATTGCTTACTGCCTCACTGCGTGATTAACCAGGTAGCGTCATGGCACCGGGGGGGGAGTTACAAGATCATCTTGGCAACGCGCTCCTGCATCCGCCGGGCGAGAGAAGCTTTATTCAGCGTAAAGCCTCTGACTTGCATCTTCCTGCTGTGGTCCGGGCACTCTGTGCCGCTGCACGTCCCCCCCCCCCCCCCATTGCTGTCGCAGAAAGCAGAAGCAGACTGTCCGTTCACGTCGGCGTACGAGTCGCTCCGCGGAGGCTCACAGACCCTATGCATGATGGCCATCGCTTCGGGGCACGGCGGGAGCTTACCGGGGGACCCTTCGCCTTAGCATGCCTCTCCCTGCGCATTTGGTATGGAGCAGCCCAAGTACGTGGGAAGTAAGGGCGGGCAGACCGCGTGCGCAGGGCAGGGGACGCGGCAGGTGGGTCCGGCATTTGTTAGTGCCGGCAGCGTGTGCGGCTCAGCCCAGACCTGCCGCTCCAGCCCCGCGCGGCGCCTTGTGCCTTGATTCTGACACGGGGATTGTGCCAGAGCTTCAAAGGTGCGACAGTAAGCCTGTAAAGTGCTTTGAGATCTTGGCCTGAGGAGTGGTTGCGAACTGTTAAGGTCTCTCCCGAATTGAAGCAGGATGTCCAGGGAGGTTTTGCGCCACTAAAAGCTGTCTGTTTGTATGGACCCAGCTTAGAAGTGGTTGTCTGCAGGCTTCTTGCCTTGGCTGTCCCTTTGAAGTCGCTTGTTCCTCCCCACTGAGCACAGCTACCAGTAATGCTGTCCACGCTGAAATACATTATGCTTTTTCGATACGTTTATCTTCAGCAAGAGACTTGTATAGCTAGCTCTTGGCGTGCAGAACAGCTGTCTCTGGGTACGGCAAGTGCTGAACACCCTGCTGAGGTTGATGTCACAACGGCTGAGCCGACGGGTAACGGGCGCCTCAGGGAACGCAGCCTGGGTACCTTTTGCAGAGGCATGCCGGCAGAGAAAAAGTAATGTTTGTGATGCCTCTGCATTATTACTAGCCTGCAGCTTAGAAAAGCGAGAAGGTGCACCGAGTGGGAAGGAGAAGGGGTTGGTGATGGGGTCTGTGAGCTCCCAGCGGGTGTCCAGAGTGATAAAGGGAGGAGTTCTGGGGAAGTTTCTTGACCTATTTTGTTTTAAGCAGGTGTAACTTGGGGGTCTTTCGAAAAATGGAAATTCAGCTCGTGTGAAAGTTAAAGGATAGGAACATCACCGGGTGGGCAAAATGGTGTTAAGATGACTAAAAGGAAACTTCAGGATGCGAACCAAGGTTGTGCTACAACTGGAAGTGGGACCCTTGCAAGGGAGGTGCCAGGGTTTGATGGCTTGTGAAGGTATCGGGTAGCGATCGGCAGGGAGTTAAGGAGGAGCAAATTCCAGTCCTCTTACTATCCCTCGGGCCTAGCAAGAGGGGGAGGTACCTGCTTCCTTTTCTTCTCCCCCTCCTGCTTCCTGGCTTCTGCCCACACGGGTGGATGCGTGGAAGGTATGCGTGGGGGGGTGTGTGTGGAACAAACTGCTAAATTTAATCACAGCGAGTCATTGCAGCCAGCTGATTCATCTAAGGGTTCAGAGAGGGTTGAAGGGTTAAGGAAAGCACGCGTGCGTACAACCACGTGTACCGGGGAGCTGGAGGGCAGCAAGTGGTGTCTTTAGCTTCGGTAAAACACCAGAGGCATTTACGGGCTACGGAGCTCAGTGCTGTCAGATTATTTGGCTGAAACTATTATTAGCTAAATGTCAAAGGAAAGAGACCAACTGGCATTTATTCCATAAAAATGACATGATTGTGAATTTCCGTTACGCTTTTTTTGTCTGCATGATGAAAACCATTGGTAGAAAAACCGGGGGTTGGTTTGTGTTTTTTGCTTAAGTAGCTTGGGTTGTCAAAAGACTGCCTTGAGGAGCTTCATGGTTGTGGTATTGGCAGTGAAGTGCTGCTATGGACTAGAAGGGATCAAGGCATGGAAATCTAAAGACAGCTTGTTCTTCTCTGAAATGCTAAGAGTTGATAGGGATTGAGGCTACTGCCAGTACCTTCGTAGTAAAGGGGGCATGGAAAGGATGATGCTGAGGTCCCAGCAGCTGGGGATGACACCCCTAGATAAGGGGTAGCCTTGAGCAGAGAAGATAGAGCCACGTGGCGGTCCTACAGCAATCTGTAATCATGGAATGGTTTGGGTTGGAAGGGACCTTTCAAGGTCATCTAGTCCAACCCCCCTGCCGTGGGCAGGGACATCTTCAACTAGATCAGGTTGCTCAGAGCCCCGTCCAACCTGACCTGGAATGTTTCCAGGGATGGGGCATCCACCACCTCTCTGGGCAACCTGGGCCAGTGCTTCACCACCCTCGGCGTAAAACAGTTCTTTCTTAGATCTAGTCTAAATCTACCCCCCTTTAGTTTAAAGCCATTCCCCCTTGTCCTGTCGCAACAGGCCCTGCTGAAAAGTCTGTCCCCATCTTTTTTATAAGCCCCCTTCAAGTACTGACAGGCTGCAAATGGGTGGCTGTTGGTCAAACACGGGCTGTTGGGTCCTGGCAAGCTTTTCAAGTGCCACTTACATGCTCTGTGGAGTTGTAAACAAGATGCGGGGGGGTAAACGTCTTGAGGATGGCTTGACTTTTCATGCGAAACCTCTGGTCCACTCACCAGTAGCGTGTGAGGCGGTTTATAACAGCGTTGTGTTTTTGTCTCCTTTCCCTCCCCTTTATCACTACGCTTCACCGGGATCTGATGCTCCCTCGGAGCTGCTGTGCACGCTGTAGCAGCAAAAGGGGTTCCTGCTGGCTGGTAGCGAAGACTGGGGTAAGGTTGGTTTAGACAGGGAGTCAGGAGGTAGAGGCACGCTCTACAGAACTTCTGTGTCACCTTGTAAAGCGAGGGGGGGTTGTATCTTGCAGTTCTGTGGGTTATACAGAATCTAAGGCCACTGTGCAATATTTTAAAACAGCAAATACATAATTTGTCTTGCCTGTTCTACAGTTGCACTGTGTCTGTCTGATTGCAGTGATGGAGGCCAAGCCTTTTCTTGCCAGATTTGTTACTAGCTAGAAATGCGGGGTTGCGTCGGGGTGGAGGAGAACCGAGTGTTTGTAAGGCATGAGGAGAAGCCATCCTGCTGGCATTTTGGGTTTTTTTTCCCCTTTTTGTTTTGATCTAGAAGATAATTGGAGGTGGGAAAGCCTCTTGCACGACATGATCTTGCTGCCTCTGCTCAATTAAGAGAAGTCCCAGAGTTTGTCTAACCTATTTTCAAACGCTCCAAGCTCTACGGTGTCTCTGCCCTCCGTGCTCTGACAGATCTTCAGCCTTTTTTCTTTTCCTGGTGATCAATTCAAGCTGCATTTCAATGTGCTTTGTTTTGCCTTCTTTAACTCTTACATCCTTCAAGTATCTGTCCTTGACTAACCAGCCTTCCTCTGCCCCCACATCAGCTATCCTCAGCTGCGCGCTCCATATTCGGCTTTTAACCTTTCCTTGCATGATGGTTTCTGAAGCTTTTTATCCGGTTTGTCGTGCTTTTCTGACCTCCCACCACCTTTTCAGCTTCTTGTAATGAGGTGCCCAGCCTGAGCTGAGTGCTGCGGAAGAAATCCCATTTTGGGGGTAGCAGGTGTCACTCCAGACAGTGGCTGCAGAGAATCGTGGGGTTTATTTTTATTTTTAAATAGAACAATCTACAAGTTACTTTCTGGAACGAAGTCTGGATAGTGTCAAACTACAGCTTTTTAGTGGCTCTCCCCCCCCCCCCCCCCCCCCCCCCGGCCCCCAATCCAGGCTTGCTTTTCCTGCTCACCTCTGATGGATCCCTTGGGAATTGCGCACAGACCCTGGATCAAATGCTTCTTGCCTCCAGCATAGTCCTCTCAGAGTTGCTGACATTGCATCTGATCTTGGGCGCCCTCCCTATTCCCCTTAGTCTTCTCCCACTTCCTGTGAAATCCAATAGTTTGGATCACTGTCATGAGGAAACCTCAATTTTTTTTTTAAATTTTTGGGGGTTCTTACGTGCTTTGAGCAGAGGAAATGCTAGCTTTGCTTATAAAGAGATTTCTAAAATTATCTTGCGTGGATTTGCAGGCCGTGTAAATGTGAGCGAAGCTTAAATTGCCTCCAACTGTGTCGCCACTGCTGTACCTTTCGGCGGTTTTAATTGCTGTTTAACTTTGGTGTCCGCTACTGAGAGCGGGGCTGGGATTGCAGTGAGGGTGATACTGTGTATAATAGGTTTGAGCGTGCCAGTGGACGCGCTCACGCGTATGTGTGTTTTGGAAGAGGAGCGGATCTGAAATATTTTGCTTGCTTTGACCAGGGGCCCAGTTTTTCACCATAAAAATTCATGGCAAAGCTCCTGTTCGTTTTGCCGGTTCGGGCGTGAGCCTTTCCTCACCGCAAATACCGGGCTGGCTCGGCTGGGAGCAGACCGCCGGGCTTGGTCTGCCTCTGTCCGCCTCCCTCTTCAAAGGAAGTTTTATCGTCGTTAATAACACATCTGTATTCTGCGGGAGCTCGAAGATGGGAGGTTTTTCCTTCTCCCTCTGAGAGGAAAATTCTTCCAAGCCAACATATTTCATGTAATGTATTTTGGGCGAGGTGGTTGCCGGTTAGCTGAAAATGGGATTTGCAAAGAAGTTTATTCATTTGTAAATGTCCCAAAGACTCCAATAAAGAGATGATTTCTGTGCTCCCGGGTTTTTGCTTCTCCTGCTAAGTTTTGGCTTTAAGCTTCTTGAAGGCGTCCCTTCTTGGAGCGGCTGGGAAGGGTTAGGAGCGTATCACACCGCAAACAGATCTTTTGATGATATGTTTCATACTTACGTTTGCGGCCGTAATCAGATTGATGGCTTACCCGGGCTGGATCAAGTCTGGCAGGACCGTGAATACTCAAAGGCATGGTTTGTCTGCACGGGCTGGGAGGAGGGCGGTGATGGTAACTTTATCCCAGCTACCAGTTTATTTAAGAAACCTTTTTATTCTTCCTTTCTCCTTCAGATTGAGAATACAGCTATTGCTGAGCGGGGCATTGATTTATTTTAATTACGGATTTTGGTAAAAGTTAGATGTGTTCCTCTGGAATTTGAGATCATTTCTGCAAATAAAGAAATGTTCTCCCCCCCCCTCCCCTTCCCAGAAGAAAAAAAAGCATCAGTGCCACCTTTGTAGAATTGGCAAATGCTGTGGGCAGGGAGGCAAGCGCGGGATTTCTGGGGAAGTGGGGTGTGGATGCGGCACCCGGTAATGAGGTGCCAGCATCCACAGCTGGCCAGCTGTGAGGCCAGCTTGTACTGGGTGAGTGCTGCCGAAGGCCGGGTCAGGAGCCCTAGCAGGTAAAAAGGACCCCATCTAAAGGTTTTCAGTGGGGTGTTTTTTTTGTCATTATTTGTTAAAAATGCTTGCAAGGGCTTTTTCCTGGGGTTGGGTTTTTTTATGCAATAAAAATTCTTCCAAAGTTTTGCTTAATGTTTGCCACATGGTGTGGGGCAGCTCTCTAACGTGGAGGTGGACTCAGGAGAGGCTTTCTCCCTTGTCAGGAGCAGGATATTTTTCTAAGGCTATGACTAATAAAAATTGGATTGGGGTCACCATAATTAACTGACTGGAATATGATACCGCACCACAACGCGGTGATTCGGCTCTTTCGGAGTCATTTCGACCTGGTATTGCTTATAACTGAACACTCTCAAAGCATTTCAGAGTTGCTTATACCATTACGTAACTCAATACAGCCAGTAATTGATAGTCATTACAACAATTGCCTACATACTTTCTCTCGATTTTATTCGTGTTTTGACTTTCGTTTGCTGCTTGTTGTCAGATGAGATCCGCTTTGAATCCAGCGGCTTTTTTCTTTTTTTTTTTTTTCTGGCTTTTGATTTTTGCAAAATGACTTCCCATTAGCCGCAGCCTACGGCCCCGCTTGGGCAGGGTGATCTTCCGCTGGGCCACCCTCGGCTTCCCCTCTCCCCTGGGACCATCAGGTTCCCGGCACTAGAAAGCTGCTGGTACGGTCCCCGTGAGAGCAGGCAGTGGGATGGGGGTGGACCGTGGCTTGCTTTTTCCCTATTTCTCCTGCTTGGCTCCATCCTTCCAAAATCCTGCTTGGGTTTCTGGTGGAGGGCACGGGACTGATTCCTCCACATGAGCCTGGAGTGAGCAACGCCAGCCTTTCCTTCTGTTTGCTTAAATTCAAACACCCGTGGAAAATGTGGGTACAACGCTGCCCGACTGGTTCTGGTGAGCTTCTCGGAAGCAGCGGTGCTTCTCTGGAAGCACGTTTTATCTGGCGTGCTGCGGTCAGGGGAGTGCGGTGCTGGTTAGGGACGTGGCAGAAAGAGAGCTCCAACAACTTGAAGCTTAAACTGCCATCTGACTCATCAGGTCCGAGCCCGTGGCTTGGCAGGAAGGCGCGTTCACGGGGGATGAATAGGATTAGGTAGTGATTTGAGATCTTGCTACTGTGTTCGCGTTGTGAAATGCGCCTGATGACACAGATAGTGAATTTGTCCTTGGGGAACTGCGCGTTTTATACTTTCGATGCCTCTTACGCTCCCACATGCCAAAAGCATTTCCACCTCCTCTTGGACTATAACGCGTGTTCTCAGTGCTGCATTAAGCTGCCTGGAGCCGCTCTTCGGCTGGTGCTTTTTCGTGACATCTGCAGTACAGCTGTTTGCTTAACTAGCCAAACCAAGTCTGCAAGACAGTCATGCTTCTCTAGTTGTTCAATTCTCGCAGACCCCCCAGAGCTCCTCTCAGACATCATTTTCCACTTTAAAAGCATTGCATCTTTCATTCCCCTCTCAAATTGATCTTTAACAGGATGCTTCTGCCTAGAGGAGGTCTGTGCCGAGCTGTGCTGTAGCGTTGCTGGTGGCAGCAGGGCTGCGATGGCCCGTGCGTCGCTGGTGACGCAGGTGGAGGCAGGTCCACGCGTGGCCGGGTTGTGTGATGATGGCAAAGCACGCGTGGGATGCTGCTGAAGGCTGATGCTTGCCACTGGTCCTGCTGGGCTGTAGGTCCAGGTTTGAAGCTTCCTAGCGGAGACAGGACTTTAACCAAACATAGCGGGAGAGACGTCATGGATTTCATAAGGCATAAAAATCACTGTTTCTTACTATCTCTGTGCGTTTGCTTGATAGCGGGAAGATACTGGAATACCTACAGGCTCAAAGGGAGCTCATCCTCTGTACGCGTGTGGGGGGGTCGCAGTTAATATCAGTGGTGCCTGGCATGAACCTTTTGGGAACCCAAAACATCCAAGCCCAAGGAATAGCCCCGAAGATGTAATGGGGCAGTGGAAACGCCAGCTTGGGCTGTCGGCATTGCTCTGAGTTGGACAGAAATTGTTTCTTCTTTCCAAACTTCGGTTTGTGATGAGGCTTCCCCCTCTCTGTAGAGTCTCTGCTGGAGTTGGTGCGGGGCAGAGGGTAAGTTCTTAACGGCTTTGTAGGTTGTCGGGGAGGAGGGAAGAGGAGGAAACATGTCCCCAAGGCCGCCCTTGGTCAGCTTCTTCCCAGACTGCTGCTATCACCAAGCTCGAGTGGATGGCGTTTGCTCTGCAGGGGGAAAGCAGGCTGAGAGTGAGTTTAAGCAGAACTCAAATCAATGTAAGTGGTGGTAGGTTCTTCAGCAGTACGCTGCTGTTGTGGTTTTGGGGCTGGGCTGGGGTTTTTCTCAATGGAGGTGAGGAAGTGAGAGCCCCGGCGAGCTGCGGGTCTGGGACGGGGCTCCACCGCTGCTGGTGTGAGGCTTCCTTATGGTTGTGAACGTCCTGGGGTCAACGCCTGCTTTAGCCCTGGTTTTGGTCAGGGTCTTCCCCCTTCTCTAGGGAGAAAACTGGTCTTAAAGCAGAGAGACACGTGGAGGCTGCTTGGGAGAAGGGGTCTGGGCTGCCTGGTGCTTGGCGTGCTCGGAGCAGTGCTTCACCCTGGCTGGCTCCTTATGTTGTAACACCAAAAACCCCTTGTAACAGAAAAATACCAGCGATACCAAACTGCTGAATTTGCTCGCTGAGCGTTGTCTTATTTGAGGTGAATAATTTAGCCGAAACAAGCAATCGGGTGGCAGTGGTATTTGACGCAAATTTGAGTGCTTGCTTAAATGGCACCGGTTCTGGTGTTGCCTGCGTGGATCCTGGCACACCTGCCTGGTGTGTCCCCAGCACTGCAGAGGCCATCGGGGTCCTGGCATGGGACAGTGACAGCTCTGGGGATGTCCCGTGGCGCTGTACGGGAAGAGCAGCGCTGCTGTCTGTGTTACGAGGGTTGGTTGCAGCCGGTGGCCAGGGTTTGTTTGCAGGCTGAATGTCTCTCTGTTAGGTAATGTTGTGCGCAGCCTGGTAGTCTTCTGATTTTTTTTTTTAATAATGCATTGTAGTTCTTCAGGAAAAAAAGAGCTACTGTTCCCTCTGCTACAGTATCCCTTGGTGAAATACCAGTGGCGTTACATTGAGTTTGAGTCGCTGCTACTTCTGGGGAGTAAAATCGAAGGGAGAGAACCTGGTGCTGGGAGCCGTGTACTCTGGCAAGACTCAGCGGAGCCGACTGCTGACAGCCCTGTGGAAAACCCATTTGCTAGAGTCCAGTAGGAAACTGGGCTTGAGCAAAATGCGCAGGAGGTAAAAGGAGCCCAAACCAACAGTTTTTTAGAGAACAGAAGCTGACAAGGGCAGGAAACAAATGGGGAGCGTTTGCTCCGGCAGGGTGCAGGGCACGGTGCCGGGCCGAGATCCACGCGCCTGCTCCGTGGTTCTGCGGACCCGAGCAAATGCAGCGTGAAATGCGGGGCTGCTTGAGGGACCCTTCTGCTTGGGGAAAGTATAGCCATGTTGTAAGTGAAACTCTTCTAATGGGAAAATAATGTTCAGTTCCACTTTGGCTTTAAAAGCTGATCAGGACGTTGTGGCTTTCACTGCTGCCTTTGGCTGCAGAGGGATTAAAAGGCATCTGTGCCTCCCTTTTCCATGGCAAAATTTCCTTATTTTTTCCAGGGGACTGGCAGTTCTTCGCCCCGCTCGCTGTGTGTGCGTGAGGAGATTACAGCTGGGGGGAAAAAAATTAAGATTTTGATATCCTTGTGGAATTTTTTTCCTATGCCTGCTAAATGGATGCAGCAACTAGCTAATCCTCCCCTGGCTACTTGGAGCTCTGGGACTACTGTGCTGGCAGGAGCACAGTGGAAGGATGCAAAAAGCAGAAGCAAGGCTTGTGGGAGGCTACTTGCCCTGAAAGGTCCAAGGGAGATGCTGGAGACCTTGGTGTGCAACAGGGAACTTGCTCTTGGACTTTGTGCTGCACCTCTTCAGGCTCCGTGGAGCGTCCATCCCTTGGTGGCGTCGTGGGGGCAGGCTGGCAGCGCGGGTGGCGTGGCAGAGGCGTAGCGGATGAAGGAGGGATGCCGGCAGGAGAGGTAGGACTGAAAGCCCAGAGCAGAGAGGCAGGTCCCTTGTGAAGGGCGGGTGACTTGGCTGCCAGCCTGGCAGAGACCTGCAAAGCCGTAGTGGAGCGTGGGGAGCAAAATCCAGACCTCTTGCTGCTTCTTTGCTTGGAGGACCTGATGTGTGCTGGGCATGGCGAGATAGCTGGGCATGTGGTGGCCGCTGGAGAAGCACTGACATTGTCCTGGGTGGTTTTTTGTTGTTGTTGCGGCGAGGCTTGTAAACCCAGTGCTTACAATCCCACCCCAAAGTCCTGGGCTTCCCAAGCTATGCATTGCATCGCGGCCTCTTCTCCCTTCTTCTGAGAATCTACCTCTCAGCCTAGAAACTGTTCCGGGCTTTTCTTTTTTTTCCCTCCCTCCAGCACGTCTGCTTTGTGTACTTGCCTTTGCACAAACAGCCCTTTCTGAAGGCTGCGTGAAGGGTTGCCAAAAGGAGGGAAATAATTTGATGCAGTTCTAAAAAAGAAATGAGTCTTTATGCTTTGCTGGTCTCTGAGTCACGCTTGCTCGTATTACGATAAACTTAGTTTTGACAGTGTGGCAGGCTCAGGCTGGCTGGGGAAGGCGAGTTAGTTGTCTCACGCTTGGCTCTCTAATATTTAGCTGCCTGGTTGGGGACGGGCTTGTGTCTTACTCACCTGGGCTTCACCTCTGCAGCCCGAGAGGCTTCTCACCAAATTCCCAGGGTTTGCAAGTTGAGAGATGCAACTCTCTGTGCCTGCTTTCACGGTTTGCTTGTTTGTGCACTGACAGTAATAGGTTTCTCCTGTTTCTGGTTATTATGATCTTGTTTTAGAGATTATAGCATCTCCGTTGTATTTTGGAGAGGGTGAGTTAGTAAAAGCAAGTCCCGAGCTAGCGAGAGGATGTATTCTGGGATGTGCCATGGGGTTTTTGTGCTGCTTTCTAACCTGGTTGGGAGGAAACGGAAGCAAAAGCTGTGGTCTTGGATTTATAAGCCTGGACAGTCTTATAAACAGCCCCCGTCACAGAAATACCTGGGTTTGTTGCAGGGGCCTTTACATGAAACTAGACCAAGCACTGCAAAATGTTCAGCATCTTAAAATGCCTAGTCCTCGGTATGTGACCTCCTGGCATGTTTTATTGAGTTACTCGTCTGTTCGGATCAGCGCTAAAATCCTGCGTGGGCTTTCTGCCCCAGTTCTGCGCTCCGGCAGGATGCAGCCGTCCCGCCTCGAGCCCGGGGTGACTTCGGTTGTGGCGCTTGGCTCTTCCCCCAGGGGTGGCTCCAGCCTACATTAATGCATGTGTTTTATGTAAGAAGTAACCTTGCACTAAAGCTTTTTTTTTTTTTAATCAAGTCTCCTGCCTCTGAGCTGTGTGTTTGGAAGGGCAGAACAGGTTTCCCGTGTCATTAGAGGAACAGAAGCTAGAAACAAAGCCTTCGATGTTTTGGAGGGTGGAGGAAGAACACTTTTCAAGTTTCATTTAAAAAAAAAAAAAAAAAAAAAAAGAATATGTTTATAGTAGAGTGTCGCTGCTGAAGCCTTTGAGCACTTACGTAGCAGCAGGAAATCTGGAACACTTGAGACAAACGCAATTACATTTGGATAAAAACATTTCAGTGTACCTTATGTTCCGGTTAATGTTTCCAAACCATCCTTGAAGTTGTGTCTTTAAATGTGTTTTTACGTTTCAGTGACAACAACTGATGGACAATTTGGAAATAGTTATACTTGACGTTTGAGACCACACTTAAAAATACGACAAAGTGAGGCTCCTGAAGCCATAGTGAGCGTAGAGGTACTATGGCTGCCTGCAGGTAAGCCTTGGAGCTGGTAGGGTTAGACCAAAAAGGTCCTGTACTCGTGCCTGTTACGTGGTACGGACCAGAGGAATTTCTACCAGTAGGTAAAAAACCCCAAACTGCTGAATGTGAGTGGTCTGGGCTGGTGAAGACATCCTGCAGTTCGGCTCCACGCTGTGTGCCGAGGGTCTGGCTGGACTGATTTGTTCTGGTTTCTTGTGGGGGTGGGCAGGAAGAGTCTGGGTCCTCAGGCTTTTCTGGCTGCCAGCTCTTTAAAACAAATTCTGGCTTCTTTCTTCTTCCTGTTGAATTTTGAGCATTGGAAGGAAAGTCTTTTCCTTTGCACACTCCCGATGCGTATGGCGCTCAGTGGCTTTGGGAGCGAAATGCCGGAGGCTTGCTCCTCTGCATCAACTTTGGGTTTCTTCTTGGTTCACGGTTGACTTGGAGACTTCTTCCTTCCCCTTCCAAAAAGGGAAAGCAATAGTTTTCTGGGGAGGGAATTCTCTCCTGTTCACTGTGTATTCCCATCTCTCTCCTCTGGTATTTCCTGTGCCTGCAGAAAGAATCCACTGACCCTGGGAGGGGCTGGCAAGCGGCATCGTGCCTCGACGTTCAGGGACAAAGTCTACTGGGTGCAAGACTGGTGTAGAAACTGCCTGAAGTAGGTCGATGACATGCCGAGCAGCTTTTCTTTTGGATAAATAGGAGGAAGGAGGGTTTGTTAGGCAAGCAGATGTGTTAAATGGTGAGGATATCGTCGTCTTGGGAAGGTAGGAGAGGAGGGGAGCTTGTTCCCGTTGGGGAACTTGCTCGGTTTGTTTCAAGGAAACGATCGAACTGCTGGGGCTTCTCTTGCTTGGTTTGTGGGTGATCCCTCTCCCATCCGGTTCTTTAAATACTTGCAGGCTGATGGAGAACCACGGGAGGCTTATTCCCCTTTTGCCTTACATAGTAGGTTTGATTATTTCTTCTGTAGCTGGAAGAGATGAGAATAAACCAGGCTGAATCTTTTTCTTTGTCTCCTTCTCAGAAAGATGTCTTGATTCTTGGTTTCAAATACTAGACTGGTAGCAGAGGGCCCTGCAGTGTTTGAAGCCTCTGGGACTGAAGTGACAGCAAGGACAGGTGAACTGATGTGGGCGCAAGATTAGGGACGCACGTTGCAGAAAGCATCTTCACCGAGTGTTGCTTATGGTGGACCTTTAAACAGAGACTTGACCAGCCACAATCTGCCTGCTGATCTCCTCCTGGAGCTTCTGAAAGGGCTCAGAGAGCAACGCGCTCGCAGCAGCCCTGGATAAGTGCTGCCACTTGTGAAATAAATAATGCAGCTCTTGCACTGCTTACTCACAATTGACCATTGCTTCTCCCTGTAATGAGATCTGCCCCCTTGAGGGTATTTTAAAGGTTCGTTAATTAGGTGTAATTGCAGGAGAATAGAAACCTGCTCTGGGGTTCTGCCTGCTTTCTGTAATGCCTGATCCTTTAACAAATTACAGAGTTGGTTCCTATAAACATTGCTGGAGCCAGTGTAATCCCGAGTTATCAGCCTTCCACTCAGCCTGCTTGTTTACGTTGTTGAAGCCACAGAAGTGAAGCGCTGGAAAGGGTGTTCCTGGCTTTGGGATAGGAGTGACTGTGGTTCAGATCACAGCAGCATTCTGGGAAATACGTCGCATGAAGCAACATGAAGTTATGCTCACATTGTCAGCATGGTAATGTCCTCTCAACACCCGGCACAGGGGGGATAGATGTGGTCTTAGCCCAGACAAATGCTGTATTAACAGGGATCAATTCATGTCAGCTGATCACGTTGCAACCCATTGATTTAGCGACCGTGCAATCTAAAGAGAATGGCTGTATAGGGACAGCAAGTTGCACAGCTGCTCTGGTATTTGGCTGCAGGAGGTTCAGCAGTTCCAGCATGCTTGCACATTTCCCAAAGATTAAAAAATACAACTACTCTGACTTCTGTAATTAGCATTTAAAAATATAACACTTTTTTTTTCTTGAAAGGATAGGTTTAGCCTTGAGAGACAAAGAGGGTTTTTACAAACAAATGAGTGCATTGGCTCATACCCTTCGATTAAATGCAGAGGGTAGAGATGCTGCATCTGCCTTTGCATAACCATGAGAGACTTTTACGTTGCATGTGCTCGCTCTGTTAAATTGCTGTGTACCACTTCAGGCCAAAGATCTGGCTAAACATAGAGGAGAGTATATGGCGTGAGCCCTCTCCTGCACTTTAGAGTATCGCTAGCTAAAAATCCCCTCTATTTGGCAGTTACGCCAATGTGGCATTCCGCTTTCTCTCCACTTGAGTTCAGGGATTGTGTGACTTACAATACTGTTTTTCCCCCAAAGATAAAATATGTTCAGAGCAGATTTGGGCTTCTTGCAGACAGAAGAGGGTAGTCGGAGTTACGCGAGAGGTGCCTGGATTTTCATGTCCTGTCTCAGTCAAGCAGGCTTTGTGGGCCCCTGTATACCCAGAGTTGGTCTGGACCTGGTTATTCAATGTAAATGAGTTGTCTATGTTTAAAGCTCCAAGACCCACTGGACTTTAGGATGCTTTTGGTCCTCTGTTTTGCTTGAAACTCCCCAAACTGTAAATTGTCAGAGGAAGTGTGCTGGCACGTGCAGTAGCTGCTGGCTGGCCGGGGTCTGCTCCTGCCGCCCTGTGTGTTGTCCTTTCTTGAGACCCTTCTTACTGGCAGTACGAAGTAGGCAAACCCGGTACTGGGGGATACGGTGGGGTGTCTGCAAACAGGTCCTTGTAAACCAGAGTCTGCTGCAATCCAAAGACTTTGCATGAGGAGAGGTGGTTTGAGCAGCCTTTTTTTAAGGCTGAACAGAAGACAAAGGCTGGCTTTGGGCCTGTTTAACATAGTGCGGAGCCTTGCACCAAGCCGGGCAGAGATCCAAGCAGGAGAGCATGTGGGCAGCAAAGGGGAGTGCGGTCCAGCTGGAGAAAAGTAGAGGCTGATAGAAAAAGCTCAGCATCGGATTAAAAGTGAAGTTTTATTTACTGTTTGTAATACTTCAGTGTCCGTGTCCAAGCCGAACGTCTAGATGTGTGGGGAACGATGTCTGCATGCACTGTGCTTAATCATGCAAAGCTGATTAAACAGCTACACGAATGTTTTGGAAACCTTTCTGGCCTGTTAACAGAGATGGTGAAAGGCTGCGGTTACTCGCTTCCCCTTGTGCGTACCCAGGGTCCTTGCCCACCGAAGGGTTGGCTGCTTTCCTTCCTTAGACTTTCCTCAAAGGCACCAGGTGGAAACTGGCTCTTTGGAAGCTGATGCTGAAACTTGTCTAGCGTGGACTCTGCTTCCTTGCCTGGTCCTGCCTCGCTCTGTGTTTAAATTTGACTACAGAGGTTCCCATTTCTTCTGGAGGGGAAGAGACAAGGGTAAGGTCCTCAAACCTGTTAGTGTCCTGTAATATTCCATTGAGGAGAGAAAAATTTCCTATTGATAAATAGTTTGGGAAGAGGTGGTATAAGAAGTGCATGGGACTGGTGTGGGTTTGTGGGAGGGGGCTGTGTAGGTGTCAGGGGTCCAAGGGTCTCCCTGTTCCTGTTTCATCCCTCTGTAGCAGAGCTCTGCTCCTTGGCAGCCGTGCAATGGGATGGTCTTTCCCTGCCCCGGTCCCTGCCTTGCAGCCTGCTGACAACTGCACGTTCATGTCGAGGGGGCTTGTGTGCGCAGCCCGGCTTGCCGAGCCTGGCGGTCAGTGGCAGAGGGGCCGGTAACCGGAGCCGGCCAGGATGTACACGTGTGACCACGTATTTTCTCTGCCCACCACAACCTCGTTGCTGGAATGCCTGCCTGAGGCGGGGGTACCCAACCCGCCCTCGCACTGAGCAGTTGCTTTCAAAGCTCCAGTCTGAGTGCCTCAGTGCTCACTTTTTAGGCTAAACCTTTCTCTATCTGTAGAAATAGTTTTTTAATAAGTAAAATGTGAATGTGTCTTGAACTGCTCACAGGTAGCTGCTGCTTTTTGCAAGTCCCCAAGCCAGCGCTGGCTGCTGCCGTCAGGCCAAAGTATGGCAATGAGTTCCCTGATGGTCTTCCTCTGGTGGTTGCGTTAACGGTTCATCTGATGTTCTGGGCTAAAATCAAGTCCCAGCCAGCAATAAGCATGCTGTATCACCCAGTCAGAACTGGGTGGGCTTACTGGTTTTGTGGACTTCTTCCTGGATGGGCTGGTCTGTCCCTGTTGATTGCTCAAGTGGCCAAAATATACTGAGCCAGATGCCCAGTTCAACCAGACTCTTGTAAGTCTCTGGCATGTTGTTCCTTATCTGGACAGGTCTCTTGGTGTCTTTCTAAGAGCTCTCTAGGTTCTTTTTGCACATAAATCCATGTGGTTGGTCCCTTTGGGGGCCTGAGAGTAGTCATCTGTTAAGCAGACCAGATCTTCACCCTCGCTCAGTTTCCCATGACTTACCTTGGCGCTTGTCCTGTTGCTCAGAAGACTGAGACCACACGCCGAATCCTTTCCAAGGAAAGGAAGGAGCAACTTCAAGGCAAAAGCATCTGTCTTTGCTTATCGCAGCATGTGAGAGACTGCAGGTGCACAAGTTCTTGGTGGGAGCTGCAGTCTGCTCGCTAGCCTGCCTCAAGTATTTGGGCATATTGTATCAGGAATATGTCAGTATTGATTCCTCCTCTTTGTCTCCTTTGGATTTGCTTCCAGAGTCTGTAGAGTAAAGGAGTACTGAAGTGCTGCCTTATTACTCCCACTATGGTATCATCAAATAACTAGCTTATGTGGTGTGGAGGACAAGACGTGGCCCTGGTTGTGGCTAAGCTGGAAGCATCATCCGTATGAGATACCATATGACCGTAGGAGCTGAGCTCCGCCGGCTCTTCCTTTTGGGGTGCCTGACTGCTGTGGCCGCTGGAAAACTCCCACCCTCGTTTCACCCCTCAGAAGAATTTCTTTTTGGAAGCTGATTCAGCCTCGGTCTCTGCCAGAGTATGAAGGAAAACTACTGGCAGGCTCAGGGGTTACAAGGAGGGTGTCGGCTGGCCAGCGCAGCCCTCGCTTGCTTTGGAGATGAATGCTTAAGACAAGCACAGTGGATATCTTGTTCTGCTGAATCCATCTGCTATGTGGCAGAGACATGGAGCATCCATAAGGTAAACAGAAAAGGCCTGGAGCTTCCTTTTCCTTTTCCTCCAGCCTGCTTACCAGGGCCACTCACAGCTGGGGAATCCCTCACCTCCCTGGAAGACTTTCATTGTGGGGCTGCCAAGCCCTTGTGTTAATTTGAATTTGGAGTTGTCACCGTTGGCTTAGCTGAGGTTTGAAATCACTTACTGAACTGATTTCACTGTGTCGAAGCGAGGAAGCTCTTTTTGTCCTCCACGTTGTGGGGAAGCTGTTAACAGCTGGTACAGCAGTACGGCATGGTGCTGGCACACGTACTCAGAGGTGGCTTGGTCGGAGGGGGTTGTTGGAGGTGGGTGTTGGTTGGCAGCAAATCTTGTTGGTTTTGGAAGGCGAAATGCCCTGCCCCTGTGCAGAGCCCTTTAATACAGGAGAAGACGTGGTAGTGTGGCTGGTGCAATGAGTAGTTCTTGCTCTGTTGCTGAGATGCCAGATGATGTCCCTCCTCCTCCCCAATCCGCTTCCCTCTCCATGTCCCTTCCCAGGAGAAATCTCTTACGGACTCGTGCCAGGAGCTCGGTCCGGCCTCGGTCTGGGCTGTGCCTCGTCCCCGGCACAGGGGTGAGCAGAGCCCCTTCGGCAGTTCTCACCACTGGTTCTGCTTCTGCAGGCTTGTGTCTGTGCTCAGCTTAAGGTAGATTGATGTAAAGTAGTTTAAACCTCTCACTTTCCACCAGGATTTAAATCAGCTATTTAAACCACATCATCCTCTCTGACTCTTTAATGCTCTGTATTTCTAGATGCTCTTTCTTTAAGAAGAATTTGTAACCAGCTACAAACACACATGTTCAGCAAGAAATATTCAAAATAAAGGTTTTGCTTGCCAAAAGAAGGTTCCTCCCTGTGACTGTGGCTTATATCTGCCTGGTTTTAGCTTAACCTCGCAGTTTGGTAGAGTGTTAACTTTTTGGCTTTTGTGCTAATGGGAGTGTGGTGTTAACTACTGCACTCTTGCAGATTAGTCTTTGGCTAAAAACAACAAATCTGTGACTTCAGAACTGCTAAAACGGTTTGAGGACCTTTGTTGCGCACCGTTCAAGATCTTGATGTACTCTGTCTTGAGTAGCATGTGCAGTTCTGGCCCTCATCTTGAAAAAGGATGGAGGGGCTGGAGAGGGTACAGGACACATGATTAAAATGGCCAAGGGGCTGGAGCAGCTGCCTTGCAAGGGGAGGGTGGGCAAGCTGGGGCCCCTCGGGGAGGAGAGTATGGTCTAGGGGGATCACACTTGCACCTCGCCACGTCTTTCGGTGGTAGAACTGGGAGGCAGTTGGTGAAATAGCAGAAAATAGGTGCAGAAGAGTTAGAAGGTACACCTGTGCAGAGCAAGTAGCGAGCCTCTGGAGCTTGGCGGCCCCGGAGGCGGGGGAGGCAGGTTCAGACACTCATAGGCACTAAAGGGCCGAGGCAGGGATGTCCCCCCCCAGGATCCCTGGCTCCGTTGCTGTGGGTGCCGGCAGATGCTGGGTGCTGGCCCGCAGGACACAGCCTCTGCTCTCTCTGGGCAGCTTCTCGCAGGGGCTGGGAGGACCAGGCAGGCACTGCTGATGTTCTTGTCCTCTGCGTGTTGTCAGCTCTTCAAAGCGTCAGTGGCCACAAACACTCAGTCTGGTGACGGGAGCGTTGTCTGGATCGGTTATTTAATGATCAGAGTTCCTTTTAAGCCTGGACAGCAAATACAGGCGGGTTTGGATCAGCACAGACATACAACCGTGGGCTTGAGCTTCATCAATTGCCTGGCTTTTTGTTTGAATCTGTAATGACTGGGTTGTGAGTTTTAAGAAACGTTTCCACTCATTTCCCCCTGCCCACAGCTTAATTTAAATATATAGGTGGCTTTTCTGCATAAACAAAATACCTGTCCGGCTGCTCTGTCTCTTTTGCACAAACGCCAGTGTGGGAGAGGTGCCTTACTGGGCTATTGGCACGAGGGTTTGAATCCTGCCTTGGTCCTGAGAAGCTGCCCACACTGCAGTGGTGCTGTGAGCAGCCCTGCCCGCGTGTCCCATGTGCCATCGTGGCTGGATCCTTGCAGAAACTATACTTTAGAGTGTGTCGTGATAATCACTTACAGGCTTATCGAGTCTGATTAAGTCACTTGCATTTGTTACCTATATACCCAAATAACAAATTAAGCTACAGCTTTTGAACTCAAAGAAGCTGCCAGATGCATTAACTGGAACCGACACATTCCTGAGAGTTGTTTTTATTAGTCTAAAATACCTTTGTTTACGTACAAGAAGCCTGACTCATCTGAGTCAGTGTGCCGTGTGAGTTCAGCAGTTTTGTTATCTGTCTACCGAAAAAGTTCCCCAAAAAAACTGGAAAAGATGCTTGTGTTATCTTCTCCCTGTTCATGATGGAGTAAGCCGGCAGGCGGGCAAGCCTGTGCCATGCTGGGGCTTGGGGGTTTATCTCTTGGCAGCCCCAGAGGGGCACAGCCGAGTGTTTTTTATGGTCTCAGCCCTGTGGTTTCCTCCACGTGGGCAGCGTGCTCACCGCTGCTGCGGGGAGGTGGGATGTCCAAAGCAGAGACTTCTCCTGCCTCCCCCAAACGTGTTAGAAACCAAGTGGACGTGCAGGTGAATGCCTCTGAGCATGTCACAGATGTGATTTTTCCTGTATAAACACAAACCTGGATTTAAGAAAAACAAAACAAAAAGAAAGGAAACCAACCCCCCTGCTGAGGCATAATGAGTGAGGCAGCTCAGGGCACCACGGCTGGGCTCGGTTGTCCTCCGCACGGTCAGATGTTAAGTCTCCTTTTAGATGCAAGGTTTCTTTCCCTGGAAGGAGAGGTTTGGTGATTCACCATCTCTTTCCCCAAGAGCAAACCAAAACTGAGAGATTGCCCAAGCGAGTCAAAAGGCAACTAGTTGTGCTCATGAGAGCTGAACAAATCCAGCACTGCAGACCGCCTGAAGACTTCCTCCTGTGCGTCAGCTCCGGAGGAGAGGTCGATGAGTTTGGCAGGCGAGGGCAGTGGTGCGGGCAGCTTTTGAGGACGGAGCTAATTGTGCAATTCCTTCTTTCACCTTTTACACCCTGCTTCCTCCTGGGCTTGTTTCTCAGCTGAAGGATGTGGCTCTAAAATACATGAAGGTGCCTCATTATGTCTTAAAATGAGGGTCTGCATTTTTTTTAAAGCAGAAAAAAAATGCCTGATTGTCTTAGCTTGAGAAGCGTCAGGGGTTTAATGAAGGGCAGGCTTGTGGCAGCCTGGAAGGAAAGAACCAAATGCACCTTTTCGAAGGCTTTCTTTGGACCGTGAGGAATAACTGTGGCTTTGCCCTCAAACTGTAGCCTGTTCTGTTTGAAGTGCCCAGATCATCCTCGCCAGGTCTCGCCAGTGTCCCTTGCTCCATGTGTGTCCCTGCTCCAGCACCCGCATCCTAATCCTCGCTAGCTGATGTTGATTCCTTCCCCCTTGGGCATTGTCTAATTGTGAAAATGTTTCAATTAAATGGCCTAAATTTGTAACGTGGAACAGTTCATTATCACTGAATCCTCTTAATTGGGCCCTCCTACTGGGCAGCCTATTACTAAGTTTTCCCAATTAAGATAGGACCTCTTTAAAAAAAAAAAAAAAAAATAAACAAATCCCTGGCGGAGAAGGACCGTGTTGCAAGAAATACTGCCCTAACCTGTGTTTCAAAACTAAGCGATAGTTACGGCACCAGCCAAGTACTAATTAACCCTTCTGTACTGGTTACTTATGTTCCCTTTGAGGAGAACGGCCGCGGTTTGGTGTCAGTTTAAGAAATTCACTGCCGTTAGCTCAAATCTTTTTCTTGTAAGGAGCTAAAATTTGTTACAAGGTGCTTCTGTGATGGAAGATACTATCTCCCCAAAGGGCTCTACAGGTAACACTGCTTTTGTGGTTGCAGGTAAAGGACCTAACAAAGTACCTCGATCCGAGCGGACTTGGAGTCATCAGTTTCGAAGATTTCCATCGGGGGATCAGAGCTATCAAAAATGGAGGTGAGTTTGCTGCTGTGCTGCGAGGGCGGACAGGGAGACACCAAATTTAACGCCGCAGGGGTTAACTGAGCTGAGAAGTCGCTTGGTGAAAACAAACTGGGTTTGGTTTTCTGAAAGTCACTGCTCTGTGTTGGGCGGAGAGGAATGGGGAGAGGTTGGGTGCATTTAGTAATAGAATTGAAAAAGGTGGTACAGCAGTTGTGGTGGTGGTTGCATGTTTTCCTGTTTATCAGGAAAGTTCCTTCCTAAATGTACGTTGGAAACAGAAAAGCCATCGAGGGAGAATCCCTTCTGATCTGGTGTATGCTCTCACCTATGGTTTTGTTGGGGGTTTGCCGCTCTGACAGAGGAGCGACTCCCAGCTGACACGCTGCTGGAGATGTCTGTCTGCTGCAGAGCGTAACATCTTCTGAATGCTGGGCACTAACGCATTTGCCTTCGCTCCAACTATTTGGAGCATCAAGGTGCTCAGATGATTTCTAGCAAGAAGCACATTAGAAGCACATTAAACAAGAGCTTTGAACTCACTGGCCGGTAGGTAATCTTTAAACAGGCCCCCAAAACAGGCCTGTGACAACCCCCATGTTGCTCTTGATGGGCTTGTTGCGAGTACTTCCAGAGCAATAGCTTGGTGAAATGTGAAGTATCTTTCTGGCTGGTCGGCATTTGAACTTCTTTGCTGAAAAAAGATGTTGTTTTTTCAATTTGGGCTTCATCTCTAATATGAGTGTTAGAGGGTCATTTTGGGGCAAGCGTGTTGTTAAGGGCAGGGTGTGAAAAATATTGGAAGCCTCCTGCTGAGCAGGTGTAGTTTTAAATGTGCAAATATGAATTATCATACTTGCACGTTCATCAATTCTGTTCACAGCAACGCTTAAACTTCAGCGTTGCTTTCATGCAGCAATGAACGTGCACCGTGTTGTCAGCCCCGCACGCTGAGCGTGCTTTTGAGCGCTGATACAAGCAAAGATGTGAAAAGACCGATTATTCCTATACAAACCATGTTGTTTCATGAGTAGAAAACTCTCAAAGTAGACGTGACTTCTGTTTTTCTGTCGGTTGTCCATCCCTCCTCCTGCCCCCCCGTCCCACCCCCAGCTTATTTGTGATCAGGATTGTAGTGTTTTATGGCAGCTCTGAAGTTTTCGTGGCTGGTGTAGCTTGGCAGTGCAGCTGATTCCTGGTTCTCATGATGCAGGAGGAAATGCAGCATGCTATTAATTAGTAATAAATTGCTATTGGAGTAGAGCATGTTTGTGAAAGCTCTGGCTTGTATTTCTCTTCAATAATTCATCGCTCTGGCGTTGTGTTATATTAATTGAATGGAAAAAGCAGATCCGGACAAAGCTTTTAGGATCCCTATTTATTAAACTTGAAAGAGATTGATAAGTATTTATTACAGTGGTTGAGAAAGGCAGGGCTCTCTAACATTGCACAGCATTAAAGAGCTATAAAAGAAACCCAGGATAGGGTACAGGGAGAGTTTCTTTGAGTCTCACCAGCTGAGCAGTTGCTCACATTGAAGTGATCTTGAGGATTTGCTGCTGCTGTTGAGACAGTCAATGTTGATCATCCCCTTGTAAAGAAAGAAGAGGTTATGCTTGCTGCTGGGTGTCCCTTTTAGCAAGGTTTTGTTAATTAGCTTGGCCTGTTTTTAGCCAGAGAGAGTTCTGTTGCATTTCCTGACACTCTGTAGTTCTTTGGCCAGTCACTGGAGTGAGACCCGATGTAAGCTTGTACCTTGCAGTGTCTGTCTTTAATGTAGGGAAGGGTTTATTTCTGAAGATGCTCCACTTCTCTTTCCCTCTCCCCCTCTCTTGGAGACTCTCTGCAGGAGAATAGCTGTGATTTTACTCGAGCTCTTATGGTCTAGCTTGGCAAACTGAAGGCGCAGTTACAAAACCAGCAAAACTTGCATAGTCAGCTGCTTTCCTTACAACTGCTTTCGTGTTCAGTTGGCCTTTACGTCCAGGGAGGATACTAAACTCCTCGGTCCTATTCCTGTGCCAGCTGTTTGAGGTATGTTCCCACTGGCTGAGGAACACGCTGATCTAGGACTCCTCAAACTTGCCTCCGCCTTCAGTGTGGAGCAAAGCACCATTTAACCACTCAGACAGCAGTGAAAGCCACAATGCCACCTCTCTGCTGCTGTGAAACGATTCTGATCTCTCTGCCGCTGTAAGCTTCTGTCTGGCCAGGTAATGTTGACTATGCGGGGGAAAGAGCAAAGTGACTTGCATGCTACAGAAGCTGGATTTGAGACTGTAATGAGTCTTTAGTCTGCTGTGGCTGCCTTATCTTCTACCCTTCCCAAAGAGAAGACTTAAGATGAAAATGTGGCCATCGCGTATATATATCTATACCTGCTGCATGTATATGCGACTGCCGTTAGAGTGCTGTGGTGGAGTCTGGAGGGCCCCCGGCGTCTCACCTCAGAGGGAGATGGTGAGCCCGTGGCTCTCGGGCGCTTGGCCTCAGTTCTCGGCCCCGGCTCCGAGCATTCATCAGGAGCAGGCTGGCACGGGGACCGCGGGGGACTGCCCGGCCTCGGGCACAGGGAGGCAGGCTCAGAGACACTGTTGGGACAGATTCAGCTCCTCGCAACCTGCTGCGTCCCAGTCCTCCTTGCTCGTGGGGTGGTGTGGCTGCTGGGACACCCTTGTCCTCCCCCTGCTCCCTGAAGCGTGTGGTTTGCCTGCTTTGAAAGTTTGTGTGGATGGTGCCCAGATGACTGGCCTGTCCTGCAACATGTAAATAGCAAAGCAGAAAGGGAAACTGTGGAACAAACATTGGTGGTGAGTCAGGGACGATAAATAACTCTGAAAAGCAGACTGTTAGGGCCTTGTGTTGTAAAACTTGAGAAGCTGATAACGTAGTGGAGGCAGTAATGATACTGATTTGAAGGAGGAGAGTATGTTACAAGGCATGCTTAAAGAAGCCAGATAAGGTGTGTAATGCCTGGGGAATCCACAGCCAGAGGAAAACCTGGTGCACCTGGCTACCATCAGTGAGATCCAATGGGACATCTTTCTAGTCTGCAGGGGAAAAGAAATGGGGAGCCAGTGTGACTGCTGCATTCATCGTGCTTAGAAGCTACAGCTCATGGGGGATCTTCTCTGTAAGAAACAGGTATGAGGGATTGTATGCAAGCCACTTAGAAAACATAGACCAGGAGTAAGGTCTCTGTCTACCTGTATGGCAAGGAGCTGACCACGGGACAGGGGGTAGTGAGATGGAGTCTATAATTTGAAGCCAAGGTGCAGCAGACTGGAGTTGCTCTTTGGTCCAGGCATGTTGGATGCAGGAACTGCTGGAGGGGTAGTTAGCTGGCAAACTCGAGATCTGGGTAGTGTCAGACACAGCTGGATGTGAACAAACAACAAGGGTTGTGCTCACAAGCAGATTCCTTTCTTTGCCAGGTTATTTAAGAATCCATTAAGCTTCAGACACCTCTAGAGGCCTCTCTGCATCCAGTAGGCCGTATTTAATGTCTACTCTTTGCAGCAGACCAGTGCTCTTACTCGAACTCAAAAGCAATAATGAATAAGTCGCATAATTCATGCATGTGCTCTGAACTGAAACATCTGTAACATCTGTCTCCCAAAGAAAAGCTTCCTGGGAGTGGGCTCTGTGCAGGTACCCTCCTGCATGCGGGGGGATTGCTGTTGGTGTCAGTTCAAATAAATCCTGTGTCAGGCAGGGGAAGGTGCATCCCTGGAGCTCCCAGCCTCGTCCATCCCTTCTGCCTTGGCTTCTGATCCCTGAACAAAGGGGCCCCTGTGCATTGAGGGCAGACAGTGCATCCACTGAGAAATAGGATGTGTTCATGAGCTCAGGGGAGGGCCTGAGGATGGAAATAGTAAAATCCTTTTTCAAATGCTTCAACTAAAAGCTCTTTGGATTTGGGAAGATGGAAAATCCAGCTCCAGAGCCAACACCCAAACCTGGAAGCTATAACCGAGTTCCTGTCTGCAGGGACGGCAGGAGCGAGCGGAGGGCAGGACTGGGGGAGACCCCTGGCAGTGCCAGCTGCGGGGGGTAGCCGGTTCAGGAGTCGGCCGCTGTGCCAAATGAATGACCTGCAGCTCAGTGGAGATACCCCTGTGGGGTTGAATAAGAGGCATTCAGCGGGAGGAGCGCGTTCGGCTTACCAAAGGCATTTGACGGGTTTCCAAACGACAGGCTGAAGGGAAAAGTGCAGAGCGAGGCAGGGCTGGGGCGGGTGCAGGGCAGGGTGTTGAATAGCAAATAAAGGGCTGGCCGGCGGTCAGGGCTTCGGCTGGGCTGGCTGGCTTGCTTTGGCAGCGCGCGGGCAGGCTGCTGCAAAGAGCCTGTGTAAAAGCGCTGTGCTGCTGCTAATTGGAACCGGCAGCAGCGTGAACTCGAGTCAGTCGGAGTCTTTGTGGGGCTGCATCACTCGGTTCCCGAGAGCAGCCCTGGGAGGATTTCAATGGGTGTATCCTCGGAGCAGAGGCTGCAGTTTCTGCAACTGGCATTTCATGTCCCGAAATGGTTGGTGTGCTCCTGGTAGCTGAATGCCAATTTGGGAATTTCCAGAAAGAAAAGCACATATCCAGCCATTCCCTGGATGAAGCCTGTGAGTGTTAACATCTTAAAAGCTTACAGCTAAGAGAGAACCGCACATCAGTTCTCAAAACCAGATCTGAGTAATTATCCCCGTGTTGCTCACCCCACGTGCAGGCCGTGCTCTGCAGCCTTGCTGCAACGGGAGCAGCAATCTTCCTCGCTCCCGCGGCTGCACCGGTTACTTACTGATCCGGCGTCTGAGACGCCTCTGGATCAGATAGCGCTTAGATGACGTCCCTGAGATCACGGCTCTGGGTGCCCGTGAACCCCTTAGTGCCTGTATGAGTCTGCTAGATAGCACGCGGTGGCTCTGATTAATTTCTGGAGAGCCAGGCTGGCTGCTGCCCTGGTGACATGGATTTGCTCTGGCTCCACAGCGCATTTGAAGGTGCAGAGCGTGTTGGATATCTGGCTCCGTCTGGTAACATAAACCACTGTTTGGTTTGTGTAGGTTTTTTTTTTTTCCCTCTGTAGGATCTGCATTGCAGATGGCTTTTGCTACACAAAATGAAAGCTTTCCTTGCACGGGGATAATTCCAGAAGCCAAAGCTTACATTCCCTTACACACTCCCAATTCAGTAATTATTTCTGAGGCTGCGTTTGTGTGCATCTTCTGTGGTCTGTCTTCCAGACTGATGCTGGAAATACGGCAGTATTTGCAACAGGCTACTACTGACATCTAAGCACGCTTTCTCAGTGGGGGTACCCAGGCCCAATTTAATATTAAAGACTTTTCTTTTTAAAAGGAAAGTCTTCACTGAAGCTTAGCAGATGGAAGGAGAGCTTGTGTGCATGTTTGACTAAACTCGGTGAGTATCTGGCACTGGTATGAGCACTTCCTACGTTCTCATCAGATCTGCTGATCTCTTTATTCACGCAGCATTGCTGCAGTGAAGACTTTCCCACTGATCTTGCCTGTTCCTAACCCTGGCTAAACCATCACCGATGAGGGAGACAGCTCATTTGATGGCTGAAGGTAGGACAGATGCCTCTTTGTGTACAGCTGTCATTCAGGGAATAGGGGCTGCCGTGAATGGGAAATCAAGATTGATTCATGAGCAAGAATAAAATCAAAATTGCTCTGATTATGTCTTCTGCATTTTTTTTGCATTGCATCTTGTTCTGCTCTGGCATATATATGTCTGTACTGTATGTACTGCCCCTGAAAGGAGCAAAGACTTAAATGTCGTTTTAAAATTTATATGTATACTTGAAAAAAAAATAAATCCCCCTGCTGTTCTTTGTAGTGCTGTTCTTTGTAGATCAGAGTTCTCCTCGTCCCTGTAGCGCAGAGGGATGCTTGTAGCACCGTTACTGTGCTTGTTAAGTTTGGAGTCCACGTGCTTATCACCTGCGACCCCTTCTGCTAGAGACAGAAGCAGCCAAGCCTTTCTTAGAAGTACTTGGTTTTTCTCTTGAAATAGTGGTATTTAAACACTTGTCTTGGAAACCACTGGGCCTGCCCATGAAAATGTGTGAGGGTTGTCTTGAGTCTGTGTAACTCTCCCCGCTCTCAGGGGATGGGGAATTAGGAGTGTGTGTGCTAGTCTGTGATGGAGGTGAGCTGCTTGGTGGTATCCTGTGGTCAAAATGGCCTGAGGTCTCTTCTCTCCATCCCTCTCCTGCAGAGGCATCTCTAACAAGAGAGGGTCAGGCGTATCTGGGGGCACATAGGCACTCTCCTGTGAAAGGCTGGGGCTCAGGGCGTGAGGAGGATAGGGGTGGGACGGAGGTCCCCTTCATGAAGGCACAAACAGATGAAGAACTGAGCTTGTGTGAGTCCAGCCCAACTTTCACCCCTAGAGGCTGTTCCTAAGTGGGGGGAGGACACAGGAGAAAGCCTCAGGGCAGGTGGCACCGGGGTGTTTGCTCTCTTCCTCCAGCCCACATCACACAGTTAGTTGTCTTTGGGGAAGAAAAGTCAATCTTCCGCTCCCACGATCCCCAAAAGTAATTTTTCTGCTCACAAGAGCCCCAAAATGTTGTACAGCGTAGGCAGCTGCTAGCCTAGCCTCAAAGAGAGGGATGCTTTCTGGGATGCCTATTGCCAGATCCTCTTGAAACAAGGGGACAGCCGTACCACTTGGACACCTGCCTTTGCAAATGTAGCTTCGTTCTCCACGCTTGGTTTTTTTTAATAGCTGCTTGTACCCTCGCCGTGGCTCCTGTATTGCTGCCACTGAGCGAACTGCAGGCTGCGTGGCTGGAGGGCAAGGGTGCTCCTCGGCTTGCCCGCAGCCGGTGTGGGGCAGGGAGCAGCTCCGCTTCCTCCATGATAGCGGTGGAGAGATGAGAGGTCAGTGCATAGCTCTCCTGATGCACATGCTTATCCTCTGTTTTGGAATACTTTCACGCTGGAAAGGATAACTCCAAACTGGCTCAACTGGGAGGAAGGCTATTTACTTCTTAAAAGCAAAACCAGGAACAAAAACACCACCCGCAAAACTATTTATCTCCAGCCGTGCAGCTGCCAGGATTCAGCAAGGTTTACTCTGGCTACACCCTGCATTAGCGTAAGCAGGAAGATTTCGATGAGTGTGGGTAACTGCTTGTTCCCCTTCAAAGCAGGAGCAGTGGCTGGGGAGGCGGGGAGTGAGGAGATGCTCCTCAGCTGTGAAACCTGTCCCGCTGCCGAGCTTCGGAGCAGCAGTGAGCAGAACCGAACAGCCCACATCGCCCTCAAGCTCTTCTGAGTCGCTGTTTATTTCTGCTATATGCAGGACTCGGATGCGGATGGGGGGGGGGGGGGGCACTTCTGGCTCACCGTGGCTTTTTTGGTTTGCGTTTCTCTTTTAATTTACATAAACAATTGGGTTTATTAATTTTTGTAACTTGGCGGCTGGGCGAAGGGTTACATCAGGGACGAGGCTGGCCCGCTCGGTGCGCGCTATGCCTGAGCAGGGAGCATGTCTTCCCAAAAACAGCCTGGCAGATGACATACTGCATTGACCTACTTTCGGGAGAAGCGCAGAAGTGTTGTAGAAACTGTGTCCGTAGGCCTCCTCGCAGCTCTGGGATGAGAATGGTGGGGAGTTACTCAAACGTGCTGCTGTAAAACTGCCGCTAAGGCTCAGCAGCCCTCAGGGTCCCGGGGAATGGGAGACTGGCACGAGCGTCTCTCCCATTCTGAGAATTCTTTCTTTATGAATATTTTGAGGCATATGCCAGAGCAATCTTGCTGCATCCCGTCACCATCATGGAGCGTAACAGGCTGCAGGTCCAAAATACACACACGGTCCGAGGGAAATCTAGCTCATTGCAAAGCTGCCCCTCGCTTACTGCAGCAAGCAGCTGACCTGGGATTAAATGCCCCCAGCATCACCATTAGCACACAGTTCCTTGTGAGGGGAAAGCATTACTGCATAGCCAGATTTCTTGCAAATCACAGTAAATTACAGAGCGGAGGGGCTGACCAGGGACTCCCCTGTGTCCTCATGAAGTACCAGTAAAGGAAACTTGCGGTGGCTGCTTAGACCCTCAGACCATAACCCGAGCCTGATAAAGGCAAGCTGGGGTGAGTTTAAATCGCAAAGGCCTATGTTTGGCACCCAAAAGAAAAGTAATTTCTCTGGCAAAAAGCACTGCAGGGACTACCTGTTTTCTTGGGGAGATGGTCAATATAAATAGAGAGCAGTGTTTCATTAGAGCCTCGGAGTGATTCTTAGCGTGCTCTTTTCTACGGAGGTGATGACTAAAAAGAAAACAAAGGCAATTTCTGTTAGAAAATAGACATTTCTCATCATCCATCTGCTGTCTCAGTATTTCTCCATCATATGTTTTATTTTCTGTCGGGAGTATACTGTTTTGTTCCACATCTGTTGCTGCCAATACTTTTGGGAGACTGGGCTAGCCTGCGGTTTGGGGAGCGCGTGGGAGGAGGCTGGGCTGGGCTGGTGGCTTCAGATGGGTGGTGGTTTCGGTCCTGCCTGTTTCGATTTCTCAGGTTTGGATGTTAGCTCCGGAATGAGGGATTATTAACGCTCGGCTCAACCCAGGAAGCTGGGGAATGTCTCCTCCATCCTCACCAGAAATCTCTGGCCAGAGATCAGGTAGGGTTGGTTTCCCAGGCTTAGGTAAAGGAAAGTAAGTAGCCCATCGTCCTGCCTCTGCACCAGCGGGCAAGCCAGAGCTGTCAGACCATTTCTCGTTAGGAATCCAGTCAATCTGGTGTTATTAATGAAAGGATAATTACTCACCTATGACTTTTGCTCCACCGAGAGCCTTGCTCGGCTCTGTCACGGCCTGGAGGCTTGTGACTGTGCGGTGAGTGTACCCTTGTGACGCCTTGACAGATTGATGTGGCAAAAGCTTGTTTCTTCTGAGCGTTTCCTGGTCCCTTTCTCAGACAAGAGAGGCATGTGATGTGGCTTTGCTGGGAAATTGGTCCTAATTGCAGAGCCGCTGGGTTGGGCTGTGACGGGTGCAGGCGCGCTGGCTCCGGTGGGTATTGAGAGAGACCTTTCCCTGGTGTTCTGACTAACCACGGCTCACTTCATCTCGATCCTGTTCTGCCTGTACCAAGCCATGTCTCCTCCTGGGTTGATGCGTGTGTCCCTCCAATGTCTTTCTCCTTGATGATCGTCTTTTCCAAGTGCGTACAGTCTGACTGCTCCTGTAATTCTGTTTAGCCACTGGGCAGTTTATTTCTCCTTCAGATAGGAAAGACTCCTGCTAGCAAGGTGACCAGTGCTGAATTTGCCTATTAGAGATTCGCAGGACAGCAGTGAAGGCCCAACGCGTGCACGGCAGAGCAGCTTTGCTCCCGTGGTGCTCTTGCGACTTTGAGAGCAGAGCTGTACCAAGTCAGCAACCCGCGTTCTCCCATCGCTTCTCCACTTGCTTGTTTTTGGAGCCTGTTTTGTTTTGCATGTAGCTTTATTAATGCAGTCAGTACTTAGAGGGAGGTCAGCAGAGATAATGCAACAACTTTTAATAAAAACACTCCTGTTGAGGTGGTAGGAACTAGGTGACAACTCCAGATGGGTGGTGGTGGTTTCGGTCCTGCCTGTTTCAATTTCTCAGGTGTGGATGTTAGCTCCGGAATGAGGGATTATTAACGCTCGGCTCAACCCAGGAAGCTGGGGAATGTCTCCTCCATCCTCACCAGAAATCTCTGGCCAGAGATCAGGTAGGGTTGGTTTCCCAAGCTTAGGTAAAGGAAAGTAAGTAGCCCATGATCCCCTTGGTTCCCTTCTCGGAGATCTCGTACTCTGGATTGAAAAGGTCTAACGCTTCCAATAGTTGTGTTCCTCAACTGTCCTCCTTCCACCTGCAAGAGAGCGGTCAGGCACAAATTTCAGAAATTTTTGGACGTGAGGAAAAATTTCTTTACTGAAAGAGTGGTTAAACATTGGAAGAGGCTGCCCAGGGAAGTGGTTGAGTCCCCATCCCTGGAGGTATTTAAAAGAGTAGATGAGGCACTTAGGGACATGGTTCAGTGGGCATGGGGGTGTTGGGTCGATGGTTGGACTCGATGATCTTAGAGGTCTTTTCCAACCTCAGTGATTCTATGATTCAACGATTCTATGAAATAATGGTGGTGGATTCTCTTACAGCCAACAAAATGTTACCAAAACCTTTGAAAACTGTCCAAATGAGGTTTATTAAAAGTTTATTTCCCTAGTAATTAAACTAGGTTTCAATGAAGCACTGATGATCCCTGCTGGTGTTTGTATTGTGTAGTTTGTGGCTTCTGAGTGCTGCATAAAGTCACTTGTTTATTTGCGTTGTCTCAATAACAGCAGGAAGGGCAGGCTGTCAACCTGTGTGATGTCTCTGACACCATCCTCCTCACTTTGGGGAATTTTATGCTGGAAAAAGGATTAAAACCCAAGCTTATAGGACCCTCCTCCCTTACTTTGTTTTTCTCTGGGCAATGTTTTATTTTACAGAAGCCAGTTTGAGCAAAAGCACTTTAAAAAGTACAGCTCCCCCCTTCAGTGATGCGTGGGACGCAGTTTGGCTCATTTCAGAAGGGATTCTCTGGCAATGTTGAGAGTTGGGGGTAGAAAAAGGGAAGGGTATTCAGTCATGTGAGCCTTAAGGAGCATTTTCCTTTTAATCTGCATAACTTTCAAGGGACTTTGGAGCCCCTGTCCTCCAAACTGCTCTGCCATGGCCAGCAGCAGGAGGACACACTGGCTGCTTGACACTCACTGTAACAGACAGGACGTTTTTGAGATGGCTCAGAACTGTGAAATGCCACATTGGGAAGAATTCTCCCTGCTGGTGGTGTTTAATGTCTCTTCTCTTACGTATTTATTTCCCCAATTTCCCCCTAAACTCAGGCTGAGTTCTGGTCAGGACCTAGCCTCTGATCTCAGACTTGCCCACTTTATGAATAACCGTATTTAGTTTTTACTAATGGTTTTGCAACTTAGCTTTTGAAGTCAGAGCCTTGGCTGGAGTAGAAGGTGTCTGTACAGTTGTTGGCCAGCCTTGCAGTTCACCCGTAGATCCACGTGTTGCCTAAAGGCAGGTGGGTGGTTCTGATCCAAATCACTTGCCAGGGCTCGGTGATTGCTTTGAAAAGGCTTTTAGCATCCGCTTTGCATTAGTTGTCCTCAGCTTGTGGTATGGCTAGTGCGGGGGACAGAAACGGCAAGTAAGACCTGCAAGTGCTGAGTGACAAATACTAATGTCTGCATGTTATGATTTGCAAGTGCTGTAGGTGTTGAAAGGACTTTTAATGCTCGCGTCCAGGCCACGGGTTCTTCTGCGGGCAAGCTGTGCCTAGACTCACAGAGACATTGCATTGATAATGATATTTAGCTATGCTTGAAGGTAAGTATATTGCAAGCATTTCTCAGGCACAGGATTGGAAGGTGTGAGCTGGGGAGGATTGAACTGGTTTTAACTGTGTTGTCTTGATTTCTCCGTGTGGGAGCTTTGAGCTGGAGCCAGAGTGGAAGGCTGAAGTGCTCCACGGTGGGACAGTGCCATCCAGCCACTGCCCCAGCTCATGCAAGGGGCCTCTAATGAGCGGGCTGAGAAACAGCTTTGTTTTTTCTGCCTGTGTTATCCGGTACGTCAAAAGCTCCGGTGCATCTGGGCTCCTGAGCCAGGGTTCTCTTTACTTTTATTTTGCTGGCGGGGCCATCTTATCTAAGAGATGCCACTTGTCTTCTGTGCGCTCCTGCCCGAATCGGGCTGGATGTGGAGCATCTAGAAGAGTTTCTACTTCAGTGTACTCAAACGCTTGACAAGAGACCGGCCGCTGGATGTCCCAAAGGTTGCGTCTACATTGAGTGTGCTCTGGGAAGCTAAGTTAGGATGTTCTGTTGTTTGCGTAGTTGCATGCAATCTTTCCAGAGGTCCTGCCTCATTCTCTTCACAGAACAGGGAATAAAGCTGTTGGCTGCAAAATCCAGCTTTGTTTCCTGAAACATGGAGTTGCTGAAAGTAGAAGCTAGAGTGAAGGAGGTGGAGGACATCAGGAGGTCTCCTTGCCAGGGCAGCTTGTGCTATTTTGGAGGCTCAGTCTCTCGGCCTTTTCTGCTGGTATGTCACGAAGTGGCTCTGAACCACTTGCTGGTAGCCACAAGCCTGCTCCTCATTTTCCACACCTCCAGCAGCGAGCCTTTGTTCCAGGCTGACACAAGCCTGGAGGAATTTGAGCTGGCCTTGATGACTAGCACACACTGAAGACAGCTCAAATTCTTGAGAATTAAAACGAGGACCAGTATGTTAAACTCAATACCAAATCCCACATGTGTTAGTGGTGGTTTCCTGTCTCAGGTCCATCCACGTCACTGCAGCAGGGGCAGCAATCCTCACCTGGTCTCCAAGATGAAGTGAAGGCAGCTAGATTTATGCTTCCGAAGAGCTTGGATACCATGAAGTTCATTCTTTTCATTATGCCTTTAGGTGGTATGTCTTAACAAGGCTTGAGGGCCTGCACTGTATGAAGAGGATCAAAAGGAATATGTGATAAGTACCAATCCATGAGCGATGATGTTCAGGAAACAAAGGACTGCTAAAGTGCATCAGCCGAGAGGGGCTCGGATAAGGGTTGTGTAAGCAACCTTAATTCTGACACTGCCTCCTTGAGAGCCTGGGCTTGCCACTCGGTTATTCTGTTCGTGTAATTTTTGGTTGTAAAATGATAATCTTCAGTAGGTGCTCCTGGCCCGTTGTCTCATCTCTGGAGGTGTCAGCAGGTTGAGTTACAGGAAAAGCAGATTGCAGAAAGCGTCTCTTTCCAGCTCTGATCAGTGCTACCGCTTTGTGTGTGAGCATCAGATCGTAAATGTACTCCTGTATCACTTGTGGAAAGCAAAAGGGCTGATGGTTGGACTGGTGCTAGCTTTATTCTGCAGTGACTAACAACACATGGGTGCTTGAACTTCGGTGAAAGCGCAAGACCCTGAGCTGCTTCTGGAAATGCTGGACAGTGGCTTCCCCTCTGTCTCTGTGCTCTGGATGCAAGATCCTCCTAAATGCCTGTAATTTTTTAATACTTGGCTGTGTGTCTTTTTTGCCACCTTGTTTTTCAAGCAGCATGCCCAGTAAGGGAGTTCGGTTTATATCAGTTGTCCTCTCTTAAGCCAACCATAACTTTGTCTTGCCTTTTTCTGGGTCTGTTTTGTTTTGTGCCATTCCTGCAGGTTCCTAGCCTTATTGAATAATTCAGGTCTGTTAGCTGCACATAATCCATACTGTTCAACTCACTTTGAGTTTGTGGCTCTGTGGCTTGCAGCAGTATGTACAGTCTGTGTTGGCAGATGACTTAAATACTTCTGAAAGGCTCTGTTTTTCTAGGTCATTCCTACACGAAGCCAATAAAACTGGCTCTGTTTCTGACCTGTGTGTCACTACTGTACCCACAGCTCTTCACTCAAGGTGCCTTTTCACTGAAATCCTGTCTTCTCAAAGCAGTTTTTAGAATCTATTTCAGGAGCCTTCTGTACCCTGGGACTTCTGTTCCTGTAGCTCCACGCTGTGTTGTGTTTCTTGAAAAGCCCAGGTTACTATTGCATGTCCAAGCCCTTTTGAAGAGCAGCGATTCTCCTGTCAGCACGAGATGGCAGAGGGTGCATCTCTGGCTGCTGCAAGAGCCTGGCACGTGTTCACCCCCACGAAGAGCCCAGGACCTTTTTCTCTAGCTGCATGTATGCTGTACGTCCAGGAGAAATCTCTGTGCAGCTGGCTGCGTCTCTGCTGTTGGCAGTGCTGCTCCTCAGAGTGTGGCCTGTGGCTCTAGAGGCTTGATGGATGCTGGATGGAGGTTGCCCTTGGCTTGCAGTCAGCATAGAAGACGAGAGCGAATACTCCATCAGTGGGAGAGCATGCGGATGCGTTCGGACAGAGATGGTCCTCGTCAGAAGCTTTACGTAGCAGTGTTTGGACAATGATTTTTTGAAATGCTGGGAGGAGCGAGGGCATCTTAAGAATAGGGTCAGATGCAGGATTTAGTGCAGAGGCATAAGCCAGCAAGAAGCAGGGCAGCACTGGACTTGCAGCAGAGCTTGTATGAAGGCAAATCTCCACCTCCCAAGTGAGTGATGCGGATGACGTGATGAGCATGGAAGGTGATCTTCTCAGTGGAGTTTGAATGAGCACATGCTGGGCAACAGGAGCTTCAAGGCAGGGACAGGAGAAGGTGTCAAAGGGATGCTGCAGGTGCCTCATAGTGGACTTAATCTGCTTTTTACATCTTTTTCTTTCTTTCAAAATCATCTTAGCTTCACTGGATGATATAGTGCACATGCCTGGTCTTACTGGTTATAATTACTTCTGTAATTATCAGTACTTAAAGGCGGCGCTTAAAAAAGATGGCGGCAAACTTTTCAGCAGGGCCTGTTGCGACAGGACAAGGGGGAATGGCTTTAAACTAAAGGGGGGTAGATTTTAGACTAGATATAAGGAAGAAATGTTTTACACTGAGGGTGGTGAAGCACTGGCACAGGTTGTCCAGAGAGGTGGTGGATGCCCCATCCCTGGAAACATTCCAGGTCAGGTTGGACGGGGCCCTGAGCGACCTGATCTAGTTGAAGATGTCCCTGCCCATGGCAGGGGGGTTGGACTAGGTGACCTTTAGAGGTCCCTTCCAACCCAAACCATTCTATGATTCTAAATTCTAACATCAGCCACATTACCCTAGTAAAACAATGCTGCCACAATAATTGAACTAAAGCTTTATCCAGACGCTCTACGTACCCTGCCCACGTATTCTGGTCGAATAAAGTAATGCAATTAATTTGGGAAAAAGACCTAGCATATAGCTTATAGCCTCTTTGCAGGGAGATTGTTGGGCAGTAAGGCTCCCTGTGGGGTTTCTTGGAGGCTGATTTTTAGCTTTGAGATTTTTGGCTGTGCACAGATGTAATAGGACTAGCAGTGGGAGTGACGGATAGAGCTGAAACCACAGGAGAAGCTGGTCACGGACACCCAGGTGCGAGGAATTGAGTGCAGGCAGGCTTGCCTTGGGAGGGGACAGCAGTCCCTAATGACATCTGCATCTTGGGGCAAATGCTGTGATTTTGAGTGGCATTGGAAAGAGGTGACTCCAACAAGTGTGCTGACCATATCGACCCTCAAAGAGGAGAAGGAAGATGTCAGGTGAAATCAGGGATGGGTGTAAGAGATGAAAGCACGCTTTATGGTGCGAGGGGCATGGGGAAGGGGATGTGAAGGAGAGTAGGGTGTCAGCTGGGGTTTGGCTTTGAGGTCCAAGGGGGAGAGCGGAGGGAGTTTGAGCATTTGTGCTCACCGTGTGCCGCTGGAGCAGGGTTGTGCAGTGCTACCGCTGGTGGCCCATGGCCATCTTCCTGCGCTGTTAATGGTGCAGTGGGGGAGAACAGCTAGCGGAGCCCTCCGGCTCTCACCACATGCCTCTTTCTGCACCTGGAGGATGGTGCTCTTCACATGGGGAGTGCCAGTTGAGCAGCAAAGGTCTCGTGGGGTTTTTTTGGCTCTTTCGAACAGGAATTTGAAAGCTTAATGCAGCCTATTGTGCTGGAAGACTTGCAGGCAAGCTCTCCATGGCAACTCTCCCTATACACAAAGCACCATATGGCTTTTTCGGAGGGGGAGGGAACGAATCGAGCAGAAAAGTCAACCTTTGTTTGTGGTGGTGTTTGTCTTTGCTCTCTGATGTGGAGCATGGGGAGGTGGAAACATGGAGTGCTGTCTCCTGGGCATGGCTTCTGCTGGCCACGCCACCAGCAAGGGTGCAGGTGACCTCTCAAATGGTCTTTCCTTGCTTTTTACGGTGGAGCTTGCTGTAAAAAAAATAAACCCTGCCTGCGCAGAGACCCCCTCTTTGGGCTGGGCGTTCTGCAGACAGATGGAGCAACCAGTCTCATGTTTGCCCCTGCACCAAGAAACACCTGAGGGGCTGGGAAGGCTCCAGGAGCGCTTGGTTTGGGCAAGAGCTGTACGGGAGGCAGCTGATGTCCGGGAGCTGTTTGCGTGTTGTCTGCCCATGCTTTATACCCCTGCGTCCGAAGGGAACTGGAAGCCTTCACTTGACTGTAAATCCTCCCTTTTCAAGTCCCTTTGGAAGGAATGAGCGGAATAAATATCTTTATCTGTGTCTGTAGAAAAGCAAGAAGCTTTTGTGTGGCTACTTGGAGGGGGAGGAAGAGAAATCATACGGGAATAAGCAGAAGGGAGCAGCCTGTGCCTGGCTCCGCCGCCTTCAGGGTGCTCTGCGGTTCCCGGGACTGCCGCAGGGTGCCACCAGCAGCACTGGAGATGGCCTTGCAGGGTGGGCACCGGTAAGGCTGGCTGGATTGCCTGGTTGTGTCTGCCAGAGGTGCGAGATCAGGCAGCTGGAAGCACTGGCAGCTGCCCAGCACCCAGCTGTTTGGCTGGAGTCCTGCCGCTGTCGGCTTGGGGATTCAGATGTGCCACAGATAAAGCATTTGCGCTGTGCCGGGGCATACTTGGAGGCTGCGGAGAGCAGAGCTGTTACCGGGGCTTGTGCTGGGACATGCCACAGGGCAGACCCCTGGCTGGGCACAGGACCGGGGCACTGTGCCTGCAGCCTGTGTCCCGGTGAGCTGATCTGGCTCTTTGGATGCTCCCGTGCACATCACAGCCACCTCTCCGGAGGCAGCTATTGCCTGCGTGCTGTGGTCTGTAGTCGGCAAGAGACATGGCTGGCTGTCCCCTCTGTTTCGACAATGTGACATGGGTTGTCTTTCAGGAGCACTGTTTGGTTTTCCTAGCAGTGGGCAGAGGCTCCTCTTGGTGAGACCCACACTCAGGTGCTCCCATGGCTTTGCAGCAAGCGGATCGCTGTCCCCATCCCCTCGGTCCTCCCTGCTGTCAGCAAGGAGGCTCGCAAATTTTGGAATAGGGACAGGGATAACTATTGGGAAAACTCCCGATTGTAGGCTCAGACCCATGGGTGGAGCTGTGCAGGTGGGGACAGGATAACATTTGAGGAGAGGGAGAATACTGTCTTAAGATACTTCAGTGCTAAACCCCTTAGTCAGAGTAGGAGGTGGCCTGAGGCTGCCTTGCCTTGAGCAACGTGCTCGGGCATCAGCATTTTCACGTGCATCTCGCTGCCTTGCTCAGGGTTACACGCAGGAGCCCCGGCAGCTGGAAGCACAGCTCATAGCAGCACCGCTGCCCGGCGCTGTGAGCGGCGAGAGCAGCGGGGATATTGAAGTCATAAATTGTGAACAAGAGCACCTTTCATCCGATGAAGCCGTGACCCCGCCATTTGCTTACTGTAGAGCACAGCATCGTGTGCTGGTTTCTGGAAAAGCAATTTGGCTTATTCCTGGTTTTGATTTACAGTCTAACCCCTGGGAGCCCCAGGCCCAGGATAGGGGAGGGCTCGTTTCTCGGTGCTGCGTGCTCAGCTTCTCCCACCCCCACGGGCTGCTGGTACCCATCGGGTCGGTGGCTCCAGTATCTCCTGGGGCCCTGACTATGTTTGCATTTAATGGTCAGCTGAAAGAGGCACTGGGGAGGGTGTTTGGGTGGGAGGGGTGTTGCTGCAAGTCCTGTGGCCTAATCCCTTGAGATCGTACTAGCTGTGCAGATCCCTTAATGAAAAATGGCCCTTCTTGTTATCTGGAGATGGACACAAAGCGGGAGCCCTGGCTGTGACGATATAAGGGATACACCCTTTGAGGGAGGCTGCACATGATCCCGTCTGGGTGGCTGTGCTGCTCAGCTGCAGCAAAACGTCATGCGACTTTACGTGCCCCTTCGGTTTGGACTCGAGCCCGGGAGCTGTTTGAATTGTCTGCGCTGCCAGCCTGCTGGGAAGCCACCAGCCTGAAGGACACAGAAAGCAGACCCTGCTTTGTAGCTCTTCTCTCGTCGTCTGCCTTGAGCAGTCGTAAAAGGAAAGCCTGTCCCTCCCCAAATCCGGGCGACTGCCGAGCTCTCCTAGGAGCACTGACATAATGACTCCCTCTGCCCGGCCAAGTTTATCGACATCAGACAAACCTGGTGCTGCAATGCTTGCAGCTCCAAGGCATGTGGTTTTGAGCCTGCTGTTTATTTTGGGACTGCAGCATCTGATCTTGATTTGGAGTTTCCAGCCTGTGATCTAGGTCGTGTGCTGGATCAGGCATTAGCTGTTGCTTGAGGGAGCATGGGGAATTTATGCTCCCTTCCTCGGTCGAAGGGCTCGGAGAAATGCTGATCTGCTCTGCTGCAGATGAGTGTTTGGGGGTGGGAGAAGCAATTTATTTTTTTTAAGAAATCTCCTTGAAAACCTCCTATTTTCCTGTCCTCCTGTGAGGATGGTTCCTGATGTGGCTGGCCACGGGAGGAGCAGTAGATGATAAAAGCTTCGGTGCAGCCTGCTTTCTCTGCAGTTCCCATGGTAGTTGGCTGTCACGCATAGATCTAATGTATTCCCTGCCCACAGCAGGATTAAAGCCTTCTGGGAGAAGAATAAGAGGATGCAGGAAACGGAGATAGGGAAGAAACCAGGAAAAGGAACGGAGACCATGGTGGGGTAGGGATGAATCCAGGTGCTAGCCCCGTCGGAGCAGCAAGGGGCCTCGTAGGACCTCTGCCAGGGAGCAGCCATCCCAATTGCCTTCCACCCGAGGCGGTGGTGGGATGCCTGGAAGCAGAGGTCCTTTCTGAAAGCTGAAGGCACCGGTGCGTGGAAGAGGAAGTTCTTGTTCTTCTGCTGTCATGTCTCCCAAAGCCGTCCTTCCTTTGAGGGTGTGCGTTTCCTTTTGGTGATTCTCTTTCTTTTTTTTTTTTTTTTGACTCTGCAGATCCTGACAGCCAGTTGTATGATATGGGATATACCCCTGAGGAGGAAGCCCCAGCCTGTCCTGATGAGTTTGATGACTTCGTCACGTTTGAGGCAAGTATGAGCGCTGTTAACTCCCGCAAATGTCAGCTGAATACAGTGTGAGACTTGAGCACGGAGGGTTTGGCTGGGGGAGAAGAGCATTTGCTGTGGTAGGGCTCAGAGATGCTTAACATGTAGTAAAGACAAATCCTTTAATCTGTGGGTGACTGGCCCAGAGAATTTGCACCAAGCATTTGGTGCTGTTTAACTTAAAATCGGTGTTCAAGCAAAAACCCACAGCTAGTGCTATCTTAGCTCGCAGAATGCCAGAGCATGGTGCCCTGGGTGAAAGAGGGAGATCTTTTTTGTGGCGAAACACCAGCAATGTGGGAAGGGTGCCTGCTGCTGTCGTGTTTGTCTTGTTGCTGGAGTTCCTGAGGTTGGACAACCTGAGCCTGATTTTGAGATGTACCAGCCGGGAGCCTACCTGAGAGGCACAGCGGAGCGGTCGGACGTTGGCACTCGGTGCTGTTTGGCCAGTAAAAGGCAGAGAAGACGACAACACTTAGATTTTTTTTTTTCTCTCCATTCTTGGGCTTGATCAAGGATGCTTAGCTGACATGGATTTTTTTTTTCCTTTTGTTAAAGTTGTGGCCTCCATCCCTCAGTTCCCTTCTGTCTTCCTTAGCACAGTAGCATGCTGCAGTAACATCCTGTATCTGCTCTCCCCAGCTAGAAAGGAGGCTGCTGTTGCAGAGCGCTGTTGTCTGTGTTTGTGGGCTTTGCTTGGTAGGCTTTCTCCGTTCCTGCTCCGTGCCTTCCAGCCTGGAGCAGAAGGTGCTGCAGGTGCCTTCAGAGCAGAGGGCCGGCTGGCTCCCTAGTCCCACGTGGGGACCGAATAGCTTCCTTCTGCTTTTCCTTTTCCAAACTTTCCTCTTCAGGTTCTTGACTCTTGTGTCCCCTGGATGTTTTTATCACACAAATTGTTACTTGCAAAGGGACTCCCAGCCTCCTTTATATTTGCATGCAAATATATGTCTTTGCTTTGTATAGTCTGTTATATGTTATTTTGGCCTTGTGACTTCTTGATAAAAGGCTCAAGCTATTCTTTTGAGTTTCCTAATGATAAACTGGATGTTGGGCAACTGGTCTTCCCCCTGTTAGTGAGAAGCACAGGTCCATCACTTAAGACGGCTTGAAGCTCGCACTTTGACGACTTATGCTTGACAGTCGACCAGGTCCTCATCCCGTTTCCCAGCCAGGCACGGGTTTTCTCTTGAGTCGGTTTGTTGGCTCCCGTTCCTGATCAAGTCAGCGGGCTTGCACCGTCACCCTGAGCAAGTCGCTTATTCCCTTAGGACTGCCCAGATGAACATAGCCTTAAGAGTGTGAGATCCTGGGTTCCTCCCCCAGAAGGCTTTCAAGGGCGTGTTGAATATTAGGTTATTTTTCCTTTTTGAAAGATAGTTACAAAAGCCAGTGATAGCTGGGTGGAAGGGGGACAGGAAGGGAGAGAGGTTTTCATATTCTTTCTCTATCTGGTACAAGGTCACAAATGTGCTTTTTAACCGCTGGACCGAGCGGTTTAGAGGCTGTGACAGGCTGCGCTGCAGTGCTCGTGCAGGCAAGGGCTTTTGCTTTTCGCTCCTCAGACCTGCGTCAAGGGACAATCTTCTCTGAGATTCAGAGCCGGGATGTTTTCTAAGGGCTAATTTAACATAGATTAGCTCTGTCAGTGCTGCAAGCTATTCTGGACAGGAATACCAACAAGCCGGGTGCGTGCCCCGCTGGGATGAAATACTTCTGCTGCTGGGCCATTGTTTCCTTGGAATGACAAGGTGACCCAAAGGAAAAAGGTGATGAATCCTGAAATCTCCTTTTCAGAAAGATGTAAATGGATTTTTATACTGAATTCAGGGTAATCGTCTAAAGATCAGAGCTCTGTCAGTGTCTACGTTTAATATGCTGGGGAAGAATTACCCCGTTGTCTTGGATACATGATTCGAAATAATTTCCAGCCTGCGAGGATTTCGTACAGGTTCAGCAAATGAGAACAAGATCGAGAAATACCGCTCAGCATTGCGAGTGTAAAAATAAATTGGTGTCTTGGGGTGCGTGGTTTTTTGTTCTCATTTAGCTGAGCAGTGAGCTCCCGACGTGCGTCTTATTCCACATGTCCTGTAGTGCTGTACCTTGGAAAGCTTGAGCTGTTTCAGGGAGGGGGGGAAGAGAGAAGCTGTCGTACAAAGCAACCTGCTGGGAGCAGCAAGTGAGTGTTTTTCACGGTAGCCCTGTGCTGCCCTGCCTGGCAGAGCTGTCTGCTGGCGGGAGGGCTCCGGCAGGCCCTTCTTCGTTAGGTGCAGCAGGAGGCTGCCCTGGAAATCATAAGACAGAAAACAGAATAAATGGCCTTTCCCAATATATGTTCCACCTTGCTTGGATTCACCTGGAAGAGAGGAGTGGGGAAAAAGCCACCCTTCCAAAAGTGAAGGCGTTGCCTTTCCTCCAAGTAGACCTCCCACACCACCAAAAGCAGTTTGTATTCTCAAATGTCCCAGTTTCAGGCCTGGAAAGACGGTGCACAGCGAGCACGCAGCTCTGAACCTTGCTGCTACGTGGGACCACCAGGCAGTTAAACACGACAGCTTCTTTCTCAGGCCCCAAAACGCAACTGGACTTCAGACCCTCTTGCTTTGGCAGGGCCATGGGGCGAGGGAGCACAGCTAGCTTTTCTCCCCTCACGTCACATCAGAGGACGTTTGAAAGGTGAGCTGAAGGAGAGGTGCTGCATTTGCTGTGCCATGGTGCTGAGAGTAATCGTGGTTGCTGGATTTGGAGTATCGGCTCTGGTCCCCCTTAAACAGCACAAAATCAGCAGTGGCTTGAGTGTTTGGCTCTCACAAGTGTTGAGGCCTTGACAGAGAGCTTTTCTCCTAAATGTTTGTTCAAATAAGTGTAAACAAGTGCTTTAAGCAGTCTAAATGAAAATGTCTTCTCTTTGTTAATAAGGTTGCTCTTCTTGGTGACTCATCCCCTCTTCTGGTGGCTGCCATCAGAGAGCACTTAACATCTGTGGAAAACCCTGAGCACCCAGTACTGGTGTCTTTCAGCGAGCGTTTGCTCTACAGAGAGAAGAACCAACACTTGCATCTTCCAGTAAGGGCGTAAAAGCCTCTCGAAGGGGGCAAGCTCTGAACTTGGACACTTCACACAGGGACCTTTGTAATGTCAGATGCTTCCACAGTTCAGCCACTGGTGTGGCTCCTGATGTGGCGCAGAGCTTCTGGCTCTTGTTGCACGTTGCCAGGTGTGCTGGGCAGATGGGTCTGGCTGTTAAAACTGTTTTCAGAGAGGATTTCTGGTTGCGTGGCTCTACTGAGACAGCGGCTCGCAAGGGCTTGGAAATGCAGGAGCCTGGGTTCCTGCAGCCACATGGCCGCTTGTGCGTCCAGCTGTGCTTGCAAGGGGCTCATCGCAATCCCTAGCGTTCCACTGCCGCGCGTGCAAGAGGAACTTCATCCCCTGTCTGCCCGCTCCAGAGCAGGGAGAGCGTCACCTCGCCGGGGTGACCTGCCTGCAGCCCCAGGTAGCGTGTTTCTCCCTGACCGAGGTGGAAGCGCGGTGGTGGCAGGGGAGCTGGGTGACAAGCTTACTGCTTTCTTCTTCTTCAGGGAAACGTCACTGAAAAATGATGACAGGGTTTTTGGCTACCCTGCTTTGTAAAAGCTATGTAAAGGGAGGTTGGAGTCTGCCTGTCCGGACACCTGAGTCCTCTCCTGTTTTCCCCCAGGCTGGGCTAGTGTGTCTTTGCTGTTGACTGACTGGAAGGTAGGCGTTATCCTCCCCTCCCTTGCAAGCTCCCATGAAGCTCATGACTCGGTTCTGAGGTACGTGGACTCGTTTGCAATGCCCTGCGGAGGGGAAAAGGTGAATTTGGAATTAGCTTTCTTGATGCCCGCTGTGCCTTGCCCTAGGACAAGGGCTCTCTGCCCCCTCTGCCCTGTCTCCTGGGGCCAGATGAGCCCACTTGAGCAATGCAGAGCGGGAAGGTTGACTCTCCCAAAACGAAAGCGAGTCACAAACATTCAGTGCGCTGCTGGAGTTACACTGGGATTGGGCATGGAGATGTGTAACCACAGGTGGGCTGGAGGAGAGGCAGAGCCGGTGCATGGCTGTGCTCAGTAAAGGCTGGCCGGGAGCACGATAAATAGCACAAATGCCTATTTTAGCCATGGGAACTTGGGCCAGCAAGGTCGTAGAAAGGCCCTGTTTGAGATCCGCAAAATAGGGCAGCTGAAACTCCTGCGGGTGAGAGGTGTGGGGGCAGTGGGGCCGGCGGGGGGTGCCGTGCTGTGCGGTGGCATGCGCCTTGCGCAGGGCTGTTGCCATCTGCTGGGCGGCCGCTGTGGCTCCTCTCGGTAGCAGTCGGGGAAAATGCATCGCGCTGAACCGTGCACAGCCGCGAGAGGAGTATTTTGCTTTCTCAGAACAGCAGCGCTAACCAGGCACGCGGCAACGCTAACCAGGCGTGCACGTGGGCACCCTGCAAGCCTTACCCCCCCCCAGGCATGTCCCCTCTGGCTAAGCGTTCACTAGCAAGTTGTACAGCACAGTAGGAGTGGATCTGGGGAGTAAAATGGTCCTTGGTGAGGTCCCACATCTAGTTTTGTGCGTTTTGGGAGGAGGGGATACTGCTGGCTCTCTCCAGCCTGCCTGTCCGGAGGTGCAGCTGGCAGCTGCTGAAAGAACTGTTGCCTCTGTTAAAGTTGGAATTTCTTTTCATGTGGAGCAATTGAATTTAATGCTTCTTGAAGGGCAGAAATCTGAGTGAGGCAATTTAAATCCACGTTGCTGGATTTCTCCAGCTGCTCAGAGTTTCTGCAAAGGGGACCAAAGGCTTGTAGGATTCCAGCTGTGCGCTGGTAACACAGAAGCTGTTGCTGAGAGCGTGTGGTGTACCACAACTTGGGTGTGCAGGAGCTGTTCCCTGGAGGCATCAGTTATCGTTCCTCGTGGCTTGTGTTTTGCAACGAGCCCATGTGGAGTGGTTGTATGAGTCTGCTGTAGACTCGCTGTCTCTCCTCTTGGTAGCCCAGTGAACTCTCTGAGCCCTCCTTTCTTATTACAGACTCCCTGGGAAGTTATTTGCCTTCCCTTAAGGCAAGAGCGCTGTGCCGCGTGAGCAGAGAGAGTATTTGGAGTATGTGTTTTCTGCTTTGCAGTTCTCATCAGTTTACGTGAGGTCTTTCCTCCTCTGCCTTTCCATACCACTCTTACCAGCAGATGCATGTCTGGTAGAGGCCAGCTGGTCTGAAAAGACGGGGTTAAGCTTTGCAGCTGTCAAAGGCAACCTGCCTTCGAGCTGCCCGAGGGGCTCGCAGCGCTAGGGCAGGCCTGGGGTTCAGCTCACCAGCTCCGCTGGAGACCCTGTGGGCTGTTCCCTGACTACCCTAAGGCAGGTATGAAGGTCTGCTGTCCTTTGCCGCGTCGGCACTGCTGTACCACCGCAGCGGTGGTGGGGATGGGAAGATGGAGATGAGACAGCGGCGTGTGAAGGCTGCAACTCTTCACCCCCCGGCTCAGACTTTCTTTACCAGTGCCCTTCCCCTGTCTGGAAGGACTGCCCTCAACGGGCTTCTCTTCACAGCGTTGACCCAAAAGCATCGTTGTGTTCCAACAGAAGAAAATCACAAATCCCTCTCCAAGTCAGCTGCTGGAATTGGTGTTAATTTTGTCATAAACAGCTGCTGCACTCCAAATCTCATAGGCAGCCAGAACTGCAGGGCTGTGAAACGTGATGGATGCAGTTTTACGTCTGTTCATGTGTCCCTTGGGGAAGCACGCGGAGCCCTGAGCAATGTCCCCACTGTCCCCAAAGCCTTTCTGCTCCCCTGCACGGGGAGGTGAAGGGAGCTGCCCATCCCGTTCACACGTGTGGAGCACACTTTCACAGCAAACAAGTGAACAGTCTGTATTATCTTTGTATTAATCAATACACAAGAAAATACAGTAATCAAATTACTAAAACTGCTGGACTGAACTCCAAAATGAGTCCGTGGTGGCAACTTGGTAACAAAAAGCCTGAAAATACGAAGGAAATTTGTATATTGTATAGACTCTTTGCTTAGAGGAAAGGATGGGAGTGTAAATCAGGCACGAATGTCCCTGAAGGCAGGACTCTAGTTCAGGGTTATGGTGAGAAATTTCTTTGTTGTTTGGAAAAGATCCTAGTTGGAGTGTTCTCCTTGCACAAAATAGGTTGGAAGGAGTTTGGAAAACAAAGACCTTGAAGCCTTATCTTGAACCGTGAGTGCAGTGTGTGGGACCAGGAAACGTGGGAGCTGGACTGCAGCACACCGGGCGGGCTGGGGCAACAGCAGCATCAGGAGGCTGCGAGCGGGCCAAGCAGCGTTGGAAGCAAAGGTGTCTCAATAAGAGTTTGAAGAGTAAAACTGACAGTGATTGGGGTTTCCTAATTAGCTTTACTGTAAGTGCATCTGACTTTGGGCTCCTCGCAGTGGTGCTAGAACTTCCCTGAGGTCTTGCAACACACACAGAGGACCTGGGAGAGCAAAAGGGCTGCGACCTGCTCAGTTGAGTAGCAGATCCGGACAGAGCCAGGAAGAGAGCTCGGGTTAAAGCATAACTCCCCTGCTGCCGTGCTCGTTACCAGGAGTCCTTGCTTTTTTTTGGACTCAGCACAGAAGGTCAACTGGTTATCAAAGGTGCAAGACGCTTCCAGTCCCTGTTGCTGAGCAGTAGGTCCTGCTCGGGGCACTGTGCTTCAGGAAGGATGTGGCCCAGAGGAGAGCAAGGATAACCCGGAGAAAACGTGATAATGTGATTTGTGAAGGTAATGGAAAGAAATAAGTTTGTTTATGCTAGACAGGCATGACTAAGGGAGACCGAGGTTTGAAGTACGTGAAGTTTCTGTAGAGAGGAAACAAAACCAGACAAAACCCTCAAAACTTCTGGGTTTGAGCGGCGCGTTACAAACTGTGCAGTCGAAGACGGTCGTTGGCTCTGTACGCCAACGGCTGCTGTGGGGAAGGGAGGATCCTCTGGATCGGGTCACCCCGTGGTGCTGGCTCTGACAGGGCTCCTGTGTTTGCAGGAAGCAGCTACTTGGGTGAGGGCAATGCAGAGCTCGGGCGGCAGTGGGGTCGGTGTGCTTGTAAACATCGGTTATCACCGATGACCGAAGCACTAGCCCTTCTTTGAGGGCAATATTGTCATCGCGTATCATAAATTGCCGTTTGAGTCACCCAAATGGTGATTGTGATTGCTTATCAGTAGCAAAGTGCTCCTGATCTTCCCCTAGTGAGCAAGGCAAGCTTTATTTGTTTTTCTATTCGTGGCTGTAAGGAAGGAATTTGTCATTTAGTGCTTAAATATTCACCAGAAATATCAGGAAGGATGAGGTAAGCCCTGCAAGCCTCTATAGGCCCTCTTCAAAATTAACCTTTTTAATTGGTGATGGTTTCATGGGAAAAGAAGGCGCGTGCACCTGGAGTGGGGCTGGCCGTTGTGTGGAGCTTCGCAGGCGTGCTTTTATTTTGGTATTCACGTAACGAGGAGGGCTGCAGTCACACGGCAGGGAAGTGTGCATTAGCTCGCCTCTCCTTATCGCGGAGGCTGGGAGGTCAAGAACAAAAGGCACTCTGTTCAGGACCGGTGCTGAGTCGGTAAGCCTCGTGCTTGGCGTCTCCTGGACTTTGCTTCCCTCCTGCCTTGCAGAAGCAGCCGGCAGCTCCTGGCGGTGCGCGCACCTGGAGCTGGATTTGACTTGGGCGAGGAGGCGATGTGTCCGCAGGTGGGTTTTGAGTGCTAACACGAAATGTGGAAGGTTTGGGTTTCTAGAAAGAGGTGGGTCTCTGGCCCCGGGACCGCTCTCAGCCCGGAGGTGCTGGGAAGGGGCAGGTTGGGCATCCACCCGACTCGGCACAGCATGTTTAGGAACAGTCTTTCCTCCCTATAGTCCATGGGGTGTGTGCATATGATGGTATCTTCATAGTCCTCTCTACCTGGGTCGTCTTGGGGGAGCTGGACCAGGAGGGTCGGTGGCTGCAGGCTTTCGGGGTGCTGAGGACAGCCTGCGAGATCTGGTGTCTTGTGAGTTGTTCTTTGGGTTTTGGTTTTGGTTGGGTTTTTTTGGTGGGTGTTTTCAGTCTGCTCTGACAGATGCAGCACGGTTCTCTTGCCCAGCCTCAAGGGGTATTATCAAGCGTAGCAGCCTTGAAACCCATTTTCAGGGGCTGTGATGTGAAAGGGGAGCAGTTGCCTTCGCCCTAGGCTGAGCGTGGGCTCCCTGGCTTCTCTGAAAAGTGGACATTGCCCAAATATGCAGGAAGAGGCAGATATCGTGGCCAAGAGGTCGGTGCCTCGCTACCGGTGGCAGCCTCCGATGTGGCATCGCTCAGTGGCATGATGGGTTTCTGGCTGCCGGCACTCAGAGGCTGAGCTGCCGTGGGGTGTTTCAGGGCTTTGGGGGTGGCTGTATTAATGTAGACTCAGGTGGGACTATAAACACAACTTACCTCCCTTCTCCTTGGCTTTAAATGGATTTAAAGCCAATTTAAGCACAGGTTGCCTGTTGCAAGACTGGGCAGGCACGTGTCCCCGGCAGGCTGATGCTGCAACGCTGTTAGCCGTGCCGGGCTACCTCTGCAATGTAGGATGCTGCACCGAGCAGGTGGGATGCTCTTCATCTCTTCTTTTGGACGGAGCCTCTCCCGCAGCCGTGGTGTGCAGGTCTCCGGGCATTCACAGGGCCGGCGTTGGCTCGGCTCCAGACAGGGCAGTGTTCCCAGCCTGGCGCTGGCACCAGGGCCCTGGCCGCAGTCAGCAGGCGAGGGTGTCCTTGGAGGGTGGTTTTCGTAGCCGGTCCGTCTCCCCCTGTCTGTCCTGTGTGCAGTCAGAGCTGGCATTCATCATAAATAGGCTCACGCTTGCTGGGAAAGCAGAGTTGTTTTTCCTTTTCCTCTCCCCCCGCTTCCCTTCCTGAGCTTCTGAGTGTTAGTGGCCAAGGACAGCAGAGCTTCGGGATGCTGGGACGGCTCCAGGCACAAGCCGGGGACCAGCCCTGCAGAAAACGCCTGGGAGGAACTTCCCTGGGAGCCGGACTTTGCTCTTCTCTCCAAGCCAACACCTTGCCAAAGCTTGGGCTAAAGCTTCCGTCCATCACAGATCAAAGCTTACCTTGTCCCTGCCTAGACCTTGCAGGTGACTCCCAATAGTCTTGTTTCCTCTCCTCATACTCAAGCGGCTTTTTTTTTTTTTTTAATCAATATGGTTTTTATAGCACTTTACAACATCTAATCAAATGGTCTTTACTCCAGTGTGTAATCAAATGCCTGGAATAGGTGAACTGCTGCTGCAGAAGTCTCCTAAAGGTGCTTCATTGTCTCACCCTTTTTATCGGGGCACACTATGTCACCCTGATGCTGATTTCATCCATTTAATTCCTTTCAGAAGCAGGAGGGCTCACTGCCGGGCTTTCAAATCCCCGGCGTTTTTGCTGAACACCTTTGAACAGGCAGAGATGTGCCTGGATGGCCAATGTCATAGAATCATAGAATCACTGAGGTTGGAAAAGACCTCTAAGATCATCGAGTCCAACCGTCGACCCAACACCCCCATGCCCACTGAACCATGTCCCTAAGCGCCTCATCTACTCGTCTTTTAAATACCTCCAGGGATGGGGACTCCACCACTTCCCTGGGCAGCCTGTTCCAATGTTTAACCACTCTTTCAGTAAAGAAATTTTTCCTCACGTCCAATCTAAACCTCCCCTGGCACAACCTGAGGCCGTTTCTTCTTGTCCTATGGCTTGTTCCTTGGGAGAAGAGACCGACCCCACCTCGCTACAACCTCCTTTCAGGTAGTTGTAGAGAGCGATGAGGTCTCCCCTCAGCCTCCTCTTCTCCAGGCTAAACAACCCCAGTTCCCTCAGCCGCTCCTCAGAAGACTTGTTCTCCAGACCCCTCACCAGCCTCGTTGCCCTTCTCTGGACACGCTCCAGCACCTCGACGTCCTTCTTGTAGTGAGGGGCCCAAAACTGAACACAGTATTCGAGGTGCGGCCTCACCAGTGCCGAGTACAGGGGCACGATCACTTCCCTACTCCTGCTGGCCACACTATCTCTGATACAGGCCAGGATGCCATTGGCCTTCTTGGCCGCCTGGGCACACTGCCGGCTCCTGTTCAGCCGGCTGTCGACCAGCACCCCCAGGACGTGGCATGTCGTGCTCAGCCAGGGCAAACAGGTCTGGCACCGGGGGAAATACCTCGTGGGGGAGTTGGAGTTGGGGATGGGAACTTCAGTCGAACCATGATCCTGTTTCAGCTCAGGGGCTCTGCGTGTGCATGTGTCCCAGTTTTAAGGTCTGAGGTTTACCTGAAGTGTCTAAGGGTATGTTTTATTTGATAAAAACTTAAAATACACTGATATTGGTGACACCAACCCCATTCTGAATGTGGTGGGGACGTTCCTGGCAAGTTCCCTGGGGCACTTGTAGCCTAGCCTGGCTGTCCCAAGCCCACGGACGTCTTTAAGTGTATCGTGCTTGGTTTTTTTTTAATCTGGAAAAAGTGCTTACTTTCTGCTTGCTCACAGAAGGGCAAACTTGGCCAAACGAGAGATGTGGCAGGGGGGTTTAAAGGGTCAGCGCACAAACCAGCTGCTCGTGAGGCCATAAAAAAGAGCTTTCTGCGACCTGCGGCTGCACCTTTGCCCAGGGCACAGGGGCTTGGTTTTGCTTTGCTTTATCAGGCATTTGGTAATACCTTTCCTAAGTCCCCTTGTTTGCCTATCTCTTCCTTGCATCTTTTCTTGAGTTACTTAATCTGTGATGAAATGTAAAGCAAAGTTCTCCACGCTTGTGCTCAGGAGGACTTTGATTACTGTTTCAGCTGCCTCTTAATTCATTGACCATGTAGGTTTAATTTTAATAGGGCTCTTGCGTTTAAAATCTCATCTAGGCTAGTATTACAAGAGAAAAGTTCTTCTCCTTTGCTAAATACAAAGAAAGTTTATAAATTGTGTTACAGGTCATCTTTTTTAAAAAAAAAAAACCCAAAACAAAAAAAACCCACTGCACATCCTCGGTGTGGCTGAAGGAGGACGGTTAATGTACTGTTCTGGTGGCTGCTTCTAGTTCTAAAGGGTTGCTCCCTCATTCAGCCTGTATTCAGAGGGGTATTTCCCATCTATAGGATGTCCTGTAACAATTTGATGGGTAAATCATCTAACTAAGGGCACTGAGATGTTCTGATGCCCTGAGCTGTTCCGCTCCTGGTTATGCTCCATGTTGAGAGGGCCAGCAACGGTAACCACGACAGGGTGGTTTTTAATCAATTTACTTGTGGGTTGGGGTTCTTTGGTTTTGGTTTTTTTTTTTTTGTTTTTTTCCCCAATAGTTGTCTTTACTTTGTGCTCCTTGTAATACTTCAACGTATACTGAAATTTAAGCTTTCCCAGTGGGAAGGGAAAAAAAACCAAACCACAGCAGCATTTACTTTGGAGTCTGCAAGCGAAGTTATTTCCAGTTTGGCATTAAATCTTTTTCAAACAGGCAAAAAGTATCCCTTTGAAGCATGCAGGTAAATCTGCAGACGTGGATGGCTGCTGTCCTCTCTCAGGCCCTCTCTGCTGCATCGGATCCCCGCTGCTTCCCACCCAGCAGAGCCATGCCAGTCCAGCACGAAGCGCCGGCGGCTGCTGTGAGCGCTGGGGACGTGGTGCGGGCTGGAGATGGGGTTTTTTTCACCCCAAAGCAAAACGTTACCAGCGTTGCAACACAACGTTGTCCGATACGCTGAAGCCTGGCCTCTCCTAAACTTGGCGTCTGCTGCAGACAGCTTGGAAAAGCGCTCAAATTGCCCGAGCGCGCCTTCCTCTGGAGGCTGGGGAGCTGCCGGGCTCGGCTCGGGGATGGTGCAATGTCCTCGTGTGTCTGCGAGCCAGCTGGCAGACCAAGCCTCCTCTTCCAAATCTCCCTCGTCCTCCTTCTGCTCGAGCATTAAGAGCCTGACTGGTGTTTCTAGGAAGTGTAGCATAAATCCAGTAAAGCACTTAAGCGAGTCCCCAGCTTTAGGTATATAAGTAGTCTTGCTGGATTTATGCTTTTTAAAATGGGTGGGGGGTTTAGGAGGCTTTTGTTTTTTATCTCGAAGGCTAGTGAAAGCTGCCTTCTCTGCGCTAGGGATGATGTTCGCTGCAGCAGCCTCTCCTCTGAATCAAGTTCACTTGAACAACCCCATCTTCTCCTGATGCTGACTTTAGACTCCGGTTCTGTGAAGATTTGTGTCATGTTTAACTTCAGGGTGGTGTCCTAGAGAGATGCTGGTGTCCGTAGGTCAGCGTGGGTCTGTGAAAGCTGAGCCAAGCTTACAAGAGGGGCTCCTGTCTGCCTCCATCCATCATCCAGCTGAGCGTGCTCGGTTGGCACAAGGGCTGATGAGAGCACTCAGCAGGGAGCAAAGCCAAGGGTGTTGACTCGGTCGCTTTGCTCTGCTCCCCAGTGTCCGTGAAGAATAGGAACTGCTGTTGAGCAGTCCTCCATCCATCCCTTTAAGGTTTTCAGAGCACCTGTACAAGTTCTCGCTGTCCCTTTTTGGCCTCGCATGTGCTGAGGCAGCCTGGGAATCTGTGGGTGAAACAAAATGAGGCATTGGTTGTGTCTTGAGCCGCCTTGCACCAGTGAAAGCTGCAGAAGTTCCTTGGGCTGCGGAGTATTTACCCAAAAGAGGAGAATCAGGCCAGCGAGAGCAGCATTTGCGAAGTCTAGGCAACACGATGGCAGCGGGACATTTGTCTCTCTTGGTCTGGTGCTCTCCTGCTGTACAAATACAGCACGTGCCCTAAAAGCTGCTCTTCTACCGCAGGGCAACGTCTGCAGCAATGAGCAGGACTCTTCCATCCTGCCGTATACGTACCCTGCTTTGACTGAAAAGCTCTAATGTAATTTTTCATTCTGCTGTCGCAAGGACAGTATGTCTGTGTATTTTCTTTCCAGCTGCAGTAATGCAGGGCTCAGAAATCTCGTTTCCTTGAAAATCCTTGGAAAAAGCGCTGAAAGTTGCTCTTTGTGCTCTCTGGCAGAGGAAGAGAGATTTGCTTCAATGTTGGTGTCTGCGTTCAAAATGCTGCTGCTTTGCCCTGTGCCGTGCTGGAGGGGGTGCAGCCAGCAGCTGAGCAAACTTGATCCCGTTGGGTGAACTTCAGATGGAGCAAACGGCGTTTCATGAGCATCTTTTTCTCTTGAGGCCAGGCAGTGTCTGTCCTCTGCCCGACACCTCTGGTGACAGGGGATCGGCTGGAGCTCAGTGCCAGCACTGACAGATCTCGCCACGATTGAGATCCCAGAGCCAAAAATGATTTGATTTGTGCTGAGGTGCGCTGGGGAAATCCCATCAGTGCTGGGAAATGAGCCGGCACTTTGGGTAACAAGAGCTTTTGCTTTAGGAGGGTGTTTCTTCTAGTGCCCCCGTGGCTCTCCTCCGAACATCGGGACGGTTCTAGGCTCAGCACCGTGCGTGTCCAGGGAGGACCACGCCTGCCCACGTGTACGAGCAAGTGGGCAGGACTGAAGATGAATGCCTGCCTAAGGGGCAGAGCTGGGAGGAAAACCCAGTCCTCCGTGCTCGTAGCGCGGTGTCTTAAAAACCAAATCGTGCTGCTTTCCTAGAGCCTGCTGCAGTAATGGATGCGGTGAAGTAGTGCAAAATATTCGAGATGCTGTTCCAGCTGAAGTGCGGAGATTTGAGCGTCCTGCTGATGCGGTCCCTGCAAATTAGATGCTGTAATGAAGATTTATAAACCAGCTTATGTTCTGTTGAGGGATGGAAGGTGCCCTCGTATTACTAGACAGGGGGGGAAAAGTGCTTTAAGGGCTAACTGGTAGTTTCGAATGGTGGTTTTTGCAAAAAATTCAGATTAATAATGTGTCCTCTTAAAATGGAGTGGGTGAAAGCAATGGTGATGGTGATCAGAACCGCTGAGTAAGCAGTGGGTAATCCCTCCTGGACTCGACGAATCCATACTCGCTCACAACAAAATCTCCCTCCAACTCTTATTTAGTGTATATATTTCTGTAACCTGCTTTCCAAACACTGTTGCAAAGCATGCGCAGCCCAAAGGCCACGGTGCACCCCGGGGTGGCACTCGGTCCTTGGACCTGGAGACGGAGCAGCACCTGGACGTGGGGTACGGCTCACGCTGGTTTTAGGAGGTTGGATTTCTGTGCTTAGAAATGCAACACAGCAGTAATTAGCTACCCCATACGTGTTTTCTCCTGCTCTGCAATGAAACCGCATAGCTATACTATCTTATTTTTTTTTCTCTTATATTTTTTTAACAGGCAAATGAGGTGACTGACAGTGCTTACATGGGCTCAGAGAGCACGTACAGCGAGTGCGAAACCTTCACGGATGAAGACACCAGCACACTAGTACATCACGAGATGCATGATGAAGTAGAAACGGATAGCGCCATCGACTCCACCGTGCACTCGGAGTTCACGGATCCCATCGAGGAGCCGGAGCATGGGTGAGTGGGAACGGCGAGGAGCAAAACTCACCGTGCCGGGTAGGAAACTCTGGGAAACTGGGAGCAGACGAGGACCGAGGGAGACGCAGCCTGAGGATTTAAAATAAAGTGGGCTGAGTGTCTTGCTGAAACTGGTTGGTTTGTTCTTTGTATTTGTAACTTCATGCAAGACCAAAATAGCTCTTCTTTAAGAATAATAATAATAATAATAATTAGACTGCACCATGCGTAGGCTGTTTTGGAGCTCAGCCTGGCAATCTCTTTGAGTTAATCATTGCTTGCCTTGAGAGAACTTCTGTACCCTCATTAGCATCTTTAACCTCTAAAATAAGTTCTTAGATGATCCAAACACCTGAAATATTTGCAGTTTTTAATCTCTCACTTAAGCCAGAAATGTAACGTATAATTTTCAAACCAGGAGGGGGACTCATCGTATTCTTGTTTTTCCTAAACATGCGTGCGCCCTTTGATGTGCAGCCACCTCCTGTAATAACTAGTTTTAAACTTGTGCCTGAAGCACAGAAGTGTGAGCTAAGATCTTTGTCCCCGTGTCTGAACCGCTGCTGGTGAAACTGCTCCTGGGCCTGCCTCACTTCCTAGATTTTGCAGGAAAAGTTGTTTTTTGGAGTGAAACTGGGATGCTGGGAAGGCAGGAGGGGGGGGGGAATAATCCTTTAATAGTGACCCAAGAGCACCGGTCTGCGCTGAAACCTCTGGAACCGTCATCGCTTAAGGTCTGCTAACGCACAGAATTCTTTTGGCCAAAAACACCCCCCCCCCAGGCCTGGTGCTCTGGTGGGTACTTACAGTTCCCGTTGCTTTTAGAAAGCACCAGGCTTCCCTCCCACCCCAAAATCACATCTGGGGACATCAGAAACGCAGCGCGCGGTCGGTGCTGCTGAGCGCTCAGTGCCGGGCCTGAAAGGGTGCTGTGGATTAGGGAAGAAATGAGATTAGCTGGCTAGGCTCACCTCGCGCCAGCGCGTTCAGCTCAGTGACAGTTAAATTGGGGATATAATCGGTTGCTGAGCTCCCCGACCACTGAGCGGAGGGTCTCTGGAGGGGCCATGGCAGCCTGCGTGCGCTCCCGTCCTCTGGGGAAAATGGCGTGCCTTGGATTCACCTGCCTGTAGGTATAAAATATTTCGCTTGGGAATTTTTTTTAAGATGAAGTTGTTCTTGAGGCTTCCCTGCTACTCCCAGTGTGGGCCTGGGAAGGTCGGGTGTCCTTTGGGTGCTCTGTCCAAGTGCAGTGGTGCCTGTTACCAGGTGTGTTAAATGTACGCAAGTTCCAGGTAGCCAAAAAAAAATCAAGGAAAAAGTTCATTTGGCTTAAAGATTTGGAAGGCTTGAGACGGAAACCTCTGGAAGTCTATTCCCAAGTTGTTGGGGGCTGGTTTTGGTGCCATCAAACCCCAGGAAGGACAACGGTTTTACACCTCTGGTGGCCAGAGCTCTTCCAGGGGACAACCCGATCAACGCAGCTGGTGGACTGAATCAAAGCTTCAACACTGCTTTTCAGTAGCTGTTAAAGCTCAACACACCTTAGATGGTTTGAACTGAAGTGGTTATTTAGGCTGTGTGTAGTAAAGCTGAGTTGGACTCTGGATCTCGGAACTGCTAGAGCCCCCAGTAGGTGCGTATGAAATACTCGTACTATGTATTGCCCGAAGCATCCCTGGCTGAGGGTTTCCAGGTGCCTGATCAGATCTGCTTCTGTACAGTGCTTGTCAAACCACAGCCCCAAATTTAGAGATTCGGGGTTGGGTTTTGCTTGCAAATTAAAAATTCCACCCCCTGCCTTCTATTCCTGGAGAGATTTCCGATGCTTTCGGCAGTGGTCTGCTGGGTGCAGCGTCTGACTCACCGCTGGGGAGGATGAGTTTCTGACGGATCCCGCTGCGGGAATAACGGTGCTTCTCAAGTGCACAGGGAGGATGTGCAGATGCCCACAAGCTGGACAGGACTTGTCCGCAGTTAAATAGAGATCTGCTGTTTTGGCTGGAGGGTCGATGTGTTTTTATTAGCGGGATAAGGGCAAATCCTTCAGATGGTGCAGGTTTTTGTCATAAATGGCTTATCTGTAATCTTTTTCTTTCTGATTTAGTACAGCAATCTAGTCATACCCCCATTTTTCCTCTCCTCGCAAGTGGATGAAGATGGGGGCATAGCCTGAAATATCAGTTTTATAAATAATGCGGTCTTCGGGGTTTTTTAGCATTGAATTTTGAAGAAGAGAATGGTGCTAGTCCCCCCCAAAACACATACCTGTGGCTCATAGACACGTGGGCTGCTTTCACAGCCTGCTTCTTACGAATCCCCCCTGCCTTTTCCCCCCAGCTTAATTTTAAAATGTCTGCAGTCCTGGGCAGGAAAGCCCTCTGAGAGTGGGTGCATACTGCCGTGGTGGCTTGACTTCATACAACGCTCTGCATGTGAAGAGACGCTTACAGAAACAATGACTTACGTGCTGAGCTGTGTCCCCTCCGAAGCAAAAGAATTCCCAGGACCTGTGCTGAGTGTGTTCGGGGTTTAGGCTGAGGCTTAACACACTACAGCCTTCTGGAGCCAGTGTTAAAACCACATGAAACAGCATTCCCCTCTCCAAGACTGTCGTGAGCGCGTACAGCGTTTTCCCAGCAGGAGCAGGGAAAGGGCTCCTTTGTCTTGCCAGGGGGTCTGTCGCTGCCGGGTTTGGCAGCTGCCTGTAAACCGCTGTGATTTGTGTCATGGGGGGGGGGGCATTACAGTGTTAAACCCTGGTGCTGGGCTCTTGATAGGATTATGCAGCAATAAGTGAGCGTGAGCCTGGCACATAGGCTGACAATGTAATTCAAAACATATTTAGGGTGTGTTTGGGACATGCCGAGCTTTTTCTCTGCCGTGCTTTTGGTTGCGCCCGTGCCGTGCAAGGGCTTGCCACCAGCCCTGGGTACTGTCTTACAAGCCTGACTGCCCCCAAATCCTATGTTGCAGCTGCCAGGGGAGCTTGTGTGAAAAAGCATTGGTTTGTTGTGGGGGGAAAAAAAAATTGCTGCAAAGTTTCTGGTGGCGCCTGGGCTTCCCCTTCAGTGTTCAAGGCACAGGGTGAATTGCGCTGTAAGGAAGAACTAGCCTGGTCTGCCGAAATGGGGGACGTGACTTGGAAAGCAGATGTATCGCGTGCGGTTGGAAAGGCTGCTGCGGTGGCCACCCTCTGACATCTTCCTCTCTGCTCCCACAGATCCCATCCGCACGACCTGCCCCTGGGCTCGGACCTCAGCCACTCCATCGTTACGGTCATTAGCGGAGAGGAGCATTTTGAGGATTACGGAGAAGGGAATGAAGCAGATTTGTTCTCGGACAGCTTGTGTAATGGGGAAAGCAGCTTTAATAGCTCCTCGTTCCTCTCTCCCAGGTAATGTTCAGCACAGCCATGTTTTAACCGCTTTCACTTGCTTAGTGTCTTCGCCTAGGCTTTGTGTGTGTGAGTTGTTTCCTTTGGGTTTGCACACCAGTCGGCCTGCAAGAGGGGGTTCCTGGCAAACTTTGGATACAACGGGATAATCGGCTCGGAAGTGGAAGAGTAGCTGCCTCCCTCAGTCTTTCCTTTTCCTGAACAGTGCCCACCCTCCCATCCAGAGGCACTGATGCCCGGCAGCAGGTGGAAGAGCAGTCTGCGTTTCACGTGCGTCCAGGACGGCATCACGTTCCCACTCCTATTAGGGATGTGGCTCCTCGCAGAACCTTTTGGTAGAGGAAACTATCCCTGGTCCTGTTGGATGACAATTTTCTTCTTTCTCTTCTGTGCTTGTATTTTTGGCTTTGATATGATGCTTGGCTGGATTTGCACAAGCTGCGGCAGCCTTCCTTCTCTAGGCAGCCTAAGGGATACATGGAGCAAGAAGCAGGCTGCAGCGTTTTCCTGCACTCCTTGCATTAGGGTCTGAAACCAGGCAAATGTCAGTCTTCCAGCCCGCGCAGGGTGAACTGAGGAGCTGGTATGACAGTACAAAACCTGTCAATACTTACTTTCTAAGGGGGGGTGTGTGGAAAAAATAAAAGCTGGAATGATCAACCACTGCTGCAGCCCACAAAGCCCCTGCGATGACCGATAACACCGGGGACGCGTTCCTCCATCAGGCAGTGCATCTCTGCACGAGGCGGGAGTGGTCTCTGCTAGCCACATGCTTGCGTGGAAGACAAGAACATACTTTTTTCCTTTGGGATGATACGTGTTTGCTGTTTCTGCAGCAGTATAAACCTGATGTAACTTTTTTTTTTTGCCGTCTGCCTGTTTTCTACCGGCTTCCCAAAGCCCTTCGTAGAGTTCGGGCAATTCTGGTTGCACAGGGCTGACAGGGAAGAACTGCTGTCAAATCTCCACACGTGTGCTTCGCCACAGCTCAGGGCTGCCTTCCTTCTTTGCTGGTGCAGCAGCAATTTTGAAGACGTTAACTAAACCTGCGATAGGAGAGTGTTGCTGTAAAGCATGCCTAACCCATTACTTCAGGAAACCAGTGCTCCAGCGCTTGATGGGATGGGATACGCTGCAGTGGAAGGGACATGTCACTCATCCACGCTTGTCCTTGGATTGCACTCTGCAGAAGTGCCGAGTGGGGCTGGCTGTACTGGTGCTGCAGCATAGGAAGTGCTCTCGGATAAAAACCAGCCTTGGGGTTTGTTTTGAGTTTCTCTTTGAGTGTGGGCCTCCAACCTAGTCCAGAAGGCTCCTGGCAAGAAAATACTCAGCTAAAGGAGCTTTGCAATCAGTTCAACTTTTTCTTTAATGTCAGTCTGGAGCTCCCAGGTTGCCTACGCTCCCAGTGTTCAAATCTTGCTCTGTCAGGGCACCGTCTCCCCTCTGCCGCTGTCTCTTTGGATCTTATCCACAAGATCGTGCTCTGCAACATCTTTCCGCTGCTGGGAGGGCCTCACTCGGCACATGGCCACGCAGCTCGTGGTGGTTATGCTGGAGACTCACTGCTGGGGCTTGCTGAGGGAGGCAGGCTGCAGATAAGCCCTGCAAAACCTCCAGAGTTAAGAGTGCAGTTCTGTTTGAAACGGAGGATTTCCTCGTGCCTTTCAGGTCTAGCCCTTACCTTGGATCATCGTTGCATGCATGAAGGTCCTTAGCTGATTGTTCTCTGAGATTGTGCTGTTTTTCTGAACACAGCCCTGCCTCCCCAGTGCGTTTAAACGTAGTGAAACCGGAAAGAACTACAGGATATCTCTGGTTCAGGCCGAACTTTTTTTTTTGGCTGTGGTTTGAATAGGAGGAACAGTATTGCTTGTAAACGGTCACATCGCCACTCTCACTTTCCATGTTACAAGAGTCTCTAAGTGGGAATAACGTCGACAAATTTTCCTGCCACAGCTCCAGATCTTCACCAGAGGACTAACGCAAGAACCAAGAGCCTTCAGGGAACACTATGGGGTATCGCATTTTCCTGCTTAGTCCTTGCGTGTGTTTGCGATCCCTCCTCTTGGGTTGCCACCTCTTCCTTGGCACGTCCATCCGGTAAGAGAAGTCTCTCTGCAACGCTTGGTGGGAAACGAACGGCAACCGAAAGGAAAAGCTCCTCGCACGCACCCGTTTCGGCTGCCGATGTGCTGTGTCAGTAAGCACCGATCACCTGTGGAAGACGAACGTTACTCCAGGAGAGGGAGGCAGGAATGCTGCATATGGCGCAGAGGGTGGCAGCTTGCCACGAGGGGTAGGTGGGGACGCCCCGAGGCGCAGTGCGGTTGAGCTCTCGCCCACTCAACGGGCAAGCAACCAACGCAGCCAGAGGCCAAGTATATCTGTACGTACCTGAAGAGTTGCCAGGCTGGCCTGTGGGTTCTCCTCTGCGCTTCTTTTCCCATTTTGATTAACGCTTGTTAAGATTCAGGTTCACACCTCGCCCAGGGATGCACCCAGCTGGGTGAGCTGTTTCTGCCTCCCGGCAGGGGTAAGGAGGACTCGCTGAATGGGGCTCGCGTGCAGCCAAGCATGGGGGCAGAGCCCAGAAAAGGGTACATCGCTTCTTCCAGGTGCCACAAAGCTTCTGTCACCTCTTACCCTGTGCAAAGCCTGAGCAACTGAACTGACTGCTGGTGGATAATGATTATCCTGGGCCCAAACGTGCCCTAGAGGGTAGGAGGAATGTTTTTCAATTATTTTTTTCCAGGAATGGGAAGAGATGAGCAATTTGGCATTTACTGTTGTTCAGTTGCCTGTTCTAAGGGGGCTTGGAAATACTGTACAGACAGCACAAACTCAGAGGCCTGACCCTGGGGGTGGCTGGGCTGCTGACACCCTGCTGCCACCAAAAAACGTCAATGAGGGGTTATGCAAAGGTGCTGAGCCAGGAGACCCCTCCTGGGGTGTACCGCGCGCTCAGCATCTCCTGGGCCAGGACTCGCCAGTGTGTATCTGTATCACAGGCCTTTTGGTTTTAAGCTTGCTTGTGTTTGCTCACACCTTTACCTGTCTTTCTTATTGAACTGCTTTGTTTTTTCACTATTAACCTTTCTTTGATTAAAGTCCGTGGCTTCCAGAAGCATGTTTCCCTGCGGAAAGGATTTGTGGTGCACATTTGGCCCCAAAGTTACACAAACTCTTTGCTGTTCAGAATTCCTTGGCCAAACTCTGTCCTGCCCAGGTCATGTCAGGTGGGGGAAAGGGCTCCCTGGTTTGCCAAGCATTGGTGAATGCCTCGGCAGCTTGTTTTCCACATCAGCAGCTGAAAATGAAAAACTGATCGGACCCATTAGCTCCCCAGGCTGTTAAAGACCCCCGTGTCCCCTGGCTAAATGGTGTTCCCTACAATGAGGCAAAGCTGCTGCTTCAGCCTCTGTGTGCTTCGCTTCGTAGGAGACAGCAGTTGAATCACAACCACCTTTTTGAGCTTAGCTTCAAAGGGAGCTCTTTGCGATGAAAATCGGGCTCTGTGCATTACTAATGGTGGGTCCGCAGCTGCACAGCTAATCTATTTTTTAGAGCATCCCATTGGAAAATGGTGCAAATGACCAAAGGATGTGGCTCTTGCCCATGGCGCCCAGTCCAGCGGTGTGAGAGTTCGGTCAGCATTTACCGAGGCAACCCGTTGCTAGAGCCTCCTGAGACGGGTTGCTTGGAAAATCATGTTGGAAGATAAACTTTGTAGCCGTGTAGGTTTGTGGAAAGCACGCACCTCGCCTTCCCCGGGCTCTCGGCGGGGTCCCCCACAAGAGCAGCCTGGCACAGGGGTTTGAAAACGTAAGCCAAGCTTGGCTGCTGTAAGTAAGTCTCGGGGAGGAGGGTGATGGAAGTCCTGCTGATTTATAGCAACTCCATATTGACTGCGATCTGGCTTCTAAAATCGAGGGGAGAGGTGACCCAATCTGCCCTGAAGTTTTTAATTGCAAGTCTTGTATCTCACACCAAAAGCTCCCCTGCCCAAACGTACGCTCAGCTTGTGGAAGCCACGGATGAAAATCAGCCCCGTCTGTTCTGTCCTGATAAAATGACCCTTGTGATTTCTCTAGCACCAATCCGCTCGCTGCGAAACTGCACAGCATTATCGCAGATGAAGCATTTGAGTTTTACTGTAGCCAGTGCCACAAACAAATCAACCGCCTCGAGGATCTTTCTGCTCGCCTGAATGATCTTGAAATGAATAGGTAATTGGGCTTGTGTGTGGCCATTTCAGTGTTGGGAATGATGCTCTTGAGGGGAAGACTCTCCTTGTCTTGCACAGCTTTCCTTTGCTGGTACGTTGCTTGATTCCTGGTTGCGAAAGGGGATGAATTTCACTGAATGAGGTGAGCCTCTCCAGGTGGTAAAGGTTGTAATAACATTATGGAGGGTGAGCAGAAGTTTCCTTTAATCTGAGCTGCGGAGGCTGGCAGACAATGAGAGTCTTCCCTTCTGCTCTGGGCAGTCTCTTTGCATGTCCTGCTGAGTGGTGGGTGCTTCTCCACGCTCCGAGTAATGCAGTTCTTGCATCGGGACTTGAAGCCGTAAGCTGATCACGTACAGTATTTCTGTCACCAAGGAAAAGACTGCCAGGTCTTCTGGCCGGTAATACCCAGCGTGGAGGCACGCCTGAGTTGCCGGTTCAACCTGGAAGGGCAGGTACAGCCCGTCCTCCCACTGCAGCAGTAACCTGAAAACATCAGCTTGCTCTCCGTGGCTTGGGACCTCTCCTGTAGACGCTTGCTTCGCAGCGGTAAAATTGTGTTTCACCCAGCTTTGCCAGCTGCCTGCCCACCTATGTGCCACCACTGGCCAGGCAGATGTGATAAACGCCGGGGCCTTTGCGTAGGAACTTCATGAGCTTTTTGAATGTAACGTTTGAGCTCTACCAGCCAGCAGCTGGACTTGCTGATTGGACAAGTGGGCAGGGATTTCTATTTGTTTGTTTATTTTTTCAGACCTGTTTGCAGTCCACTGGGTGGGAGGATGGTGGCTTTAATGATAATCATTCTGCTCGCATCTGGTGTGCTATTTCAAGCCTGGTTTTTGGTCGTGCTTTTGGCCTCCATCTGTCCTCTACAGGGACAGTGTGACATGGGAGCTCTCCTGGGCCATATAGCTATGGGAAGAGAACTGGAAAACAAATAGGGGCTTGACCTTAATTTTTTTTTAGTGGAAAAAGCACCTCTCTCCCTCCATCTTTCTCAGGCAAATAGTTGCCTTTGCATTTGGAGGCCTTGAGGGTCAGTGATGGGTCTCCGGTTATGCAGTTATTAAGGGGAACGCTGGACTTCCCTGGGTGCACCAGTAGCCCCGCTCCATTTCAGGCTTTCTCCACCAAATTTACCTGCAAAGCTGAACTAACACTTCTGAGCCTCCTGCGATGGATGGGATTTCCAGAGGAGGCTTCCCTGTCCCGTGGTGTTGCGGTGGGAATTCCACAGGCCCTTTGGGCTCAGGGCGAGTAGGTGTGGTTCCTCCGTCTGTGTTCGGGGTTTCCTGTGCACAAACTTGCTGGAAACTTGTTCCAAGTGCCCCTGCGCACTGACCCGATGGAAGGGGCATCGCCCACCCTCTCTGCGGTGAGGACGTGAGAGGTGTCCCCGTGCAGCACACGGGATGTGGCAGGACCTGTTTGCTCCCAGCATCACCAGCAACATGAAGCCCTCGGTGCAGGGGACAAGTAGGCGAAGAGAGCAGCAGAAACTGGACCAAAATCTGGGCCAAGCAGCTTCGCACCGTGCCTGGCAGGCAAAGCCTGAAGACACCCGCTCCAGAGGATGCTGGCAGCTGGGGTGAAGCCCAAGCCGCCGTGTGATAGCCTCACTCTTAAAGGCTGTCGGTGTATATGCAGCATTTTACACTTGGAATAAGGTGGGGGGCCTGATCCCGGCATTGGGGCGCTGCTGCCCGAGCCCGCGGCATGGGAAGGCAGGGAAGAAATCCGCCAGGAGCTTGGGATGAACCAGTTCTGTAAAAGTACATTTTGTTTTAGTGCCCTTGAAGCGGCGGTGGTGTGTCTCATCCCCTCCAGAGAGACCCGCGGGTGCCAGCACTGCTTTCCGATAAGCTGTTTGCGGAGAAAAATATTTTTTTTTCTCCCTCCGCTGCTGGGGACGTACATGACTCATTGCAATTGCTGGCAAACACGGGGGCCTGACCTCCGCCCCTCGGGTGGGTGCCGAGCGTCCTTGAAGCCCGGCCAGCAGCGGCTCTTGCACTCCTTGGAAGTGTGGGGTTTGAGGATGCACTTCTGACACGAGGGCTGGTAACCCTGACAACAACCCCTGGTCAGTCATTGTTGTTTTTTTTTTTTAAAAAAAGAAAATTGTCCTCAGCTATTTTTAATTCCTCCTTCTAAGAACTAACGTAACTGTTGCAGCTCAAGGCAGGAATGGACTCCCGGATGACTTTTATTTTATTTTTTTTTCTTTAAACTGAGCTAAGCACCAGGGAATGCAATTGCTGCTTCTCCGCTTGGGCTAGGGCTGTGTTTGCTGTCATCGTTCAGTGATGATTTGGTATCAGTGATGTGTCCCAGTGGCATCTGTTTGACAACAGTGGGTGTTTGCGTGGAAGATGAGGAGTGAGATCCAAGCCCCGCTTGCTTCACTAGCATGCAGCTGCATCGATCGCGACCGAAGGACTGGAAGGAGCATATTAGCAAGTAGCTGTTTCTGAAAAAGGCTTTTTTTTCTCAGCGGGGAGAGCCCGCAGCCCTGTCCCGAGGGACAGGGGCAAGGTAACGCAGACCTTGGCTGTTCATACCGCGGGTCACGCTGAGTACTAGCTAAACCCTGACCGCTGTGGTATGGTGGCAGCTGGCTCGGGCATATACAGAGCCGGGTTGTGTGATCTCCGTCAGTTATCTGTGCGAAGGAGAGCTTGTACCTGTCTGCAGTGATTATAACAGTGCCTGTGCTTAAAATCTAGAAAGGGACATGATCAACAGCTCCTAAAATCTGAGCTACACATAGGCAGCAATTCTCTGGTGATCCAGAGCCAAATAGCGAGAATAATCTTTGTGAGAAGTGCAAACCTGCGTGCAGAAGGATGGAGGTGCCCGTTTGCAGGCGGGAGGTGCGCCCTGTCCCCCAGCCGCCGGGCAGGGAGCTCCCAGGGGGGCGGTGGGGGAAGGAGGGCTGGGGCGCTGCGGGGTGCGGGAGATGTAGCTCGGTCTGCCATCGGTGCTGGGCTGAAGCCCACCGAACTCACTGCTATTATTAGCACTTTCCTTGGGGATCAGCTTTCAGGACAGGGATCAACCGGTGAGAGGATACCGTTGCTGGAGGCGGTGAGGTTTTCTGCCGTGCTATTCCATTTGGTTCGTTACCAGCGGGTTGTTCAATACGTGAGCGGTTTCCTCGTCTCCTTTTACGGGGGGTGGCCGGGCTGTGCGGGTGGTGCATGCCGTGTGGGTGCTCCCCTGCTATAGCAAAGGATGTGCCCCGGAGTGCTTGCAGTTTCCTGTTTCCCTTGCTCTCCACTGTCAGCTTTCCTAACTCTTTCCTGTTTTTCCTTCATTTTGCAGTCCACATAAAAGGCTCTCAAGCAAGAAGGTGGCAAGGTAAGCTCATACTCGTATTACTGCTCGGTGAGAGGGGTGCCCGTACTAGCCGACGGGCCCACGGAAGGAAGGCTGCCAAAATAAGTTTGCAGTGGTGTACTTCTGGACGCGTTGCATAGCGCTGGGGAAAAGCGGGTTTAATCCTGATATAGTTTGGAACAGCCGTTTTTCTGAAATGAGGATTTGTCACTCATGCGCGCAGCTGGAGGCTGGTGTCAACCTGACTTTTTACCAGGACAAAAGTAGGGGTACTTTCCCCCCTCCATCCTGCCAGTGCCCTAGCGGGGGGCACGTGGAGCGGGAAGGACTCTCTAGAAGGGCATGTCCCTCTGGACTGCTTGACTGGGCTGTCTCCTCCCCAGTGTCACCGTGGTGGGTCTCTAGAGTCTCTAGAAGACCGGCCCAGTCAGTACACCCGCTCGGAGGGATTTCTTCAGCACCCCAAAAAAGCTAGTCGTCTTAGACGACTCTTGGCTCTGTTTTTATTTTGCTCAGTGTAATTTTTGGCACTTAACTTTGCTGGAGCAGCCCTCCCAGCTCGGTCAGGGGGTTTGAGGAGTTCGGGGGGTGGGGGGGTGGGGTGTGACTGCAGGTAACCCCACCCTGGGATTTAATGTTGTGCCGCTTCTGTCCTGCGGGACCGTCTCGTGTGATGCCATTTGTGGGCATTTTTATCCCTGCCTGCACAGGAAAAGCTGCAGAGTTTGCTCTGAATCGCGGGGGCAGAGGGTCCATCCCCTCTCGATGCTCACCTTTCCTGTCCCAGCTTCACCGTCCCTCCTGTGTCATCGTGCTTTTAAGAATATACTGAGGCTTACCTTAGCTGTCCTGCCTGCCTCCGCCCTGCTCGGGAGGGAGATTGCCCTCTGCAGTCCTTGGCTTTCTCTTTGCTCGTTTCCGAGCAGGGCAGGGATGCTGCAGAGGAACAGGCAGCTTGATTTGGGTGATGCTCGTACCCCCGTGCACTGGCACTCGATCCGCTCCCTGCGCTGACCCGAGCACCTTCTGTACACCTCTCCCTCCCGGCTGTGCTCTCACACCTTTCCCTTCTCCATTTTTCCTGCGGTCAGCAAGTCTTCCCTGGCACGATTTCCCCTCCTGGCGAGGAAGCGGGTCCTTGATACTACATTTCCTAGTTCCAGTCATCTTACTTTCTAGATCTTTGTTGAAAACACTGGCAGGAAAGAAGGTTGAAGGGAGCAGCCTGTCCCCAGTTTTCCTGTTTTAGGTCTAGGTTTTTGTCCCGTGTCTGGCAGAGCAAATCTGGGGAGGATTTGAATTAAGCTTTTGGGAACGGAGATGCCCTGTCTATGGGGGATTGAGCCCTCCTGGCCCTCTGCATTTGTAAGATGCTTTTCTGAGGCTGGGACTTGTGGGCTTATGTAAATATTGGTTAATTCAAGAGCAGTCGAGTTTAGTTTGTGGTAACAACAGAGGTAACAGGGGCTTGCTGTGAGTAGAGCCAGATCCTTAAGATCAGCCCAAAGAAAGCCCTTTGTCGCAGATACTGTAATTACTGAATAATACCAAAACACTTGCTTTTAAGAAATTGATTTTTATTTTGGTAAGGGCTCTTTCCTGACTTTTGTTATCCAGGTTCTGCTTCTGCCAAGAAATCTCAGCTGCTTAGGCCCTGTTGTGCTTGGCATGATTTAAATGACAAATGTGCCCGAGACTTCATGATCTAAATATATACTCAGGGTGAGGATGCAAAATAAGGCTGGTACTCAGCTGTGGTCTCTTTGGTAAATGCCAGTTATGCTTCATGAATATTTGCATGAGCATATTGTGTAGCAGGGTGAATTGGGGAGCCCACATTACAAATTCCTTGGAAAACTGAAGTTCGGAGAGGCCTCTGTGGTTTTCTTGTTCACCTCCTGCTCAAAGCAGTGCTGGCTTCAAAGGGTGGATCAGGCTGCTCATCGTTTGTGTTGCAGTGGCAGAGCAGAGTGGTTTTCTCCAGGCAGCATCTGCCTGGGGTTCACGGAGCTGGAATACAACCACCCCTCCCCATGGCAATAGCGGTTTCTTGTGCCACGAGACGATGGAGCTGATCTGCAGCGATAACACGAGGAGGATTAAGTGCAGATCAGCCCCTCCACAGGGGTGTCCTTTAGATCGCTGCAAAGCTGTGGACACCAATGTCGCAAGGCCTTGCTAATGATTAGCTCGCTCTCGGCTGTGGCAGCCAGTGCGGGGAGGTGGGCTGGGGTGTTTCGCAACAGGTTCGGGGTTTTTTCTCCCCTCCCTCCTCTTACTCCCGCTGCTCCCCACTTATTAACCTTATCAGTGGCTAGAGCGGAGTACTCTGTGCTGGATAATATGCGGCTTTTGTATGTTCATAAAGAAAGAAAGTGAAAAAAGTGAGCTCTTATCTCTTCCCGTTCCAAAGAGCGAGAACAAATGATCATGGTATGAAGTCCCAGCAGCATGTGTCCACGTCTGCGCTTCCCTCGCAGGGCGCGTTCGTTCAGCCGGTAAGCAGCCGCCCGCTCAGCCCTGTTATCCGGGCACGCCGAGGCGGTGAGCTTCATTGCCCGTTGGAGCTTGCGGTGGTGAGAAGGACCTGGCCCATGCCGTCCTCTGCTGTAAATCCTGCAGCCCAAGAAGGAGCAGTGCTACTAAATCCCCTTGGAAAAGGAGGTGGCAGCTGAGGAGGGGAGAGAGGGGACTGTATCCTGCAAGAGCGGTTGTCATCTGAAATTGCCGTGTCCTGCGATGTTCGCTCTAATGTTCGTGTTGCTGTGGGTTGGGATGGTTTATCTCTGTTATAGACAGTTGCATCAGACGAGCACGCTGTCCGTGGGGGTGATGGAAGGGTCTTACCGGGATACGCTGGAGTGTACAGAAGAGGACATCACGGACAAGGTAAGAGCAGTGCTGTCTACGCTATCCTGGAGCATGTAGTGGCTTGCGATGCTCTGAGATCCCCAGGCAGGAGTTAGGCTGAAGCTTCTCTTACTGCGCAGCTGGCACTGGGTAGCTCAGTGCAGGCGGGACGTACGAAGCCCTCCAGAATTGAGGGGATGGAGAATGAGAGTGCTCTGAGCTGAATTGCAGAGGCCCCGTGTTGAGTCAGGAGGTGGCACTGGTGCCTTCTCCCGGGGGTGGAGGTGTGCTGCCCTGCTTGCAGTGAGGGTGGTTTCCCTCCAGCTCGCGGGGAGGAGGAGGGGGTAGCTGTTTGCAGGCTGTATTTTCACTTCTGCTTCACGTAATAAGATGTTCTCAGATCCTGCTTTTCTGAGATGAACAAAGTCGCCTGATGCGAAACAAGGACTTCCTTTCCTTGGCATGCTCTTGCCATTGCTGCTCGTGCCGTGAAGATGTAAAGCTGACTTTGTGCTGGTCCTGTTGGATTTTACCGGGGTGTTACGAGAAAAGGACTGTAGGGCAAGATGGGAGCGGGGCAGGAGCACAAGAAAGCTTTTGTTTGAGCCCCCCCAGGTAAAAATAGCTAAGGGAAAGCAGGAAAGGTAAAGATAGGTGAGTTGTGGCTTGTGTAAGCATTTGCTGCAGTCCCGAAACTCCTTGAAAATGGCTTTTTAATTCTGGAATCGCAAATAGCCGCATGGAGCAGAATGTGAAAGAGAAATACATATGTGTGTGGCTGCACTCTGCTATAACTGTCTTTTATGCATTACCTTTAAAAGAATTTTTAAAAATCAACATTTTTCCAAGTCTGAAAGTTGAATAAAACACTCGCGTTCCTGAAGGCATCTGGCTTGGGAAACCGTGTATGCACTTCTGGGAAAGGCCTTGTGTCTCTGCATGTTTCTTTTCTTAATACACTTGCACGTCGCTTGCCCTTCTCCCCAGAGCGATGGTTCAGGTTTTGCAGACGTGCTCCTAATTGCCTCTCTTTCATGATTGTTCTTGTATGGGTGTATGGGACCGCGAACTCTGTCCTTCTGCAGTTCCCCACCCACCTGCGCTCCTGCTTGGGTGGGAAGTAGAGGGGCACTCCCGGCCCTCTTTGCTCTTCAAAGTTGTGCGCTATTTAGGGAAAGTGAATGAAAATGCAAATACAGCTGAAAAAAGCCCCGTATAGGTACAGGGAGAAAATACTCATCTCCGATCCTTTCCCACCAGCTAGCATTGTTTCCTCCCATGTGGCTTTATTTACATACAGCTGTGAACCCAGGGTCCTTCAGTCCTGTTTCAGGCAGCGGGCGGTTATCCCCAGCCTCAAGGCTGCACTTGGATGCAGCGGAGCTCTGGTGATCCAGCTGGGGTCCCTCCCTCTAGACCTCCATGTAGGATATCATCATGAAGGGTATGAAGAAAGGAAAGAGTGAAGCGTTTGGCCCCGTATTGGTACATGGGAGACATCAAAAACTGAGAGAAAAACTGAGAAAACATCAAAAACAGAGAAACCGGGGTGTAAAAGGATGTTTTAAAAGGATGCTTTAAATCAAGGCATGGCTACCTGATTCCAGTGGCAACCAGCTATTTGTAAGTAGCTCGCCCAGGAGCAAGCCCCAGTGATGGCTCCCGCAGCTCAGGCTGCCTTGTGCAGTGAAGAGCGGGACGCAGGTGATGCCAGGAGCTGTGTTGGGGTGACCGGCTCTGAATCGGTGCAACAAACCGAGGCAGCCCCGAAGCGAGCGGAGAGCACCTGCACGGCGTGCTGGAGGTGGTGGGAGTTGCTCTGGCACTTGGTGCCACTTTGCCAGCGGGTTTAAGCACGGGCGGCTGATCCTCCCCTCTCCCCTCGCACAGGTAGTCTTTCTGGAGAAGCGGGTGACGGAGCTGGAGAAGGACACTGCTGCTAATGGCGAGCAGCACAGCCGCCTCAAGCAAGAAAACCTGCAGCTCGTGCACAGGTAAGGGAGCCCGGCTTGTGCCGTGGCCAAAAGGCAGCTTAGCATCGCCTGTGGTGCCTTTTTCTTTTCCTCCTCCACGTACAGCAGCACCCTATGCCTTCCCCGCAGGCCAGCTGCCTGCCTGCACGCAGGCAGGAGCTGCTCGGGAGCTGCCGGAGCGTGTGGGGAAAGGAGGCAGCAGGAGAGGAGGGAGACGGACAGAAAATAGCAGGAAAGCTTCACAGCTCTGCCCTTGACGATCCGATCCCGCCCTGGCAGAGAGCAGCCGGGGTTCAGGCTGCCCCCTCCGCACGAGGGCCGTGCCTGGGATCTCGGCATCCTGCATGCGCTTTTCGGGGTCTCTGGGAAATTCCCAGGAGCGCAGGAAACGGCTTGCAGCTCAGCCGGGACAAATGGCAGATACCTCCTTTGCAATGTTCTGCTCGGATGCATGTAACTGTAACAGTGCTTTTTAGACCTTTTTTTTTCCTATCTTTTTTTTAATGTGCTTCCCTGCCCCAAGTGTCTATCCTGTGAAAGGTCTCCGTGGAGCTCTGGAGCTCCAGGGGTTGGCTCAGAGGACCGCAGGGGCGTCATGCTTCTTGGAAAGCTTCCCGTTCAGGGAGGATGTATACTTCATACTCGCTCTGTATGGACTCTTTCTGGCCCTTATTTCACCCGTTAGGTCTGGATGGAATGTACAGCAGGGTCCCTACTACCCATCTCTACCCTCCCCACAGCCAGCCTTGATCCTGTTGCTTTCGGATCCTGGCTGGGGTTGTAGCCCTTTGGATTCCATTTGATGTAATTGCTGTCTTTACTAATCCGGCAGGCTTCTCTCTTCCAGCAGCTTATTTACCCTTGGCAGATAAACCCAGCAGGAGTTTATCTATAGGGCTGTAAGACTGTTAAGTAACAATCGTGTCAGGGAACCGAGCGATTCAAACAAAGGTTTCTCTAAGCCCTGATAAACTTCGCAGCGAGGGAAATGTTTTCACTTTAGCGGCTTGGCCCAGAAGTGTCAGTCGGCTTTTAATCAAGTAAAGCCCCAAGTGTACTCGTTGCTGGTTGAAGAATAGGTTCTTCTGGCAAAAGCCTTCCCCACCTGCCTATGCAAAGCGATTGCATAAACTCCAGCACGCCAGCCTCCTAGCGAACCTCAGCTCTCGGACCACTGCCGGGGTCGGGTGATTTACTGCAGCGCAGGAGCGTGGGCTACCTCTGCCTGCTTCGGAGGGCAGGTAGGCGTGCTGGCAAATATCTCTGTCCTGTCTGAGCTGACACGGCCGCTGCCTGCGCTGTCACAGTCTCTGGACCGCGTGGAAGTTGCTGTTATGCTGGCACACAGAGAGGGTTGACCTGCAGATCCCGTGTTTTTTGCTGGGGACATGAGAGAGTGAAAAGGAGGAGGATTGGGGCTGTCGTCTTCCTTTCTCTGGGCAACGAGACTACTTCAGGGCAGAGTAAAGGAGCCCAATATGCTAGAAACGGCTGAAGGAGGATTTCTCTGCCATGGCCACTACAGGTGAAACCACAACCCTGGGATTTACGGTTGGATTCGATGATCTTAAAGGTCTTTTCCAACCTAAATGAGTCTATGATTCCATGAGATTCCGATTAAGTAGCTCGTTCTGGGTGATGCTGTGACTGTGACCCACAGGCTGTGGGTTATAAAATGATTACTGTGCTTTCACCCTCGCCTCACCCCCTTGTTGGCCTCCCCCTTAAAAAGGGTTTTGATGCAGCCTGGAGACTTAAAAAAACTAGACAGAGCCGATACCAGCATGTACCACCTGGCTTATTTTATTTGACTGTCACGTTGGTCAGCAGTAGTGTCCTTGGGGGTTTCATGGACCGGGTTGCTTTCCCACTGCATCTGCTGGGACGAAGTGAAGCCCTCATACACCTGCTGCTTGAGATGGCGATAGGTGGGCTTCCCTGAAAGCTTGCTCTATTTTACGGTCTGCTGCTCCCAGCTCTCCTGTGCGGTGGGAGAAAGGCTGGGAAGAGAGTCTGATCCCTCCCTTGGGATGGCAGCATGCCGGGGGTGAGCCATCAGGAATGGTTAATCCTCTCTCTCTCCTCTCTGCAGAGCAAATGCTCTCGAGGAACAGCTGAAGGAGCAGGAGCTGAGAGCTGACCAAACACTCCTGGAGGAGATCAAGAAGCAGAGGGAGCTGCTGAGCAAAATGGAGAGGGAGAAGAGCATTGAGATTGAGAACCTGCAGGCCAGGTGGGGCTGGGGCAGGGCTGGGTGGTGGCAGGTCTCCTGGACCCACGTGTACGTGCTGGAATACGCGTACAGGCTGCCGCTTTGCAACTGCAGCCTTTGGGGAGACAAAGCACGGTAGACAGTGAGTTAACTTGGTTAAAGGTGTAACTAAAGTCATTATAAACTTTGAGTTTTGGCTACTTCTCCTACCTTCATTCCAAAATCAAGCCTCTCCGTGAACCTGGTCTCAGACTCTTTGTTTGAATTTCCCTGATGCAGTTTAAATTTAGCTCACATCCTCTCTCCGTGCGCCTGCCCCACAGTGTGTGAACGACGAGGTGGTTTGTTAGTGCTTGTTCCCATGAATAGACCCATGGAAGTACGTTTGATGCTGTCTTCCACCTTCATGGAAACAGGCAAATATCTGGGAAGGAAGAGTTGTCCGAGAGGCAGTGTCCCGGACGGGGTGCTTCATGCTGCCTGTTGGCTTCCAAAAGGAAAAAATGGTGTGGGAGAGGTTTCATTTATTTGACAGGTTTTTTGCTGCTTTCCCAGAATGTGTTTTGCTATTGTTCAACCCTTGCAGTAAACGAAAGATGAAGGCAGTGGGGTTTTTTACTGGGCTTGTGGTAGGACAGTTACCGTGACAAACGGATGTTACTTTACCTGGCGAATGCAAAGCTGAAGCCCTCTCTGAACCCCTGCTCTGACTCTGCCCAGGCCATGTGTCTGCTTTTTGGTGCCTAGTGCTGAGGCTTGCCCGTGGACTGATGAAGCCCTTGGCCTAAAGAATAGCGTTGACCTGATTGAGAAGGGCATGGCACTGGACAGCGGACTTGCCGGAAGTCGTGTGGATCCCCGCTTTTTCCCCTGGGAGTAGAAATAGTGGAAGTCTCGGGGTTTGCTTTGAAAAGATAAATCCCTGCTGGCTTGCCTTCAGCAGGTCCTGGTTTAATATTCCTAGTGACGTTTCAAGCAAGTCTCCTACACTTGGGACGCTTGGGTGAGTTTCTTAAACATCTCTCTACTGTTGCAGGCTGCAGCAACTGGATGATGAGAACAGCGAGCTGAGATCCTGCGTCCCTTGTTTAAAAGCTAACATTGAAAGACTAGAGGAGGTGAGGACCGTGCGTGCTTGGGGTCCCCAAGCCGGAGCTGTGTTTCTGGGTTCCCACCTGCTGCCTCGCATGGCTGGAGCTGAAATTCTCATTTACGGGAAGGGCCTACGTGAGATCCATGTAACAAAATGAGCAAATCAGCTGCTTCTGCCTTCCAGTCCCTGCAGACCTCGCCTCGGACCAGAGCTGTCCCATACCGCTTATCCGTGCAGGTTCCCAGTGTTTGGCTTGGAAGCTGGGATTAACAAACCCCTAATAAACCTCTCTGTGACAGCGCAGCCTGCGTGAAGCCACGGCGTGCAGCGGTGGCAGCCCTGTCCTGGCTGGTTAGGAGGGGACTCGTGCCCTCTTGTGGAAGCTTGTCCCCATCCCTGCGGCTGCAGCCCGCAGCGGGACAGTCCACTGCAAGGGAGGAAGAGGAGTAGGCATGCTTCATCTCCGCGTCCTGCCCGGGCAGATTCGCCCTCACTGGGATTTGCGAGTTGAGTCTTCAAAGCACCATGTTATCTCCCAGATCCGCTCCCCTCTCGCTCCGCTCAGGATTCAAGGCCGTGCAGCTGCTGACAGGGCTGGGGTGGGAGGCTTGCCGAGGCGCCGCGGTCTCCATGGGATGGAGGAGATCCTCATTTTTGGAGAGAATGTGGGTTACAGGTGTAACATCTGGTACCAAGGCTGCGTTTTGTTTCTGTTCAAGCTTGTGGCAGATGTAAGATTAAAATTTAAGTGAAATCAAACCTCTCTGCCCCGCTGAAGGCCCTCAAGCATTTCATCCACTCACAGTCTTTGAGCCTGCGGGAGAGCGCTGCAGCTCCATTTCTACCTGACCCGGCCAGGATGAAGTAGTCTCTGTCTGTCAAGACCTTGTAAGCACAGTGCATTGAGGCTGGGGGTAGGAAAACCACTGTGGGTCTGAGGATGAATTTCCTGCCTAGGTGTGTTTCAGCCACGCGACGTTGGTTTTGATCCTTAATCTCTCTGCAGAGCGGTGCTGCTTTTCTCCAGTTAATGGGATTAACGAGGAGCGAGAGGTGCAATTGCTGCCCCTCCGTGCCGAGGAGAGGAGCCCTGCTGATGAACTGCTGTCTTGTCCAGTGTCTGAAATCAGGATTTTGTTGTCAGCGCTGCGTTTCCCGCTGGTGTGGTGCTTTTGGTGCTCTGCTCCATGGACCAGGACACCCCAGACCCAGCAGCTGGAGCTCCCCCTCAGAGCTGCTCATCACCTCTTTGTGGCATGGGCCATCCAGCACCAGCGTTGGCTGGGGTCTCGTGGCATTTTTGGCTTTCTGAAAGCCAAAACCTTCCTCGTGGGAAGAGCCAGGCTGGAAGCTGTGAGCCTGGGGAGGGGGTGAATTGGTCATAGGCAGAAGGGTGCTGCCGTACAGGGAAGTGTCCTGCGCAGGGCTGTTGTCATCACCAAGTGACAAGCTTTACCTGCCATCTCAAACGTTCAGCCAAGGCTTTGAGTATAAGAAGGGGACAGAGGGGGAGAGCTGGGCTGTATGTTTTACATCCTGGCTTGAATTCATCATATTCCTTCTTGGGTCAGTCCTCAGTTCAGTTCTTTCATATCTGAAACCGAGAATGAGCATCTCTAGAGTGGCTTAAGATCTTGGATTCATGGCTTTTCTGAAATTCAGACCTAAGGAGCCTTATGATTTAATGTCTCTTCTTGGCCTGTAGCCCCTGTGCTGGCCCCAGTCCCACCCAAGCCGTATCCCACGCCAGCATCGCGCTGCCCAGAAAGCCGCACAAGTGCGGATATTTGCCTGTGTGCACTTATTCTTGAGTCATCTCTTATTACCTCTCTCTTAGCAGTGCTATTTTGGTGCGTGGCTCTTCTTGGTGCTGCCGAAGCACTCGAGCTCTGAAGCTCTCAGACAGCAAATTGAAATCCCAGCAGGCAGAGCATCCAAATGCGTCAGCGAGAAGAGCCTTCCCCGCGGTGCTCAGCGTGTGCCGTGTCCTTGAGCGAGTGGGAAGAGCCCTGGCAGCGCCGAAGGAAGACACGCCTTGTGACTATTGCCTTTCTTGTCGTTACAGGAGAAGCAGAAGCTGCTGGATGAGATCGAAGACCTCACTGTGCAGCTCACAGAGGAGCAGGAGAAAAAGAGGAAGATGGGGGACAAGCTGAGTCAGGAGAGGCACCAGTTTCAGAAGGAGAAGGAGTCGACGCAGGAGGTAAGTAGAGTTGGGGCTGCCTGCCACAGCCCTGTCCTGCTAGTCCCCCAAATTAGGGCTATGTGGGGACGCTGGCCTTGGCAGCCTCTCCAAAAATAGGTATAACTGGAGCATTTGGTCCTGCCTGGGCAGAGAAAGGTGGTACAGCAGCTTAGCTATGTAACATACGTCGCTTTTGCCTGCGTTAAAATTCAGCCAAGCGTGTCTGCATCTGCAAACCCAGTGGGGCTGTGCCACCCTGGCCCCTTCCCGCAAGGGCCCGTTTCTCTTCTGCGTCAAAGGAGCGGTGGCAGAAGCACGGTGACGATGGCACGTGGAGCCAGCAGGCGTTAGCAGGCGGGAGGAGAGGGCTGCGAGGCTGCTTGGGTGAAAGCTGCCAGTTCCTGTGTGCTTGGGGGCAGAAACGCAGCCCCCCCCAGCCCCCTCCAGGTGTCTGTGTGGATGGTAATTCCAGCTGGAGGCTCAAGCAGGGCTTGCTGTTGCGGTAGAAAAGGAGCTTTGGGCCTCAAAGTGGAAATTATTGTCATTTTGGCGATGCTAAGAGCACTCAGGTGAGATGGGGATTCACGGTGCTGTGGCAGGAGGGAGCTGCCCGAGCAGGTGCCCACGTTGCTGGAGGGGGGTCTGTCTGCTGCTGCAGACCTGGAGCCAGCGTCTTTGGTGCTCCAACAAAGTCCTTCCAGGGCTGCTCTCATGTATTTAAGTAGCTTCCCCTCTCCTGTTCGTTAGAGGCGTGGGGGAGGAAGGGGAAGCCATCTGTATCCCCAGAAAGGGTCTGTTCAGCGATGGGGTTGCTCCCAGCTGGGGGACAGCCCATCTGTCACACCAGCCATGACCAGGACATGCAGGAGATGCGGCACTCGGTTGTCCCCTTCCCTTGTGCTGCAGCTCATTGAGGACCTCAGGAAGCAGCTCGAGCACTTGCAACTCTTCAAACTGGAAGCTGAGCAGCGAAGAGGCAGGAGCAGCAGCATGGGGCTCCAGGAATACAACAGCAGGACGCGGGAGACGGAGCTGGAGCAAGAGATCAAGCAGCTCAAGCAGGTAGGCAGGGCTGGGCAGGGAGGGAAGCATCTTGGCTACTCAGTCTGCAAAAGGGGATGCCGATTCCCTGACACCGAGGAGTGGTCGGGGGGGGGCCCGGGGGCTCCCTCCCGAGGAGCTGACTGTGGATCTGGCTGCCCACTGCTTTCTTGCTTTCCTGTCCTGGGACAGGAGAGGTTGGCTCCTTCCTCTGAAGGACGGCATGTACACTCAAGAGCCCCTCTCTCTGCTGTGTCCCCTGGATCTCCCCAGCACATTGTGTGATTCCAGAGGTTCTCCAGGCTCTGTCAAATCGGAGTCAGGAGACAGAGTGCTGTTCCCAGTGCTGCATGAGCTGCTGGTTAGGACGAAAGCCCCTGCATTCCCTGGCTGCTTCTGCTCTGGGGGCACCGTGTGCTTCAGCACCGTCTGATGTTTGTCTGTTGTGAACAGGATAACAGGAGCCTGAAGGAGCAGAACGATGAACTGAACGGGCAGATCATTAACTTGAGCATCCAGGGAGCCAAGAACCTCTTCTCAGCCTCCTTCTCTGAATCCCTGGCAGCAGAGATCAGCTCAGTCTCCAGAGACGAGGTATGTGCCACGGGGTACTGCTTACCTCAAACCGCATCTTCCCGGCATGGCTGGTGCATCTCCTCTTCTCTCAGCCAACCGAGGGCCTGGGAGGAGCTGATGTGGCCCTGTCTGTGGTACAGCTCACTCCCAAAATGCACTTGAAAGCTGTCGTGAGCAAAGAAATACCCACGCAACTATTTGAAGAGCTTGCAGGACTCACCCTGCCTGCCAGCCCTCCTTCATGGGAATAGGGGAAGCTGCTCCCTTCTAATTTGCTGATACTGGCAGCTCCGCTTTGCCTGCCCTGTGACCGCCTTCCTCTTCCTGGGACAGACCAGTGAGCACGGAGCGCGTGTGTCTGTCCTTAGCTGTCTTAAAACAGATCTTAAAGATCTTGGCTTCTCTGGCACGTGCTCTCCCTGCTCCATGGCTGTACCCTGGATACTGGTGTGCGAGCCCGTGTAAGTGTCAGAATTATATCTTTCAGACCCCGAGAAGTGTAATGGGAAAACACACATGTTTTGGGGGCCAAAGGGAGATGCGATGCTCCCCGCTTTCTCCACGGTCCCATCTGGCTGAGAAATTGAGGACGGACAGGAGTGAGCAGGGCCAGCAGCTGAGGACATCTCCTCATCTTGGGCCAGAGCCTGCTCGAGGAGGAAGAAAGGCTGGGGGGAGCCCCAGAGATACCAGTACATATTCCCCTAGCAGTTGGGCATCTGGGTGCCAGGCTCAGCCTGCCGTGCCTACGCTCCCCACCTGGGGCTCTGGTTTCTGTGGTTTAGCACCCACTTGCACGGTTTGAAGATCTGGGGATTGCAGGAGCATCTGTCAGGGGAGACCCATTGGGGGTAAGGGCATCCCACAGGCCGGGAACAGGGAGTTCAGCTGGGTGTTACGGAGCCTGCGGGAGTCGTTGGCGAACCGCCTGGTCCCTGGCAGTCACGCCGTGAAACACTTGTACATGGCCAGGAACAGCCTAAGCCAGAAAGAGGAAGGGGGGAAACCTCCGTGGGTCCACAGAGCCGCGAGAAGCCCCGCGTCTGTCCCTGGGCAGCGGCAGGCTGTGACCGCTCGCTCCCTTTCTCCCTCCCCTGCAGCTCATGGAAGCAATTCAGAAGCAAGAGGAGATCAACTTCCGCCTGCAGGATTACATCGACAGGATCATCGTGGCCATCATGGAGACGAATCCCTCCATCCTGGAAGTGAAGTAAGGGCGGCCAAGAGCCGCCGGCTGTGCGCTCGTCGATGGGTGTGGATCTGGTGCTCTGAGAGGATAAAGAGGGACTCGAAACGTCTTTGCTCTTGATGAAGGCACAAGGAAGCATCGCGTCAGATTGGTGGGTGAATTAGCCAGCGGACCAGGGAAAAAGAAAATCGGCAGCAATGCTTTGTTGTCTGACTCTGTTATTTTGAAACCCTTCTGGTTTTGAGGGGTGAAAGGGAACCTGGAGAAGAAACACAGGCAACGGACAGCCGGAGGAAGGACCCGTATCGGCCCCGCTACCCGTGAAGCTGGGAACTGTCCTGACAGCGGCGTCAGACCCTCTGGCGTGCGGGGTGCGAACAGGAGCTGTAAGGAGAGGATTTCTCTGAACTGCGGGATAACGGGACGGAGAAGGAAGCGACGGAGCTGATGTGTTTTCCCTTGCTGCCCTGTCCCACCCAAGTATCTGCTTTGCCAAAGTGTCCCCGACACACTCACTCACTGGGGCAGATCTGGGAAAGAGGGAAACGTGTCACGGACTTGTAAAGGTGGTTTTTTGTTTTTGGTTGTTTTTTTTTTAATTAACTTAATGCAAATGTCCTCATTCAGCTGGCGCAGTTAATCCTTGCCCTGCCGCTTCTGCTCGGGAAGGGGTTGCGTGCAGAGAGCTACCTGGCTCTTCTCTCTCTCGCTCGCCGGTGGCAGAAGGAAGCAGAGGAGCGGCCGTTTTTCGGGACAGGGCGTAAGCGCACTTTGTCACCTGCCTCCTTATTTATTTTTGCTGTCCGTGGCTCACTACCGTCAGCACGCCTTGGTGTTCATGGCTCCGCTGCCCTCCTCCCCACTCCCGGCTCTTCTGCCAGCCGCTACGGGGTCTGCGGGCATCTGTTGAGCCGGGCTGGCTCTGGGAGGAGAGGTCCCCTCGGCCCCAGCTGCAGACACACGGGTGCTGTCTGTCCAGCCTGCAGCGACTGGGGGAAAGGCTGTGACTCTTCAACTTGCACTGGAGGCTGCTCCTGGCCCCCTCTCCCTGTCCCGGCTTGGCTCGCCTGGCGCAGCACAGGGGCACGCAGCGGCCGAGGGCGGTCGGGGTCAGGTCTGGACCCACCGTGGGAGCCCCAGCCGGAGAGAGCCGAGCTCTCCACGTTGCCTCCCAAGGTCCCTGGCCTGGGGACAGTGGCCTGTGCCATTCCCACCCGGAGCAGGGCTCTGCTGGTGATAGCTGTAGTCCTGGAGGGAGAGCCCGCTCCGGCCGCCTTTCCCCGCTGTTTCCCTGTGCTGCGGCAGGGGACGGAGCCGCTGCTCTCATTTCTCAGCCCCTGGCATCAGCCTGGGCTGAAATCTCTATGCCGTTGGGGAGAGGAGACCAGAGAATACAACAGCAGCTCCCTGGGAAACAAAAGCCATGTTTACATCAGACAGCTTTTGGCTTGCTGGCACAAGCGGCCGCGGCGTAGCGTGACCCCAGGGAGCAGCCACTTTAACTGACCCGCTCCTCTCCGGCTCCCGGGAGGAGACAGCCGGCAGACTCCCAAGGATCCGGCTTCAATTAGTACGTCGGGCCCCAAAAAGCAGTTCTTTTTCTTGCTTGTCAGGTTTTAGAAATGCCAGAGTGGCCTGAAAGCAGAAGCCACAGCGATCCCTTGGTCGCCGGCGGGGGGGTGCCTGCTCCTCCCCAAAACGCTTCCATGCACGCGGCACATCTCTCTTCCCACGCCGGGGCGGTGGCAGAGCGGCCAGCTCGCTGTTTGTCCCTGGAGGGTGCCGCTGGCCCGGAGAGGTGGCAGCTGCCGCAGCCTTAGTCCCTGCTGGGGGGTCCCCGGTGGCTCCCGTGTCCCCTGCGCTGCCGGCCCCAGGGGAATCACCCGAGACCCGGAGCTGGCCGAGCCACCGCTGCCACAACCCTCCCTCTTCCACCCCCTCTTTAAACGCATCGCCTCTGGGTGCTCAGCCCCCCCGTGGCCTTGTGCGAGGCGCAGCGGGGTGGGGGGCGAGCCCCAAAAACCTTGGGCGAGGGGGGCACCCAGTGCTCCCGCACCCCGTCCCGTACACCCGGCTCTCCCCGGCATCCACTCCCCTCCCTGCCCCAAGTCCGTGGGAAGAAGCCACGTAATGTACATTTCCAGAGAAGCTTTGGGTGTAAATCAGTGTATACTTGGAGAGGGAAAATTTTTCTATCTTGTAGAGTAGGTATTTTTATAGAATGAAGGTTGATCATTTTTTTAATACTTTAAAGAAGAGAGAAATGTATCTGTGTATACACAAAAGCATATATATATATATGTATAAATATATAAATATCGGAGATCTGCCTTTCTCGACTTGGGATCACGGATCCCCAGTTCAAACAATCGTCTTTTTTCCTGTCGCTCACAAAGAGGTACTGTAACTGTAAATAAGCACCGGGAAAAAATTTTAAGCAAACAAAGCACTGACTTGCACATTCACCATGCTTTAAAGTCCCTATGGAGGAAAAAAAAAAACAAAAACAACAAAAAAACAAAAACTGTACTTCCCGAAAATGTTCCTCTTTCCCCACCAGTATGTGAAGGAAGTCCCAAAAAAGAGGCAAAAACAGTATTGTCTTAAATGATGTATCGATTCTTGTCAGATTAAAAGCTGTTATTATTCCTGCCCGGAGACCTCCTTTCTGCAGGGGCGGCTCCGAGCATCGGAGCATCCCGTGCATCCGAGGGCCGGCTCCCCAGCGGGGCTGGATGGGAGTGGGAATGCCCCTGTCCCCAAGAGTGCCCTGATTTTGGGGGGGGGAAGAGGATGGGGGGAGGCTGGACCGGGCTGGCTTTGGAGGGGCCAAGGTCAAAGGAAGCCAAAATCTGCCAAGCCCTGCAGGTGGGAACTGGGGGGGCTTCGCCCTTTGCTGTCCAGGTGGGGTGAGGGACCTTCGGAGCTGGCTTTGTCGTGTCCCATCTGTCGTCCCCCCCCCGGGGTGTCCTGCTGCTCTGGAGGGTTTGGGGAGGCTGAGACGGGGCCAGGCTGCGGCTCAGCACTTGGGGTCTGCTCCAGGTGAGGACACGGAGGCTTTCCCTTTTCTGTACAGTGCTAAACCCCTCCGAGCACTCAGCTGCTCTGAACCGCTCTAAAAATCCCTTAAATGCTCTAAACCACCCTGCTAAGCTGCTCCACGCCCCTCTAAGCGTCCCTCCACCTCCTCCCAGCCCCTGTAAGCCGCCCCAAAGGGCTCTAACCTGCAAAATACCCTCTCAGCTCCTGGAGCGCCTCCGGATGACTCCAGACTGTTCCTCTAAACTCCTCTGAGCAGCCCTGCAGCACCCGGAGCTGCTGCAAAGAGCTCTGAGTGCCTCTGCGTGCTGGGAAATGCCTCTGACACGCTCTGAGCTCTCTAAACCACCCCAAATTCTTTCAAACTGCTCCACGCTCCTCTGAACTGCTCTGAAACATCTCTGAGCATCTCTAAAACACCTCTGTAGCACTTAAAACTGCTCTGCGCCCCTCTAAGCAGCTCTAGCGTGCACCAAAAGTTCTCTAAACGCCTCTGAAAAGTCCTTTAAAAATTCCTCTGAAAAGCTCAACCTCCAACAGCAGGAAGCTGCTCTAGAAATCGGGTAAGTAAACGGCTCCGGGGGCATCGGTGCGGTGCTGGGTTGCTTCAAGGAGCTGTAAACCACCTCTGAACAGCTCGGAGCTCTGGAAGGACGGATCTTTGGGCAGCGCTGGAGCACTTGAATTGCTCAAATAGCTCTCGGGCTCCTCAAACCAGCCCTAAAAGGCACCAAGATGCTAAAACTGCTTGGAGTGGCTCGAAGTAGCTCTTAAAGTCCTCTAAACTCTTCTAAAACTCCTTGAAATAGCTCAAAATGGATCATAAAAAAGATCTTGTAGCAGCTCTGAAGCACTCTAAGCCTCTTCTGCGTGGCTGTGAAACGCCTCGAGTGCTCTAACGCCCTCCGAAAGGCCCCTGAAATTCCTCCGGACCTTTCTGATGTACCTCTCAACAGCATTAAAACTTTTCGGTAACGTCTCTAAACTTCTCCGAACAGTTCAAAACCCCCCTAAACCCCCTCCGAACGACACCGAAGAGGCGTAAGCAACCCTGAAACAGCTCCATGCTGCTCCAAAGCTGCTCTAAAACTCATCAAAAAATATTTGTAGCTGCTCGGAAGTACTCAAGTTCTTCTGCACGTCCTCTGAAAAGGTCTCTAAATGTCTTGAAACCTCTCCAGCCTCTTCGAAGCTGCTCCAGAAAAGCCCCAAAGCTCTGAAGATCTCCACGTCCTTCAGAACAGCTCTGGAGCTGCTCCGAACTGCTCTTCCACAGCACGGCAGGGGCTTGGCACCGTGCTAGCGAGCCTCTGAGCAGCTGCTGGCGGCTCCGAGTTATTATTCATTATAAAAAGTTAAATGCATTTAAATAAATATATTTGCAGTAGGGTTAGAGATTTGTGGAGCTTTCGTAGCTCCAAAACTCCTCGGGGAAGCTGCGCTGTTTCTGAAACGCTGCCCTAAACGCCGCTGAAGAGCTCCAGCTTCTCCCTTCGTTACGGTGGGACGCTCTGGTCACGAACGGGGGAAACCAGCAGGCGCCGAACACGGGTCGGACCCCGGTCACGGTGCCCGGAGTGCCAGCCCGGGGTGCGCCCGCGGGGTCAGGCCGCGCTGCTCCTGCCTCCCCTGCCCACTCTCCCCTTTTTTGGGTCAGGCCAGCTTGGCTGGCCAAGGCGGTGCCATAATCACCCCCGACTTCATTGAATACGACAGTGCCGGAGCCCGGCAGCTCCGGATCTGGCTCGGCCGTGCACGGCACCTGCCTGGCATGTGGCCCCGGTGCCTCCCCGCTGCTCTCGGCCTCGGCAGGACCGTGGTGCTCAGTGCTTGCAGCCCCTGGGTGCTCTGCCGGCACAGGCAGGGTGTTGGGGGCAGGCAGGGTTGCCACGAGCACCCAGCCCAGCTCCCTGCCACCCAGCTCGGTGGGCTTGTCACTGCGCCGGCATGAGCCGCAAAAGGACAAAGCTGCGGGGAAAGCAGAGCCGCTCTTTCCCAACTCGCCCTGGATCCGGCCCTTGCCCAGTGTGACCCCTGCCCCAGCCCCCCCTGCACCCAAAAAGCCGTGGGGCAGCTGGTGGGAGCCCATCCAGCCCCTTCCCCAGGGAGCCAGCGGGCACCTTCAAACGCCCCCAAAACCTGGCCGTGACCAGGGCCACCGCGGCCATGTCCCGCATCCCCCAGCAAGGACACCACAGCGGGGCCAGATCCGGCAGGACGCCGCGGGGCCGGGGCCCGGCTGCGCCCCCAGCCCAGGCCCAGCGCAGGAATGTGCTCCAGCCGCCGGGTGTTTACTCGCGGCCGGGCGGCTGGAGGGTGGTGAAGAGCGGAGCTTGCGCTGCGGGACCCCTGTTTGGAGAAGGGATTTCCAGCTCCTTCCCCTTCCACATCTGCTGCCGATCCCGGGATGGGGCTGGGATGGGGTTAACCCTTGGCAGCCGGGGTGGGAGGGGGATGGATGATGCCCCCCCCACCCTGAGCATCCCGTAGGGCTAAGGGTGGCGGCTCCGGTGCAGACCCTCACCCTGGGGTGCTGCCTGCATCACCCCGTGGGACTTGCTGTGGGCAGGACCACCCGGGATGCTCACGGGGAGCACGGTCCCCTGCGGCTGGTCCCCAGGGATGCTCCAAGAGCTCAGGCATGGCCCACAACCCCTGGCAGGGGCAGCCACACCAGAGGATGATAACACCCCAGCAAACACCCCACACCCAGCCAGGAGGCAACGGCAGGCAGCCCTGCCTGCACCAGCGCCTATTTCCCTCTTGCTCCGAGCTGGAAATCCCTGGGGGAGCAAGGACCTGCGGTGTACAGCCTGCGTGGGACCCAGCAGCCTGGCCAGGACCCCCCGGCCTGCCTAGGACCCCCCAGCTACGGTGGGGGCACAGGGAGCACCCACAGCGAGCAGGACCAAGGCGGCTGCCGGCTGCACCCCTGGAAGGGGGAGTGCCGGGGGGGGGGGGGCAGGCAGGCGAGCCCCCTCGCTTGTCCCCCTGCGCAGGGGCCGTGGGGTCCCCAGCTCCGGCCGTCGCTGCCAGCCTCTGCAGGGGTGCCTGGGCGGGGGGGGGGGGCAGCCTCCCCCACGGCCCGGGGGTGTCCCCGGCCGGCGCAGAGGCGAGGGGCACCCCAGTGCCCTGGGGCCGGCGGGGACCCGGCCTGGTGGGATGGGGCCGGGGGCAGAGGGGCCCGTGGGCTGGGGCCGGTGCCGAGGGGGCCAGCGGAGCCCGCGGGAGGGGGCTGGCGGCGGGGCCGGCGGAGCTCCGGGGGCCGGGCCCGGGGAGCCGGGGGGGGGGGGGTCCGGCCGGGGCGGGGGCGGGGGCGCGGGCAGCACCTCCCCTCTCCCCTCTCCCCTCCCTCCTTCCCTCCCTCCCCTCCCCCCGCGCCGGTCCCCTCCTCCTTCCCCTCCCCGCCGAGGGCAGCCGGCGCCGTCCCGTCCCGTCCCGGGGCTCGGCGGGCTGAGCCGCGGCTCCGCTCCGCTCCGCTCCGCCCGGCGCTGCCGCCGCCTCCCCATGCGGGTGCCCCGGGTGGGCGGCAGCCGCCGGCCCCCCCCGCCCCGGCATGGCCCGGCTCTCCGTCAAGGAGCACCTGGACGGGATCCTCTCCGACTTCGAAGGTGCGGCCGGGGCTGCGAGACCCCCCCCCCGCGGGTGACCCCCACTCGAGGCTGGGTATCAGCGGGGGGAGATGCCCCCCGGGAGCTGGGTATGGGGGGGGGGGGGATGCTGCTGGGGTTGGGCGTCTTGGGGGGGACGGGATGCGCCCCGAGAGCTGAGCATCGTGGGGGGCTGCGCTTCCCCCCCCCCCCCCCCCCCCCGGGGGCTGGGTAGCGTGTGGGGGAGATGCCCCCCCGGGGGCTGCGCATCGTGGGGGCGATGGCCCACGGGGGCTGCGCGCCGTGGGGGGCCGCGCATCGGGAGGGGGCTGGGATGCCCCCCGGGGACTGGGTATCGTGGGGGCCTGCTCTCCCCCCCCCCCCCCCCCCGGGGGCTGCGCATGGTGGGGTGCGCCCCGCGGGGCGCGCTCGTTGGGTTGTGCCCGACGGGGCGCACCCTCAGGGGGAGCCTGCCGGGGTGCGCCCGCGGGGGGGGGCGTGGGTGCACTCGGGGGGGGGGGTGCGCCCGTGGGGTGGGGGGGGGACGGGGGGGGGAACCGCAAAGCGCTCCAGGGAGGCTGGGAGGTGCGTGCCTGCACTTCCCCCCCGTGTTCGCGCGTGTGCGCACTCCCCGCGTGTGCGTGCTCCGACCCGCGGCTGCGCTCCCCCCCCCCCTCCCCGCCGCCCGGGCGGGCCGGGGGCTGCGGGGGGGGGCCGGGAGCCGCGTCCCCCCGCCCCCCCCCCCGGGGGCGGCCCGGCCGCGGGAGGCAGCGGGACGGGTTTGTCTTTCTCTCGCCCGCGATTATCCCCGGCCGCTTCCCGGAGGCCGCGGCGGGAGGGGCCGGGGCCGGGGCCGGGGCCGGGGCCGGGGCCGGGCGGGGAGGGGCGGGCGGCGAAACCCGACCCCGGGGCTGCTGCTGCCCTCGCCGGGGAGGAATGTATGCACCTACCCTGGGCACCTTAACCCCGCCACTGCCGGGCCGCCCCCACCCCCTGCCACCCCCTCCAATCCCTTCCACCCCACCCCCCCACCCCCCGCCATCCCCCCCCCACAACCCCTCATCCTCCCTAAACCCCCTGCCACCCCCCCACCTGGCCCGGCATCCCCCCGCTGCTGCCCCCCCCCCCATCTGCCCATCACTCCAGACACGGTTTGGGGCAGCCAAAGCCATGGGTGAGGACATGACCTGTAACCAGGGGCAGGTTTGGGGTGAAAGGAGGCATTTTGGCGTGCCCCCGGTGGGGCCAAAGCAGTGAGATGGGTGTGGGGAGGGGGATGCCATCCCCGTGTCCCCATGGCCCCCGGCACCTTGGCCAGCTGGAGAGGGGCAGGACCGGCTGGAGAAATAACCTGCCTGGTGGAGAACTGTTATTAGCAGCGCCCGTGCCCTGGCCCCTGACCCCTGCCCAGCCCCGGGCACAAAGGTGAGCTGGGGGGGGGGACGGGGACGGGACGCCCACCGCTCCGCTGCCCCCGGCGCTGATGGCCAAGCCGGGGCAGTGGCCGTGGGGCTGAGGAAGAGGAGGGCGAGGGCGGCCTCGTGCTGGCGGGTGCTGTGCCGGGGCAGGCTGGTGCACGTGCTGGGATGAAGGGGCGCAGCGTGGGCCGCCCCCCCCAGCCTCCTCGCCGGAGGCAGCCACCCGCCGCTTGGCAGCGGGGCGCGGCAGAGGCGAGGAAGGCTGCCTGGCGGGGGCCTGGCCCCCCCCGCGCTCTCTTGGGGGCCGGGGAACCAGCTGCCGGCACCAAACGGTGCCGCTTCGGCAGAGCTGGCAGGAGCACGGCTCCCCAGGGGCCCCGTGCTGCAGTGGGAGGGAGGGAGGGAGGGAGGGGGCGGCCGCCCAGTGAAGGTGCTTCCTGCCCGTGGGGGCTTCGCGGGGGTCCCGGGCTGCTCAGACCTGCCGCGGCGGTGCCTGGCCGGGCCATGGTGCCCAGGAGGAGAGGGCCAAGCACCCGGCGGCTGCTCCGGCAGGAAGCTTTGCACTGGAGCTGGGCGCCGCGATGCCCACGGGGCGGTAGGGGGGAGGTCCATGTGGGGGGCACGTTCGCACCACCAGCAGCCCCAGAGCTGTGGCGTGGGCTCGTAGTTGCCGTCGGTGCTGCAAAGCCGCGTGGGAGGCATGGCTGCAGCCTCCCGCAGGAACTGTAACGTTACTGCTGCATGTAGCGATAGCTGTGGCCTGCCTCGCCATCAGTAGGCTTCAGGGTTAATGCCCTGTAAAGGGGCAGGAATCCTTCCCAGCATGGCTGTTTGGCTGGATAGAGGGGGAGAGGGTCAGAGGGTCTGGCGGGGGATCCGGTTACTCGGGGCCGGATCCCTTACAGGGGGAATAAAGCGGGCAGTGTGCTGCATGGGGAGCTGGCGGCACCGGCCGGCCGGGCGCAGATAAACCACGGGGAACAATGCGGCAGGGCCATGGGGCTGCTGGTGCTGAGCTGGTTTCCCATGCGGGACGGGCTCACAAACGGCCCTTTGGCACCCGGCTGCGCGCGGGGAGCACCTCCGGGTGCTGGCACAGTGTGGCACGGCACGGCTGGGGGTCCGTGCACAGGGGTGGCAGTGGGGTCGGCTGAGGAGGGGGCAGAGCCCGGCGGGTGCCCGGCTGGGGGTGCCATCAGGTGCCGCTCTCATGCCACCATCCCTCTCTCTCTCTCTGTCCCCAGCGCTCAAGAAGTCATTTGAGGCGGAGGATGGGGACGAGGCGCCTGGCTCCCCACCGGTGTCCCTGCTGCCCTCGGGCACCGGCGAGTGCCGCCGGCCGCTGCAGCCTGGCCACCCACCCCGCTCGGGCACTGCCACCGGCCCCAGCCCAGCTCCCAGCCCCGTGCTGCGCAGCCGGCTCAGCACCAGCCTCTCCGCCAGCCGAGCCAGCAGCACCGCCGTCACCGGCATTGCCCGTGTTGCCTCCTTCCAGACCCGCCAGGGCTTTGCCACGGGGCCGGGCAGTGATGGCGAGAGCCTCCGCAGTTCGTCCTCCAGCCTGGAGAGCCCCGCGCCCCCCCAGCCACCAGGCACCCCCCTGGCTACCGGCCCCAGCCTGAAGAAGGTGCCGTCCCACGGCAGCGTCTTCCCGGCAGAGCTGGAGCATCCCCTCCGTGGGGCCGCCGCCAGCCACGGCTCGCTGCCGGCGCTGGACCTGCACATCGCCGAGGAGCCAGGGATGGGGACTCCCCTGCCGGACCCCCCCCCATGGGGCACCCGGAGCCCTGCAACCCAGCCCCGCACCCACCAGCCTTCGTCCTCCTCCTCCTCACCGGCCCCATACGATGGCACTGGGGTGGCCCCAGGGCTGCCCATGCTCCCCGAGGGGCCGGCGGGGCGGCTGCCGGGCGGGTGGGACGTGGCCCCCTGTGCACTGCCACGGCCGCAGCTGAGGGTCAGCCTCAGCGCCAGCCCCGGCCCGGCCCGCCGGCCCCCGCCGCTCCCCCGGGGCCAGGGGGAGGCAGCCCAGGCCCCCGCTGCCCCTTCCCCAGGGAGGGCTGAGGGGCTGCCGCCGGCCCCTCAAGCTGCCCCCTTTAAGCTGGTGTCCCAGCCGCAGACGGTGCAAGTGAGCTCCCAGCCCGCCTTCCTTGGGGGGCTGGTGCTGGTGCCGGCCCTGGGGACCCCGGCAGCGCCTGGTGGAGCTGGGGCGAACCCCTCCAGCGCCGGGCTGGTGGGGCCACGGGGACCCTGCGTGGCGGCTCCCGACGAGGCTGCAGACGGCGGCTGGGCTGCGGTGACGCCAGAGCACGGTAGGACTTGCTCCTGTTCCCTCTCTCCTCTCCCTACCGGGACCCCCACGCTGGGTGCGGTGTTGCCAAAACCTCCCAGTGAGCCCTGCTGCCTCCAGCCGCCCCGGCGCTGCCAGCACCAGGGAGGGTGTTGATGCAGGGCCGTGGTGACGCTGGGGACAACACAGCCGGGATGACCCCCGCCGGCGCCCTCCTCCCCACCGGTGCCAGGGGGCTGCAGGGCGCATTGGATGCCGCCCGGCGCGGCGTGGCGCATAATGGCAGGGGGGGGCCGCACAGTGCAGAGCCGAGCATGGCGCTGGCAGGGCTCCCGTCCCACCCGGCCCCCAGGTGCCTGGCGAGCTTCCCGCGCCGCCCCAGCGCTAATCGTTTTCCCCGGCGCGGGGAGACAGGTCAGGACACATGTGCCCCATCGGCGGCAGCCGAGCACTGGGGCCCCGCGCGTGCCGGCTATCGCCACAATCTTGTCCCGTGTCCAGCACTTTCTTCCCCTCTCATCCCTCCTTGCTTGGCTTGGGGACGGATCCTGTTCCTCCCTTCCCGTGGGGGCGGAGGAGGTGGCGGGGGGCCAAGGTGCGTTCAGGCGTGCTCGGCGCGTGCCTTGTGCCGGGGGGAGGACACGGGGCTCCCGGCACAGCTGTGCCCCTGGCTCCCACCATGCTGGCATGGGCACCGCCGAGCCTGTGCCTGTCCCCAGGCATGGGGCAGGGGTCCCCCAGTGTCCCCCCTTCCTGGCGGCTGCTCCGGGGAAGGCTGGAGGGCGCGGGGGTGGCCGGGAGACGGTCACCGCCGCCTGTGCTCCCTGTTTAGGTGCTTGGGGCTCGCTGCCCGTCTCGCTGGGGTGTCATGAGAGCCGCCGTCGCCGGGCTCTAAGTACTGACGCCGGTGAAGGCATCCATACATCTGCTCCGGGCTGGGGTGAATCATCCCCCAGCAATGCCAGTGGCCGCACTGCCCAGCCAGCCCGGCTGCCCCGCCAACCCGCCGCTGCCTGCAGCGCTGGCCGGGGCGGAGGGGACGGTGCTCGGGGCCAAGCTGGGGTGATGGGGACACGGGGGGACAGTGCTCGGGGGTGAGCCAGGGTGATGGGGACATGGGGGGACGGTGCTCGGGACCAAGGTGGGGTTTGGCAGGGTGGCTGAGTGTGGTGTGCCAAGGCTGCGGAGCAGGGTGCAAGCCGGCAGGCAGCGCGTGGGCACCGGCTGCCCTGCAGACGGCAAGGGACCGGCGGGCGCTGCTCGGGCACAGCGGTTTCTGTGCCAGGAAGAGGTGGGGATGCACCCGTTTCCTCTGTCCCGGGAGGCCACCATGGCCCCCAGCCGGTGGCAGCTGGGGGTGGCTGTGGGGCGTCGTGGCACGCTCAGTCCCACGCCCCGTGGGAGGAAGCGCCAAGCGAGCCGGCGGCCACCGTGTTTCACTTCCACACCAAGCGAGTGAGCGAGTGCCCCGGGTCGCCCACGCAGGGCCCCGGGAGAGGAGGAGGAGGAGGAGGAGGAGGAGGAGCGGAGGAGGAGCTGTGGGCTGCAGCTGCCTTCTCCGCCTTGCACCCCAGGAGCCATTTGGCCCCGGTGACCAGCTCTCAGCGGCGGCAGCAGCCCCGGCTCCGGCCGGCTCACCCAGGTAGGGATGGCCGGGGTGGCAGCGGGCAGGGTGGCGTGTAGGCAGGGGGGTGCTGCCGCCGGGGCAGGGTGAGCCCCCCTCGGTCCCCAGCAGGCAGGCGGTGCTGCAGGACACAGGGTTTCGCCTGATGGTTCACTTCTGCTTCTGCTCACCACCGGCACCCGGCGGCCCCCAGCCCCATGCCATGGCTCCCGCCCATGCCACAGCCAGCCGGACAGGCTGGCTCCGGGTCCGGCTGCAGATGGGGTTTGTCACCACTGTCCCCTTGGGTCGTGTTCGGCGCTGGGAGGGGCACCGGCATTTCTGGATCATGCTCGGCCAGGCGAGTAGAGCCGCGGTGAGCTCCTCGCCGGTGTGGTGGGCACCGCTCCCTCCGCATCCCCCAAATCCTCATCCTTTTGCTGGAGGGGCCGGGTCCCTCATGCTCACCCACCCTCAAGCCTTTGGGACCCGGCACCATGCTCTCCCCATCTGGCTGTGCTTCCTGGCCAAGGTGATGTCCGGTTCGACACGGCGGCGAGCAGCCGGACCGGGAGCTCCTCTCCCAGCTCATCCTCTCCCAGCGCCCTCCACCCCCGCAGCGTTATTACAGGCTTCCCCGGGGAACCGGCCAACTAGCCCCACATCAGTAATTAAATCCATGGAGGAGACCACAGACCCGGGATTACTTGTCCCTGCCTGGAAAATAAGAGCATCTTTAATGAGTCCTCGAACAGGTCTGGCTGCAGGAGCCATTAGCCCCGGAGGTGCGCGGTGATGCCGAAGAGATTCCACGTGGCTGCCTGGCTGCCGGCCATCGCCGATGGGTCTTTTTGGCAGCGAGGGCAGGGACATGGGGGGCTCCGGCCCCGCGGGGGAGGTGGTTGTGGGTGCAGCACCCAGCGCCGCCACGCGCCCTGCAGCTCTGCTTGCCGCCCCCTCTGGCTGTTTGTGTCTGCTCGGTGCTGCCGCCGGCACGGCACGGCACGAGGCGATGGGTGGCGGCCGAGCCCCCGCGTGGGTGCTGTGCCCCGGAGAGCGCCCTGGGGAGCTTGGGGGGGTGCAAGCACCACATCCTGCCTGCACCCTGCCTGCACGCTGCCTGCAGTGGCCAGCCACCCTGGGTAGTGCCAGGCAGTGGCTGCATCACTTGGTTCTGGATCTGTCCTGGCAACGGCCGGGGGCTGGCAGGGACTGGGGAGGCGGGTGTGCAGGGGGGCCAGTGTCCCCCAGGAGTGGTGGCGTGCCCAGGTGAGCATCGGGGGGGGGGGGGGAGGCCCCACCTCCCTGCCTGCCTGCGGAGCGCCCCGGCTCTGCTGCGGGCAGCACCCTGTGTGCCCTCGGCCCCCCCAGCCGGGTGGCACCGCTGTTACCAGGAAGTCCCCAGCTGTTTCGCCACTTCCGAGGAACACCCGACCCGCGGGGTCGCGGGAGGAGCTGGGACACGTGGCGCTGCTGTCCCCAACCCCGCCACCTTCCCCGGCATTGCTGCTTGGCCGCGGTCCTGCCATCTCTCCGGCCAGGCGGTGGGTTTGCACCCACCGGCGGACACAGGGTGCTGGGTGCCCCGCCCCTCCCCCCCCCCCCCCCCCGCCGGGATGCTGTTGCCACGGCAACAGGTGTGTTGCGCTCCATCATCTGCTGGTACCCCGGGGTTGGCTCAGGCCTGACCCTGCCCACGTGTCCCGCGTCCCCAGGCTGCGTGGCACACAGCCGCGGCCTCGGCAGGGCAGCTCGGCTCCCTCAGCAGCCTCGGCCATCAGCAAGCTGCCGCTCGAGCCTCGCCAACGCCAAGAACCGGCTGGCACATATGTGCCAGGCGGGGAGGCTGCGGCGCGGGGGGACGCAGACGCCGTGGGGCACTGCGGCAGCGGGGCGGGTGGCAGGGCCACCACCTCTCGCCTCGCCCACCACCTCTCACCTCGCCCCGCTGTGCCCGTGCCGCGGCTGGGCATGGGTGCTGCTCGGGGGGCACGGTGCAGGGCGGTGCCAGGGAGCCGGTGGGTGCCAGCAGGGATGGTACCCACAGCCGAGCGCTCCTCCTCCCCTTCGGTGCCAGCCCGGCCACCCACGGGGGTGATGGGTGCCATGGGGGATGGCGGGCATCCCTGTGCTGGGGTCCCCATCCGCACCAGCCTGGCTGGAAGCCAGCGGTACCGTGTGCCGGGTGGGCACAGCCGGGCGGGCGCCTTCCCCACCCCGCCGGGCAACCGGCAAACTCGGCGCGGGGGCTTGGCTGTGGCGGGGAGGGGGCTGCGGGGGGGGGGGGGGGGGAGGGAGGGAGGGATGTTGCCGTGCTGGTCGTGTGTGGGAGCGGCAGCCTCGCCGGAGCCGGGTTTGGTGCCAGCCGGGGGCTGGCGGAGGGGAGGGGGCCGGGCTGCGGCGCTGATGGGGCTGGGGACGCTGATGGCGCCTGGGGGACCGCCCCGACCGTAGCGGGGTGCTGAGCGAGGGCACCGCGGCACCGAGGTAGGACCCAAACAATGGCCGTGCCGGGGAGGGGGAGGAGGAGGAGGAGGAGGAGGAAGAAAGGGCTCGGGGGCCCCCCAAGCTGCCGCACAAAGGGCTGGGGGGGGGGGGGGGGCGGGGCTCCAGTGGCCCCCCAGCTTGGGGCGCGCTCCGGGCATGGGTCCCCCGGGCAACCCCCGTCCCTGGGGCTGGGGGTTGCGCCGGTGCCTGTGCTGTCGTCGTCGTGTGTCCGTCCGTGTCCCGTCCCGTCTCCCCCCTCCCCCCGGGGCCGCGGGCGGGTGCCCCTCGCCCCGGCAGAAGCCGGTGCCCGGGTACGGGGCGGGAGTGGCGCGTCCTGCCCGGTGCCCGGGGCGGGGGTGCCGGCGGTGCCCGGTGCGACCACCTCGCAGAACAAGCGGTGACATCGCGGCGGGGGGGGGGGACGGGGGGGGACGGGCAGAGCTGCCCGGTGGCACGGCCGCTCCGAGGATGCCGCTACGGCACCTCCCCCGTACCCCCCCTTCGCCGGGGGGGTGGGGGGGGTGGGGGGCGGCGTGCCCCGTTGCCATGCCGAGCCTCACCGGCCGCCAGGAATGCGCCGGGGCTGCGTGCCCGCCGGGGCGGCTGCTGCTGGGGCAACGGTGCCGGCGGAGGGGTGGGCACCGGGGGATGGGGGGGGGGGGGGGGGGGGGGTCCGGGCTCACCCGCCTTTACCCACCCGTGCAGGGAGCAGCCTGGAGCCCGAGGAGCGCAGCATGGAGCCGCCGGCCGTGCCGGAAGAGGAGATGCCCCTCACCGTGGCGTCCGGCCCAGCGGGTTGCCAGCTCTTCGGTTACGTGGGAATCGAAGCCGTGCTCGACCAGATGAAAATCAAAACCATGAAGACGGGCTTCGAGTTCAACATCATGGTTGTGGGTGAGCGCCGCCCGCGGGGTTTGCTCCTGGTTGGGGCGGGAATCCCGGCTCCAATGCCGCCGTGCCGGGGTAGATCATGCTTTTAAGGGATTTTAGGGGATTTAAGCAGCGATAAATTGAAGAGGAGCAACATCCCGTACCCAATAATACAGCGATGCTGACAGGCGAGCTCATCCCAACCTCCGGGATGCTCCTGAATGGGTACTGAGGTGTTATCGCCTTGGGGAATAAATTTATTGGGGGGATAAACCAGAGCTATCCCAACCTCTGGGATGCTCCCAAATGGATGCTGAGGTGTTATCGCCCTGGGGGAATTAATTTATCGGGGGGGGGGGGGGGGACAAACCGGAGCTGCCGGCGTCCCCTCAGGGCAGAGCGGGCTGGGGAAGTCGACGATGGTGAACACCCTCTTCAAGTCCAAAGTGAGCCGCAAAGCCTCGCAGCCCGGCCAGGAGGAACGCATCCCCAAGACGGTGCAGCTGCAGTCCATCACCCATGGTAAGGTCACCACCATGGGGTCATGTCCCACCAACCCTGGGGAGAAGCAGGGGACCGGGGGGGGAGGGGGGGGGTGGTCTGAGGCCGCAGATGCGGCCTCAGACCACCCCCCCCCTCCCCCCCCGGTCCCCTGCTTCTCCCCAATGCTTGGTCCCCACTGACCCACATCTCTGCCCCATAGTCATCGAGGAGAAGGGTGTGAAGATGAAGCTGACGGTGACGGACACGCCGGGGTTTGGGGACCAGATCAACAACGAGAACTGGTAGGACGCAATCGGATGCGGCGTCCCAGCTTGGTGGGTGGCAATTTGGGGTGGGGGTTTGAGCTCAGATGCCGTCCCCCAACTTCTCGTCCCCAGCTGGGACCCCATCATCAAATACATCAACGAGCAGTACGAGAGGTACCTACGTGAGGAGATCCTCATCACCCGCAAGAGGAAGATCCCGGACACCCGGGTCCATGGATGCGTCTACTTCGTCCCCCCCACGGGTCACTGGTGAGTCCCCACTCGCAGCACCCATGGGTGCTCCCTGCTTGGTGGTGGGGTCACCCTGAGGTGATGGCGGTGCGGGTCACCCTGAGGTGGTGGTGGTGGGGTCTCCCTGGGATGATGGTGGTCCCTGGCAGGCTGCGCCCACTGGACCTGGAGTTTATGCGGCGGCTCAGTAAGATCGTGAACGTGGTGCCGGTGATCGCCAAAGCCGACACGCTCACCCTGGAGGAACGGGCAGAGTTCAAGCAACGGGTGAGGGCACGTCCCTGAGGGGCTCCTGGGGTGCCCCATGTCCCCCCCCAACCCCAGCTCAAGCCCCGTATCCCGCAGATCCAGGAGGACCTGAAGACCCACGCCATCAGTGTGTACCCGCAAGAGGACTTCGACCAGGACCCAGATGACAGGGCACTGAATGACAGGATTCGGGTGAGTGCCGGGATGCTGGGATTGGGGATACCGTCCCCTGGGGATCACGGTGGGGGAGAGATGCCCCCGGGGGAGCCCGGCAGCACCCTGGGGTGAGCGCGCTCCTCTGCATCGGCAGGAGAAGATCCCCTTTGCCGTGGTGGGGGCCGACCAGGAGCACCAGGTGAACGGCAAGCGGGTGCTGGGCCGCAAGACCAAGTGGGGCATCATTGAAGGTGAGCGGAGCCCCTTGCACCCCCAGCCCTCCCCAGGTACAGGGTGGGGTCTGCCAGGGGTGCAGGGAGCAGCACCCATGGGCGCATCCCTGCCTGGGGGGGTGCTGAGCTGGGGGGGGGTGCGGCATGGAGCCATGCCAGTGCTCCGGTGGTACCCGGAGCCCACTGGGATGTGCTCCCTGGGCATCCCCCCGCCACCCTGCCCTCCTGCCCACATCCTGCCGGCCCCGCTGCCCGCTCTGCCTTGCTTTGCAGTGGAGAACCCGGCGCACTGCGAGTTCCCCCTCCTGCGGGACCTGCTGATCCGGTGAGTGGGGGACGGGGCAGGGGGTGCTGGCACCCTGCAGGGGGGGGACGGCAGGGCGGGGGGGACGGTGACTTGATGCCCTTCCTCCCCGCTGCCACCCCGGGCAGGTCCCACCTGCAGGACCTGAAGGACATCACCCACAACGTCCATTACGAGAGCTACCGCGTGCAGCGGCTGAACGAGAGCAACCGGCCAGCGCTGAGCCCCCTCAACGGGCTGCCCGGCAAGGATGAGGGCGGCAGCAACCTCTGAGCCACCGCATCCCCTCCCTGCCCCCCCCCCCCCCGCCGCCCCGGAGCCACCACTGGACCCCCGTGGCAGTGCCCATCCCCTGCCCACCAATGGCTGTGCCTGGACCCTGCCTGGGGTGAGGAGCCCACGCCGGTTTGGGGCAAGGAGCCCCCCAAGAGTGCCAGGCTGCCCCAGGTTGGGTCCCTGGGTCCCTCGTCCCCAAGCTCTGCGACGGGCACAGACCCTCTGGACCCTGCGCAGCATTAAAGGTCAACCCGGAGCCTTCAGCCTTTGCCATCACCATCCTCCTGTTAGTCCCCCACCTTTCGACGTGCCACCACCCTCCTGTGCTGCTCCGGCCACTGGGGCCATGGGGCGAGACCCCACCCGGTGCTGTCAGGGTGCCCGGTGCCAGTACCAGCCGGGCACCCTGGGAAAGTGGCGGTGCTGCCGGCGGCGTGCCGGTGGTGCCGTGGGTGGCCGGGGCGGGCAGGGTGCGGGTGCCTTCCCCACGGTCACCCCACCCACCCTGCCCGATGATGGCAGCTGGCACAGCCGGACTTTGAGCCGCCTATCGGGTGGCGGAGGTGCTGGGAGGGGAGCGGAGGTGCCCGGATGGGAGGTGCTGCCCGGAGGGGTGGGGAGGGGCTACACCCGGCTGCTCCCCACTGTGGCACCCCCCCTGCCAGGGGCACCCGGCACTGGGTGCAGCCCCCCAGACCCCTCGGGCAGACCCCGCGGGTTCTGCCCCGCTGGCTGCCGGCCCCCAGCATAGTGTGGGGATGGGGGTGTCGGGGCAGCCCCCCTGGTGCTGCGGGGCTGCCTGAAAGGCCCCTTTGTGCCTCCCACCGCGGGCAGGGCCGGGGCGCGGTGCCAGGACGGCGGCAAACAGCAGCTCCCTGCCCCACCCCACCCTGGCCCCACCGCGGGGCTCGGCGTCACCGTGAGCGCCAGCACCCTTTGCCTGGCCCCGCGTTAATGATCCACCCGCCCATGCTGCTGCCGCCAGCCCCCAGCAGCCACCCCAGCAAGCCGTGCCTGGCGGTGGTGGCAGTGGCGGTAGAGCCGGGGGTCCTCGGCACGGGCAGCTCGGGGGGCCGGTGGCTCCCTGCCCTGCACCCCACCCCTCCGTCCCGGCACCCAGATAAGAGCAGCTGCTGGCAGCACCCATTTCCCGCTGCGCGGCGTGGGTGGGAGAGCTGGCTGGGACCATGGCCATGGCGACGGTGAACCTCCACGCCGTGACCTCCTGGGTGGGCATCGCCCGGCTCTTTGCCGTCGTGCTGTCCTGCATCGCCTTCAGCTTGGTGGCCTCCACTGGGGACTTCAAGGGTTCCTACGGGACGTGGTGCATGTTCACCTGGTGCTTCTGCTTTGCCGTGACGCTGCTGGTGCTGGTGCTGGAGCTGCTGGAGCTCTACCCCAAGCTGCCGCTCTCCTGGGATGACTTCACCTCGGCTTTCTCCATGCTGGCGGCGCTGATGGTCTTCACCACCTCCGTGGTCTTCCCCTCCATCTTCATCAGCAGCCCCTGCAGCAGCAGCAAGTGTGCCCGGCAGGCCGCGGCCACCACTGTCTCCTTCCTCTGCTTCTTTGCCTACGCCCTCGAGGTGGGGCTCACCCGCGCCAAGCCAGGGGACATCTCCAGCTTCCTCTCCACCGTGCCCGGGCTCCTCAAGGTGTTTGAAGCCTACGTGGCCTGTCTCATCTTCTCCTTGCTGGATACCTACAGTTCGAAAGGTGGCCTGCAGTGGTGTGTGGCCGTCTACTCCATCTGCTTCATCGTCACCCTCATCATCATCATCATCACCATCGGCCGGTGCATCACCTACATACCCTGCCCACTGGAGAAGATGCTGGTGGGCTACAACACCCTGGCCCTGATGATGTACATCACCGCCACTGTCCTCTGGCCCCTCTACAGCTTCCAGGGGGGGAACCGCCCCGACACCTGCGGCAGGAACTGCTGGTGGGACAAGAACCTGGGGGTCACCTTCCTCACCATCTTCAACCTCATCGCCTACTTGGTGGACCTGGTCTACTCCACCAGGATGGTCTTCATCAGGGCACCTCCTTAAGGGCTCCGGGTGGCCCCAGTGGGGCGAGGGGTGGTGGGACGTGGCTGGGTGCCAGTGCCAGTGCCAGTGCGGGGCTGCCGGTGGAGCTGAGGAAGAGGCCGGACGCCTCGGAAAGCTCCTTCTCCCCACGCCGGAGCGGAGAGCTGCAGGGTGCTCCCGGGGGTGCGCTCAGCCCCGCGCACCACAGGGTGCCCAGCTGGGGGGGGCCGGGGGGCCAGGCTGGGGGGGAACAGGGTGCTCCCAAAACCCTGGAGCTGGGGGGGGGGCTTTGGGATTAAATTGGGTCATTTTTCACTTGCTTCTGCCTCCTCTTTCTTCCCCTTCCCGGCTTTCTGCAGGATCCTCCCCAGCGGCACAGGGGGCTCAGGGGTGAGAAACGGGGGGACACTGGCAGTAGCAGGGTGGCACTGGCAGCGGCACGGGGGGGGGTGGGGGGGGGTGGGGGGTGAGGGGGGGCACCGAGCTTCAGCAAATCCTCTTTTCTCCTTGTTGACTCGGCACCGGAGTGAAGCAGGGCATGACCAGGAAAAAATCCAACCCGGATGTCTTTGCCTTGGCACAGGACCCTGCCGAACGGGTTCGGGAGGAATGTAGCTGCTGGGGGGGGGGGCTGAGCCCGCCAGGCCCTCATCACCAGCACTGCCAGGTCCTTGTCACCACCACTGTCACCCCGGTGGGAACCCCGCTGGGTTTGGTCCCAGCCATGCTGGCAGGAGCCCCGTGCCTGCTGCTTTACCCCTTGGGGGCTGCCGAGGAGTCCCCTGCCCGGGGGGACACAGGGCAGGGGGGGGTGGCTGTCACCCGGTGCCACCAGAGCTGGAGGTGCTGAGACATGTCATCGGGGGGACGGTGGCACCGCAGGCCGGTATACCAGGAAGAAGGCAAGAGAGCGGTGCAGGCAGATGGGGACCGGTGCAGGCAGGGGAAGGTGTGCCCGGCAGGCAGAGCTCCTGGCACGGCGCTCCCGGATGTGGGACGGGCGCCCCGCGGGGCACGCCGGCATCTTTTGGGGCCACCATCCCCAGCCCGCACTGGTCCCTCTGCCGCTGCTTGCCCTGGCACTAGCCACAGCCTGGGGCCATCCCTGCCACCTCGGGGCTGCTGGGGCCAAGAGCCGAGCCAGGCACGGCCCAGGGCCCATCGCCGCTGCCTCAGGTCTTGCTGGGGGCCACAGAGCGGGGTCCCCACCACCACGAGATGGCGCAGACTGGCTGCCACGGCGGCTGTACCAAAGGAAGGCGGCAAAAGAGCCCGGACCCAGCCTTGGACACTGCACGGCACCTGTGGGTGCCACGGTGCCTGGGCGAGTGAGACCTCCGTGCCCTGTGCTGGGGCCACCGTGGTGGCGTGTCCCAGCACCGCTGGTGATGGCAACGCCACGGGCTGCCGGGCAGCCTGGTGGGTGTCCCCTTCACCCGGTCCATGTCCCCACGGTGGCCATCACCCCGTGACTGCGGCACCCTGGCACCGGATGGGCTGCTCCCCTGCACCCCAGGCTGTGAGGCCGGAGCGTGCTGCGGTGCCACACTCACACCGAGCAGCCTGTGGCCTTCGCCCTCCCGGCAGTGCTGCGGGAGCCGCTCGCAGCCTCCGAGGCAGAATTTTTGGAGCAAATAAAGGGGAAACCACACTGGCTGGGCGCAGCCCTGCCCAGCGCCCGAGCGCGGCTATTTTTAGTGCCCGGGTTGATTGAAATTCATGGAGGAAAGGAGCAGGGGAAGCGCGGTGACGGCGGCAGCTGTCGCCGGTTATGAGTTGTGGCGCTTCATGCCGGTAACGTGTTTGGCTCTGGATGGCACATGGGTGGTGCCGGCGCATAAAGTGCGGTGAGGCTGGGGTGCAGGAGGCCGGGCGGGCAGCGGGGTGCAGCATGGATGCTGAGTGTGGGTGGGTGCAGGGGTGGGGGTGCAGGAGGAGGTTTGAGGGGCTCCCGTCTCCCTGAACCGGGCTGGGGGGAACAGCCCAGAGGGAGAGCCCGGGCCAGCGGGCCCCAGCAGGCTCTGCGCGTGGGGGAGACCCCGGGACATCTCCCAGCCGGGGCACACGGTGGCTGCTGAGGGTCCCTGGGAGCAGCCGAGACCCCGGTGCCGGTCTGTGCCGTGCTGGGGGAGCCCGGGTGCCGTGCCGTGCGGAGGGACTCCCCGTGCCATGCCGTCCTGGGGAGCCCCGGTGCCGGTGCGGTGCCCCGGTGTCAGTGCCGGTGCGGTGCCGGTGCCGGTGCCGGTGCGGTGCCGCTGTCGGTGCAGTGCGGTGCAGGTGTGGTGGCGGTGCCAGTGCAGGCTGGTGCGGTGCCGGTCCCGGTGCGGTGCCGGTGCGGTGCGGTGCCGGTGCGGTGCCGGTGCCGGTGCGGTGCCGGTGCCGGTGCCGGTGCATTCCTCCCCCTAGGGGTCGGTGTGCCGCGGCGCGGGAGGCGGTGCGGGAGGCGGCGCGCTCCTGCGCACGGCCCGGGGCGGCCGGGGCACGGCGGCGGCGGCGGCGGCGGGGAGCGGGCACCGGGCACCGCCGCGGGCCCGGGTGAGTGCGGCCGGGGCGGGGGGCGGCGGGAGCCCCGGCCCCGCGGGGGATGCGGCGGAGCGGGCCGGGCGGCGGGGGCCGGGCGGGAGGGGAGCGGTGGGGAGGGGGCGGTGGAGCCCGGGCCGGGGGGAGCGGTGCCGGTGCTGCCGGTCCCGGCCCCGCCGTGCCCCGAGCCCGCCGCGGCTCGGGCATCGCCCGCTTGTCCCGGCAGCACGGCCGGCCGGACCCCCCGGGCAGCCCCGGAGCCCACCCCCGCCCCGGACGGGACGTCCCCTCCCCGGGGCAACCCCGGACCCCCGGGGCCGGTCTGAGCTGCCCCGGTACCGGGATGGGGCAGGGGACGGGGTGCCCCTGGGGTCCGGGCGGCCGCGGGGCGGCCCGGGGTGCCCCGTGCTCCCGCGTGTCCCCGGGGTGCCCCCTCCCTCACCGCGCCCTGCCGCATGCCGGGGCTGCCTCTGTCCCCCGGCCCGGGGCAGCGGGGTCCCGGGGCTGGGTGAGGAGCTTACGGGGGGGCTTACGGCTTCCCGCTACCCGGCACCAGCACCCAGCCCTCTTCCCTGTCAGCAGGGTGCCCCTGTGTCCCCCAGGGACGCTCCTGTGTCCCCCAGTGCCCCCAGGGATGCCCCTGTGTCCCCCAATGCCTCTGTGCCTCCAGGGATGCCCCTGTGTCCCCAGCTGGACGAGCTGCCCCCAGACAAGACCCCCTGTGAGCCCCCATCTGCCCCTTCTGAGGCCTGATCCCCCATTCAGGGTGACTGCCTGGGGGCTCACGTCCCCTCCCTGCCCCGTGGGGCCACGGCCAGGAGCCCCCTGAGCTGCTCCGTTACTCACCTTGAGCATCCCCAGCCCCGGCTGGAGCGGGGGCCAGGAGGGCAAGCAGGGCAGCCTGGCAGTGCCGCTGGCCAGGATGGGTGCTGGGGGGCAGCCTCGGGGTGGGGGCTCCGGCTCCAGCCCAGGGAAGGGATGTCCCACGCCAGGGACATGACCACGGGTGCTTCCCGGGAGCAGCCCCCCGGGGCAGGCCGGAGCGTGGGTGCCCAGGGGTGGGTCCCCGTGAGCATCGGCAGGTCTGATCCCATCCCGGTGTCCCTGCAATCCTCTCGCTGCACTGGCCACCGCGGTCGGGTGTGGATGTGTCACCCTGAAGGGATGGCACTGTATTCTGGGGGGACACGTGTGCTCCAACTCAGCTGCCTAGGGGTGTGGGTGTCTGCCTGGCAGGGAAGGGGTTAATGCCACGGAGGTTTCGGGGTGCCGGGGTGTCCCCAGCCGGGTACACCCAGGCTGCTCCTCGCACCGGTGACCTCACGCCACTGCCATGGCAACGGCTCATGAAGTCACTGGTGCCGAGAGCGGGGCGGCCGCCTCGAGCGTGGGGTGATGGGATGGGAGTGTGGGAGGCTGCCGAGCGCCGTCCCCCCACTCTCACCGCGCCCCCCGGGTCCCCCCAGAATGAGCTGTGCCCCCGCCAGCGCCGACGCCTCCGCCTGACCCCCGCCCTGCCTGCCCTGCCCGCGCCACCATGCTCATCAAGGAGTACCGCATCTGCATGCCGCTCACCACCGAGGAGGTGAGTGGGGGGCAGTGGAGGGCTGGGGCTGCCTGTGCCCCCGAGGCTGGGCAGGAAAGGGGGGTGTCAGTTGGGAAGAGGGGTGGAGAGGCGGGGGGACCCCCAAGCCCCCAACCATGGGTGCCAGGGACAGCTCGGCTGCAGGGGCCCACCGATGGAAGGGGCTGCGGGTGGGGGTCCCGTACCCACAGCAGTGGGGTGCCAGGGGATCGGGTCCCTGCCCAGAGAGGACCTGGGGGACACCGCGGCCCCCTTTGCCATCCCCTCGTGGCACGGCTCATGGCAGGGACCGTCTGCCTTGGCCGAGCCACTGAGGTGTGCTTTGGCCACGGCCATTGGGGTAGGGATGCCCTGTGTGAGTGCTGAGCCGTGTTTTGGGGCGCAGGCGGGGGGGGACATCCCATCCCTGGGCACGGTGACCTTGGGGCACGGAGCCCGACGGCAGCACTGGGGGCTGCTCGGGGGCCGCCCAGTCCCAGAACCACAGGATGAGCCGGCGGGCGAAGAGCACCGGGGGTTTGGGTGCCCGTGGCACCGCAGCGCCCGGAGTACTCCCCAATGGGGAGCACAGGCTCAATCCCTGCTCCGGCAAGGAGCCTGAATCCCTGTCAGCAAACAGCGGCGATAGCCGGCAGCCGGCGGCATCCCCAGCCAAAGGTCGCTCGTGAGCACCTGGTGCCGACGGGGCCGTTTCAGGGAGCAGGGAGATGGCGGTGGCGGTGCCCACGCCGGGCAGCGCCAGCCCTCCCCAGGCACCGGTTTTGCGTTCGTACCTGGGGAAGGTTTTCAGTTAGGCAGAGAGGGGCGATAAGATCGCGCTGGCGGTTAGGGTGATGGATGGGATCTTCAGCAGAACAATAAAACACTTACGGTGCGGCTGCATCATCAAATACACACACACACATATATATCTCCATATACATCTCTCTCTCTCTCTCTCTCTCGATATATATATAGCTTTCCCTGGCTCCCAGGTTGCTTGCTGAGCAGAAAGCCTCCAGGCACTCTGCAAGGCACTCGGACACCAAGGAAGAGCAGGGAGGGCAGGATCCGGCCCTCGCCTGGGCGCTGGAGCAGCCCAGAGGCAGGGGGGGTTGAAACAGGGTGCCCCGGGAGACCCCTGCCCGCTGCACGGCTCGGGGTCTGTCACCCCTTTCCTCCGTGCCTCAGTTTCCCCTCTCAGTGGTGCGGTTGGAAACTCGTTAGCCCGGTAAAGAGGAGCCCATCCCGGCGCTGCGCCGGCAGCCGGCTCAGCCGGGAGGATGCCGGGGGCAGGGGATGGCAGCGCTGAGGCCGGGCGCTGTGATTGCAGTACCGCGTGGGGCAGCTCTACACCATCAGCAAACACAGTCACCAGGAGAGCGAGAAGGGCGAGGGCGTGGAGGTGGTGAAGAACGAGCCCCACGAGGACCCGGTCCACGGCCCCGGCCAGTTCACCGAGAAGCGCGTCCACCTCTCCAGGTGAGGCTACGGCTCTGGCAAGGGGTGCTGGGTGGGGAGGGGGCCCCAGCACCCCGGCTCCGTGAGGCAGCACTGCAGTGGGGGGCATGGGCAGGCATCGGGGTGGCCCCATCCCTCCCTCCAAAATTCTTGGGGAACATCCTTTCCGGGGTCCTTGACACCCTGCAGTGTGGCTGCAGCCATCTCCCAGGGGTGCATCCCTCTTCGGGGGCTGCACCTGTCTCCCAGGGGTGCACCCATCTTTGGGGGCTGCACCCAACTTCAGGGGCTGCACCTATCTCTCAGGGTGTACCCATCTCCTGGGATGCACTTATCTTGGGGGGCTGCACCCGTCTCCCAGGGTGAACCCATCACCCAGGGTGCACCCGTCTTCAGGAGCTGCGCCCATCTTTGGGGGCTGCACCCATCTCCTGGGGTGCACCCATCTTGCAGGGGTGCACCCATCCCTGGGGTTTGCACTCCTCTGCAGGGGCTGCACCCCTCTCTTGGTGGGCACCCATCTCTGGGTACCAGTGGGTGCCTCGGCTGCGGTCTGGAGCTCGGCGGGGACGCCCAGGCTGCCGCTCAGCCTCTCCCTGGGGGCGTCCCCACATCCCTGCGTGCAGCCCCGGGTGCCCGTTGGGCAGCTGCTGGCACCCGGCACTGCTGTCTCAGCCGCCGGCTGCGGCACGCCATGGTGCAGGCATCGGCTGCTCCCCCGCCGGGGAGTCGCTGGCGTGAGACGGGCTATTTTTAGCCACGGCGCTCACAATTCCCTGCTCGGGGATGGTATTTATAATGCCTGCAAATTAATCAAAACCTACCTCCCAGCTCCTCTGGGGGCCTGATCCTGCCCTGGGAGCATGGACAGCCACGGGGTGCTGGGCAGGGGTGCCTGGGGGCAATGGGGCCACCATGGGGTCCTGGTCCTGGGGAAGGTGTGGGGGTCCCTGGGGAGGTGGTAGGAGTCCCCGGAGAAGGGGGTAGGGATGCCTGGGGAGGAGGGGGGGGACCTGGGGAGAGGATGGGGGCACTGGGGTAGAGGTGAGGGTCCCTGGGGGGGGTCCTGGGGTGCAGATGAGGGTCCTGGGGAGGTGGCAGGGGTCCCTGGGGGGTGCTGGGGTGCAGATGATGGTCCTGGGGTTCAGATGAGGGTTCTGCGGAGGTGGCAGAAGTCCCTAGGGGAGTCCCTGGGGTGGAGGTGAGGGTGCATGGGGAGGGGCTGGGGTGGAGGTGAGGGTCCTGGGGAGCAGGTGGGGTCCCTGGGGAGGGGATGGGGGTCCCAGAGCCGGCGCTGTGCTGTGGGGGGCTGCATTCAGTGGAGCAGGGCCTGGTGGCACCGGGCAGGGCTGTGCCTGCTGGCCGTATCCTGCCCTGAGCGGAGCCCCCCCGCCGCGGTCCCCCGCAGCAAACTGCCGAGCTGGGCACGGGCGGTGACCCCTCGCATCTTCTACATCACGGAGAAGGCCTGGAACTACTACCCCTACACCATCACCGGTGAGCCCTGGGCAGGGCACGGGGATGGGCACCTGGGCACCGCCGGGCACCCTGCCCCTCTCCGGTGGCAGCGGCGGGGGGCCGCCGGGAGAGCCTGGCCACGGCCGTTTCCCAGTCTCACCGCTCCCTCTCTCCCCCATGATGCCACCTGGCGATGCCACCCTGTGATGCTGACGTGCCACGGTGTCCCTGCAGAGTACACGGTAAGGAGGTGGCATGGGGGGGACCCGGCCCCTTCCCCAGCACCTGGCGTGGCTGGGGAGGGGGCACTGGGGTGGGTGTCCTCTGGGGGTGGGTGTCACTGGGGGTCAGCATCTTTAGGGGTGGGTGTCCCTTGGGTCTGGGCATCCCTCGGGGTGGGCATCCCTTGGGCCTGGGCGTCCCTTGGGGTTCAGTGTCCTGGGGGCTTGGTGTCCCTTGGGGCTGGGCATCCCTTGGGGTTCAGTGTCCTGGGGGCTGAGTGTCCCTTGGGGCTGGGCGTCCCTTGGGGATGGGCATCCCTCGGGGTGGGCATCCCTCAGAGTGAGTGTCCTTGGGGACTGGACATCCCTTGGGGCTCAGCATCCTTGGGGCTGGGCGTCCTTTTGGGGTGGGCATCCTTGGGAGTGGGCGTCCCTTGGGATGGGCATCCCTCGGGGCCAGCTGACGGCCGTTCCCCGCAGTGCTCCTTCCTGCCCAAGTTCTCCATCTACATCGAGACCAAGTACGAGGACAACTGCGGGGACAGCGAGAACGTGAGTCTGCACTGCAGCTGAGACCCGGCAAACTCATCGCGGGGGACGCACGCGTGCGCGCAGCCGGCGCTTCTCACCCTCCCTCCCCTCCCCAGATCTTCCGCAGCGATAAAATCCTGGGCGACCACGAGGTCTCCTTCCTGGACATCGCCTTCGACGAGATCCCCGAGCGTTACTACCGCAGCCTGGAGGTAGCACCGGCGGGGGGATAGGGGAAGCTCCCCGGGGCCCACCCCCTTGTCCCCCATCCCCGGGGAGGGCTCACGGCCCTGCTCTGCCCCCCCCCCCCCTCCCCCCCCCAGGACCCCCGTTTCTTCAGCTCAGCCAAGACGGGCCGGGGGCCGCTGCGGGAGGGCTGGCGCCAGCACACCAAGCCCATCATGTGCTCCTACAAGCTGGTGAGCGTCAAGTTCGAGGTGTGGGGGCTGCAGACGCGGGTGGAGCAGTTTGTACACAAGGTGAGGGGGGGGCCGAGGCCGGGGCGGGGGGACGTGACACTGGGGGGACAGTGACAGGGTGCTGACCCCTGCGGTGCGTCGCAGGTGATCCGGGACATCCTGCTGATCGGGCACCGGCAGGCTTTTGCCTGGGTGGACGAGTGGTGCGGTGAGTCCACGGGGCCGCGCTGGCGCTGCCGGTGACGGGGGGGACACGGTCCCCGGGGTGGCCCCGGACCCCCAGGGTGGGAGGGGGCTGCGGGTTTAACCACCGATGCCACTAACCCCACGGGCAGCTCCCGCTCTTCCTCCAGCTCCCCTGCAACGTGCTGCTTGCGCTGCCTGCTCCGCTCGCTCCCCCTGCCCTCACTCCTGCCTGCACTGCTGCACACCTGGGGAAGGCTTGGCCGAAGCATGGGGCGGGGGAGAGGAGCCCCAGCATCCCTGCCTGTGCTGCCTGCACCCCCGGTCTGGCAGGGAGACACGCTGCAGGTCGCTGTCGCATGCAGACACGGGGACGGGAGTGCCGGGTGTGGCAATGGCCGGCAGCGGGTGCCGGCAGCGGCCGCGGGGCCATCCCGGTGAGCGGCTCTCTGCCTTCCAGACATGTCCCTGGAAGAGGTCCGGGCCTTCGAGACTCAGATGCAAGTGGCCACAAACCAAAAGCTGGGGAGCCAGCACCCCTAATCCCCCCCCGTGGGGGCAGCCCTGCCACACGCTGCCTGCAGGGGATGGAGACCCCAGACCCCGCCATGCTGCCTGCAGGCGGGTGCAGGCAGGGGGGCTTGTGCATGCTGAGCCCCCCCTGCACCCGGCGGCAGAGGGTCCCCCCTTACCCGGCTGCCCTCCCCGCGTGTCCCCTGCCTGCGCTGCCCGCACTGTCTGTCCGTCCCTTCCCTGCTGCTGGGTGGGCTGGTGCCAGAGCCGGGGGCTGGCTGCACTGCCCAGCGTCCCTCTCCCTGCCCGTCCCCCCTGTCCCCAGCCCCTGTCCCCTTCCTGGCACCCAGCTCGGGGGGGAGCCGGTGCGTGGGGCACAGGCTGCCCCGGGATGACAGGGTGCAGGATGTGGCCGTGCCGAGCGGCCCCAAGCCCGGCTGTGCTCAGCAGGGATGACAATGGAGGAGGTGCGGTGCTACGAGCGGGAGACTCAGGAGGCCACCAACGAGCTCATCGGCCTGGTGGCACCCACCATCTCGGTCAGCGAGGTGGGGCAGCCCACGGCCTCGCACTCGGCCCCCGCCAGCGCCCCCTCCACCCCCCTCAGCGACGAGGCCCCCGATTTTCTCGCTCCCCCCAAGACTCGCCCGCGCAAGAAGTCAGCGCCGGAGACCCTGACGCTGCCCGCGCTGCGGGAACGCGCTGGCGCCGAGTGACGCCAGCTGTGCCGCGCCGTGCCACCTCCCCGGCCGGACCGTGCCAGCCCCGCCACCCGCCACAGCCCCTCCGACAGGTGCTGACCCCAGGGAGGGACCCACCATCGGGGCGCAGGGAGCCCCGAGGGGGTACCGGCCTCCCCAAGCCATCGCGGATGCCCACGTGGGACATTGCCACCATCGCTGTGCCGGACCCGCTGGCTGCACGGGGAGGGGATGCCAGGCCTGCGCGGGTCCCCGGCAGCGTCGGGCGATGCTGCAGGGGCCAGTTCGCTCAGCGCCGCCCACCCCGGTTTCCGCAGGGGCTGGCGAGCAGTGGGGCGGCAGCAGCCGGTGCCCACGTGCCGTGGCCGGGCTGGGCGCCGGTGCTGGGCTGAGCAGCTGCAGGGCTCGGTGAGTGACGCTGGAGCACCACCGGTGCAGGGGCACAGCACATGTGACGGTGACAGCCAGGTGCCCAGGCTGGGGCTCCCCGTGGGACCCCAGGGGCCACACAGCCCCGTGCACGGCAGGTCCCGCAGTCGGGGTCCCCTTCGCCGTCCTTTCAGGCGCCGTGGCTGCCCGAGGCGGGCTGGGGCAGGCTCAGCCCTCCGTTTTCTTTGGGAAAACAAAGGCCTTTTCAGAAATAAAAGCTCAAGACACGGCGGCCGGCTGCTGGCGGTGGTTTATTCGGCTCCGTGGAGGGATGCCATGCCTGTGCCGTACTTGTGCCGGGGTGCCACGTTCCCTGGGACTGGATGTGTGTGGCAAGGGATGGCTGGATCGCTGATCTCGGGATGGGGAGCCGGGGTCCTGGGACGGGGTAGCGAGGGGCTGGGGGTCGGGTAGGCAGGACGGCGCTGGCTGCAGGGGGTCAGCCCAGCCCTGGGGCGATGCCCCCAGCCGTGCCGGCAGCACTGGGCTCCCCTCTCTGCCAGCCATCACCGTCCTCCAGCGCCTCGGCAGCCGGCACAGCTGACGCCACCGGCCCCAGCAGGGCGATGTAGTAGGAGCTGCAGTAGACGGGCGCCTTGTTGGGGCTGGAGTAGACCTGCTCAGGCCGGAGCGAGGCGAAGGGGTTGGCGGCATAGCCCATGATATGCGTCTCGAGCTCCACCAGGATCTGCAGGGAGGACTTCAGCTCCTGCTCGCTGCCGGGAGAGGGGGAGGACGGGCCCCGTTACCAGCCGGCTGTGCTGGCACGCTGCGGGGGGGAGGGGGGGAGCGGGACCGTGCTCACCTGTAGACGGTGAAGAGGACGGGCAGGCAGTAGTCCCGCAGCAGCAGCAGGGTGGGCAGCCAGCCCGCCAGCAGGTCTGGGCAGGCGTGGAAACCTGTGGGGACACGGCGGTGAGGGTCCCACCTCTCTCCCATCCTGTCCCGGCCCCGGGGGAAAGATGGCTTTAACGGCAGCCACTCCGTGCTGGAGACCCCGGGGTGCACGGTGATGCTGGCAGTGGGGCTTGGCAGCCCTTGGCAAGGTGGGTTCCGTCTCCCCACCAGCATGAGGGGCATCCCCGGCTCTGGGTCCTGGGCTGAGCCACCGCACCGAGACCTGAAGGCAGGGACCCCTTTGGGTGCTGCTCGCACCCGCTGACCGGCAGGTGGGTGACACAGGCAGGACGCTGAGTGCCTGGGGGGGATGAAGCAGCCGAGCCCCAGGGGGTCACCCTGGCTGCTCTGGCTGTGCGGGGTGGCCCATTGTGGCTTAGTGCATGGCCGTGGCAAGACCCGGGCACATCCTGAGCCCCCAGTGGTGCTGGGGCACTCGGGGTCTGCCCTGTACCCTGCCAGGGACGTCCCACTCCGGGCAGCGGGGTGGCGAGGGTCCGGGCCCCTCCACAGTGCGGGCACTCACCCGGGTGAAAGCCCACCACCAGGTCGGGCCGGGCGGCCAGCTTCGTCTCCACGTGGCTTTCCCAGAAGTCATGGTACAGCCCTTTGTAGCTGCTGAGATAGACCCTTCCCCGGGGCGCTGGCGCAGCCAGGGGTGGCCTCATGACGGGTCCGTCGACCACGTCCACCCCCACCATCACCACCTCCACGCCCCGGTGCCCCGGGAACATCCGCGTCAGCTCGTCGTAGTCCGTCAGCCGGGTGTTGAGGGTCTCGACGTGGGACGCCCCCACCACGTGCACGGTGAGGACCTTGGCCAGGGGGTCGATGCCAAAAAGCCGCAGCCCCAAGCCAATGGTGAGCGGCCGCGAGTGGAAGTCAGTGACCAGCCGCCGGACGGATTCACGCAGCTCCCCGTCCTCCGGCCGGGGCTTCCCAGCGTTGGCCCAGAGGAGGGTCATGTACCGCCCGGCCAGGACGGCGCCCAGCTTCTCCTCCAGCTGCTCCTGCATGGAGAACCAGTCCTCCCAGCCCTCCACGTCCCAGGCGGGTTTTGTCCAGGTCTCCGTGGGGAAGGGGATGTCTCCTGGGGGGGGGGGGGTTAGGGAGAAGCGTTGGGGGTCGCAGCGGTGGCCCCACAGCCCAGGCTGCCCGTCCCACCCGGGCTGCGGGGATACTGGACCCAGCTGGGGGGGGCTGGAGCCAGGAGGAGGGTCCCCACATCCCTCCATGGGACTCGTGCAGCCGGTCAGTCAGGCTGGACGGGGGACACGTGGGGCGGTAGCAGTGTCCCCTGCCCCACCTGTGAAGACAAGCCACTCCACCAGCCGGTCCAGGGCCACCAGCTTCAGCTTCTTGCAGAATTTCTTGTGCAGCGGCCAGTTGGCACGCTGGCACGCCACGCCGCAGTAGTACACGTTCTGGCACCTGGGGAGAGGGGCAGTGTGCCCAGCCGCGGGGTGGGGGGGGGGGGCAGGATCTGGCCTGCCGAGCCTGGCTCCCTGCCACCCCCTCCCAGGGCTGCGTCACTGTTTTGGAGGTGCCCTGCGGCTGGAGGTGGGCGTCGGGGCAGGACACCCCCGGCTTCACCCCGGCCACCGGGCTGGAAGCGAGGGGACGGATCCGGCCCTGTGCCGTCAGACCACCTCCCCCACCCCCCCACCCCCCCATACCTCTTGCATCGCCGGAGGCTTTTGGGGTCAGGGAGGGCATCGGGGAGCTTCTTGCACTCGGCGCAAAACTTGAAGGTGTCCTCCATCTTATGGAACATGTCGAAGTAAGTCCGGATGCCGAAATCGCTGCCGCTCTTCCTCCCATCCATGGCAGACCTGGAGGTGTTGGGGGGGGGGTGTGAGCAGGATCCAGCCCACGCTGGTCCGCCGTCACGGCGGGGCTGACGTCCTCCCTCCGAGGCTGCCAGGATCTTTAGCTCCAGCCAAGAGCATCCTGCCCCAGGCTGGGTGCAGACAGGGAGCCGGGGAATGGGCTGGTGGAGGGGTGCGCCCAGAAGCCCCGTCAGAGCACCCCGCGTGCGGGCGAGCTGGGAGGGTGGGATGAGCCAGGGGAGATGCTCCAGGTTGGGACACACACACACACACACGCACGATGCTCTGGCCAGGGGGGCGGGGGGGGGGGAACATGCACCCGTGGGAGCACCCACGGGTGCTCACTCACTTGTAGTCCTCGTAGCTCTTCATGTTGAGCTTCTGGAGGATGACGTGGGACAGCCCCGGCACATTGCGGTCCATGGCCTGGAAGCCCAGCGAGTCCACGTCGGGTCCCCTCGCCGCCGGCTCCTCCGCGGGCTTCTTGGGGCGGACGGTTTTGGGGGCAGCGCCTGCATTTTGCTGGGCCACGGTGGCTGCGGGAGAGAGGGGTGCAGGCGAGGGGGCCGCTTCGTGGGTACCCGGGTGCTGCCGGGGTCCCCCGCGCCGCCCGCCACCCCCGCGCCGTCTCCCGCCCGCCATCCTGCTGCTCGTCCCCGGCCACGCCGGACGGAGGACGGAGGAGCTGGGTGATGCCAGGCAGCCCCGGCGCGTGTCCCGCTGCCGGGGAGGGAGGGCTGCGCTCAAATGTCAGCCCCGAGAAGATAGCGGCGGAGGAGAGCGGTCGCGGCCCTTCCGGCAGGAATCGGATAGCAGAGCTATTCTGGTCATCCCCTCCCAGGGAACGGGCCAACCCGCTCCGGGGGTCCGGCACCCACCCCGAAAGCCAGCAGCAGCGGTGGGGTCCCCCAAAACACCTTTTTCCCTGGAGCTGCCCCCACCCCCCCCCCCGGGGCAAGCAGGGGCAGCTGCCCCCCACCCCCAGGACCTTGCTCCACACCTCTCCCCTCTGTCCCCGCGGGGCTTGCCAGCCCCCCACCGCGAGGCCCCTGCCCCGGCCCGGCCTGCGGGGACCCCCACTCTCCCTCAGGGCCCTCAGTGGGGTGCAGGCGAGCGGCTGGGTGGGCACCGCAGCCTCTGCCAGGAAGGGGAAAGGGGCCAGGAGCGGGGCTGGAGCAGCAGCTGGGCTCCCCAGGGGCACGCCAGGCTGCAGGGAGGACACGGTGCCCCTGCAGCACCACCCCAGCCGAGCCGGGTGGGGTCGGGGGGACCACCGCCCCATGGAGCGCCCCACAGGGGCCCGGTAAGGGCTGCCCACACCCATCATGGCGGCGGCGGCTTCACGGACGCGCCCCCCCCCGAACACGTGGTGCAGAGCTGGGGTCTCGCGAGGCTGCGGGGCCTCGCGGGAGCAGCTGCGTCGCCGTGGTTACGTGACGCGGGCCCCTCCCCCGAGGCAGGTAGGCCGCGGGTTCGCGCCCCGCCGCCGCCCCGCGCCCCCGGCGGCCTCCTGGGGCCGGTGCGGTGAGGGGTGAGGGGCTGCAGGCCGCACCCCGAGGCGTGAGGGCCCCCGGGCCCGCCGGTCGCGGCGGGAGGCCGTGCTGTGGCAGCTGCCAGCCTCGGGGCGGACGCCGGTGCCCCGCGCCCTGGCTGGGGTAGCTGGGGCCGGGGGAGCTGGAGGCACCCGGGTGCGGTGGGGTCACAGGGGCGTCCCCGGCCCAGCCGTGTCTCCGGAGGGATTTCACGCCGGCCGGGGCAGAGGTGCCGCAGACAAACCTGTGGTGATGGATGGAGCCAGGTCCCCCCCCGGGGGTGTGTGGGGGCCGCGTGGGGACGGGCTGGCAGCCGCAGGCCTTGGGCCCCCCAGCAACGGAGAGCCCCGGGGCCGTACCCTGCGCTGGGGAGAGCCCTGCCGAGGGCAGCCTGCCACGCCGAACCCTTCCCATGTGCACAGAGGAGCTGAGAGCTGCAGCTGGGTTACATTTACAGAGGCGGATAACTTTCACGTTACATTTCTCCCTGTCTTCCCCCCGCCCCTCACAAAAGATTCGTCACTGACGAGACCCTGCACCTTCGGTGGTGTTTTGACAGCCAAGCCCCGGATAGTGCTAGCAGCCACGGCTGCTGTGTCCTGCAGACGTTTCTGGGAGAGGGATAGAGCAGTTTCACGTTTCTTTCCTCATTCTTTTTCCTGCAGAGCCATGGAGGTCCCTGTGGGGCTGTCTGCCGGAAAGGAGTCCTCTGCCTTGCCCGCTGCTGCAGCTCTTCCCAGCGAGTCACAACCGCCACCAACAAAACCAGTGCAGATCACAGTAGTGAAGGCGCAGGACCTGGTAAAGTTCTGAAAATGTCTCTGCTGGTTTAATAAACGAGGCCAGGGCGATGCTGTGTGCTGTGATCCCCTTCGAGAGCGGGTGTGGGGTGATAAGGCTACAGGAAGGAGCGGTGAGAATATCGGGGACTCAGTGATGCCACACTGTGGCTCCTTCCTCCTCCCCGCTGAGGGCTTGTTCGCACAGAGTAAAGGCTTGTGATTCGCATAGCTTGGGGAAACGCACCTCCTCAGCAGCAGTCCAGAGACGCTGTGTTGAAATGTCTCTCTCTGCCTAACTGTATGTAAATGGCAGCTTTTTTTAAGCAAAACACAGTGAAGATGTGTATCAGTGAGACCAATGCCTCTAAAAAGATCCGACCTTGGATATAAAGGCAGATTTTCATCCCAGCTACAGCGGTTTAAATCGTATTGAAACCAACAGGGTGGCTCTAGTTTTAAAAAGGCGGTGGTTCCAGTGCAGTTACAGGGCAAGACTACGAGCTGGTTCCGATCAAACCATGACTACCGTGATTTCCATGTGCTGCGTGATACACCCAGCTGTCCTTAAAGTCTTCTAGAGGAACTGGCATTTAGGAGGGAATGCGGAGGAGAAGCTCAGCTACTGCTGCAAGCAGAAAAACGCAAATCCCTGCTTCTGCTCTAGCAGCAGACAAAAAAAGCAAACCAAAAGCACCTGCCTGGTTTTTCGAGGTTTTTACGCTGTAGTATTTGAGTACCTCTCACACCAATAGATTCAGCAATCAGCATCTTAGGCAAGAATTTAAGGTGAGAGGAGGGAAAACAATGCTGAAAATAATAAACAGGCGGACCGATTGCATCCGGAGTATTGCTTTGTGGTTCTGATTGCTCCGTCTTAGAAAGGCTATGGCAAAGGAGGGAGGGTTACAAAGGTGCAATAAGAACAACAATATGAAAAAAATTCCAGCTATAAGAAGTGTGGAATCTCCTTAATTAGAGGTGATGTAGAGAAGGATGAGAGAGGAGTCTAGGATAATTAATGGTGCAGAGAAAGGTTGATTGGATTCTTCTGTTTAGCCGTTCATAGAATATATGCTCAAGGAGACAGTCAGAAGGACTGAAAATTAAAACCAGATGAATGAAATCTCTTTTTGTGCAAGAGCCAATATGGAACTAATTACCCCGGTGACACGGGGAGAGGGAGCTGAGGGAGATGCCTGCGGAGGTTAGGCACCCCTGTGGCTCAGGACTAAACAAAAGCCGGGTTTGGGTACAACGGTCCTCGTGTTCAGGGCGGCAGCCGCTCTTCCCTGGACGGAGAAGTAAACCGTGTTTCTCCTTCAGGGAGGCTCTTCGGTGACTGCCTGTCTCAGCACTTCTTGCGCTGCTGTGGAGGTGCCCGGCGCTGCCCGCTTGGCCAGGGCTGCCCGGGCAAGCGGATCCCCACTGCGACATGCTGTGCTCTCACCATCCCTTTTCACCCGTGTTTAAGCCCCTCTGCAGAGACGTTTTAAAATTCGAACCTCCTCATCTCTGCTTAAAGCAAGTGGCATGAAGGTGGTGTAACAGCAAACTGCAGCTCCCCAAAGAGCTTGCTGGAGCCCTTCTTTGATTGCAGGGCATTCTGCAGCCGCGCGATATACACAAGTGTCCTGCGAGCTCAGCCATGTAGCTCAGGAGCTACTTTCTTAGGAGATGACAAAAGTCTCAAGCTTCCTGGAAGCCCAATAATATCAATGGGGTGTTTGGGGATTTGCTTTAGATGTGTCTTTCATTGCCTTTCCTGGGGTGAAGCCTCATCTCTCCTGCCACAGCTCTTGATAATCCTTGGGGCATCACAGCGTGGCGGAGCAGGAAATTTCCCTCCTAAAGACAGGGAAGGGTGAGGTCTCAGCACGGCCAAAGCTCTGCTCCCCTTCCCCATTCCTGGAGTGGAACAGCCAAAGACCCCTACCAGTGAACCCTGTCCTGGGCGCTGATCCGAGCTGCCTGCCAGAGGCAACTTTGATCCCGGGCCTGTTGCTGCAGAGCCAACTGCTTCATGTGCTCTTTGTTTGACAGAAAACTATCAAAAGCGACGTGTCAGTTACTTTGGTGCGTGCGGAGTACAACGGGGCGCTCTTGGGAGACTCCTCCAAGACTGATGTCTTGCCAAACGGGACAGCAAACTATAATTTCACGACCAGCTTTGAGTGCAGCCCCGATGGGCCCAACTCCTTGGATGACATTGCGCAAAAACCTGTGCTCTGTAAGTACCTGATGCTGAACCTCCCTCCTCGGAGGTGGGTGCTGTCAGCTGCTCTGCCCTGCCTGCCTGCCGCAGGAGTCACTCGTTCAAGAATAGCACTTCAGCAGCAGCGGTGGGGGGGTCTCGGCACTTCTGTTCCCATCTCTGCCAGCTGGAAGAATCCCCTTTCATGTTGGCCTGCGCTCCTTGGCTTCGCTGTTCTTGTCGGCCTTGGGAGATGAAGGAGGAGCACGTGCCAGAGCTGACACAGACCCTGAACTTCTGGTCTGAAGCTGTCTGAGAAACTCCAGCAGCTCCTCTCTTTTATCTCTCTAGTGACAGTGATGGAAGTGTTGCAAAGGGAGAAGAGACAGAAGGAGAAGACCGTGCCTCTTGGCCAAGCTGTGGTGGACCTTCTACCCCTGCTGCAAGGTACAAACATTGACTTGCGCAGCCTCCGTAACCATTTCTTACTCCCTGGCACGTTTTGATCTTTGCTTATGGACCCCTGACTGTGACGTACCTCCTTTTGACAAAACGCACTTCATAGCATCTGTAGAAAGCTGGGTCCGGGGGAAGAGGGGGCGACACCAGTAGCTCAGCGTTAGGAGTTAGGCCATGATTTCTCTGCAGAGGGTCTCACTTTATGCTGTTCTCGTTCCTGTTTCTTCCCAGGACAGTGTTCATTTAAGGTCTCGGCTCCTTTGTATGCAGTGCCTACCTCGCCATCAGAGAGCCTTCAGCTGGAGGCCAAGGTATGTGGAATTTGGAACTGTTCCTTCGCTCATTTGGCTCTCTGCTGCTTTTTAATGGGAAGGCAAGCATGACTCAGCCGCCTAGCTCTTCACGGATATGTTACGGCCCTATATGTTACAAGCTTGGAGGCCTTTCCTACTCCCTTTGACGTCTGTCCCTAGTTGCCTATGATAGGTGAGGTCGTGCTAGGAAATGTTAATGTGTGCAGCTACCAAATTGCTCTGGAAAAAGCATTCAAGATGGAAAGCACAGTGCTGAAAAATCAGAAAAAGACAAAGGTGGAGTTACCTGCCCAACTATCAGTCTTCCTTTTTGTGGATAAAATGTCTCAGAGTCCATTATTGTACAAGGTCTGACTGCCTTTCCTGCAAGGCTCTTATTCCTTCAGCCGGTTGAAAAGTACCCAGTGAATGAAGCGGGGCATGAAGTATGAGACTGGGAAAATGTGTCTAATTTTGCTCCTGAGTCTGCCTGCAGCTAGCACTGCGAGTGAACTGGAGGGGCGGATATCGCATTAACTTTTCTGTATTTAAGAGGTGTTACATAGTAAGCAAAGCAGGGGGGCGCCCATCAGGGAGGAGAGATAATAAATGCTGACCAGCTGGTTTTTCGTTGCACACCATCCATCCAGGTAATTAAAGACCGTACACGGCGCGTGGAGGTAGGGCAGAGGCGAAGTGTGGCCCTAGCTTTGGCATGCTCTGAATCACCAGGGGAAAATCATTGTTTTCCACCCCTGATGTTCTTTCTCCCTGGCTCGTTTTCGGAGGCCCTTGGGGCATATGCCGTGCCTCAAGCAGGCTCCGATTTAAACAAACAAGTATCACAATTCAGACAAACTGATCATGAAATTCCTTTCCTGTGCTGGTCTGTTTTCTTTTACATCTGAGGTGAGGAATAAGATAACGTGATACATTCTGGCCTTGGGTTTCTGCTTGCTTATCCCTCAAGAGCAGGAGAGTTACAGTTGTCTAGTTACTGGCTCCACTTTATCCTTGTCTCACAGGGTGGCCTTGAAGTGACAGTGTGCACCGAAGAGCCCCTGCTTTCTGCAGCGCAGCTTTCAGACGGTAACCTTCTGAGCGTCACGCTGGAGGCAGCTTATTCTGTCCCCGAAGCGTTTGCTCCCACCGGACCCCTGCAAAACTACATGGCTTGCTTGCAAGTGCCAGCAGTTGGGGAGGTGAGCATTGGTCCAGGCACGGTGAGAGGGGTTTTGGCTGCTACAGAGTGGATTGTTCTCCCACACTACGCACCGTGGAACAAGCGTCCAGGCCCGTGGGGCGTACAGCTCCTGTGCTTTTGCAACAGCAGTGTTTGTTGCGAGTGCTCAGGGTCTCTGTGGCGTGATGTGTTTCTTTAACACAAACGAAGGTCTGCTTGGCAAGATTGAAACTGGCAGGTTTTTTTTCCACGTGGCTATTTATTTTTCCTCCATTCTTTGTATGCGTGTGGTGGAGTGTGTTTTCCAAGCCAGGGCCCTGCACTGCTGCTTTGCTTTGTTAGACGCAGCTCAGAGCAGCTGGCACTTGCTCCTGCTCATGTTGGAATAGCAAGTCCTTTCATTCTCACGTCTCTCTAGAAGGAATTCCCCCTGCTCTTCAAGAATGGCATCCTGAAGCTTGCTGGTGAAAAAGAGCCATTACCCCGGCCCAAAAAATGGCCCCTTGCTAACATCGTGGCCCCTGGCGCTCTGAGCATACCCAACTCCTTCATCGTTGGTGGTCCCTATGAGGATGAGGATGGAGAGCTCAACAAAAGAGAGGTGAGGAAGGACCGGCAGTGTCGTGGCTGGAAGAGAACCAGCAGGTCCCGCTGAAGGGACTGACAAAGTCTTGCAGAGACTTGTTATGGGAGGAAGGCGGGTGGTCGGTCCTCTGCGCAGTGTCCAGACACCGAGATGGTTCCCCTGGGACAGCGGGCGTGCTAACTCGCCACGGGAGGGTTCCCTAGGGTGCATGTTGCAGGTCTGGTCCCCAGAAAGCTACCCACTCCTGAGCTGCTGGGCTGGGAGTTGTATTATCTCCTTGTGAGCCAGGCTCTTAATACTAACGGGCTCTGGTGTCTGCAGGGAGGGCTGCTAACTTACTCTGCTAGGATGGCCTGGGTATGGTGAGTTGCACGCCTCTGTCTGACTCACGTTCTCTCCCAGGGAACATTTTTGGGCATGATTTGGGGATGATGCAGGCTGTGGAGATTGCTGTCCTGGCTCTGACCGCGTGCTGTTTCTCACAGGACAAGGAATTCAGGATCCAAGCAGAAAGCATGAAGAGAATCGTATGGGACATGGAAAGGCGTTGTTACCTGGATCCCGCTGCAGTAGTCAGGTAAGGGACCTGAGAACCTCCCTTCCAGCACGGAGCGGGGGGGGAGAAACCACCCCAGAACGCACTCAGCTGAGTGACCTGAGGCAGGGAGCAGCAACATGCAGGTGCTCTCGGACCTCTTACGTGGTCAAACCGTGGCTCTGCCTTGCCTCCCATGGCTCCTATGGCTGTCTGTTGGCCAAAGGTGTTCACGTGAGCAAGGGAGCAGCTAACTGCCTTTAATTGCTGGCAGCAGCTTCGTTCTGCTATGGTGGGAGAAGATGAATTGGCTGTAGTTGCTGTCTCCAGGCCGTAAATGCTCGCTCATGCTGCCAGCAACTGGAGCTGGTGACTGTTCCCTCCATGGTTTGAAGGAAGGGGCAGCAGAGTTATGGTGAGCAGACATGGAGTAGGGTGGCCCACACAGCTCTCCTCTGAGCTGCTAATTAAGTTTTGCTGAATGCCCAGTACATTAAAATCCTTTCTCTCCGCTTGGGCACTCTTCATTTGCTTTTTTTATTGGATAAACGTTACCTTTAGCAGCTCCAGATATGCTCAAGATCAGGATAAGTATCCCATTTCTCTTTGAATCCTGCTACGTTCTTGGCCTCGGCTGCATCACGGCTGTGACTTTCACAGCCAAATTACTCCTCGTGTGGAAATACTCCCTTCTATCTGGTTTGATTTTTTTATATTTTTTTCCCCCTACGCTTTCATCAGCCTGCCTGCTGGTTTCAGGCACATTGAATGGGAGCTCGGGGTCCCCTTGCTCTGTGCAATTCAGGATTTATACCAAAGTTAATCATGTTCCTTCTTATTTGTTTCATTTCTGAAGCAACCAGGGGAGCAAGAAAACCTAGTGTGTTGCTCTCACAGTTGTTTTATAGCTGTTTGTGCCATAAATGCACACAGCAGTGGATGGAGAAGAAAATGTACCAAGCCTGCCCCAAAGCACGTATGTTCCAGTGGCCTGAGGGTGCTCGCTGTATCTCATGGGAGTGGGCAGGAGCAAACCCAAGGGGGGATGCTTTGGGGCTGCTGGGGCAGAAAGGAGGGCAGCCTGGCTCTCCAGCTTGGTTTCTGCATCTTCTCAGTGCCCTCCTTTGTGTTCAGTGCCCTCCTTTGTGCTCAGCCTGCAGAAGCGCATTGCGGAGTGCCGGTACTGGCCCGTGGAGGTCTGCAGGATGTCTGCGGTCTCATCCAGCAAAGGGAAAACCAGCAAAGCTGACAAGGTAAAAGTGGGGAGGGATATGTTGTTCTGGCTTGTGGAGCAGCACTGCGTTATCGAGCATTTTCCTTTCAATGCCTTTGTAATACCAAAACCAGCCTTGAACCAGCCAAAGCGAGTCAGAGAGCCAGAGCCTTTGTAAAGGGATTAATCGGCCTTATAGAGCTGTTAAATAGACAAAGGATAATATTTTTTCCTTATAGCATACAGAGCTCTTGCTGACGGTCTGCGGTAGCTCGGTGGAAAGGGGTCAGGGAGAGGGTGCTTTCTGAGAACTAAGGTAATTCACTGAGCTTATCTTCAGCCAATGGGGTTTTGGAACATCTTGAAGAAATTCATGCCTTCTTTCTCGGGGTGTAAATAAGTTACGCTTTTGCACATAAATTGGGGTGGTTCAACAAAGAGACAGCCCCTTAGCTAATGGTTCTGTTCCTGGCGGCTGGTCATGTGAGAGCTCCTAATCTGTTCCAGGGCAAAGTCCTATAAGTTGTTATAAATCCCTTTCACCACTCACTGGTGCCAGGATTTTGCAGCTCTGATGGAGATCCTTCTCCCTTACCCTCACCAGTCTGCTGCTAGCCCAGACTCTCAGACCTCCTTAGCTACCTGATTCCTGTCAAACCTGAGATGCACAGCTCTGGTAGGGTCGCTTGGATTTCTAACCACGCGGTTGATAATTTTGCAGCTGTATCTCAAAAAGACCGTCCTGAGGAACGGCACAGCGTGGGTATTAGGGAGAAAAGCCGCCCTGCAGGGATTGGGATAAAATTGATATTCTGCATATCGAATGACTCCGGTGTATTTGTCCAGGTTGTCTCGGCTGTGTGCCAGTGACAGAGAGCTACTGGCTCGTCAGGTGCATCAGTTTGCTGTGTGGCCTCTTCTTAATGGGATCGGTGACCTTGTTTCATTAAAGAGAATAACAGTCCGTTCAGTATCTCAGTCCCTTGCTCTGTGTTTCCAGGGAGATGAGGACAAGCAGATTTTCTTCCATGGCGTGGCGTATGTCAACATGGTGCCTTTGCTGTGCCCCGGTGTGAAGCAGATCCGAGGCGCTTTTCGTGTCTTTACCTACCAAGACAGTGAGGTGTTCGAGAAGGTGAGAGCAGACCAGACAGCCAGGCTCCACTCCAGCTCTGCAGCTGTGTTTGCACCGAGCGGGGTTGGGAGCAGGCAGCGTGGGCAGCGTTGGTACTCGGAGGCTGGCTCTGAAACTTCACTGCCCTTCTGGTGACAGAGAAAAATAATGAGACAAGCTTTTAGGCGCAGACTCCTCAAAGGCAGGGGATTTCTGGGCGTGCGGGAGCAGGTTTGGGGGCTGAGAAAGGCTCTGAATCTCACTCCACTCCCTTCTCTGCCAGCAGCTGAGCAGGGAGAGCTGTAAGAACGCTCCTCTCTCCCCAGTCTGGAACACGGGCAGATGAACTGCATTGCTGGGAAGAGCAAACAGTGGCTCTAAAAGGATAGCGTTACCCCAGGCAACAACCAAAAAAGCTGTCACTGGAGCTCTTTCAGCTGTAGCTCATGGAGGTTTATTTGTCTTTGCGTTTCCCCCCCCGCCCCGTTACTAACGGTGACAGTTACATCTCCATTTTCCCACAGCACTCTCGGAACAGACCTGAGCTTGTTTCAGGAGGGCGGATGCACAGCCTGGTTTTTCTGCCCACAGACGCCGTAGTGCTGCTGTCCAGGCCGCAGGAGCCGGGTGAATTACAGCCCTTCTCCCTGGCTCCCTGCTCCCGCTGGCTGTTGCAAAGCAGGGCTAGGCACCCAGCTGTTTGCTGGTCTCCGCTTCGCCGCCGTGATTAACGGCCTCTTGGCTGCATGGTATTCCTTGTCCTGTAGCATTTGTCTGTCGCAAGCGAAGTGACACATGCTCTCTCTCTCGTTCTCATTCTCTGGTTTTGTGGATGCTTTGGGCTGCTCCTTGGCCTTGGTCTAGACGGTCTCGGTATGGAGGCTCCATCCTCTCCCCAGCATCCCCTCAGTTCTTGCTAGCCCATGTAACGGTGACGGCTGGGAGGGAACCGCCTGTCTAGGTGGTCAAGCAGTGTGTAAACAGACAGTCTGAAAAACCTGTTCCTTGCAATTCACTGACCTGTGTCAGGGAAGCTGCTCCACACCGGAAGGTGAGCCAGGAGCCGAGAGTCACTGCAAGGCAGGCGGGGGCACCCAAAAAATTGCAGAGCAGACCTAGTGAGAGTAGCCAGATTCATTAACGGTCCACATCGCCAGGCAAGTCCATAGCCATGAGGCAGGTCCAGGATCAAGCCAGGAATTTAGGCCGGTGGGTCAGGATTGGGGCAGCATGGGGCTGGGCTCCAGCAAATCTACCACATAGCTCAGGCAAGAATCAAGGGCCAGCACCGCAGTGAAAATGAAGCTCTCGAGAGAAGACCCCACTGAGGCTTTCTCAGGCAGCTCTTTTCATAGCAGTCTAACCTGAGGCTACCCAGCTATGCGGTATCAGAGCTGGCCTTGGGTACCAGCAGCTAAACTCCTAGGAGGGGAGGACAAGGTTGCGGCGCTTCTTAACGCATTTAGGACCCTGACAATGCTTTTTGCGATGTGAGAGGTTAAGGCAAAGGGGTGGGGAAGCCTAGTTTGTCCCTTGATTCCCTCTGTTCCCTCTTTTTTTCAGACTAGAAGTCAGCACAGTGTTTTCCGGGATCTCAGGTCGCAGCTCAGTCTGACTAAGGAAGGGCCGTGGACCCCGGGAATCAGTACTCCCCTTTCCAGAGCTGTTCCCAGCAAGACTCAGAAGGAAGACAAAGAGAAAGTCACCAAAGATAAGGATTCCAACAGAAGGGTAAGGTCTAGAGAGGCACACTGCAACATGGTTGCTCCATTTCCACGTCAGAGGTAGTTGGGGCTTGCAGAAGCCAGGGACTGATGCCGCGTTGCCTCAGCCAACTGAGAGATACTCATTATCTTGAAATTTTAGTACATGCTGCCTGAACAAATGTACAACTCACATCCTGAATTTGCGAAGGTGTGAGGTTTATTGAATCTGAAACAAGAGACGTCTTTTCTTCTTCTTCAATAGATGTCCAACGCGCCCAAAATCCAGTTGTCAGATGCCACTGTGGAAGCTGAAAATGTCACATATGTCAGCCTTGATGGACAGGTAATTATGTATCTCCAAAGAGAAGGAAAGGCTGCTAGACCATCACTGCGCCGGTGTCTCACACCTTTCACGCAATTAAATCCTTCAAGAGTGAGTTGGGCAAGGGATGTTTTACGTAGATGCTGTCCTGGAGTTCTTCCAGTGACGTCCAGCTGGAGGGCAGTCTAGCATTGGGCTAGAAGGTCTCTGTAAATAATCAGGCGTTTATTTAGAAGTGTTCCTTCATATTTTGGCTTCTTCCTCAAAACATCTAGAATGCATATTCATTCTGCAAGCAGATTGATTATCTGGGCTTTCTCCTTTTTCCTAGACCGGTTTCTTGAGCTGAATTATGCTCCTGTAAATCATTCTGAGGGCAGGTTATAAAACAAGCTGTATCTCTGCAGTTTGAAGAGGATTTGCTGAAGACCTGTAGCTATATGCTCAGTCTTTCATCATGCCAGTAATGGCTCTAGACAGGATGGCATTGAGAGCGCAATGTTTATCTTCACAGCAATACGTTGAAGCAGGAACGTTCCTGGTGATGGAGATAAAGCTGGACAAGGCCTTGGTACCAAAGCGATTGCGAGAGGAGCTCACCAGACGGTGCGTAAAGGCGTGCTGTAACTCTGGGACTGGCAACTCATTTCTGCAGGATAGAAACAGGGCTGCGCAGCGAGCCACCCCCTTGGAGTGCTCTGCAAGGACCAACTGAGGGCCTGAGCCAAAGCCCGCTGGAATCAGGGGGAGGATTTGGCCAGACTGCTTAAGAGATGGCATCTGGTGTGTTGGGAAAACACTTGTGTTCATCTGAGCTGGCATCTCCCTGCCATTCCTCTCAAAAAGAGAGACACCAGAGCAGCACAACAGTGTCTGCGTCCCCATCCGGGCTTTGTTTCCCATTAATCCCCGTGGCCTCGCCTCTTGCACGTGATGTTCAGCTGCTCGGTCAGGACTGGCCACCAGCGTGGACCGCCCTGGGTAGTGATGCTGTAACTTCAACACAGCATTCTGTCTTTTTTTTTTTTTTCCCTTTTCGGAAGTTTTCTCACAATCTTCTACCCATTCCTCAGCTCTTACGTTAGTTTTCACATCGTTCCGCTGTAGAGCTGCTCTCTCTTCTCTGCTGCGTTGAGCCTTTCACTGTCCGTCTGATTTGAGGCAGTTGCTTCCTGTCCAGTGGCAGCCCTGCTGCGTCGCAGGCTAGGAAAGGCCTAGCATGTATAATTTGTTGAATAAAAAAGAGCAAATGCAGCAAATGAATAAAGTAGAACATGCACAGGCAGTATGTCTCTCTCAAACAGAAATATGAGCAGCAGCCACTCTTTGAAGGGAAGGTACGTGTGTTGCCTTCTGTTCTGCCTGCTGTCTTCTAGGAAGAAGAGGCTGAGGAAGGCAAACCCCCCCCCTTACAATAGACCTTCTCCCGGCCCTTTTTATACCATTCCTACTCTACTGCAACTTGCGTGAATCCAGTGCAGTTCCTCCTCGTTCACCTGCCGTGCGCGGCTGCAGATGTCAGGCCTGGAAATTCAGCCCTCCTGGGTCGTGGGAAGGGCCCTGTCGTGGGAGGCTCCAGCTGGTGCCACATACATGTGTCCTAGCAGACGAGCTCAACAGTGGATCTTTTTCTAGAAGGATGTTTAAATACATATCTTCGTAGCAAAACATAGCTCTCTTTCTTGAGCTCCATCCAAAATTCTCTTGGGATGAGGGCCTCCGCCTGGCCCTCATCGCTCACTTGCTTTCCCCAGGTTGTTGGTGGTTTTCTTTTTCTCATCTGCAAGTGAAGCAGTTTGCTTTTCATCTGTACCGCTGGCGGAGGTGACACGTCGGTGACGGGTGCTGTTCCGAGGCTGGGCGAGGGTGGGACTGTGAGCATGGGAGCTGCACTACCCACTTGTTCAGGCTTTGCAGCTTCCCAAGGAGTGGCGTCGGGTCCCTGCAGAGCAAGGGGACCACTCAGGGCCACGGCACTAGACCGCACAGCAGAGAGCGCGAGAGGGCTTTGCGTGGGAGAAGTGGCCAGGGCTCGGGACCTGGAGAAGGCAGCTGGTCAGGGGCTCTGTGAGCTGGCAGAACAGTTACAGGAGTGGTTTATATTTGGCGGGTGTCGTGGTTTAACCTCAGTCAGTCGGCAACTGAGCCCCACGCAGCCGCTCGCTCACTCCCCCCCCACCTCCAGTGGGATGGGGGAGAGAATTGGAAGAGTAGAAGTGAGAAAAACTCGTGGGTTGAGATAAAAACAGTTTAATAATTGAAATAAAATAATAATAATAATAACAATAATAATAATAATAATACACAAAGCAAGTGATGCACAGTGCAATTGCTCACCACCCGCCGACCAATGCCCAGCCAGTCCCCGAGCAGCGGCCCCCCCGGCCAGCTTTCCCCCGTTTCTGTACTGAGCATGACGTCACATGCTATGGAATGTCCCTTTGGCCAGTTTGGGGCAGCCGTCCTGGCTGTGCCCCCTCCCAGCTTCTTGCGCACCTCCAGCCTGCTCAGTCGGTAGAGCACGGGAAGCTGAAAAGTCCTTGACTAGTGTAAGCACTGCTCAGCAACGACTAAAACATCGGTGTGTTATCAACATTGTTCTCATCCCAAATCCAAAACACAGCACTGTACCAGCTACTAGGAAGGAAATTAACTCTATCCCTGCCGAAACCAGGACAGCGGGGAATAAGCACTTTGCTTTGCTAATTGGGTAGGAGCCGTCACAGGGATGTGACACCTTTGCTTGGTGGGCTGGGTTGTGTTCTAAGGACCGAGGGTGTTTTGGTATCAGCAAGCAGGAAATCTTGATAAAAATCCCAATGAATGTAGGCTGGTTAGACACCAAGGATTTTAGTAAAATCTTAGTAAAAATTACGGTAATCCTAAGGGCTTTTGATGCATATTTGAAAGGTCATCGTAACCCTAGTAGTGGTACTAAGAGGGTCGGTATGGTGTCTAGGAGTCAGTGCGTGGCCAAGTGACGAGGTGCCACGGCTGCACTGTGGGATGTCAGGAACTGATGAATCGGGCGGCCTGGGGTTTACAGTGATAGAATCCTTCAGAGCTGTCCTCAGGTTGGTACCTTTCCTACAGCTGTTCTGGCAGACCCAGGAGGTTGTGAGTTGAAGGAATAGCAGCTTGATAAGAAGACCTGCTTCTCTAGGAGAGTGTTTTTGATTGCTAGCAATAACAAATGTTAACCCTGCCTGCTGGGCTGAGCTTCTACGATAGTTTTTGTGTGATGGGTCAGTCAAACGCAGTGAAAATAACTAAATAAATCTTATCTAATCCCCACGGAGTGTAATCATCAGCAGGGAGCTCAGCAGCAGCTAGTTCTCTCAAGACATTATGATGAGCTACAAGCGTCGAATGTAGGTGCCTGTCTTTACAGTTCATTCTTGGTCTGAGACTTCAGTTTCCCCCCCTCCCTGGGTCCCTGTGGGGTGTCTCAGGGATACGATGACAGGCTGGAGCCCTCTCACTACAGGCTGCCCGTGCCCAGGGCAAGCCAGCGTTGCTGGCAGTGTGTCTGGCTGATCTCTTCCGCCCTCTCGTTGACAGGGTCAAGCAGATGATTCCTCCTCGTCCTCCGCTGCCTCCCCGGACTGCAGGAGCCAAGAAGGTACGTGCAAGAGCCTGTGGCCTCGCCACCGCTCTGCCACCTCGTCCTGCCCTCATCCCTCTCACACCGGAGAATCTTCATTCTCAATCTCAGCCCTGCAGCAACATGTAGATGAGGTTTGAAGAGGAAATACACAGAAAAGAAAACTTCTGGATGTGTTGTCTTCGCAGTAGTATTGCCTTGGGAAATCACTCCTGGGCTGCGTCACTCATGTTCGCAGCCCGTACAAAGGGGAGAGATCTAGCAAAGGCAGGGAAGGCAGCAGTGTGGGGGTGTTTGGAAGGAAACGGGATGCTGGGGAAAGAGGTTACCAGAACCTTATGTTTACCCCGGGCAGTCCCAACTTGTCTCAGACTAGCCCATGTCCTTCATCAGACCCAGACGAACGTGAACAGAATCAGCCCCGACCACTCTCGGGTCACCCAGAGTTTTTGAGGACTTTTGTGCGTGTGACATCCTCAGAAAATGGTCTGAGAGCCCTGGCTCGTCTTCTGCGGGTACAGAGCAGCCGTCGAAGGAGAATGTCCTCAGATGGCCCCTGGCCGATGGTAAATTCAAAGCAACAGTGGGGGAAGAAGCAGCACTTCAATCACTGACCCCAGTGCTGCTGCAGAATTGATTTGTGCTGGACTGTCTGGAGCGCACGGAGTGATACATTTTGATTATGGCAGCGCATGGAAGCTTCTGCCACCGAGATTACGGAGATTACAGACTCTGCTGAAGAGGGCTGGCCCATGGGTTTAAAACGCTCCCAGCAAATGAGATATATTTTACTTGCAGCCAATTATACTGCTATAGAAGAGATGACGGTGACTAAAATACTGGGTTCTGATTGAAAAATATAGCAGGAGCAATACCTAATTATGAAGAAGCTCTTTTGTATTTACATGTAGATATTTTCACAGCCCTCAGGCATGGACAGGAAAGGATGAGTGACAGACTAATTGAGACTTGAGTCAGGTGGAGTTTATGGGAGACGTGGGCTCTGGTAAATAAAATACATTTCAAGGTTGATGGCATAAGTGACTTGTGAAGTTTGATTATTTATTTGTTCCCTAGGCCGTGGAAGATTATCACAACCGTGTCACGAGCATTGCCGTTGCCATCCTAAGTGAATACCATGAGCTCTTTGGGAAGCGGCTGCCTGACCGGGGAGCGATAGACCACCAAACCCTGGAGGAACAGAAGCGTCAGCTCAACTTCGAGCTCAATAGCTCTGGGAAATACTTTGCTTTTAAGGAACAGCTGAAGGTAAAGAGTCCATTGTGCTTTTCGCTTCCCTGTTTCGTCCTGACAGTTTCTCAGTGAGGAACTGCTGCTCCGTGGTGGTAACTTAGGGTGATGTGTTGCTCCAGAATCCCTTCCTGCCACTCTGGGCCGTCGCAGTGGCCATGGGGAGGGACGGGTTTCTCCTCTAATGGAGCAGGCACCAAGCTGCTTTGGTCACGCACCAGGAGAACCATTCCTGTTAAAGAGGGGAGACTCCAAAGCTGATCACATCTATTTGCCCCATGCTCATAGTCCGAGGAAGGCAAAGCTGACTGCTCTTGCACACTCGCAGTCAGCGCTGGCAGAAAGAGGGGTTCCCCTCTCTCAGCTGGTCGGCCTCGGCCATGCTCTGCCCGGAGACCCCCCTCTCTGTGCTGAGGGGACCAGCCTTCCCACATGTTGTCCCTAAAGGGGCACCGGTGTGTCAGGGAGAGCCAGAGCTGGGAGGTGGGAAAGGAATTCACCCCCGCTTGCTTGTCTTCCTTTTATCGGTGCTGGGCTGGATTTCTTCCTCAGAACTAAGTTGGAGCTTCAGGCAAAATCAGTGTGTTCTGGCTCTGTATTATTACGCTTGTGGAGCTGGTGGGGGGCGCAGGGGGGGACCTGCCTCGTCCAACAGTCGCATGTCTCCACAGTACGCCGTAGTGAAGATTGTGAGGGAGAAATACCTGAAGACCACGGCGTTTGAGACCCAGGAGCAGTTCCAGGCATTTCTCAGTGAGCTCTACGTGTACCTCGTGGACCAGATGCATGTTGCCCTGAACCAGGTAGGGAGAAATCCTGACATGTGTCCGGTCAGCGGGGATGGGTGACTTGGGACACGGCTTCACTGTGGATCCAGGGCTTGACACCGCGTCTAGTGAAGGCGGGGGGGGGACTTTTGCCTTCAAGACAGAAGCGGGCTCGTGCTTTCATTTGCTGCAGTTATCACATGTGGGCCCCGAGCCACAGTCGGAGGCAAGATCTGGTGCATCTGTATCCCACCGCTATGAAATCCTGATGGTGGGATACGTGCGAGATGCCAGCAGTAAAAGCTGCCGTAGTTGGCTCGTGGCGAGCGTGGCCGGGTCTGCGCCATCTGCCACTCACCCGGGCAGAGCACAGACCTTCCAGCATGAGCTGGGGTCACCAGTAAGTGACACCACAGGAAGTTTGAAATGGTCTTGGTCTAGGGGATGCTTTTACTTGTCACAACTGCAAATAATGGATATCGCCCCGTCCCTGTGTGGCAGAGGTACCTGTGAATGACAGGAGCGTGTCCCACCACAAACAGGAGCCGGGACAGCTTGCCTTTCCAACCCGCCCAGCCCCAGCCATACCAGGCTGTACTCGGCGCAGTGCCGGGCTGGGGACTGCTGCTGTACTGGGATCACATGAACCGTTCTTACCCTCCTGGGGCTGACACTCTGTCTCGCTCCTTCTCAGCTACTGTCCGAGGAAGCTGCTTCCCCTGCCCCTCTGTCCCGCACGACCGAGGAGCAGCTCTGGCTCTTTGCTCGCGAAGCTGAAGTCAACAAGGACTACAAGCTGGCGTCTCTCTACCACCAGCAGGTAAAGGAGCCTCTGTTCTTTCCGGCCCGTCTCCCGTGTGTCTGGGCTGGCAGCCAGCACGCCATCGCGACGGCGTGGGGCCCCTGTTGCTGACAGCTCGGCCAGCCCTGACTGTTGTGTAGGGAAGAAGGAGGTGAATGTGACCAGGATACTCAGGCTGAATGCGTGAGGGATTTTTCTAGGGAGATGCTGCTCTCTGGAGGATGTGAGACAGAGGCTGGCCAGGTCACTGAGGGCTTCAGCCTTGAGGCCAGGGGAAATGGAATGAGCTGGTCCAAAAGGCATGCTGGGTCAGCACTGGGGACGCTGGGCCCTCTAACAGCAGGAGGTCAGCTGAAGCTGGAGGACACGTGTTAGGTGAAGGAGGCTTCGAGGAAGCCCAGCATATCCCAGTGAAGGGAAACCCTAGCACGTGATAGACAAGGGTTTGATTGTTGCTAAACTGGGCTGGGGTGGCCAAAGGAAAGCCGTGGTCATTCCAGAGTTGTCTCTCCAGTCCATTGTGTGTGCTGAGTGTGATCGCAGCAGTCCTCACTCCAGCAGTGATCTCTTGTGTCTAGAGGGTAGCTCAGGACCAGTGCAACATCCAGTACTGGCTGGACTACGGGGCGTTCTGCCTCCTTCTTGAGGAAACAATCAAAGCCCAGGAGTGCTTCCAGCAGGCTCTTTCTCTGGACCCCCATCACATCCAAAGGTGCTGCGTGCTCCCCGTGGGTGGGTGGGATGGTGGGGGGTGCCCCCGACACTGCTGCCTGGGGCCTGCAAGGCTAACGTGTCCGATCCTGTCCCCAGCTTGCTGCTCTGTGGGGTTGCGGCCGTCGTGCTGCAGCACTACGAAGAGGCAGAGATTTTCTTTGAGGATGCCTGCTGCTTGGAGCCATCCAGCATTATAGCCTGGACGCTTTCAGGTACAAAAGCAAGCCAGCCTATGTGCTCAAGGCGTTCCTGTAGAGACAAGCATTGCTTCTGCCCCTGCTCCTCTTCTCCCTGCTCTAATCTGAGGGCTAAGGGAAGGATTTTCCTAAGGGTCAGATGTCTACTTACGCTGCTCTTTCTGTCTCCCATAGGTTTGTTTTATGAGCTGCAGAATAACAACATTCAGGCGGAAATGGCCTTCCGTGAGGCTAAGAAGCTACTGCAAGCACAGCTCGCCAAGGAGAGGAGCATCCCTGAGGCTGCTGAGGGAGAAGGAGGGGAAAAGCACGTTTCTGCTGCGTGTGTGAGGTCTCCCAGCCCAGGCCCAGAAGAGTGCTTGCCAGGTAACGCCGAGGAAAACCAGGAGGTGCCCTAGCACCAGCAAGGAGGAGGGGGCTCGGAGCAGCGTGGGAGGTGGTGAACAGTGGAAGGAGAAGAGAAATTTCTAAGTATTTCTAAGAGGAGAAATACAAAGTGTAAAGGAAGAAGTTGTGGACTGTGAGCTAGAATAGGCTGACCACGAACTACGCCAGCGAGAGACAACAGCAGCAAGCGTGCTGCTTTAAATGATGAAGCTTTCTGAAAGCAGCACAGCCGATGCCTTGTCTTACCTGCGGCCTAGCAGAGGGACCAACCTTTGCATTTGTTTTTCTGCCCCAGCCCAGTGCTGCTGGTATAACGATGTGTGGGCAGCGGCCAGGGCGGCTGGAGGAAGCGAGCGTACTTTTTGAGGCTTTGGGAGGGCAGAGCTGCCCCTGTGACAGTCATACACGAGGGTCATCCAGGTTTAGCTTTCATGAAAGCTGTGGCTGTGACTTCCCAACACAGCTTGGAAAGCACTGCCTCGCCAATTCGAAGAGCAAAACAGCTGCTCGGTGGTGATCCTGAACCAAAGGCTTCCTTTGGAGCCTCGCTGCGTCCAGCCTCACCCTGAGCCAAGACTTTCTGTCCCGAGTCCTAAATATTTGGCCAGGCTGCGGGAAATGTCGGCTGGCTTTATTTTTAACGTTATCACCACTTCATGCAACGTGCCTCAGGCAGGCAGGCCTCGTGTCGTATGCCCTTTTTTGCCCCTTCTGACTATGAGGGAAGGGATATTGCCTCATTTATACTTGTTTCTAGCTTCACATGGTAATCTTGTACTCAAAACCCCAGACCCAGGTATTGCCTCCTGCAAAGAAATTTCTTCCCAGTTCCGCAAATCTTTTGTATTTTCTCTCTTCCCCATTCCTGCGGAATCACGCTCCAAACCAGGCAGTTTATGGCAAACTCTTTGCACCTAATGGTTGTTGGGGGTTTCATTCCAGAGAGGGTTCCAGGTGGCTCAGCTGACAAACTGCCAGAGGCGGTGGAGCCTGCCCTGGCCTGCGCGGCACCCGGGGAAGAGGCCACTGCACTGGAGGCAGCCCTGAAAGGTGAGGGGATGGGGGCCTGGCCTGTAAGGGAGAGCCCAGTGCTGGGAGATGGCCTCGTGTGATCAGTGGGGAGGGGAACAAATTGGGAGCACTGAGCCGTGGCCATCCTGATGCCAAGGCGGGACATCGAGGCTTGTTCTCTCTCCCTAGCCAGGGAATCTCCAGGCAAAGGAGGTTCATCCCGATTTTCAGAGCAGCACATCTCAGGATGGACAGCCAGCGGGTGAATGCAGCGCTCTCCCTGCATGTCACTGCACCCAGCTGCCTTCATCGGCTGCTCGGATGTCTCCCTCCTGAGATGCCAGCTCTTAAACTGTCCCTACGGATCTCCTCTGGCCGTGTGTTGCATGATCTGCCTCCTCTACAGCTGCACTCTCCAATGGGTGGCAAAGAGGTGGCAGTGCTGGGTGCTTCAGGCCCTGCTGGGTTGGTTTGGGGAGGCAGGGGCCTCACTGTAGTTAACTCTGACAAGCTTCAATCATAAATTCCTACCTTCTCTTCCTCTGAGTTTGGACTGGAAAATTAGTGGGTCAAGAGCATCGGTTCTTTTCACATCTTTTACAAAAACTTAAGCCCTTCAGAAAGAAACGCTGAGTTAATCTCTGCTTCAGCCTCCTCTGCCACCTCCCGGGCTTTACACCACGTTGCTGGGCTTCCTCTGTCCCCGCCAGGGTCTCAGCCCCTGCTCTTGCTTCAGAAATAAAAAGCCCACTTTGGGACTGATGGAGACACGTTTTCTTGCAGCGCCATCCCCTGTTTCAGGACTTAGCCAACCTCCCTGCACAATCTTCATGAAGGCAGTGGAATTCCTGATGAAAGTCAATGCCGTCCAGGTCAGCTCAACGTGGAGTGGAGGAGTGGGAAGGGAGGTTTGGTCTCCTCCCCTGGGTTATTACCAAAGAGCTGGTGGCAAGCTCTAGCCCTTCTTGGGCTCGGAGAACAAGCTGTGGCTACCCCAGATGCTGAGCGCAAGAGGAAACAAAACCACCGCTGCCCAGAAATGCAAAACCGTGGCCAGGCAGAGTGTTCAGACCAAAATGCTGGTTGGGGACACAGTCATCTCAGGCAGGCGAGGTTCTCGGGGTGCCTCAGCTCAGCACTGCTCGCTGCGGAGGGAACAGCCAAGTCAGAAATGGTGCAGACGTGCTCTTCTCTCTACATTCGGAGATGAGATGCATTATTGTGATGCCTCCGAGGCGCCAGTACTCCTTTCTTGTTTCAGACGCTTGTGTATGTCAGAGCAATTTTTGTGTCACCTGTGGAATGTCCCTGTCCCACAGAGTCATCTCTCTGGGATCTCTGACTGCCACGTTATGCTGCCTGCCTTAATTTTACATGGCAGAAAGAGTTGCTAAAAGCAAAACAGAACTAGAAGTAATGGAGGTAAATATTCAAAGGGGGGGGGGGGATCTCCTGTCTGTTTTCTGTTCATGGCAGTCAAATAGGTGCGAGTCAGTCCTCCTGCCGTGTGCTTCTGGGGGTGCCCGTGGTTTGCCTCCTCTCCTAACCGCGCCGGTGTGCCGTTCCTCCACAGTTTGTTCACATGGCGCTTGCCCACGAGCTGCTGAGCCTTCAGGGAGGTCCCTCCTGTGCATACTACCTGGCGCTGGCCCAGACTTACTTGCTGAAGGAAGATTTCTCCAAATGCGAAGAATGTCTCTGCGAGGCCGTTAGGATCGACTACATGGTAATTCTCCGCGTGTTCCTGGGGCGCAGCACGGTGCCCCGAAGCAGGACACTGGCCAAACACCGCAGCGGTCTCCGCCTGTGTTGTTGCTGCGTGTGAACCTAGAGCCCATGCTTCCCTTCCACTCGAGCAATTCTAACGCTAGTCTGCAGCAGCTTCTGCAGGGGAGGACAATCACAGCTGATGAACCACATCAGGCTGTGGCTGCAGCACTGCCCTCCTCATTACCCCGCTTATTACTTGTCTTCTGTCATCTCCTGCACAGACAGGCGGCATTTCTGAGCGAGGACTCTGCAGCGTCTGCCTTTCTTTTCCCTTTGAACGTGTATACCCTGATCCTCTTTCCCTCTGTTGGCGAGTCAGGCTCTGTGTCATGAGAAACAGGGTTGCCGTTCAGCAGAGAGGCAAGGCGGCTTTGGAGAGTCGGGTTGAATGGAAGGCAGAGAGGGCTGTGAAGCTGACATCTCCGAATGCCGTTTGCATACTCACGATACCTGGGGAGCCTTGCACGGGCCAGGACACCGTGCAAGGAAAGGCCGGAGCGGGCTCCCAGTGCTGGTGTTAGGCAGGCAGCCCACTGACTTGATTTTCTCTCTGTACGTAAAATCCGTCCTGCTATAATCAAACACCGGCCAGCTCTTCTTTTCTGCTGCTTACGGGGGTCCCTGGCCCTCTCCCTCCCATCTCCCAGCCACGTCTCACTCCCTGTTTTGTGTGCACAGAATCCAAATGTCTGGGCTCAGAAAGGGCACCTGTGCTACCTGAAGAGGGACTTTGGCGAGGCAAAGGAGTGCTACGAGCGAACCATCAGTTTTGTGGAGGATGCTGCGGATATGCACTTCGTCTACCTGCGCCTGGGCTCCATCTACCTGGAAGAGGAAGAGGTGAGGAGCCAGCAGGAGTGGTGGGAGGGAATTCGCCCCAAAGCAAATAGCAGGAGATCTCAGACCCCCAGTACAAGTCTCCACTATCTGTAGCTATAGCCAAGATCTCGCAACACAGCAAACCCTTCTGGAGCTCAGCTCCTTGGAGCATGGACCTGCCCTGCTCCTTTGTGCCGGCTCCAAGTCCCAGCTGCAATGTCTCAGGCTGCTGCTGAGCCATTTCTCATCATCCTAGCGAGGAGGGCGACTTCTGCATTAGCGTGCCAGCACAGAGCCACCACGTCGGCGGCAGCGAGCAGGCTCTCAGCCCCCCTGGCAGCGGTGGGGACGGTGGGTGTCTGAGCCCTACCGGAGATGGGGTGTTTGGCAAATTCCTGAAGGGGGGGGGGGGGGCTGTCTGCGGAGCGGTACGTTTGATGCAGAGAGAAACGTGATCGTCTCTCTCCTGGCAGTACGGCCGGGCGAAGCAGACCTACCTGCTCGCCTGCAAGAACTCTGCGTCCTGTCTCACCTGGCTGGGGGTGGGAATCGCCTGCTACAGGGTAAGTGCAATTACCTTCAAGTCACCTGCGCTTTAATTGGCTCTGTGGCACGGGGTGCAGGGCTTGCTTTTGCGTGATCCCCTTTATTACCGTAAAGCCTGGCTGCCTGTGAAACCAATGCTCCTGCCATGCCGTGTGCTGTCACGGCCCCAGCGTGGCACCCCGGGCTGCTCGTACGGGAGATGTCAGGAGACGGTTGCCCCCAGCAGCTGCTCTGGGAGCAGCAATCCTTCCCCCCCCGCCTCGTCCCGCTGCCAGGGCCTGCCAGCACCTCCTTCCCCAGGATGCCATGGCAAGCACGTACTCTGGGCCCGGGCTTTGCTCCGAGTGCCTGCCTGCACACGACCTGCATGTCGCCACGAAGGAACTGAGCAGAATGTCGGCAGAGAGGAATCTCGGTGCTTTCCCTGCCCAAAGGAATCCAGCGCCTCTGAAGGGCTGCCAAGGACACCCAGCCACCGGCAGCGCGGTACCTCCCAGAGGTACACCTCGCGAGGTTCCTCCAAGGGAGTTTGGCTGAGGGATGCAAACAGGGAAGGAACTTGAACTTCTGTTTCCCCCCTGGCCAAATGTACACCTCCTGGGAGGCTGCAGACTCGAGCCAGGGAGGCGAGTGGTGGCCTGGGAGCTGGCTGCAACCTACCGGGCACCAGCTACCCCTGACCCCCGGGGAGCTGCTGCGCAGCGGGAATAGGGATCATGTTTCCTCGTGGAGCGGGACCGCTCGGTTCCTGGAGGCGGAGGCGTTTGTGCTGCTTTCCTTACGGCTGGGGGCTGATTTGTAAATACAGCGTGTGCTCCCACGGGGGTCGGGAGCCAGCGGAGAGAGGCTTGCCCTCCAGACCGGAGAGCTGGACGCTGGCACCGAGGATAACTGGTTGTCTCTGCCCTAAATCCTTTCCCTGCATCCCTATCAGGGAAACCCTGCTAGACGCTTTTGTTGCACTGATTTCTTCGGCTGTTAAGAGCAGATGCCCGTCGGTTCTGAAGCCCTTTCTGCCTGCTGCTTGCCTTTTGTTCACACCTCTCCTTCTCTCTCTCAAGCTGGAAGAGATGGTGGAAGCAGAGGATGCTCTCTCTGAAGCCAACGCCCTAAATAACACCAACGCTGAAGCGTGGGGATACCTCGCCCTCATCTGCCTGCAGGTGAGCGCCCAGCCAGGCAGCTACTCCCACCGCCAGCCTGGCAGAGCTGGGGGGGGGGTTTATTGGCATCTCTTTACGAGCCCGAAGAACTTCTTGTAGATCTCGGTGGTAAAAATAGTTTGGGGACTGTGCTCGGATGGCAAAAGCAGCACCCCGCCTCACTGCTCGTCATCGCCTGATGCACGTATTCCCCTGGGGCACGTCCTTCGTGCCGAGCTTTCCTACAGTGTGTCATTTCACCCAGAACCTGCGCGTTTCCTGCGGGACGATTCCCTCACTAGCTGCTCTTGTGTCGTTTCCCCAGGGAGGACGGCAGCTGGAGGCAGAGCAGTGCTACAAATACGCCGTCAAGGTTCGTGTCTCTGCGCTGCCGCGGGGTCGGCAGGGCAGGCCACGGGCTGCCGGCGAGCGGGGAGGAAGCCGCCCCTGAGCGTTCCCACGCCGCGGAGCGCTCGCCCTTTTAACTTGCCAGTTTAATTTGACGATGCGGCACGTGAAGATGGGACAGCTCAAGAGGCGGCATGGGAGAAGCTGCCCTCTCTGAGCTCTCGCCCTCGGCCGCTGCCCTCCCGTTGGCGTCCCAGCTCATGGCCGACACCGGCAGAGCGAGGAAATGGCCGTCGCCGTTTCCTGGGGAGTCCCCGAGCGGGGGGGGGGGGGGGGGGGGGGGTCGGTGGGTGGCGGCCGGGGGCGTCTGCGGGCGCCCTTGGACTTGCTCGACACCAACCCCCCCCCCCCCCGCCTCTTTCCTGCAGCTGGGCCTGAGGAACGACGCGTTGCTGCGGGAGATCCGCGCCGCCCAGCAGCGGCTCGGCTTCGGCAACCCGGCCTTCTGAGCCCCCGCGCCCTCCGGGGAGGGCCGCCCCGCCGCTCCCGGCCATGCCATCTCCCCCCCCCGCCCCCGCCCGCCGGGGCCCGGTTCCACATAAACTCCCCGCGCCCCGAGGGCTCGTTTCCGCCTCTATCCGCCGTCGCCCCCGCGGTCCCGGAGCGCCGGGAGCGGGGACACCCCCGCCCAGGCCCGGCCCGGCCCGGCCCGGCCCGCCGCAGCGGCGGCCGCGGGGGGGACACTCCCTGCGCCTCCGAGGGGCGGGGCGGGACGGTCACGTGACGCGCCCCCGCCCCCTCCGGGCGGGGCGTGGCGGCGGGCGGCGCGCGCGGATTGGCGGCGGCCGCGCGGGACGGTTGAGCCGGTGGCGCGCGCCATGGCGGCAGGTAGCGGCGCGGGGGAGGGGAGGGGCGGACGGGGTCACCGGGGCTGGGGGGGGCCTCGGGGCACGGAGGCACCGGGGGCGTCACCGGGGCTGGGGGGGGGCTCCGGGGACGGGGGGAGCTCGGAGCACGGGGGTAACGGGGACGTCACCGGGGCTGGGGGGCTCGGGGCACGGAGGTACCGGGGGCGTTACCGGGGCTGAGGGGGGGGCTCCGGGGACGCGAGGGGCTCGGAGCACGGGGGTAACGGGGGCGTCACCGGGACTGGGGGGCTCGGGGCATGGGGGGGTTCGGAGCACGGAGGTAACGGGGGCGTCACCGGGGCTGGGGGGCTCGGGGCATGGGGGGGTTCGGAGCACGGAGGTACCGGGGGCGTCACCGGGGCGGGAGGACTCGGAGCACGGGGTTACCGGGTCTGTCATCGGGCTCAGGGCACGGGGGCGACACCGGGGCTGGGGGGGACTCGGGGCACGGAGGTAATGGGGCCGTCACCGGGGCTGGGGGTGGGGCTCGGAGCATGGAGGTACCGGGGGCGTCAGCGGGGCGCAGGGGCACGGATGTACCGGGGGCATCACTGGCCTTGGGGGCACGAGGGCGACACCGGGGCTGGGGGGACTCGGGACACGGAGATAACGGGGTGCCAACAGGGCAGAGGGGACCTCGGGACGCGGGGGCATCAGCGGGGTCCCCAGTACGGGGGGTTAACGGGGGGCGTCCGGGCGGGGGTGTGGGCTCCCCGCCGATCCCGGTGCCGGTACCGGCAGCCTGGCAGCGTCCCTACCTGAACGTCTTCAAGCACTTCCGCGTGGAGGAGTGGAAGCGCTCCGCCAGGGAGGGGGACGTGGCCGCCCTCACGGTAACACGGGCACCGGCATGACGGGGTGGGGGTGGGGTGGGGGGGCACCGGCCATGGGTGGGCAGCGTTGATCCCCCCACCCACCCCGCCATCATCCCTTTCCGTGGTTTCGGAAGGACGCGAGGCTGAAGGGAACCGTCTACCGGATCCGGGGCTCCGTCCCTGCCAGCAGCTACCTGCAGCTGCCCCGGACGGGGACGCAGTCGCTGGGGCTGGCGGGGCGCTACCTCTACCTGCTCTTCAGGCCCATGCCCCGCAAGCACTTCGTCGTCCACCTGGACGTCGCCACCGAGGTACGTGACAACGGGGCGGCCTCGTTAAACCGCCGTCGTTAGCGTCGCGGCCCAACTGAAGGACCGGGGGGCGGCAGCGGTGGCCTCCTGCGCTTGCGGGGTGCAGAACTTGGCTGGTCTTTGTTGCTGGTGGTGGGTTACACCGCGCCGGAGATGGTTTTCATCCTCGTGGCATCTCTACCGGGGACAGGAGACGCGGCCACGTGCCTTCTCCTCTGCAGCATTTCCCCGCCGAAGCCACCAGGGTGACTAAAGCTCTGTGTGTCTCCATCTCCTCAGGAAAACCAGGTGGTTCGCATCTCTTTCTCCAACCTCTTCAAGGAGTTCAAATCCACAGCCACCTGGCTGCAGTTCCCCTTCGTCTGCGGAGCAGCCAAGGGCTCGGCGTCCGACCGCGCGGCCAGGACGTCCAGGCGCGGTGAGGAGCGTGCGCGGTGCTGCCGCCGCTGCTCCTCGTGGCGCAGTCGGGACTGGGCTGGCGCATCACCGCCGAAATAAATTGTTACAAAATCAATTGAGTTCAGAAGTTGACTTGATGCGTTCGAGGAGGGTGAGGAGTGGTGGGCCTGAGCAGGAGACCCTCAGCAGCTGGAAGGCCGGAGCTGTAGCTGCCGGGAGGGATGTCCCCCATCCCCATTCTCCCGAGCAGTGGGGTGCAGTGTCAGGCTGGGCACGAGTCCAGGGAGGCAGCGGGGCTGCTTCTCCGTCCTTCCCCACCCCTGCGCTGCAGTAGCGAGCTACGAGGCGCGTTTTCCCCTCTCCCATCTTGGCACAGACAAGCCGAGCCTGGTGGGAGTCTTGCATGGTGAACCCTTCTTACTTAACTGCGTTAACCATGCGTCCCCCGTTCTGCCAGGTCCGCGCTCCAAGGTCTGTAGCATCTTTTTCCGTCTTCCCTTTTGCCACCTGCCGTTCTCCTCCCCAGGTCTCGTGGGAGCAGCCCCCGCTGACGTGCGCTGGACCTGCCTGGTGCTTGACCTTCACTCCATCCTCTCCCTCTACCTCAACCGCCGTTACGGCCACCTGAAGAGCGTCAAGCTCTGCTCCAACCTGCTGGTGAAAAACCTCTGCACGAGCGACTTGGTGTTCGACCCGGGTGAGGAGCCGAGACCGCGGGGCGGCCGCCGGTTTCCCTTGTGACTTAAACCCAGCCTGGATGGAACCCGTGGGGGTTTAAAGCCGCTCTTGCAGGCGTGATGCCAGCAGGGCCGTTAGCCCTGGCAGAGCACCAGCCTGCCGTTACTGTAGCAGTGGGATAGGAAGCAGAAAGGGCAAAATACTCGGTGCGATGTTAAGTTTCACGTGCGCTGGCGAATACAATCTCCCCACCTCCGGAGGGAAGCGTCCTCTCATTTTCCAGCTGCAAAAGTGAACGATAAGAGCAAAGTTAAATATCTTATCAGGGTTAGAATTTTTTTCAGGGGAAAAAAATTAAAGGAGTTACCAAGCCTCACTTCTCCAAGGCCTGTGCTTTGATCTGCTGGAAGAGCCTGTGGTTTTTTTGTCTCAGAAATCTTCCAACCTACTTTTTTTTATCCACCTGCTCAGCGTGGCAGAGAGGCTTTGGTCAAAACCTTCGTTTCTGCCTTTCTTTTTTTGTGCTGGAAATCTGCCCGAACCGCCTGGCCTGCTGGAAAGCATCAGTGAGGAGGAAGTTACAGATGCTGCTGTCGGATTCCTGAAACTTGTTATGTCTTGAAGACTTTCATGAAGTTACAAACGCGTGAAGGAAAGAAGACAAGAAAATGAGAACGGAGCCTTAACGCAAATCACGTGAAACTGCTGAATCACTGCATAGAAAACTAAGTGAATCTTGGGCCTGGGGGATTTATAACTCGATACCAAGGGTTTATGCCCTGGGGTCTTTTGCGGAGATTGAGAGTTTTGGGAATATTCCTGTGCAAAGGTGTGTTTGTTAGTTTGTTACAGGCCTCGGGGTTGTAATCTTTGTTTTTCAGATGTTCTCAAAGAGGGAAGCAGTTTGTGCCCGTGTCCCACGGGAAGCACGAGATTGCAGTCGGCTCCACGGGCCTCAGAGAGCTCACTCTCTTTATCCGTATCTCTGCGCTGCCAGGTGTGACCTTCTCCGAGGCCCAGCAAGCCGACCTGGCCTGCCGCGGGGTCGCTCCCATGCCGCGGGAAATGGCTTTCCCTGTGCCGAAGGGAGAGAAGTGGCACGACCTCTACGACTACATCAGGTACGGCCGCTCCCGGCTGCGCTCGAACCCCCCGTGGCTCTGAGACCTCCCCGTTCCCCCGGGGAAGGCAGGACGGGTAACGCCGCTTAAGGAATGACAGATCCGGATGAACCTGGGGCTCGAGTGGAGACATTTTGGTCACCCCAGGTCCAGCATTTAGGTGTCGTTAACACATCTACCCTGGTCTAAGCTTAACTGCTGATCGGTGATATTCTGGGGCAGGAAAAAGGCCGTTAGAGCACTCCCGTGCCTGGCGTTAACTCCAGCCCTCTCTCTCAACCGCCTCTTGCTGGGATTGCTCCCGTGGCTAACTTAGCGTAATGCAAGCCTTTCTTCTGTCCGTGCTGTTCCTGGGGAGCGCCTCAGCCTCTTGCGAAGTTAAAGGGTAGTCTGACAGGCGCCGCTGAGCCGTGATCGGCCGTAACGCCTCGTCGGGGGGGCAGACGTAAGCGTACCTTCCTCAGCTTCGGTGCTGGGCTCCCATCGGTGGTGAGGTTTTCGCCAGAGAACTCTTGTCGGTCCTAAGTTGCAGCTCATCGCAGTCATCGGCTTAGCGGCGTTGCCTGAGGCGCGCAGCACCAAGCTAACCCCTGGAAAGTAACGGTGTAGATCAGACCCGGGAGATGCTTTAGTATCCCTATATTTGGGGGAGGAGGGGGCAAAAGGGGGGATCTTATAGGAGACAGTGAAGAGGCTTTTGTGCCAGGCAGTAAGTTAGCACGTGAGATTCCTGGGTGCCTGTGCAGCATCCCGAATACACGGCGCCTTCCTCTGGTTTTGCTCAGGTTCCCATCCGAGGGGTCCAAGCTGCCGTACGACTCCATCCAGAAGAGCTGTCTCGGCCCTGCGGCAGGTGGGAAGGCTGGGGACGGCAGCCGAGGCTCTGCTGCCCTGGGTGGACACCTCGGGTTTCTGAAGGAGCCCAACCCGCTCCTCCTGTCACCCAGGTGGCCAAGTCTCGGAGGACCCCGTCCAGCAGCTGCCCCAGCCGGTGACGCTCACCAAAGCAGTCCGTGACCGACTGTCCCTCATCCATCAGATAACCAGTCCCAAAGCTGTAAGTGCACCGTGGAGGAGGCTGCAGCTTCTTCCTTTCTGCCTCCCATGGAGTTTCTCCCCACGTCTTGTCTTTGAGTTCCTTTATTTAGGACGTAGAAGCTGCTTGTTGTCGTTCGCAGCTGATCCGGGCAGGTCAGACCCCTGACCTGGGCATGGTCTGCAGCCCTGCAGTTAACGACTGGGTGGTTCAGCCTGGCATAGCACAGAGCAGAGACGAGATAAATGCCAAGTACCTCGTAATCTCCAGACATCTATCCTTCCTGTCTCAGCTGAGGCAGCAAATAGTTGTGTCTTCAAATTATAGATAGGAAATGAGGACTGGAGACTAAAGAACTTGATCGGGTGCCCTCAGGGAGCAGAGCAGCGTGTGGAGCCCGGATTGCTGGGACTGCGGGCAGCTGCCCTCGCCGCTGAGTTCCCCTTCCCTGCTGGCAGTGACGCAGGAGCTGGTGCTCAGACTGGCTTACCAGACAGCCTGGTGATGGGCTTGTGGAGAGGGACTGGGGGAAGCCGTCGTCCTCATGCTGTGGAGAGGGAGAAAAGGAGGAGCGCGACCACTTTGCTGTTCTGAACTGGGATGCGCCGAGCTGGCTGGCCAGGCGCTTTTAGCCTCCTCTGCTCAGTGGAGAGAGGGCAGCTCTTCCAGAGACTGTTCAGGGCTGGGTCTCTCCTGGGGCTCTGGTTTGTTGTCTGCAGGAGGTGAGACAACACTGGGAGTGTAGGGAGAGTGGCTGGTTCACGTACCTGGCATTAACCCACGTACCGACAGGGATGCTCTCCCTCCGTGTTGCTCCATCCTTGTTTGTATCGCTGTGAAGAGTCGCTTGGGAGAGATGTGGGTGTCTCCCTGTCTCTGCCTTTGCAGTGGGTGGAAGGCGCTGGGAGGAGGGCTGATCTCTGTCTGAGGCTTTGCTCTTTCTCAGATGCCGTGTCGGTGTCCTGTAATTACGAAAAGCATCCCTGAGGTTCACCTGACAACCCCAGGGCCTCCAAGAGCCGTGCCTGCTGCGGACCAGGAGCTAGAGAAGAACCAGAGACCGCACAGTGCAGGGGACGCTGGGCAGTCGCCGTCAGTCAGTGATGGTGGCATCCACGTGTACGCTCACCAGAGGAGCGAACGAACCATCCGAGCCACCCGCAGCAGCTCAGAGGAGGTGGGTGAAGTGCTGAGGAGTCGCAGCAGCCCGAAGGTGGCTTTGGGACACTTATGGCTGATGTTTGTGAGCCCGGCAGAAGCAGCAGAGGGAACACAAGCTCCAGGCTGGAGTTTCAGTTAATCCTATGGAGTCCTTTTGCTGGCGCTAGTTTTTCTGACTAGCAGTTCTCCTTTCCACTAGAATCATGCTTGCCTTGAAAGGGGGACCCTGTGTTCGAATGCACTGACCTTAAGCCAATAATGTATGTTTACTAATTTGCCCAGAGCGTGTACAGGAAGGGCCCTGGGCCAGGCGTGCCGTCCGGCAGGAGAGCCTCTGCCTGCAGGGTAAGAGGACGAGCCCTTCCCGCAGCAGCAGCCACCGGCTCTCTGGGCATCGCCAGGGCGCTGGGAAGGGCTGGCCGTAACCCCCCCCAGCGTGGGTGGGAGAGCTGCTTAACGCCGGGGAAATCCCAGCTCCTCCTTCCTCCCCGATCTGACTTCTGCCAAGTTAAATATTTTAAAGCCATCTCCTCTAACAGGAGAGGACCCAAAGCCGCCTCTGTGCTTTAGGGAGAAAGGAGCGATGGGGACGGAGGGGCCCCGGGGGCGGAGGACCCCAGTCTGGCTCTAAGTGCGACGGTGCTGTCTGTTGTGGGGTTTGGTTTTTTTCCAGAGGCTCTTACCAGATCCCATCCTGAAGCTGAGAATGATTATTGGCTTCGGAGGCCGCAGCACCAAGCGGGTCAGTAGCTCGGACGGTTTGGGGAGTTCACGTGTAATCAGAGATTTGATTTTTTTCGGAGGAATGAAAGGCAGCTGAGTGCCACCCTTCCTGCATTTTTTGATGGGGAAAATGTCCCCAAAGCAGATGGGCACGAGCTTATGCTTGTGCTTGGGTCTTCTGCTGTTACAACGGTGAATTAGCAATTATGGGGGCCTCTTAGATCTCGTGGCTTCTGCATTTTAACGTGTTAAAATTAGAGCTGCTTTGTGGGAGTCTGGAAAGGAAGGGCTGTGGTTTGGATTGTTTCCATGGGGCACTGTGCCTTGCAGGAGCCCAGCTTGCGGTCTGTGTTAGGGTAATGAAAAGGTCGTTTCGGTTCAACCAGTTCAAGGCTCTGCCAACGACGTGATTTTTCCTTGTATCTGCTGTTCATGTAGTAGAGATGATTGGTATGGTAAATCCACTGAATTAAGTAGGATGTCGGCTGGGCTCTTAGTTTTCCTTTGTGAGTTAGAAGAGTACTTGCACGGAAGAGCATCCTCTCACCTGCACACGTGCAGCAGATCTCCTGTCGGAGAAATCTCTGCGGGTCCAGCCTCGGACCTGGGGCACCTCCGGAGGATCTGCAGCCCTCTCATTCCTGCCTCGGTCCTGCAGGCGCTGTGGACTCAGAACAGCGCTGCGGTGGTCTACCCCTGCCACGCTGTTATAGTGACCCTGCAGATCCAGACCGGAGAGCAGAGGTTCTTCATTGGACACACGGATAAGGTGAGCGTAACTCTCTTTACACGGCCGTACAGCAACGCTGTCCTTGTACCCCAGGTGTACCCCCGGTCCCAGCTCTCCTCGAAAGCCTCTAACCTGGTGCTTCCCGCAGGTGTCGGCGCTGGCCTTCAACGGGAACAGCACCTTGCTGGCTTCCGCGCAGGCCGGTCCCCCGAGCGTGGTGCGCCTCTGGGACTTCCCGACGGGCAGCTGCCTCTCGGTGTTTAAAACCCACGTCCGCTCCCTCTTGTCCCTGAGGTGGGTTTCAGCCTGGGCGCAGGGATGTGTTCAGGTGGGCCAAGTGTTGCGGCATGGCGGCTTTTCTGTGCTACTCCTGCGTGATAAACCAGGGGTGAATTACAGTTCTCCTTCAGCTGCCTGTGTTTATCACCGAGACCTGCTGGCAGCTGGCCCGGAACAGCTGATACGCTGCCAGCTCCCTCCTGAGCTTATCCCGCAGGTCTTGCTGTCTCCCCATACCCTGAACTTGCCTCCTTTTATTCCCCGCTGGGATGCACTCGGGGTACAAGGAGCTGCATTTCACCAGGTGGCCTCTTCTTGCAGCTTTTCCTACAGCGGAGCCGTTCTGTGTGGCGTCGGAAAGGACGGGCACGGCAAAACGGTGAGGACTGAAACTTGGGCTTGGAGGTTTCCCCGCCCTGCGAACAAGCGACATGAGGTGGCTCTTCTCCCAGATTACGCAGTTATTTCGCAGACAAACCTCTGCTCTGGGCTTTCCTAGACATGTTCTTCACTGTAGTCAGAGGGAGATCTCTTTCTCGTTAGCTGCTTAGAAAATCCTTCCCTTCTACCTGATGCTTGCGAGTGTTTGCATGCACGATTCTCCGCTGCAAGCAAACAAATCCTTTCGGAAGCAGCCCGAGAGACCTGCTCGGGTTGAGCTTCGGGGCTGTTTCTGTCCCTGGTGTGGTCCCAGCTAGGAGCCCAGCCGGGGTGATGAAGGCAGCTGTGTGATCCTGCCCACACCCTGTGGGGATCGCCGCAGGCTCACGCGCAGCGTTGCTGCCCGCCTCCGCAGCCGTTCTGGCCCACCGGGCTGAGGGCGACACGTGTTTGTGTGATATTTCGAGCTGGAAGGCTTGCAAGCCCGTGGTGGAGGAATGGGACTTGAAATGGGAGGTTCAGCACTGACTAGAGCCCCAAAAAACCTTTTTTAATAGCATTTAGGGCAAGATGCGAGGTTTAATCTTTCAGTTCTGAGCATCGCAGGCATCGCTGCTAGAAGGGATGCTGGGCACTGAAGCTGCCACCCACCGATGTAGCTAGGGGATGACGCAGATCCCACGTGTAGCAGTCAAAAATAAAATTGTTTCATGGGACTGGGGGTTTTGCTTTATCAGTGGAACTGTTTTCATCCGCTGATCCCTTATTGACAACCACCAGCAATTAGCTGTGCCATCGCTAACTGCATACTGCCTGCAGGAAAAAAACAAACAGCGCTTTGGGGTTTTTTTTTTTCCTGGCACACAGCAGCGGTCCGTGATCCGGGTGGGAGCTGGCGAACTGAAACTGGGGAGGGGGGGATCAATAGGGCGAAAGCAGGATGGGAGAACGGGGAGTGCTGGGGGCCTGGCCGGGAGCACCTCTCCCAGCGCGATGCCTCAGCCCAGCCCAGCCTCCAAGGTGATGCTGGGTCTGTTTTTAACACTGTTCTGAAATGCAGAGCATCGAATCACCTGCATTTCTTCACCCATCTCCTCCTTTCCTTTGGGGAAAGGGTTGGACTCTCTTGCCCCTCGTGATGGGCACCGCGAGCATGCAAACCTGCATCGGAGCAAAGTGCTGCGAGAGCCAGCGCAGCCGGACACGTGCTACCTTCAGCTCTCGCGGACCGGCTCAGCCCTGGTACAGCTCTTGCATCTCAGCAGGCAGAGTTCCCACTCCTCTGTGGATTTTCTTTCCAAGTCTGAGCCCTGTTGCCAGGCAGCCCTGGGATTTAGAACCTATAATTATGGATGCCAGACCAGTATATTGCCATGAAGCTTTGCAAAGCTGTTGGACTGTCCTAAACCCTCTGTGCGAGAGAATTTTTTTTCCCCTGCTTCAATTCCGTTATCGATCCTTTGTGCCCAGCCCCGGAGCAGGCTCCCGCACGTGCAGCAGGTCAGCTGCTGTGACGAAAAGCTCTTTTGCTGCCCAGGTTTCCACGTTTGAGCAGCTCTGCCATCGTGTCTTCTTGCTTCAGATGGTGGTGGTGTGGAACGCTGCTCAGGTGACCCGTGGCGGAGAGGTGGCCGTGCTGGCCAAAGCGCACACGGATGTGGACATCCAGGCCCTGAAGATTGCTTTTTTTGATGACACCAGGTAGCGTGCAAAAAAAAAAAAAGAAAAAAATCAAAAGCATTGGTTGGGGCACAGCTGCGGGGGGAATTGTGGTGCTGCAGCCGTCCGGTTGCCATTCCTGTTCTCGGTCCTCACTGTCAGCCGGTGGCCCTTGGGGCGCTGACCTTTCACCAGTGGCTTGGAGAGTCCTGCCCTGGTCCTCACGCAGTCTCTCCCGGGACAGGATGGTGTCGTGCGGCCGGGACAACGTCAGGCTGTGGCGAGTACGGAGCGGAGCGTTGCGCTCGTGTCCCGTCAATCTGGGCGAGTACCATTCTCTGGAGTTCACCGACCTGGCCTTCGAGGAGGGGCACGCGGCCGAGCGGGAGCCGGAGGACCGCACGCTGTAAGGGGCTGCTGGGCTCCACCGTCACCCGTCCTCAGGGCAGCCTGCTGGCAGGGAGCTCGACGGCTCTCGGCTGCCTTTAGCATCCTCCTTCCCCTTCCTCTGCGTGAGCACGGCATTTTGCTTGGGTTTTCCCTGCAAAATACAGGTGTCTCCTGGAGCTGGGAGAGCCTCTCCCCTCCTCAGCACACTTTGCTTCCCAAAAGAGATTTGGCTGCTTGCAGAATAGCTCAAGAAATGGGTCTTTCCTCTTGCCATACTGATGTTTTGCCATATTTAGTGAATCCCTTCGCCCACCTGAGGCTTGTGGTTAGCTTTCTGTTGGCAGCGGGAGGGGTGTGGTACATATCCGCTTGCATATAGACAGATACATGCTTTTTTTGTTGTTGTTTTATTTTATTCATCAAAGCCAGACCTTTGTTGCTACCGCTTACTGCTCCATAAAGGCAGAGCTGTCGGCTCAGCTGGCCCTGCCTTCCCCCGGGCTGTGTCCTGTGGCAGAGAGAGGTTTCCTTCTGAGGTCTATGCCGAGCTTTTAGCTCTTTTGCTAATTAATGTTTCAAAGGGACAAGAAATAAAATAGGAAGCTCCGAGCTGGTTGTAGGTTTGTAGGGTAGCGTAGCGCATGGAAAGGTGCCCTTGGACACCTCGTTGACCTGTTAGGTTACTGCGAACCAGAATTGCTTTCCATCTGGCAAACAGTTTAACGGGTAAACCAAGCTGGGTTTTTACTAGCCCACGCTGGCGCAGCTCCTCCTAACCCTGGGGTGCCAGAGCAGGGGTCTCTCTCCTTTACAGCTTTGTCTGCAGCAAGAGCGGCCACGTCTTGGAGGTGGACTACAAGAACGTCTGCATGAGGAGCGCGCGGCGGCTCCTGCCCGCGCAGCCCCGGGGCTGCCAGCGGCAGGACAAGGCAGGCGGCGGCGCAGGTAGGAGTATCTGCAGGCAGGGAGGAGGGGACCAGCCAGGGAGCACCTCAACCACCATCGGGGTCAGAAACGAATTCAAACAAATCTCTGGTAAAATAAACCAGCTATTTACCTACTGCTAAGGATTATTTTGGGTTGATTAGATCATTGCTAGCTATTTGCCTCTTAAGTACTGCAAATAATCTTCCTTAGTACAGCAAAGTTATCACTTTAAGAAAGAATTTTAGCGTTTTAAATGCTGATTGCACTTTCAGCGAAACACTACTTTTAGAAACATGAAACAAGGTCTTAATTTGCTGATGGGAATCTTAATGTAGAGATGGAAAAAGAGCTAAGCCGACCAACAAAAAAGATGAATTTGGGGATTTTTTTCATTATTCAGCCTGTGCAGAGTGTTTGGGAAATCTTTGTTGCTGTATACTAAGTAGTACAGCTTTCAGCTCTTCCATTAATTTTAACAGCGGGAAGAATTCACTTTCAAGTGCGATTGCTCTGATATCTTAAAACTTAGTGCATGGTTTGCTTTGGCAAATTGAGCTAATTAACCTAGAGCATGCCCCCTTGAGAGGTAGGTAACTCTGGCTCTCACTTCATGGGCGAGAAGACGCCCAAGAGGAGATGAAACGATGTCCTTGGGTGTCCTCCTGGTAGCAGTGCTGGCTCGTGCCAGTGCTTTGACCAAAGGACTTTATACCTGAATCAAAAAATCCCAGTTCCTGTAGATCTGTATTCTCTCTCCCTTCTCGCTACGCTGCAGAGAGGATTTGAGACACGGAAATGAAAGGGGTTTGTATCTCAGGCAGTTAATCTAGGACATCCCTTGCCATAAGATCCTGTTCGAGGCAAAAGTATGGCAGGGTTTAACAAGTGGTAAGAATTTTCTGTGCCTGGCAAGACTTGCATGATGGTAAAGAGGAGTGCTGGAAAGGGAAGGGGACCGAACATGTTTTGAGTCCCGAGAAGGGCTAGCTGAGACTCCTCAGCCCATACTGTCCATCACCGTGGGATTGCTGGCTGCTGCTTCTGAGGCTTCAGCCGCTGGTGTGGGTGGACCGTCGGACTCAGCTCTTGGACGGGGCAACCCTCAGTTTGAGTTTTCTTGTTTCAAGTGTACAAGGTCGTGTTGTTTTTTGGGTTTTCAGGCCCTGGGATCGCTATAAACAGTATTAGCATCTCCTCAACCTTCTGTGCCACGGGTTCAGAAGATGGCTACCTGCGGCTGTGGCCACTGGACTTCTCAGCCGTTGTCTTAGAGGCAGGTGAGTAGAGCTGGGACCGGTGCTTCTGAGCTCCACATCTCCATCAGGCTGCTGCTGTGAAGCCAAAGCTCTGCTGGCGTGTCTCCTAAAGCAATTCTCGTGAACGAGGGCATCTTTTATGCCTGCTGTCTCTAGGGGTGGCTGGCTTGGAAGTCTTTTACTTCAACAATAATTATTCATGTTCATTCTTGTAACTCGTAGGAGAAAGGCAGGATCTCCTGGGTGAGAGCAGGCACTCAGTCTTCATTTCTGTGCCCTTGTACCCATGGCTCTTCTGTCCGTGAAAAATTAGGGGAGAAGTTGAGCAGTTTTTCACTCTTTTTGAAACAGCCACCGTAACAGCAGAGCCCGGGGACTTCTAGAAAGGGCAGAGACTAATTTGTCACTAGACTCAAACCTGCAAGCGTTCAATCCTGAGGTCGTGTGGGATGCTCATTCCTGCGCGCGTTACTTTCCTAAATGCGAATCTGGTTCTGTAGCTGTGCTCCAGCTGCTGCTCCTCCTTTTCCGGGGGGTTCGCTGACTCCTGTGTCTTTCCCCAGAGCACGAGGCTCCGGTGAGTTCTGTCTGCATCAGCCCGGACAGCCGCAAAGTCTTGTGCACGACCGCTGCTGGCAATCTGGGCTACCTGGATATCCAGTCACGGAACTATAACACCCTCATGCGCTCTCACGAGGACTCCGTTTTGGCGTTCTCGGTGGAGGGGATTTGGAAGCAGATGGCAACGGTGTCTCAGGACAATACCATCCGAGTCTGGGACCTCGTCTCCATGCAGCAGGTAGGTGAGACGAGAGTCAGTAGGTGTCTTGCATTTGTTAATAGTCTGCCTAGTCTCTCTTTAGTCTAGTTATCTGTTAACTGTTTGGTTATCAAAGCTCCACAGTTCAAGAGCCCTGAAATGTCCTCCCTGAAGCACGGGGGGGTACCACAGGCAAGAAATCCTTCTGGAGTATGGAGTTCTGAGAGCTTTAGCTTAATGCATAATTTGGCCTTAGCTTCTGAAGGTATTGTTAAACAAAAATATTTTCTTTTCCTCCATCTTTTGAATATTGCTTTTTAACACAAAACCTAATACTCAAGGGCTTTATTTAAATGCCTAAAGGCCCAGGACTTCACTGGGCCTTAGATCCATCCAGGCAGGATGAGATTTCTGTTGTGGGACACACTCACGGTGGAGGTCTGAGGCTGTTGCGGCGTTAGGTACGGCTGCCAGGTACAGCTTTATCCAGCTTTGTGCCTGCGGCGTGTCTCTTCCCCGCAGCTGTATGACTTCACAGCTGCAGAGGAAACGCCGTGTGCTGTGGCCTTTCACCCTACCCAGCAGATCCTGGCCTGTGGCTTTGACAGCGGGATGGTGCGGACCTTCAGCTTGGCTGCCTCCGATCTGCTGGTGGAGCACAAGTAAGCACTTGCAGCGGGGGCTGCACTGGGGCAGGTACGGGTCTAACTGTGGGTGCCCTGGCAAGAGGCACAGCGATAATCGTGGAGGTGGGAAAAGTGCTTTTCTTGAGCTTGACAACCCTCACGTCCCAGCTGAGTGGTTTTCAGGCAGAGATAGTCTGCTGTGCCAAGGCTCTGGGTGGTAAAAGTCCAACCTGCGAAGGCTATGAGGGCTTTCTTTACGACTTCCCAGTGGACAGCTGGCCAACAGTAGGAAAAGGCTTGTCCTAGAGAGCAGCTGAACAGGGAGCCCTTGCGAGCCTCGGCACGGGAAGTGGAGGATGCTCCAAAGGGAGAGGGAGCATGTCCCTTCCCGGGACGGCTGGAGTGCTGCGCCTGCTGCTCGGTTTTCCAAAAAGTTGGGAGTGTCGATTGTCCTGGGCTCCTGCAGGCGTGAGCATGGTGGGGTCCTCTGCCTGCCCCTGATTATTTTGCTCCCCTGGGTTCTTCACGTTCCTACTGTTTTCTGGGGTTTTGCTTGTTTGTTCTCCTCCCCTTTTTCGTGTTTTCTGCCTTCTTTCAGGCAGCACCGCACTGTGATCACTGGACTGACCTTCTCTCCAGATGGCAATTTCATGTTCAGCTCCTGTTTGCAGGGAACTCTGGCTCTTTACAGCTGTACGGCGCAGAAAAACCACGTCCTGAGAGTCCTGGGTAAGACTTTGGGGTTCTGGGTTGCCTTTCTTCTTTTTTGGTAGCACAGACATCCTAGCACCAAAGCCAAACCAGACTGAGCCTACTCAGAGAGGTATTTTCTGATGTACCTTCTGGGCTGTGTCATTTGTGTTTATACCGTATGCGTGAGCAAACCCTAGTGACTGCCAACCCTTCCCTACCCGTCCTGGTTCAAACGCTCTCAGCTTGCTTGGCGTTACGATTTTGTGAATGGGCTGGAATCGCAGAGACCTGCCCTTTCAGGTCTGGGTTCAACAGTGCATTGCCTAGAAGCAACACAAGCGTAGAGTCTTCCTACTTATTGATGCCCAAGCCCTGACTCTTTCCATTTCGTGGATGTGCAGTTTAATTTGTTTAAACTGGATCGCTTCCCTAATCCTGCCTGCAGCACAGCTGCGCAAAGAGCCGTGCTGGTGAATGGAGAAGGTGGAGAGCTGCGGGCAGGGGAAGCAGTGCAGGGGCAAGGCAGTTTGGAAACATTAATGTCACATTTAATGTACGCTTTTGAAACGAGCTGTGGCAGCACAAGCTTGGGCAGGGAAAGGGAGCTCCGTTATGCAATATTGTACGAAGAGGAGGATCCTGCCCCAAGAAGCGTGCAGCTGAAGTAGGTGGAGAAGGAACAGGGGCTCGGAGAGATCAGGGAATTTGTCCAAAATAACCCACGTTTGGTGTCAGTGCTGCAGCTGGTCCTTTACATATTGACTCTGCTCTGAAATTGTGTTCACTGCCTGGCCACGTTCCAGGGACAGAACAGTGGAATTCTGGTAGTGGAATGAATACAGAGAATTGCTCTGATGTCTGTGATTTTTAGGCCTTTGGGTCTATCTGTCCACCAGACTGACATCAGCGTGGTGGGGTTCGGCACTGACTTCATTCTGTGCAGGGTTCAGACACCCAGGCTGCAGCAGAGATCTCACATTCACAGATCCTTGTCACAGCTTCTTGTGACGTTAAAAAATAAACACTAAAATCAATTTTATTCCCTTGACTTTGTTCTGCTCTCCTTGAGAACACCGCACGTTCAGTCAGGCAACAAGCCATGCATCTAGACCCTGCCCTTGAGGTGGTTCACTGCACGCTTTGGGTGCTGCAGATAAAATTTGTAGCGTCTTCTACACCAGACGTTGCTGCTTCCTCAGGCCAGAGCGTTAACCCAAGGCTGATTTGGAGGCAGGAGAAGCTGCAGCTACCCGTCAGCAGCACCATCACAGAGTGAGCTGGCTGCAGCGTGGGCTTTGCTCCTCTCTTCACTCTCTCTCTTGCTGTGGCCCTCAGGCAATGTGGTGGCCCGGGACGCTGGGAGCGGTTCGGATGCTTTGGTGGTCAGTGGGGACAGCCGTCTCTTGGCCTTCGTGGGTCCCTCCAAGTATGTTGTGACCGTGATGGAGGCCTGCTCTCTAGATGAGGTACCCAGCAGGCTCCCCTTGTTCCTGGGGGAGGGTGGGGAGGGGAGCACATGCCACAGGGGGAAGTTCCCATAGGCTGCATCAGATGAGATAGATCAAGGGCCTTGGGCACCAGCAATGTTGGAGAGGGCCCTGCCCAGCCCAGCAGACACTTGTCTCAGGGTGCTTACAATGAGGTTTGTTTTCCATTCTGTGAGATAGAAACAACAAAGTCAAGGCTTAGAATCACAGAATCACTGAGGTTGGAAGAGACCTCTAAGATCATCGAGTCCAACCGTCAACCCAACACCCCCATGCCCACTAAACCATGTCCCTAAGCACCTCATCTACACGTCTTTTAAATACCTCCAGGGATGGGGACTCAACCACTTCCCTGGGCAGCCTGTTCCAATGTTTAACCGCTCTCTCAGTAAAGACATTTTTCCTCACGTCCAATCTAAACCTCCCCTGGCGTAACTTGAGGCTGTTTCCTCTCGTCCTATTGCTTGTTCCTTGGGAGAAGAGACCGACCCCCACCTCGCTACAACCTCCTTTCAGGGAGTTGTAGAGAGCGATGAGGTCTCCCCTCAGCCTCCTTTTCTCCAGGCTAAACAACCCCAGTTCCCTCAGCCGCTCCTCATAAGACTTGTTCTCCTAGAACAAGTTTCTTCTTCTCTGGCTTCATTCCCCTCTAGAAAGATAATTTGGAGAAGTCTTGTGTAGACTGTCAGCTCCGACTCCTCTTTGTGAGCTGCTCTCCTGGGCAGTAGGGACATTGCCTGGACCCTGCAGCCCCTCATTAGGTGGGAAGGGAAGGGTCTGGGGGGCTCCACAGCCTCGTGTTAGGAGAGCCATGGGAGGCTCCTGAGGCTTCTGCAGTATTTGCTCCAGGACGTTTGTTCATCAGCTCCTTGTTTCACAGCTGCTGAGGGTGGACATCAGCATCCTCGATTTGAACAGCACGGCCTTGGACTCTGCAGCCAGAGTCTGCTTTGCTCCGGTGCCTCGAGGCGAGCTCCTGGTGTCCACTTCTTCCAATAAAATCCTCGTGCTTGATGCAAAAACGGGACGACTGGTGCGCGAGGTAGGACACTATGAAATTCATGCACTGAGGTCTCGTGTCATGTGGGGCTTGGGCACTTCATGTCACTGTAGGAGGCTAAATGAGAGAAGAGCTCATCCTGGAGTTCACAGGCTTCAAAGAAACACGAGTGGCAAGCGTGTAGCTACCCTGGTGTGGTTGTGCTCAGGGTGAGCCTGAGCTTGTCCTTGTTTTCCGTGCTGTCGTGCTCCTGTCCTCTTGCTGAAGCAGAAGGACAGGAACTAGCTCAGTTAATGCTGCTGGTGCTGTTTCTTGTCCTCAGGTGTCTCCCGTTCACAAGCTGTCCTGTTCTTCCTTGGCGCTGAGCAAGGATGGCAGGTACCTGCTCACCGCTGGCGGCAAAGTTATCAAAGTGTGGGACTATCAGATGCGCTTCGATATCAACTTCCAGGTACTGCCCACAAAGGGAGGGAAGGGGGTTGGTGTTGCCCTGATCAAGCATTTCGGAATCCCTGGAGAACAGAGCAACAAATGCCCTCTGTGTGACTTGGCCCGGTGTCCCCGGTCCCAGTTCGCCCAGCAGCTGAGAAACGCAGCCCTATTCCCACGTTGTAATAATGCCCTGCACTGAGCATGGGCTGGGGCTGCCAAAGCACCGCGCCTAGTGAGACCCTCTGCGGAGGACAGAGGTGGGTGTTACCTCTGTGCTAGGGACAGAGCCGCCCAGAGAAGAAAATGGCTCGCCCAGGGTTTTGGAGGTATTGAGAGCTAGAATAAGACCTTGGGGGTTTTCAGCTTCTGCTCATTTCTCCAGATCAGTCTGTTGAGGCTCAACCCCAGGTTGATCAGCCCTAGGTCTGAGCACTGTAGGGTGTGGTGCTAGCCTCTGAGGGGATCTTCTGCTGAGGAGTGTAGACACTGGCTACGGAGGGCAGGGAGTGCAGTAACCACCATCCTGATAGGGCAGGCGTGGTGATGGAGTCGTTCAAGGCGTGCTCACTCCTAGGTGTACATCGGCCACTCGGAGCCAGTGCGCCAGGTGGCCTTCACCCCAGACCAACGGCACGTCATCAGTGTTGGAGATGCCATCTTCCTCTGGGACTTCCTGGCTCTGCCTGCGGAGAGTTCACCCCCCGCCGGGTAAGTGCACGGTGCTGGGCAGTGCCTTCCCCTCCTTCCCGTCACCTCCCCTGCCCCATCCCCTCTCGGTGTAACGCTGGTCTCCTTGCCTTTCCAGGGCTCGTTCCTCCGAGTCCGCTCTGCAGCCGGGAGCAGGTGAGTTTGCCTCCTCCCCTGAGTTGTGCTGGCCGGCAGGTTGGCAGCTCTTCCACAGCTGCTCTTCATGGCAGAGGGTAGGGGTTGGGGGTTTTTGCTTCCTTCCCTCAGTGGGTCAGATAGCAGGGGGCTAACCAGCTAATTAACCCCAAGGGACAGCCTTCAATTAACTAGCACCTCTCAGTGGGAGTCTGCCAAGGAGGGGATGTTCTGAGCAGAGCAGCTCTGGGTTTCTCGGTAGATCTTTCAGCTTTTGCCTTCTGTCTTTCCCTGCCTCCATCTCTTCTGTCTTCTTTTTCCCTGCCCTCACTGTCCCTCTCTCTGTCGTCCCCTTTCTTGAAGGACAGAGGAGAAGTGGCTCCTCCTGTGTAGGAGGAAGATGGAGAAATGACCTTGGAGGCATCGCCATTCATCAAGTCAGGAGGATGAGAGGATCTAAGGGATGAGGGAAGTTACACAAACCCTTTTCTCTTCACAGAAGGGAGCTCTGAGAAGCTAAAGGATGCTTCTGAGACACCTCGGCAGACAGTTCCTCTTCCGTTGTTGTCCTCACCACCATGTTTGGATGTCAGCTCTGTCCACCAAGCGGGATGTCAAAGTAAGAGGAACTGCTTGCAGGGAAGGGGAAAATTGATCTTGTTTTAGGAAAAACTCCTTGCCTAGTTCAGCAGCTTCCTTGGAGCTATCCCTGCCCGTGATCCCCTTCCTGCAGACTGACAGACCAGTCTGCACTTTCCTTCCCCTGACTTGGACAAAGCCAGCCAGAGGTGTTGGGGTTCAGCACCGCTTTATCCTCTGCTCTCCTCCATAGACTAAGCTGCTGGCACAGCTTCTCTGAGGGCTGTGGTAAATACCTTGCTGGACATACCCAGGAGGAAACGTCTGCTTTGCCCTCCACCCTAACAGATGGGCTGTTACACAGAGCAGGAGAATGACACTGCCAGAATCGAAGGGTCGGTCACACACGAAGCAGTCCTGAAGGACACAGATGGCTCTGTCTTCCCACTAATTTTTCTCTTCAGGTATTTTCTCCGAGTCGGACCAAGAGGAGGAAGCAGGTCTGCCAGGCAGCAGCAGGATGGTGGCGAATGGAGACAAAGATGCCTCGGTCCTCGTGGTGGAGTCGGTCAGAAACGAGGAGCTTGTTGTTGTGAGGCCCAAAGTCAGGCAGGAGAGCTCGAGGTCTCTTGGAGAATCAGCAAACGGTAAATCAGGGGTATTCCCATCTTGTACAGAGCTCGGCTCCTTAGGGGCACGATGCGTGCAGGCCTGCATGGCAGCTTGGTCTATCCCTGACAAATAAAGAAAGATCATTATTAACACGGTACAGACAGACCTGGACACGTGCTCTGAGTTGCGAGACGAAGGGTAGCAATGTGTTCCTCGGGGCTCTTCCCTTGGGTGTGATTTACCAAGGGAAGTCAGTATTGACGGAAGCTCGTGTTGGTCCCCAAGACTGCTTGTTTTTCTGGCTCTTTCCCTGCTGCTGCTTCTAGGCACATCAGAAGCCCCTCTTCAGCTTGGAGCCAATATCATCTCTAAGTGGCACTTTCTATTAAACCCGGCTGAAATTAAAGCTCCCAATGTCTCTATTAATAGATGCACAGCCTCAAAGCTGCAGCAGTTTGTGGCGAGCTGCCAGAAGCAGGCAGCTGCCAGCGCTCAGCCCCAGGCAGGACTTGTTGGAAAGCTTCAACATAAAACTATGCCTCCGCCGCTCTCGTTAAAGACCTCTTTCTAGCTGTGTGGCTTATGCTTTCGCAGCGATGCCCAGGGCATGCAGCGTGGATGCCCTTAGGCTGTTTGCAGCGTGGTGTAGCTGAGCCGGGATGAAGGGGGGAGATGGATGTTCCTCCTTTTGCTCCTGGAAAGCTGGTGGTTTTCCTATGGCCGGTCGTGTAGGAGCACGTGTGATGCTGCAGTCTGATTTTTGCCTCGTGTGTGTGTGTGTATGCACGCACATACACAGCATCTGAACGGACAGCAAGCCACAGCCTAGCGGCTGCTCCCGAACCGTTCCCGGGAGCAGCATCCCATAGGTACTGTTTTCTTCTTTGTGTGGCAGAACCCAGAAAGGAGACCAAAAGTCCCAAGTTCCAGTGCTCCGTCCGCCCAGATTCCTACCGGCATTTCACTCCTCGCTTTAAGGCATCGGTGCTCCCCCAGGTGAGAGTTGTGCCAGGGCTGGTTACCTGGGCAGGTGGCGAACAAGCATTTTGGGGCTGGGGTAGGTGGATTTTCCAAATTGTTTCCATTTTGTTCTCTGTTTGAAAGCAATTTGTGAAATATACCCCTGGGCCTGATGTTCAATTAGAAACTCCTAACGTTAGTTCCCCTTTCTCCTCTACATGCAGCTCTTTCCAGACTAGTAAAAAGTGAGTTGTGATCAACTCTTTTTCTGTTCAGCTAATCTGCATACATTTTTATTCTAAAGAAATGGAAATGGCATGTGCTATTGTAAGTGAAAGACGAGTGAGCAATGGAGTGATTCATCATGCACCCATATTTGCGAGCAGATGCGTTGGCAGAGCAGGCTGGGGAAGGCAATCCATCGAGCGTAGTGAAGATAGTCAAGGCACAGCTCTCGCTCTGTTAACAAACAGAGCAATAATAAAACAGAAACTTAACTCAACCTTTTCCCAAGCTCTGGTGTTTGCGGTGCTGGGAGAAAAGCTACATTCAGCTCGCACCCTCAATTCTCTCCTCTGTCCCTCCACCTGGTAGCAGTTTGTCCCCCCACTGTCTTCCTATTGAAACATCTACATCCCCAAGTCAGCAAAACCCATTGAACTCCTTCCCAGCAGGATTAGCAGCTGCTCATCGGCTGGGCAGTGGCTGCCAGCCTGTTTTGTGCCCCATCTGAAAGCATCTGTGCCTGGTTTTGCTGGTGCAGTTTCTCTTTTGTATGTATAAGTGTGCACTTCGGTATTCATCTGTGGATGTGTTGAACTTGAATTGCGTGAGTATTGGCACGAATTTGCGTGTTGTGTGTGTGAGGACGTGTGTGTGCTTGCACGCACGCTTTTTCTTACATGGGCATTGAATGTACCTGACCGGGCCATCCTTCTAGAGCTTATTTTAAGCCGGTGTCTATTTTTCTTGTAGAGTTTCTTATCTCCTCCAGCTGGCAGTGAGGTCTTGAAGCTGAAAGCAGTGATCGGCTACAACGGGAACGGCAGAGGGAATATGGTGTGGAACCCGGACACAGGTACGCCAGGAAGGCTCCGGAGGGGCAGGAGGTGTGCGTACTGAGCCAAGTTACGATTTTCTAGCTGTTGGGTTGGGATCTCTGCTTTAACACAGGGGTTCTTTGCGTTGGTAAAATCCAGTAATCCTTCTTTCCTGTTGGCAAACGTTAGTTGATAGGGGCAGACTCAGACTTCAGTTGCTGAGTGGATAGAGCAGAAGGGAAGGCTCTCACAAAGGCCATCTTGCCTCCTTTCTCCAGGCTGGAGTGATGCCCAACAGCTTTGCTTTGCTCAGGTTAGGGGAAGTGAGATTTTACTCCACTCTCCACCTGATGGGAAGGATGCTGACAGGCTGCGTAGAAGAGTCAGCTTTTACGTATTACTGAAAAAAAGAATTTTCCGGAATTGTGATGCAGGTTGTAGTGGGTGCTGTATGAGAAGCCTTTACATGAAAACATCCCATCTCCTCCTCTCTGCTAGGCTTCTTCGCCTACACCTGTGGCTGCGTCATCGTAGTTGAAGACCTGCACTCGGGATCACAGAATCACTGGCTTGGCCACGTGGAGGAGATCTCTACGCTCGCCGTCAGCCACGATGCCCAGGTAGGAGAGGCTTCTGCCGCCCCGGGCTGGGTTTTGTCTGTGTCGCTTTGGGCTAAAGGAATGTCACAGTCTAAAATCCCATTTATCCGTTCCCTTCTTCTGCCTGCTGCCTGGAGACCTGGGGTTATGGAAATAAAATAAATGGTTTTGGAGCCTAGCTATCCGTTGTGCTGGCTCAGTGTGACAGTAATGGCTGCTCCCTTCCTCTGGGTGATGTTACCATTCCTTCCTACCGTCAGCTGATGGTTGTTCTCGCAGAATTTTTCATTTGCCAACCACGTCACTTTAATTTCAGACTAACAGTTGCTAAGACTAACTAACTAACAAAGTGTTCTCTAATTACTTACCAAGGTCTCAGTGACAACATATTGGTCTGTTAGGTTCTTGCCTCTGCCTCAGGAAAGAGGAATGGAGACTCCCATTGTCAGATCTGCCTCTGGAATGTCCAGGATGGGGTTTGCACAGCAAGTCTCTTCCACCACGAGACGCAAGTACAAGCCATGGCATTCTCTCGGGATGATAGATTCCTTCTTACCCTAGGTGAGTACGCCTGTGACACCGGGTGTGGGTGCAGGAGTACACCCTAGAGTAGACAGCTCATGGGAGGAAGATGCTGTAAGCGTGCAGTACCTGCAAGATACGTACCAGGCTCATGGGTATGAAGCTGTTGCTTGGTAGCCTCAGGACAATGGATAATGCAGCACGTAAAACTGCAAGTGATCTCCGGTCCTCCTGGGAGTGACCCCCTGCAGAGGTACTCTTTGCAGCTGAGCGTGCTTCCAGGGCGCTGTCGGCAGCGTTTCGAGGGGAAGCAGGCGCCCTGTGCGTCTCAGCCACAGGCACGAACGCTGGGCTCCCACAGCTCCCCGCAGTTCTTTCTCATTGCCCCAGCTAGCTCGTTTTTCCTGAAATTACAGCTTTCTTCTCCTGGCTCACTGTGCTTGTTAAGCCCATGTAAATAGTTTGCAGTTACTATATATAGTGTCCAAAGGGAAAAGCCTTCTTCTGGACTTCTTATTGCTGCTTAGGTGGAATTGCATAGAAGTAGCCAGGCTTCAAACTGTGAGCCTCCTGCCAGGCAGCGATGCCAGCACAAGATGGATGCTCAAGCTGTCTGTTTTGTTTAGGCAAGGGACAGTTAAAGGACAAATATGCAATTAGCAAGTTCTTGTTTTGCATGAGAGAGGACCTGTGGAGCAGGCAATACACTCTCTCTAGGCTGGTGAGTCTGCCCTTGGAAAAAAGCAAGCTTTGCTGGAGAGGAAGAGAGCTTTGTGCTCTCCACAGAGCAGCGTGGGAGAGGAGCTCTCCTCCTCCAGCTCTGGTCTGGAGAGAAGAGAAAAGCTGAAAGTCTCCACTGAGGTTATGGAGCCTGAGAAAGGCAGCAGGAGAACACTGTCCTCCGGAGCTGTCTGGGAGCTGGGGATGTTTGCCATCACCAAGGCCAGTGCCTTCTGCTGCCACCCAGGTACGGTGGCTTCCATTAAGATCAGCTCCCATCTCAGCTTTGACCTCAGCAACGGTGGCATCCCTTTCTTATTTCAAGACTGTTGTTAGCCCCGAGTGCACAGTATCACTGGAGGGCTGGTGTGGGGGCATATGTTGAGGTGTGCAGTAGCTCCTAAGGATGTAGAAACAGCACAAAACCTGCTCTGCCTGCTGAAATCCCTACCACGCCAGCCGTCGGCCGGTTCAAATGCTGGCTGCAGACCCCGCGGCAGGGCCGGATTTGCTACAGCCTCCAGCATGAAGCGTTGGGCCAGTTATATCTGTCCTCAACTCGGATGAGGACCCATCACGTTGTGCAGCTTTTGCTGAGCACACAAGGAGCCATGTCCATGCCTGGGACGGCGTCCGCAGCAGTTGTCTCCGAACAACTGGATAAGGGAGCGACACAGTTGATGCGTGTGTGCTGCGTGTATGCTTGTGAGCGTCCTGAAGAAACACTGAGGCTGCAGACTTTCCTCCTACTGTCTTTCATGTTCTACCTAGGGGACTACAGCGATCAAACCATTGCTCTGTGGAATACCTACACTTACGAACTCATGTCGTCGACTTGTATCTCGGAGCCAGTCCATGACGTGGCTTTTAGTCCTCTTTCTCACAGAGAACTGGCCTGCGTGGGGAAGGGAGCCGTGATGTTTTGGCTGTTGGAGCAGCAGGGAGCTGACGTCAACCTCAAGGTAAACCTCAGTTTTACCTTCTTTTAAAATTTCTGTTCAGCATCTCCGACTTCTTTTCCAAGCCCCTGGTGAGTGCGACGGAGGCTCTGCCCCCACAGGTCTCTGAGAACTGATGATTTCTCTTAGAAATCATCATTAGCTGGCCGTGAGTGGCTTTCAGTTGTATTTGAGGCATTAACTGCGTGAGTTGAGGGTAGACGGAGCAGGGAGGGGTTCTGATGTAGGTAAGCACCATTTTCTCTTTGACGTTTCTGTTTTACATGCTCCGGCAGGTTCATCGGGCCCCTGCCCCGGACGTGTTAGGGCCAGTGGAGCTGACCTCTCTCTGTTACGGTGCCGACACTCTTCTTTATAGTGGGACTAACTCAGGCCAGATCTGCGTGTGGGACACCGAGACTAATTGCTGCTTCATGACGTGGGAGGCCGACGAGGGTGAGATCGGTGGGTGCAAATGCCCCGGGCGTCTGTCAGGGCTGTAACAGGGAACTCGTTAGGAAAGAACAGCAATGAGCTTGCAGACCTCCTTTCACTCAGCTGTGCTCAGTAAACCAGTTTGCTGTCGGATGTAAGATGCATGGGGTGGCAATGGATCTGTGACCTGGGTTTCCTCGGGGTCCTGGGTTTCCTCGGGGGTTCACCTCTAGTCTGTAAAAACGCTGGCTATTGGGCTGTAGAAGACCCCCGCTGCCCTGCCCGAATGAATCAGTGGCCTGGCTGTCAGGAGCACACCTTGGGCGATGGCCGAGAGCGGTGGATATTCACGTGTGCCCTCCGTTCCCCTGTGGCCTCCCAGGTGTGCTGGTGTGTCGGTGCAACAGGCTGGTGAGTGGCAGCAACACGAAACGCATCCGCCTGTGGGCAGTGGCCGCCGTGCAGGAGCTGAGGCTGAAAGGTCCCGATGCCAGGTAGGATGTCGTGGCCCCAGCGTCTCCGCCGTGCTTGCGCCCGTCTCGAGAACACTCTGGGCTCTTGAGATGCTCTTCCCCTCATCTGGCAGCTCCCAGGACCTGTCTGAGAGGTGGCTTTTCACGGACAGACATTGGCTCTGGCTGTAACCACGCTGCTCCTGTTGTTCTTCATCCTTAGCTTTTCCTCTCCATCCCGTGACTGCTGATTCTTTTCTGTCTGCGTCTTTTTACTGAATTTTTGCCACAGGTAGCTGAACCCTCTTAATACTGGAAATGGGTGGAGTTTATCATGCCTGAAGTTTGTGTCAGTGATTTGTAGGAACTCCTTTAAGAGAATTAGTGAAAACGCATTGCCTTCTCTCGCACTATTGCATCCCCTATTTTCTTTCTTTCTTTCCTATAAAAGATGGTTGCGGTGCAAATGCAACGGTAGTCACTGTTCAATGTACAGGAGCTCCTCACTGAACCATTTAGCTGCAAACACGTGACTGGGCTCACTAGAAAATTGCATTTCAAGGAGGCAGAGTGGCTGTTCCAACAGTTGAGCCAGTCCTTCTCGCATCCTCCTTTCCTCCAGGTCTAGCTCAGTCCTGCTAGAACATGAGATCACCCTCGATGGGACAATAGTCAGTGCGGCCTTTGATGACTCTCTAGAAATGGGAATTGTGGGCACCACGGCAGGAACCCTGTGGTACATCAACTGGACAGAGAGCACAAGCATCCGACTAATCAGTGGCCACAAGAACAAGGTTAGAAGGGCTGGGCTGGGGTGGTTTGTCCCGCAGAGCAGCGAGTGCTGTGTGTGCTGTCCGTGTCCCGGGAAGCGTGTGCGGGCTGCAGAAGCGTTCCCTGGTCTGGCCATGGGAGAGGTCAGGGAGCTGCAGGGCTCGCTGGTGCTGACGGGACAACACGGAGGAGTCGAGAGAGAAATGGGCGCACTGAGGAGTCCAACATCAAGAAGTCTGAGCTCATCCACTCTAGCCTTAGGTGTTTAACGGCCTCAGCCTGGGAGCAGCTGTGGGCCTTTCTGCTGGAGCGGAAGAATGCAGTTTGCAGGCTTGGTTCCTGAGTGCTGTGACTTCTGCCTGCCTTCTGTTTGCTAGCTGGACAACCACATCAGATAACGTGTTCTTTGCCTAAAACGTTAAAAAAAAAAAAAACAAACCAGATGAAGAATGACTGTTTTGAATTTTGTTGTTGCTTTGGGGTATCTTTATGCTACAGAAAAAAAGATTTCAAATGGTAGAAGAGAAGGCATTTTACTTACACCTACGTTGTGTAGTGCCTGGTCCTAGCTTTGGGGTTACCTTTACTGGTTTCCATTACAAGCCTAGCTGTCAGCCCAAGATTTAAGGACAAAACCAAAGCACCCCACCTTCCTTTATGTCTGGGGCTTCTTGTCTGGTGTCTCCCATGAGAGGGGTCCTGGGGGACGAGAGGGCAGAGGAGCTGATGTCCTCTAGGCTGCGGCATTTGTAGGGCCCCTGTTCCCCATCTCCATTCTCGCTGCAGGTGACCGAAGTGTGCTTCAGTCCTGACGAGACTCACTGCGTAACGTGCGGGGAAGATGGCAGCGTGAGGATTTGGTCTCTGGGCAGCATGGAGCTAGTGGTACAGTTCCAGGTGCTCAACCAGGTAATTGTTTGCCGTACGTCAGTCTCTTCCTCTTGGTAGAGGGCACAGTCCCACTGCTTGGGATTGCAAGGACTGCTTTGTCCTCACGGAGCAGACTAAAGTTGGAGAAATACTTGCAGGCGGAGCTTTTAGTGCGCTTGCCCGTCTTCACTGTGTCACTGGGTCCCTGCCCTGGTTCCTTTGCAGAGCTGCCAGTGCCTGGCCTGGAAGCCTCGCCCCATCGTTGCGTGGGGAGCTGAGAGCCAGCATGTAGTGGCAGGGTACAGTGATGGCACCATCCGCGTGTTCAGCATTTCCAGGACAGAGATGGAGCTGAAAATGCACCCCCATGCCGTTGCGCTGACAGCAATTGCCTACTCCACAGACGGTGAGGCTGCCTGTTGTAACACTGGGGAGATGTCGCCTTGGGGAGCATGGCTTGGTTGTGCCTGGGTTACCCTGACCTCCTGCCCAAAAACCTGAGGCCAGGGAGAGGCAGAGAACTTGTATCAGTGAGCTTTGGTAAGCTCTGCCAGCTGAGCATGTGGTAAATGGGACACGGGAGGTGTATTGGCAATGGTATAGCAAAGGGGGTTGGGTACAAGAAGCATTCCTTTGTGTCCTCCTGCTTACAATCTGCAGTGGCTCTTCTTCAGTGTGGTGTTTTAGTGGGTGTTTCTGAGACATCTCGTCTTACCCAGCCCTTGACTCAGATGTTCCCAGCCTTTCACGGTGTTTCGGGAAACCGGCATCCCGTGATCTCGGACCTTTCTCCTATGGGCTTTTTCTTCTCCTACAAGAAGTGTCCCATTCTTTTCTCTCCTCTGCCCACAGGAGAAATGATCTTATCGGGGGGCAAGGACGGGCTCGTGGCTGTCAGCAGCCCTCGCACCGGAATGACTATCCGCGTCCTCGCTGACCACAAAGGCTCCCCCATCACTGTTCTCCAGTGCACCAGGAAGCAGGTGAGACCTCGCCCTCTGCCCCGGTGCTGTGCGGGACTGAGTTCCCCGTGTGTCACTGCACGGCTGTAGGAAGCAGCAGCAGGGTGGCCGGGCCGGTCAGCGAGTTTGCTTCGTTGTCCCTCGCCCTTCTTCTTCAGGGCCCCATCTCCTTCAGTAACTTCGGTTTTTCTAGGGCTGTCTTCGGTGGGGTAAAGCCGCAGGCGTTGCAGGTGCAACCCTGAGCGAGGCTGTGCCTGCGGGCGGGGGGACGTTTGGTGGCTGTTGCAGACACGCTGCAGGCAGATGTGATGTGTGCCCGCACCGCATGCTCTCGGAGAGCAGCACCCCTTGAGAGCAGCCCGGGCTGTGATCTTTCAGTCCCTGTGCCACCGAGAAAGGGCTCGGCATGCTTTCCCCGCTTCGCTCCTTGGCAGCCTGGCCTCCTGTGTGTAGCTGGCTCTTTGTACGGTTCCTCTGTGAAGCTGGGAAGACTTGGTTGTGCAGCACTGTGATGGTTTTAGCGTCTCCTTTGTCCTTCTCTTCATGGAGAATTGTCTTCCTTTGCGCAGTGGAAATGAGAACAATTTTGCCTAAGTTCTCAGGCTTTAAAATCATCCATGCTGCAAGGCTGTGTTCCCTGGTAATTCTAGGCTTAGGAGATCCTCCTTGGTTTTAGGTGAAGGACATTGTTAGGGGACACACGGTATCTGCAAGCACTCCCCTAGGAGATGCGCAGATCCAGAGGGCGTCCCGGGGAAGAGATCTGTGTCGTTCAGGCCAGGCGCTCACCCCTCCTCCAGCAGCCTCTTCTGCGGGGGCTTTCAGCCCGGAGCGTGCCGCTGGTTCCGGTACCACGGCTTCCTTGTCCTATTTTGTTGTGATTAGTGCCCAAATAGAGGTTAATCCTGGCATTGATCCCCTACGGCATAAGGCCTGCGTTCCCACGAGTTCCTGCCCCATGCTAGCTCTAGTGGCAGCCTTCTCTAAAGCTTCTGTACTGCCAGAGTCGCAGCATTGCGTTTATCTTCCGTAGTACCGCGACTTTGGGGTGGAAGGAGGCGAGCTCTGGCTGGCCACCAGCTCGGACCGGCGGGTCAGCGTCTGGGCCTCCGACTGGCTGAAGGACAAGTGCGAGCTCCTCGACTGGCTCAGCTTCCCGGCTCCTGCCGGCCCCGAGGTGAGCGTGGCACCTGCCAGCCCCTGCCTGCTCGTGCCACCGATCTCGGCACCAGCCGGGCTGGAGGAGGGATGCCCCAAGGCTCTGAGCGGGACGGGGCCAAAGAGAGAGTGTGTGCTTAGGAAAGTCATCTTCATTAGTTCTGCTGTTGCATTAGTATCTTGTTAATGCACCTTCTTGCGTGTCGAAAGGCAGCGGGAGTTGTAGCAGTGCCTAACCGCTGGGAAGCACTGACTTTGTAAGCGTGAGGAGTCAAAAACCGCATCTGCAAAGAGCCGACACCCCCGTGCTACGCAAAACAGAGCACGGGCAGCAGTCAGCACAGTGCGCGGAAGAGAGACCTAATTATGAGCACGCTGCTAACTTTGACGCTCCCAAAGAGCATGAATATTCAGAGCCAGGAGCCCAGTGACGGGTTCACAGAGCCAAGTTCCTCTAGCCCTGTGTGTCTGTGATGCTTTGCGGGACCCTTTGGCTCCAACCCAGGTGTGAGATTTGGGCAGCAGGACACCTGCTAGAAAGGGGAGGAGGGTCTGTATCGGAGAGGACGCGGAGATGGTCCCCGGTACACGTGACATTGGCATGCAGAAGGGAGCTAGGTCTTTTCGGGGGGGGGGGGGGGGGGGGGCAAACGGTGGTGCCTCAGCCTGCCACCCTCAGGGCCAAGCACCGACCGGGCCCCTACAGCAGTTGGGTTCTGTCAGTGTTCCTTCTGTTTGTTTCCAAAACGACGGATTTCCTCTCCGTGAAAGAAACTCACTACAGGTCTCCCGACAGTGAACAGGGGAAGGACTGATCTTGCATCCACTTCTAAAGATCTATCTTCTGGGCCCTATTTTCTTGTGTTAAACCGATCCATAACCCAATCCCACCTTCAAGCCCACGTAGCAATAATGCCTCGGTGGAAATTCAACCTGTTGGACCCTCGTGTGTCTTGCTCCTACGGCGGTAAACAGTTTGCTTCAGGTTTCCATGGCAGTGTGGGGGTTGCTCCTTGCTTTGACGTGAGCACGTCCGAGATGGCAATGCAAGAGGGAGGAAACAGCCTCCATCATGCTAATTTCCCACTGCTCGGACACCTGCAGCCCAAGGGCTGGTGTCCCTCCTTGCCCTCCGCTTGTCCCGCACTGTGTTGGGTCGGGCTGGAGAAGCTAGCCTCGATTTTGTTCCCTTTGGTTTCCCTCACCAGGGTCTCGGCAGCCTCCCGCCCAGCCTGGCCGCGTTCTGCCCTTGGGAACCCGGTACCCTGGTCTACGTCGGCTTTGGGGTGCAGAAGGAAGTCTTGTTTTACAGTCTGCGCAAGAAACAGGTACTTGTGCCCTGCCGGGGTGGCACGGGAGCTCCTCTGCTGCTGCGGGGCCGTGGCCACCTCGAACGAGGTGCGCGGTGGCGGGAGGCAGCGCTGCCCCGCGCGGAAAGCCAAGTCTGAGGGTGTGGGGTGGGCTCAGGCGAGCAGCCGCTCCGGGCAACAGCTTTTCATCTCGGAAACTCCCAAGTCTGGCCCAGGTAACGTGTGAGCGGCAGGGCCCTGCCCCTGCCTCGGGCTGTGTCTGGGCAGGCTGCCAATCCCTGCTGCCGCCCTGCTGCCTCTCCATCCGAGAGAAGGGGAAGGCGTTCGCTTTCAGGAGCGCTAAGGGTCTCTAAATCGTTGAGTCGAGTCCCCTCTGGAAAGCTGATGCCTTTGGCAGGTTTCTGAGCTCTGAGAGGTGCTGTGCATCTGTCAGCCTCCCTTTTGAGAGGAGCCCTTCACCCTCCTAACGACTGTCGCTGCAGCAGCCCTGGTCTCCTGCCTGCTCATTTCTGAGGTGTTGGTGTGTTTCTCTTGCTGGAGCGCAGGTAGTTGAGAAGATCTCCTTGCCGTACTTCGCCACATCGCTCAGCCTGTCTCCTGCAGCACGCTTCATGGCTGTCGGCTTTGGCGGTGAGTACCGGAGGGTGCCGTGGGCTCTGCTGCCCAGGCTGCCTTGTCCCCAGGTTGCCTTCGGCAGGGAGGGATATCCCCTTCTTCCCGAGAGTTTGGGGGGAAACCAATCGTCCTTTTTTCTTTAAACAAGACGTGTGCACACACACCAGCCCGTGTCCTCAGACCCCGGGAGCTACGGTCCTGGGACTGCGGGTAGCTGCCCCGCTCCCGGGCACGGTATGCGTCAGGCAAGGAGAAAGCTCCAGGAGACTCATAGGTCAGACGCGTGAGCTCAGTCCTGTTTGTCAAGGAGCAGGATTTATCACTTGAATTACTCCTTGGGGTTACGGGCTGTCTTCGTCTCCGCTTGTGAGCCAACAGCTCTGTGGCTGTGTGAGCTACAGCCCGGGAGGCAGAAGGGACCTTCCCCCAGCACAGGCACGATCGGCACCCTTCTCCTGTCAAGGGCACCTTGCTCCTGTAGCTGTTTGTATCTGCCTGGGGAGGCAGTACGTACGTCCATCCCGCTCTGACAGCAGCTCCTGAGAGCAGGGTGAGCTCCACGCCTGCCCCAGAGCTGCGGGGCATCAGCTCAGCCCGGGGCCGGGCGTTTTGGGGTGGCGTGAGACAGCAGAGTTGCACTAACGCGTGCTGCCGCATCCATTACTGCAGTGTGACAGTCTGACACGCAGCGTGGAGCTGCTCTGTCACGCTCTCTCCCTGTTACCAGCCGTTAATTGCCCGCTTGCTTCGGCAAAAAGCTGTCCCCTGTCCCTCAGCTTATCGACTCGCAGCTCAGCAGTGGGGAGAGGGCCTGGGGGGGGGTGGGGGGTGACAGGGAACCGTGCTCCTGCCACGGACAAGCCCCGTGGCAGCGGGGCCTCCTTCCCCTGGCACTGAGCCCCCTCCTTTCCCCGCAGAACGGCTCCTGCGGCTGCTGTCCTGCCCCGCCCGCGATGCGCAGGACTACGCCGGCCACGACGACGCCGTCCACCTCTGCCGCTTCGCCCCCTCCGGCCGCCGCCTCCTCACGGCCTCCCACAGCGCCGTCCTCGTCTGGGAGCTCACGGGCGGCTGAGCCGGGAGCCCCCTGGACCGGCGGCGCTTCTCCGGTGGGGGAGGAAGGCCGGCCGCGTCCCCTGGGCCAGGCCCCGGCTCCCGGGCGAGGCCCCGGCTTAGGCCTCAGCCAGGCCCCAGCCCCAACCTCTGCTCCGCCCGCGGACTGCTGGAGCCGGACGCGGCGGCGGGCCCGCAGGCCAGGCCCGGGCGGTTGCGGGATGTGTTTTACGGCCCCGTTTGCCGTTTGTTTTTGTTAATAAAACATCGAAAGCTGAAGCCGGGAGGTCTTGGGGGTGCCGCGCGCCGCCCCCGCCCGCCAGGGGGCGCCGCTCTGCCCGCGCCGCTCTGCGCCGCCGCTCGCTGGTGTGACCGGAAGCGGGGCGGGGGGGCGCGGCGGCGGCGGCGGCGGCCCCGGGAGCGGCGGCGGCGCCGCCATGAAGCGGGACGTGCGCATCCTCCTGCTGGGGGAGGGTAAGGCGGGCGGCGGGGGTGGGCCCTCGAGGCGGCCTGGGGCCCGTGGGGTGCCGCCCGGCGCCGGGAGGGGCTCGCGCGCGGGGGAGGCCGGGGGGAACGGCCGGGCCTGCCCGCGGCCTCGGCCCCCGGCGGGGCGGGAGACGTGTCCCCCACCGTGACGGCCCCGGTAGCGGTGCCCTCCGGCCGCCGTTGCCAGCCCCGCGGGCCCCCGTTTCTGGCGGCTCCTGCGGGCGGGGCCCTTCCCGCGGGCTCCCTCCGGCAGCCTCGGGCGAGCCGGGCTGAAGCGCTGCACCGCTTTACCGGCCTCCGCCCCGAGGTCTCCCGCTGGGCAAGGACACCGACTTCCCCTTCGCCCGCGGGCCGAGCTGCCCCGGGCCCCGCGGGTGTGATTGACGCCGGCCGCTGGCTCCGATCGTGGCTGCCGCCTGCCGCCGCCCCCGGCCCGCATCCCGCTCGGGCCGTGCCGGGCCGGTGCCAACGTCTTCCCTTTCTTTCCTAGCCCAGGTGGGGAAGACGTCTCTGATCATGGCTCTGGTGGGCGAGGAGTTCCCCGAAGAGGTGAGCGTGAGGGGGACGACGACCCCTGGGCCCCCTCGCCGGGTGCCCTGCTGGGCAGCAGCGGGGTGGCTCTGTCCCGAGTGGCACCGGCCCGAGCCAGGGGTGTCCAGGAGGTGCGTGCGGCTCCCTGGGGACTGGTGACAGCTACCGGGCCGGTTTGGGTGAGCTTAAGCCTGCGAGGACCACACGGAGCTCTAGCTGAAATGGTGTTTTCTTCAGTTCGTGCTCTAATCCCTGACCTGGGGCCCCGTCTGCCCTGGGGAGGGGTGTAGGTACCTCCCAGGGCCCTGCTCCCTGCTGCTGCAGCCAGCGTGCTGCTGCGGGGGACCTCTGTGTCCACCAGCGCCGTAGGGCCCAGCCTTGCCCTCTGTGGTAGTGCCGTTTGCTCCCCAGCGCCGGCCTTGCCGTGGCGGCACTGGCACAGAGCCCTTGGAAGGGGCTGAGCTGCGTTCCCTGCCCTTCTGTGTCCGTCTGGAGAAAGGTTTGGTGCTTTGAGCTCGGCTATCTGCGAGGAGCAGCATCTAGCCCGCCTGCATGTGCCCCTTGGAGCCTCTGGCTCGGCGGCTCACTGTCCCATCGCGGTTTGGGTGGGGAAACAGGATCGGTCTGGCCGTCAGGCGGCTTCTCCCGCTGCCCACGAGCAGATGGTGCCCTCTGCGACGTTTGCGCTGGGAAGCATCAGCGCCGGAGGCTCGGGGGAGGACCAGCGCCGCGCACCTTCCCATGCTCTCGCAGCAAAGCCCGGACAATCAGCTTAGCGCTTCTCCCAGCTGCCAAGAGATCAGGCCGGAGAGCTGGGGGAGTGCTGAGGGCTTATCTCCGGAGCTGTAGTGGGGGCGGCAGCACTGACTTGTCTGAAAGCCGGCTTCCCTGGTGGGACTCGGTGCCGTCAGGAGCTGCATCTCGACGGATGGCTCGGGGCCAGGATGCGGTCAGAGGTTTCACCGTGGGGATACTGGCTGTGTAAGGGATGAACTGTAGCGAGCCGAGCCAGAGCTGCAGCTCGGTGGGCCAAGAGCGATCCGTGGTCTGGAGCTCCCCTGGCAGGGAGGGTGCTGGGCAGTGGCCATGTCTGAAGTCCCTTGTCACCCGTCCTCTCAGTTGTGTTTGGCACAGCTGGCTGGAACGGAGTCTGCTGGCTTTGCAGGTGCCTCCTCGCGCGGAGGAGATCACGATCCCGGCTGACGTCACGCCGGAGAAGGTCCCCACGCACATAGTGGACTACTCAGGTAGGGCCCCATCCCCCCTCGCTCCCTGTTGGCCTCGCTTCTCCCCTTCTCTGCCCATCTGAGGGGAGTGGGAAGGGGTCCCCGCTGCCGTGGGCGGTTAGTGACGGCTCTCTTCCCCGCCTAGAGTCAGAGCAGACGGAGGATGAGCTGCAGGAGGAGATCACTAAGGTGAGCGGGGCTGGGCGGGGGTGTTGCGGGCCAGGAGCCTGCGGTGCCCGTAGCCCTGCAGCCGGCGGGTGACACATGGCTGTTTGCTCTCCCCGTTAGCCACCTGGAGATGCGCAGGCAGTTGGTTATCTGTGGATTAATGCTATCGGTTTGTTTAGAGGTTTGTTTAATCCTTCTCTGTCTTGCAAGCTGTTGTACGTGGCTTGTCCTAGCCCTCCGGGGAGCCTCCAGAAGGAGAGCGGTGGGGGGCAGCTTGCTGCCCACCAGGAGGTGGAGGAGGCTGCTGAGCAGATGATGTGCTCTTAGCCTCGGGATGTTCCCGACAGACTCAGAAGAGGGGAGAAGCAGTTCCTGAGCTTGGGCGAGACCCTTCTGCTCCCTACATTAGGTCCCCGTGGCTGCCTGATGAAGCAGTGGCATAGAGGAGTTGGTTTGGGAGCTGGAGCCCCGGGGAGCGCTGGACAGGGAGGGACCGGGGCTCCCACGTCCCTCAGAGCAGCCAGGGAGGAATAATCCAGCTGGCTGGCTGGGGTGGGCCCAGCTGCTCTTCTCTGCCCTGGGATTAACCTCGGCTCTGCACAGAGGAGGACCTGTTGATTATGGATAATAAAACTCTCTCTCCTCTGTGTATCTCACGTGAGCAAAGCTATTTAATCTCTCCACCTCAGTGGCTAACGGCCAAGGAGGTGGGCTGGTGGGCACGGGGGTCCTGCTCCCTCCACCCAGACAGCAAGAGTATAGCGAGGCTTAAAATGGCTCCAGGAAATCCTGCCTAAACCCTTGTGTGTCCTCGGGATTAGCCCTAAACTCTCTCCTGAAAGGGCCAGTGATCCCTCCTGTCTGCTTCAAATAAAGCGTTGGTGTCAGCGCTGTCTGCACGGGGTCGGGGAAGGGAAGGGGGCAGCGGCCGCTGGCCCGGCACAGGGCACAGGCAGAGCCATCGCCGGGGGGGGGACAGTGAGGTGTGGGAGCGGGAAACCGGGCCGTTAGACATGGAGGCAGAGGTGCTCGTGGCAGGTCCCGAAGCAGAGGAGCCAGTCTTTGCCCCGGGCAGCCCATTGTGGAGCTCGTGTTGACAGCGGGCGAGTCGTTGCTGTTCGAGGGCTGTGTGTACGTGTGCACGCTCACGCACGCTCAACCGCCGCTGCCGGGTTTCGGTGCAAGCATGACAGCAGCATGTGGGGCCGGGGCTGCCTGGCCGCGGGACCGGCCTGCGGCTACGGCAGGGCTGTGCCTCGGGCGCGGGCTGCCTCCCCGCTGCGGCGGGTGCGCCGCAGGGACCCTCGCTCAGCACCCTCTGCCGCTTCTCTCTTGCAGGCCAACGTGGTCTGCGTGGTGTACGATGTCACCAAGGAGGCCACGATCGAAAAGGTAACGCGTCCCCCGCCGGAGCCCTGAGTGGCCCCGCTCCGGCAGCCAGAGGGGAAGGGGTTCCCAGCGCTGGGTCCTTCCCAGCTGCCCTGGCTTTTTGGTGTGGGTGGGTACTGGTGCACCCCAGCCCTACGGGGATTTGGGGTTTGAGACCCCTGCAAGCAGAGGAAGGCGGAGCACAGCCCAAGCTTGCTCCCACGTTGGCTGTTTTCCTTATGTGCTGGGGGGCAACAGGCCTGTTGCATCCTTCTGCTGGCATCCAGCATCCCCGGGTCTGCTCTGCCTGCTGGTGCGGGGGAATGCCGGGGAGCAGATGGCTGCAGGGCCCTGCTGACTGCCGCGACGCCTGTGCTGGGAGCTGCCTCTCCCTCCCCAGGCTGCGGTGACAGGCCTTTCCCTGTGCTCGCCTTTCAGATTCGCACAAAGTGGATCCCCATGGTGAACGGAGGAGTTGAAAAGGGCTCCAGGTACCGTGTGTGGCGTGGTCCGCGGGTGCAGAATCGGCAGATTCTGGAGGCTGCGGGGTCCCCACCACCTTTGCATTGTGCAGAGGATGCTCAGATCAAACCAGCTTTGTGGCTTGTGGCCAGACCACCTGTAGCAGAAGGACGTGGGGGCCTTTCTCCCTCGCAGATCTAGCTGAGGCAGAGGGCCACGGGAGAGGGTTCCTTCCCCCCTTGATCTCTTCTCAGCCAGGCAGGGAGAGGAGGCTACCAAGGGAGTAAGGGAGCACAGAAGCCTCAATCTGCGTGTGGATCGCTTAGGCAGAAGGCTGCTATGCTGGATTAAAGGCTCCTGAACATATTGTTGCTGGGTGAAAGCGTAAGCAGGATCAGGCAGTCTGTTTCTCCAGATGGATGCTCCTAGCCGTGGGAGGCAGGAAAGCTGCTGTGGACCTTGCGGAGGAGCGTGGAGAGGCTCCCCAGCTTGCTGCCTGGGAGCACGCGTGGCTGGGGCAGGGCCGAGACCAAGAGAGAGGTGGCCTCACTCGTGCTCTCTGACACTCCCGTCTTTCTTCCCCAGGATCCCCATTATTTTAGTGGGAAACAAGTCTGACCTGCAGGTGGGGAGCTCTATGGACGTCATCCTGCCCATCATGAACCAGTTCTCAGAGATAGAGACCTGCGTGGAGGTGAGGGAACTGGAGGGTTTCTGCAAAGCCTCCCTGAGGGGTAGGAGCGCTTGTCTGGCGTGAGCCAGGGAGCCTTCGTGCTTGTGGAGATCTGCCCTGCTAACGTTGCTCTGCAGAAGTACCCCGATCTGGGTCTTGAGGGCCTGTGCTTTAGGCTTTCTGTCCTTTGCCTTCCTCACAGGGAGTGGGTTTCGGTGTCTCCCTGCTCCGGCTCTCCAGCTGTAACTGATGGTGGAGCTATGTGCAGCCCCTGTTGGCTCTGGGGCTGTGGAATGGGCGCAGCAAAGCCAGAGCATGAGCGGGAGGTTTCCCTTTTGTTTTTTCCTGATGGTGGACAGACTTTGCTCTGTGCTTTGATGCACAACTTGTCTGGCTTGGGGAGCTCCTATCATCCTTCTGCCCCTTGTCACCAGCCCGTCGCCTGTCCCCGCTCACAGGACTGTCTCTCCCTTTGAATCCCCAGTGCTCTGCCAAGAACCTCAAGAACATCTCTGAGCTCTTCTACTATGCCCAGAAAGCTGTGCTGCACCCCACAGCCCCCCTCTATGACCCAGAGGAGAAGCAGGTAGGAAGCACCGCTCGCAGCCCCTGGAGGAGTCTCCTTCCCGTCGCAGCGCTCTGGTCTGGTGCTGTGCTTTTGCCCCTGGGTAGGAGGCTGGAAAGTTTGGGCCGAGGCAGCCAGAACAAGGGGAAAGCGGTCCCCCTGGGGGGAGCCGACGGAGGGGTAAATACTCAGCTCCCGTGCTCAGCGCAGCCAGCTGAGTATATCCAGGCCAGAGAGATCTGCGAGGACGGGGGGCGTGGTGGGGTAGAAGCCCTCGTGCTCCAGACCATGCGGCAGCCATTGTGGGCAGGGTCCAGGAAAAAACTTCCCTGTGGGCTGCCCTGCTTCTGACTCCCGCCTCCAAGGTGGCTGTGGTACTGGCCTAGCTGGACCGTGTTCCCAGCTAGTGCAGGAAGGGAACCCCTCTGCGCATGGGGTTTCAGGAGGCAGGAGGAAGGGCCAGGCTGAAGGTGGTGCCCTGTTTTTGTCACCATGGTTGGTTCCTTGCAGCTGAAACCTGCATGTGCACGAGCGCTGACCCGGATTTTCAACCTCTCGGACCAGGATAACAACCAGATCCTTAGTGATGATGAACTCAACTACTTCCAGGTAGGGCTGCCTGCAGAGCTGAGATACTCCCCAGTCCCTTGTGGAAAGCCCCTGGGGTCCCCTTTCCATCCAATACCAGGCAGAAAGGCTGCCCATCTCCTGACACAGCCGTCCTGTTTGCATTCAGTACTTCTGCTGTGGCACAGCTAAAGCACCGTAGGGAGCTTCTCGGAGCACGTGGGGATCCACAGGTCTTCCATCTTTACTAAGCTTGGGCTGAGTTTGCTCTGCAGTGGGAAGAGCAGGAGGCTCTGGAGGTGTTGAGAGTCATACGTTATTGGGATGCTGAAGAACAGGGGTTTGGTCAAGGTCTAAGGCGGTAATCCCTGAGCTGCGTGGATTTTTCTCTCCTGGAAACACCGTCTCCTTGTCAGGGGAGAGGGATGCTGGCGAGACAGAGGGTAGTGCTGGCTGTGTGCTTTGCTGACAATGACCTTCTTTCTCTTGGGAGGTAGAAGTCCTGTTTTGGAAACCCACTGGCTCCCCAGGCCCTGGAGGACGTGAAGATGGTTGTGTGGAAGAACACCACGGATGGGGTGCAGGACAATGGCCTGACATTGAACGGTAACAGCACAAGGGCTCCACGTTCCTTCCCAGCAAGGGACGGCGGGACCCATCTCCTTCAGCACATTGTGAGGGATCCTGTCCTCGGGCTGAACCTCCCGGCTCTCATTCCAAGCCTCATTAGTCCCTCTTGTCAAAGCAAGCCTGAGCCTGCTGTGGCTGCTAGAGCTCTCTGTCCAAGCAGCCTGTTTTCCCAGGGAAAGCGTGGTCCCGAGGAGTGGATCCCTGAGGCTGAGCGCTCAGTTGGCTCCACTGCGTCTGAACCGCCTGATCTCTCCTGCAGGCTTCCTCTTCCTCAACACGCTCTTCATCCAGAGGGGCCGGCACGAGACCACCTGGACCATCCTTCGCCGCTTTGGGTACGACGACGAGCTGGAGCTGACGGATGACTATCTCTACCCACAGTGCGTATCCTGCCGTGGAGTGGGGCGGGCAGGGTGTGACATCCCTGTGGTGTGCAACTCGGGCTCCCCAGCACCTCTGCTGGCTCCTTTCTGCACCCTGGGGTCTACCCCGTTCCTCAGCTGAGGCTGAATCCACACCCTTAGCTCGTGGTCTGGTTCATGCTCCTCACCTTCCCCTGTGGGCAGGAGCTGACACACGGGGTTGGCGATGAATACAATGGTCCTTGGAGCTGCTGACTGTGCTGCTGGCTCTGATGTAGGCGGGCAAGGAGGTGGGGAATGAAGGCCTGTCCCTGGCTTCCCTTGACATCAGCAAGGGGTTTTTGAAGGCTGTTCTGTCTCTGCCTGAGCCGAGGCAGAATGGCTCTGTCGGGAGCAGCGAGCTGTCAGCGTAGCCCTCCTGGCTGATTCTGCAGCTGCCGTCTCTGCTCTGCTCCCTGCCGCCCCGGAGGTGGTGATCTGGCAGTAATGAAAGGGTTTGGCTTGTGAGCTGCCTCATCCTCTCCCCAGACAGCAGGCTGCGTGGGGACGCAACGGGGCCCGTGCTGGTGGAAAGCACCCCAGGGGTAGTGCTGTGCCCTACTGAAGCCCTGTGCACAAGGCAGAGCGAGGGCTACATCCTCCCCCTGGCTGCTTGGGCAGTGTGGACGTGCCGAGGAGAGGCAGCTGTGCACCCTTGAGGGCTTCTCCCCAAAACAAGGGGGCTGTGTCAAGGAATAGCCAGGCCTGGAGACAACCGCTGGCCTTGAGCGGGGAGGGAATGGGGACCTGTGTGCTCTGGGTGAGATCCAGCTTGGCCGAAGACCCACTCACACGCTGCCCTTCGTTCAGGGCTTGAGGAGGTTCACTTGGGTCTCTTCCGACAGGTTCCGCCTTCCCCCCGGCTGCTCCACGGAGCTCAACCACTTGGGCTACCAGTTCCTGCAGCGGCTGTTTGAGAAGCACGACAAGGTGGGCAGCGTGCGGTGGAGCTGCCTGGGGAGGGGATGCTCTCTGCTAGGCCTGCACGTTTGGGCGCAGCTGCTCTCCTGTCCACCCGTCTGTTCCAGGGAGCAGACGTAGCGCCAGTGAAGGGCTTTCCTCTGCCGCAGCGCTCCCTTCACAGCTTCTTGCCGAGGCTTTGGGAGCAGGAGGTGGTCGCAGCGAGCTGTAGGTAGTCTGATGGCAGCAGCACGTCAAGGGCGTGGGGTTGTGATCGCTGCCCTTGACCAAAGGGCAGCCAGTAAAGTTTGGGCCTTCAGTGGATGGGTCTGAGTTAACATCAAACTGGCGTAGCCCCTCGTAGTGCCTGGCTGCAGCACGCAGGGTGGCAGGGAAAGCGGGCATAGCTGCTGGCCTGCAGCCACGGACCAGGCACAAGCATCTGCATGGCTGCCAGCCCCGTGGAGGGGCTGCCAGGCCGGAGAGGGGGAGAGAAAGCAACTGATCTGTGCCATACTCTGGCTCTTTGGAGAGTGGGAGTAGAGGATGTATTGGATCTGCGTACACCTGCTCGGACTAGTTATTCAGATGTTGGTGTGCGCCGGGGGTACGGCAGCTCTGTGGCCACGGGGAATTGCTGCGCGGAGTCGACGCACGTCCCTGTGTGCCCAGATGCCGGCAGATCCTCTGTGGCACGGCCCCGTGGCACAGCAGCCTGAAGGTGCTGGCTTGGCGTGTGGTTGGCTGGTGGCCAGTGGCCCCGTGGCCACACACAGACCTTGGGTCAGTTACCCTGCGGCGTGGAAGGCCAGGCTGGACCGATGCAGGCTGCTGTGGGGTGGCTGGCCCCAGGGAAGCTCAGGGCTGTGGGGTGAGTGTGGACGGGTCCTGCCCGGTAGCAGGGCTGGCACCGATTCCAGCTGCAATCGCAGAGCAGAATCGGCCTGTTTCTTGTGCAGTGATGGGAGTCCCTGGGGCATAGGGTCTCTGCACGCTCGTGCAGCTCTGGCCTTGCTTGCAGTTGATTTCTGCCATTGAAAGCATCCCTGTGTCATTCTGCTGCAGCGAGCAGGGTGGCTTGTGTGCCAGGGACTCTCTCTGGACCCCGACAATGCTTGGTGCGGCTGCAGAGAGCTGCCGGTGTGTGCATGGACTGTGTCCCGCCTCAGCTGCTGGCTCCCCTTTGTTTCGGCAGGACCAGGACGGAGCCCTCTCCCCCACAGAGCTGCAGAACTTCTTCAGCGTCTTCCCCTGCGTGCCCTGGGGCCCTGAGCTCTACAACACGGTATGCACCACTGATAAAGGCCTGCTTTCCCTGCATGGATTCCTCTGCCAGTGGACGTAAGCTCAGTCCCTCTCCCCTGCCTTTAGTCACGTTGCTTAGCCCTTGCTGACCTTGTCGGCTTCCCGGTGCGCTCTGTCTCTCCAGGCTCGTGGCTTACCTGGATGTGCGGCACTGCCTGGAGTGCCTGGGCTACCTGGGCTACCCCATCCTCTCGGAGCAGGATTCCCAGACACAAGCCCTCACGGGTACGGCCATGCCCTCCCCTCCCGTCACGGCTCAGGTCTCTCCTCTCGCTCACCCAGCCTCTCTCCTGCCAGTGACCCGGGAGAAGAGGATCGACCTGGAGAAAGGCCAGACCCAGAGAAACGTCTTCCTCTGCAAGGTGCTGGGAGCCAGGGGCGCAGGCAAGTCCGCCTTCCTGCAGACCTTCCTCGGCAGGAGCCTCGCGGTGAGTGGCTGCTCCCCTCTCCAGCCGCGCTGCGGCAGGGCGTCCCAGCGGAGCAGAAGGCAGAGCCGTGAGGCTGTTTGAGTGATCTGCTGCGTGACAGCACCTCCCTGCCCATGGCCAGGCCCCAGCCTCCCGGCAAAGGGCTTCACACCCCCCTCCGGGTGGCTCTTGCATCCTTAATTTTGCCTAAGGCAGTGGGCCCACTCCCTCCGCTTGTCCCGAGGATCTGGAGGGGCTGTGCCTTTCCCAGGCAGCTGTATCTCCCCAAGGTGATGCTGGCTTTCCCTGCGTGTTATGAACGGCCCTGCGTCTCGTGGCAGGCGCCGGCTGGCCTTCAAGTGGCTGTTACACCACGGGGCTCGGGGCAGTGCGAAATGCTCTCCTTCCCCCAAGCACTGCTCTTGCTCCCTGCTGTCTGAGACAGCGTTTTCATTGATGGCAGGCCCAGAGGGAGAACTCAGGAGACCCATCCCTCTACACGATCAACACGGTGCAGGTCAACGGCCAGGAGAAGTACCTTATAGTAAGTCAGGGAGAGGAGGGAATCGCTGCTGTGTCTGGCTCGCAGCAGGGCTGGGCTGTGTCCCCCCCCAGTATTGCTGCAGCGCCGTCCCGGCACCCCTGGGCTGCGCTGTGGCTGCGGTCACGCCGGCACAGGCCGTGTGCTGGGGTGAGAAACGGCCGATCCCCTTGAGACGGTGCTGTGCCACGCGTCCTTTCGCCTCCTGCCCCAGCTGTATGAGGTCAGCGCCGACATGAAGTTCATGAAGCCGTCGGACGCAGCCTGCGATGTCGCCTGCTTCATCTATGACCTGAGCGATCCCAGATCCTTCAGCTACTGTGCCAGTATTTATAAGGTAGCTGGCAGGGGCCCTATGGGACTTCAGCCTTTGCGTGGCAGCCCCACATCTCCCAGGGGTCGGTCGCTTACCCCTCGCTGGGACTTCTCCCTGTCTCTGCAGCAACACTACATGGACAGCCAGATCCCCTGCGTCTTCGTGGCCTCCAAGACAGACCTGCCAGAAGCGAGTCAGCAGCCCGGGCTCTCCCCTGCCGAGTTCTGCTACAAGCATTGCCTCCCACCGCCCTTCCTCTTCTCCTGCCACGGCCAGGGTCCACCCAGCACCACCGTCTACACCAAGCTGGCCACCGCCGCCACCTTCCCGTTAGTATCCTTCCCGCGGAGGGGGCTCTCGGCTGGGAGCAGAGCTCGGGGAGGGGGGCTGTGTCTGAACCCTGCCTCTGCCACGTCGCTTTTGGTTCGGTTCCTCTCTAGCTCTTGGTGTCATCTGCTCGTAGAAGTAATTGAAACAAAAAGGCCACTTCTCCCCCTGCTTGGAGAGGGTGGAGTCTCTCTTCTGCCTCGTGTCTGTCTCTGGCAGATTTATTAGATAGATCCTGCCACAGGAGTTTTTATTTTTGAAGCTTAAGATAAAAAATGCTGAAGGGGAGTAGCCAGCCTAGTTTGCCAAGGCCCGCAGAGGGGGGGGTGGCAGCTATTTTCTCCTGATGAGGTGGATCGGACTGAAAAAGAGGTCAGTGAAGCAAGACCTCCGTTCACACAGCCTCCCTTTGGGAAGGAACCGCACCTGAAAGGGGCTGGGTAACGGGGTAGGGTGGCAGCCAGGCCGGTCACGGGCGATGATGGGAGATCTGGTAAGGAGAACGTGCCTGCGTGCGGCATGGCTCCGCTCCAGGGGCGGAGGGGGCTGAAAGCTCAGGGTCGGTGCAACGCCGGGGCAGAGCCCTCCTGAGGAGAATGTGTGAGTGCGTTGGAAGACGGGATGGGATTACCAGTGAGTGGTTTTCCCTCTAGCTTCTTTTCAATAAACAACTTTATTTTTAGAGCTGACACTTTTTTTTTTCCCCCTCTGCAGTATTAAAATTTAAATATTCTTAATATAACTTAGGGTATGTGGTATAAATAAATAACGGCGTAATGGAGGGCCAGGGATTGGCTGCTCTCCCCTGATTTAGTGGAGAATGAATAATGGATATGTCTTTCCTCCTCGGAGAGGAGCACGTTGATGCAGGACAGCACGTGTTTAGGAAGAGAATGCGTACGCTCGGGCAGGGCTGGGTCCCTTCCCTCGCTCCCCTTAGGTCAGTGTCACCGGCTGTGCCAGCGTCTCCGCCTGCATCCACTTCTGGGTCTCTGCGCACTTGGAGTTGTAAAAGCAGCTTGACCTAGAAAGGAAGATACGTACCTCCTTGCTGTACTAATTATTTAGGTGTTGGCGTGCTGTTTCCAGACCACGGGAGCGTAAAGCCCCATCCATCCCACCAGCGGGGTGGGGAGCCATCGTTTGGCTTGATGACGATGCCGGGCGGCGGGTGCTCTGGCTCACGGGGCCGGGGAGCCTCTCGCTGCTCTCTGCCTTCAGCTGGGCTGTATCCCCCAGCCCGGAGCTGCACCACGGTTACCGTCCATCCCCCCAGGGACACCCCAACTTCCCTGCTTTGGGGGGGAAGCACTCCGGGCTGCCAGGGAGCTTGGGTGTTTGTACAGCCGTCCCTGTGCACCTCGCTCACTGGCCTCTTCTCTCTTTCCTTGCAGCCACTTGAACGCCGTGGAGCTGGGAGCCGCGTCCTTCTGGCTCCGGGTGGCTCTGGGGGCCACGGTGACTGCTCTGGTAGGGTTCACGCTGTACCGTGTGCTAGCCAAGAACAAATGAGAGTCGCTCTCTACCCCGTCCTCCCCGTGACACCAGCCTCCCCCTCCCAAACGACGCCCCGGTGAGGGGCCCTGCCTCGAGCTGGTCCCTGGTGGGAAATCCTCCTTTCCCCCCAGCCTGGATTGCAGGACCAGTGAAACCGGACTTGCCAGCACCAGCAGGATAGATCCTCCGGCACCAGCCAGCCTAACCCTGCCAGCCTCTGCCGCCTCCTCGCCAGCCGTGGCAGCAGGGGCCGGGAAGCTCTGCCTGGGGGCTCTGCCTCACCGGCAGCTGGAGGATCACCCCCATCTTTTATTCTGTTAAGTTTTTTTTAACGTTTGTTTTTAAGCTCAAACATGAGTGTTTCGGTATCTGTTGGGCCAGGCACATCCCTTCCCCAGAGGGCTGTGCTGGTGCCCTCAGTTCTGGGGGGCAACACTCCCGGAGCCCCTGGGGCCTCCAGCAGCAGCAGAGCTGTCGAATGTGCTCATGGCTTCGGCCCCCCGGGGCACACCTCCATCCCCAGTCCCTGCTTCCCTCTGCCAGCGCTGGGAAAGGCAGCCCTGGAGGGCCAGGCGCTTACACCCCCCCAAGCCCCTGTGTTTTGGGGTCACTCCTGGTCCTTGCTGGGATGCTGTGCCTGCAGCCCCTAGCCCCCCAGGCTTCAAGGGGAGGGAGCGATACCCGGGACCTGTCCCAGGCCCCTTCTCTCCCTTGTTTCTGCGCAAAAATACTCGAGTCCTGCAGCGTGCCAGGCTTTCGGCCCATCCACCCTCCTCCCCTGCCTGGCTGCGTGGCCTGTCCCCTCCCCACCCCTGCCCTGGCCACCAGTATTCATGGCCACCAGTATTGGCAGGGCCCCAGGAGCCCTGGTAAGCTGGGGAGGGCTGCGGGGACATAGGGTGCCCGCTGCGCTCCCGAGGGCAGGCTGCAGTCCTTTCCTGGCAGTGCCATCGCTGAGCTGGTGCCACGCCGTGCCATACGGCTCTTGTCCTGCTGTCCCCTCTGCGGGGCTCTGGCTGCACTGAGGCTGTCCCAGAGTGCGAGGCTCTGGGCGTTGCATCTCCTGGTACGACTGGAAGCTCTTTCCTCCCCCGTCCCCTGCCCGCACCCGAGCCGGCCTTAGCTGCCGGCCAGCTGCCGTGACTTCAGTCCAGCGCAAATTCAGGGCCAGAGTCCCACAGCGTCCCTGTCTCCGAGTCCCAAAGAGCGAGGCCAGCCTGCGCTGGCCTCCACATTCAGCTCGCACCCGTCCCTGGGCTCCCATCCTGCCGGGGTGGGGGAGCCCGGGTCAGCTCCTGGCTCGGTGACACTAGCTCTTAGGCTTTTCGAGCACACTCAGGGTTAGGCTTATTTGCAGGCAGCTGGTGGGGCAACACCGAGGTACAGCTGGAGCCGCTTTTCTGTATGTTTTGTCTATTTAAACTTTTTATCGTGGCCTGGAGCCGGTGAGGGGGTTGAGAAGTCGCTGGGCGGCAGCCAGCATCTCTTATGGGGGCAGTCCCGGGGTGGTGCCCCCGTCCTGCCGGTGCCTGGTCCCCAGCGTTGGCCCAGCAGGGGGTCCCTGCCTGTGCCGGAGCCGCTCTGCCAGCCGGGCACCTGCTGCCATCACGTTCTCTGCTGGCCCGTGGTTCGTGGCACTGCCAGGGCCGCATCCCTGGTGTTTCCTTATCCTCTCTCCGTGCCCGAGCCCACCGTGCGTGGCTCTGCCTGTGTCTGGTGGTCTGACCCTGCTCCCGGCACCGGTCCAGGTCTGGCAAAGCCATACCATTTTAGGAGGTTTGTCCTCTACACGAAAATAAATTTTTACACACCTTCCGCTTGCACACGGTGTCCTGCGTCTCCTGGGGAGCAGGACCCCTCGCCCCCGCCGGGGCTGCGCGAAGCCCAGGGCCTCCCTTGGCTGCGGTGTGAGCGAGGAGAGCCCAAGGACCTGGGCTGCCCACCCCGTTTGGGGGCAGTTAGAGGGATTAAGGGCAAGAGCTGAAGCCCGGCCCTGTGGGACGAGGCTCGGGGGGCTGGCCCAGGGCTCCTTCGTGCTTGGGGACATGGATGCCTCTGCAACAAGTGCCAGCCAGCGGGGAGAGACGGGGAAGGAGGTGGTGGGTCCCCGTGTCGCTCTTGGCAGGATCTCGCGGGTGGAGGGAAGCAGGAGGCTTGGCTGCCCTTGTGCCCCTGGGAGCCGTGGCTCTGCGTGCAGGGTTAGGAGCTCCCCGCTTCCCTGCAGCCGCCTTCCCCCCACACGCCTGCAGCTCCCGGGGCGGTGCCGCCTCCCCTGCCTGCTCCCATTTCCCCGTGGGCAGCTTCTCCCTCGGCTATTTCTGTCTCTGCAGGCTCAGCCGCCGGTGCTGGGCACCAGGAATGCGGGCGCAGCTGGGGAAAAGGCTTTTCCCAGCACCTCTCCGGGGCCTCTGCTCTGAGGCCGGATGAGACCGGACTGCTCCCCCGTGTGCAATGGGGTCCCCCCCCGGGCTGCTGGAGTGGGAGAGGAGACCCTGACCTTTCCCACCACGGCAAAGCGGGGTGGCCGGGTAGGGACGGGGGAGGGAGCACGGCCAGTGCCACCGTGCAGGGTGGAGGAGGCGATGCAGGACGTGCGGTGCTCCCTGGTGAGTCCAAACCAGGCTGGGCCCCGTGGGAGCAGCAGGCCCACGTGCCGCGGTGTGTATTAATAGTGCTGGTGTGCCGGAGCTGCACACGCTGTGCCGGGACAGGCGTGGGGCAGGGGATGCGCATGGCAGGGCTGCGGGAGCTCACCCATGACCGCACGCAGTCCCCGAGGAAGGAGCCCGGGCATTGCCCCACTGCCTGGCATCTCTGCCTGCCCCGTGCCAGCTGGCATCGCCGCGGCATCGCCGGCCTGCACAGCCCCCTGCCTGCTGCCTCCCAGCCCCTCCGCCCCGGCACGGGGACAGCCCCATGCCACGGCAGGGCTGCGAAGCCCAGAGCTCCCCTGGCACTCGCAGTGGGGCTGAGCCGCGGCCCAGGGGAGCAGGGACGGTGCCGGGGCTGGGTGCTGGGGACGTGCCACCCCACGGAACATGGGGCACATGGGGGTCCGGGGGCAGCAGGCCTGGCCCGGGTGCTGCTGTGCACGTCATGTAAAGGGTGCCAGTTCAAGGGTGCCCGGTGCCAGGCTGCCCCGCACGCTCTGTGCTGGGGCAGGTGCCAGTGCTGGAGGCACCGTGTGCCCCGTCCGTGCCAGGCGGAGCACCCACGGGGGACGCACCCGGACCCGTGCTGGCCTGTGGGCGCCAGGGTCAGAATGGAGGTAAAGTTTGCAGACGCCTGTGCCAGATTCCGCAGGTACCTGGTGCTGGCATGCAGGTGCCCATGCTGGGATGTGGGTGCCCATACTGGGATGTGGGTGCCATACTGGGATGTGGGTGCCCATGCAGGTGCCCATACTGGGATGTGGGTGCCAAACTGGGATGTAGGTGCCCATACTGGGATGCGGGTGCCCATACTGGGATGCGGGTGCCATACTGGGATGTGGGTGCCCATACTGGGATGCAGGTACCCATACTGGGATGTGGGTGCCTGTACTGGGATGCGGGTGCCCATACTGGGATGTAGGTGCCCATACTGGGATGTGGGTGCCATACTGGGATGCAGGTGTCATACTGGGATGTGGGTACCCATGCGGGTGCCCATACTGGGATGCGGATGCCATACTGGGATGTGGGTGCCCATGCTGGGATGCAGGTACCCATACTGGGATGTGGGTGCCCATACTGGGATGCGGGTGCCCATACTGGGATGTGGGTGCCATACTGGGATGCAGGTGCCCATGCAGGTACCCATACTGGGATGTGGGTGCCTGTACTGGGATGCGGGTGCCCATACTGGGATGTGGGTGCCCATGTGGGTGCCCATACTGGGATGCGGATGCCATACTGGGATGTGGGTGCCCATGCTGGGATGCAGGTAACATGCCAGGATACGGATTCCTGTAGCAGGATGCAGGTGCTGTACTGTGATGCAGAAACCTGTACCAGTGTGCAGGTACTGACTGGGAGGCAGGTACCGTACCAGGATGTGGGTACCAGTACTGGGATGCAGGTGCTGTACTGGGATGCAGGTACCATACCAGGATGCGGGCACCTATACTGGCATACGTGTACCCGTACTGGGACGCAGGTAATGTAACTGGAATGCGGGTTCCGGTACCGGCACCGGCATGCAGGTACCGCACTGGGATGCAGGGACTGTACTGGGATGGGGGTGCTCGTACTGGGACGCGGGTGGGTACCGTACCGGCAGGTGGGTACCAGTACCGGGACGCGGGTACCCCCGCCAGACTGCCGGTGCCCGGTGCCGGCTCCCTCCCCGTGCCGTGTCTCGGGGCGCGGGGCCGGGGCTGCCGGCGGGGCGGAGCGGGGCGGGGCGGGGCGGGTCCCGGTTCCCCGCGCGGCGGCGGGGGGGGGGGGGGGAGCGCTGCGCCGTGCGCTGCGGCGGGGGCGGCTCCGCTCGGCTCCGCTCCCGCCCCCGCCGCCGCCGCCGCCGCCGCCCCGCTGCCATCGGCGGCTCCCGGCGCCGCCGCTCGTAGCTCGCTCCCGGGCCCGCCGCAACGCGGGGCTGGCGGGGAGAGCCGCCCCCCCGCCGCCCCCGCCGCCCGCGCCGCTCCCCTGCCCGGCTCGCCGGCCCCGGGCGCGGGGGAGCGGCGGAGCCCGCCGCCCGCCGGGTGCATGGACAGGAGCTCCCTGCTCCAGCTCATCCAGGAGCAGGTGAGAGCGAGGCGGGGGGGGTCTCCGGGCACCGGGCAACGCTGCCGGGGGGGCGGGCGGGCACCGGGCTCCGCTCCAGGGGGGGGGCCGCCGTGCACCGGGCATCGCTACCGGGGGGAGGATGCTCGCATGCACCGGGCACGGCTGCCGCGCAGCGGGCAGCGCTGCTCGCGGGTCTGGCAGGCACCGGGCAGCGCTGCCCGCCCAGGGCAGCTACCGCGCCCGCTGCCCCCCGCTGAACATCCCCCGGTGCCCCCCATCACTGCCCCGGGGGACCCGGGGCCCCGTCGCGCCGCTGAGACCACGCAACTCAGCTCACTTGTGGCCTCCTCCTCGCCCCAGCGCTCCCCGCTCCGCCTGCCCCGGGCTGGATCCTGCCGGGTGCACCCTCAAGGACGAGGGGTGCTGGGCAGCCGAGCCCCAACGCCTGCGGCGGTGCCGAGTCCCAGCACTGGGTGCAGGATGGGGCCCCGGGGCTGCCGTGGGGCTCAGCCACCCCGGTGAGGCTCGCCTTCGTGGGGGGCTGCATCCAGCCCCGTGACCTGATTGCAGGATCAGGCCGTGGAGCATTAACGCTGCGTAGTGGTGGGTTCCACTCCGCTGGCAGGATCAGGCCCCGATGCGTTAGCACCCGCTGCACCCTGGCCCCATCCCTGCCCGGCGCTCGGCCCCGAGCATCTCCCCTGGCGCTCAGCCGCCTCGTCCCTCCGTCCCCACCCAGCCCAGGCCGAGCCGGCGGCTCTCTTCTGGGGATGGGGAGGGAATTTATTGGGGGTCAGGAATATTAATGGTCCCCCCCTCGCCCCCAGCTGGCTCCGTGACCTTGGCCAAGTCCCCCGTCCTGCCCAGCCGAGGAGCTGCGGTGCTGTCCCCCGTGTCACCCCACCATCGGTGCTGGGTCTCCGTGCACCTCCGAGCCCTTCGGGAATGAGCAGCATCTTCCCCAGGCGAGAGCAGGACCTGGGAGAGCCCAGCAGGGCCGAGGGGCTGTGGGGGCTAGGGATCGCCCGCCCCCCCCCCCCTCCGGGGGGCTGCGGGGGGGCCAGTGGGGCTGGGGTGGGGGGAGATGCACCCCCAAAGTGGAGAGGGTCTTCTGGCCACTGCCGGGGCTCTCCGGGGGCCGGTGAGCTTGGCGTGCGCCGGCATGTGGGGACAACATGTGCCAGGTTCCGGCGTGGCACAGGCACGTGGCGTCTGTGGGGCGGCGTGTGCTGCTTGTGGGGTGCAGGGGACGGGTGGCACCGGGGTGCTCCTGCACCCCGATGGCTGGGGCTGCTCCGTGGGCTGGCGGCTGCTGCGAGGCTGCAAGCACTGCCCGCACCCTGCAGCCCGCACCCTGCACCCGTGCCCACCTCAGGCAGGGACTCCAGGCAGCCGGACCCCCCTTGGGAAAGCAGCTTTGGCTGTTCCCTGGCTGGGGCCGGAGGGACGGGGTGCACACCGGGGTGGGGGTACGATCCCATACCCCTAGCACGCCTTCTCCTGCCTGTCCCATGAGGACGAGTTTCCTCTTCTGCATTTCATTCCCCTGACCAAGAAAGGAGCAAACCCAACGCTATTTGCAGGGTAATTCTGCGGGGCGCGGGGTCCCGGCCACCCTCAGCAGGGCTCGAGCTGTGCTCCGGCCATTGGTGCCCTCTCCCCATCTCCATCATCCTCATGCCACCCCGGGCTCCTCGTCTCCACGAGCGGGACCATGTCGGATACCCCATGGTGCTGGGTGCCCGATGGTGCGGGGTGCCTGGAGGGCTCAGGGTGCCCCGGGGATGGTGCGGGGTGCCCCAGCACAAGGTGCCCGGCGTGACGGAGCCCCAGCGGCGGCAGCGAGGGCACGCGGGAGGAGCGGCAGGAGGAGGAGGAGGAGGAGACTGGTGCCAGGGCTGCGCGTGTGTTTAGCTTCGTGGCTTCCTGGCTGGCAGGCTGCTGGCGGCGAGAAATAACTGAGTGGGAGAGTGTTGGCTGCGCCGCGGGAGACGGGGACGCCAGCACAGCACGGGACACCCGCACGGCACGGGGCACCCACACGGTGCGGGGTACAGAGTGGGCGCAGGTTGTAGCCTCCCTCGCAGAGGCAGGGGCTGGTGTTATGGAGTGGCAAATAATGCCACCAGGCTTGAGGCCGGGGTGAGGGGCACCGGAAGGTCTCCCCGACCGATCAGGGAGCCGCAGGCCCGGCATCCGGTGATGCCCCGTGCCGTGCCTCACAGCTCGACCCCGAAAACACCGGCTTCATTGGGGTGGAGACGTTCGCCAGCCTCGTGCACAGCCATGAGCTGCCCCTGGACCCCGCCAAGCTGGACATGCTGGTGGCCCTGGCACAGGGCAACGACGAGGGGCAGGTCTGCTATCAGGAGCTGGTAGACCTGGTCAGTGCCGGGGGGCCACGGGGACGGGGGCGAGCGGCCGGGTGCCAGCCCGGGGGGGGCACTGGGCACCTCCCTGTGCCCCTGGGGAGGGGGCAGACACCGGTGGTCCCCAGGGTCTCCCCTGGCATGGGATGATGGCACGACCTTGGGGTGGCTTGTTCGGCCGGTCCCACCGGGGTGGCGGCGATGGGCAGGGGGTGGCCACAAGCCCACCGGGCCCGAGCTGCCCCTGCGGCCCCCGCGGGCACGGCCTCTCTCCGCAGATCAGCAGCAAGCGCTCGAGCAGCTTCAAGCGCGCCATCGCCAACGGGCAGCGAGCCCTGCCCCGCGACGTGTTGCTGGACGAGACCGGCCTGGGCTTCTACAAGCGCTTCGTCCGCTACGTGGCCTACGAGATCCTGCCCTGTGAGATGGACCGGCGCTGGTACTTCTACCAGCACCGCACGTGTCCGCCCCCCGTCTTCATGGCAGCCGTCACCCTCACCCAGGTATGGGGCTGGCACCAAGGCTGAGCCTGGCTGAAGTGTCTCGGTGCCCATGGGGGGCTCAGACTGGGGGTGGAGGGGACGGGTGCCACCAGTTGTGATGTCCTGGTGGCTGTGGATGCCTCAGACCCAGGATGGAGGGGACGGGTGACCCCAGTTGTGATGTCCCAGTGCCCATATGGGGGGCTCAGACCTGGCATGGAGGGGACGGGTGACCCTGGTGGTGTCCTGGTGCCCATACAAGGGGCTCGGACCCAGGGTGGAGGGGACGGGTGACCCCAGTTGTGATGTCCCAGTGCCCATATGGGGGGCTCAGACCTGGCATGGAGGGGACAGGTGACCCTGGTGGTGTCCTGGTGCCCATATGAGGGGCTCAGACCCAGGGTGGAGGGGATGGGTGACCCCAGTTGTGATGTCCTGGTGGCCGTGGAAGGGCTCAGACCTGAGGCAGAGGGGATGGGTGACCCTGGTTGTGGTGTCCCGGTGGCCATGGGGGCTCAGACCCAGGGCAGAGGGGACAGGTGAACCCTGGTTGTGATGTGTCCTGGTGCCCATATGTGGTCTCAGACCCAGGGTGGAGGGGATGGGTGACCCCAGTTGTGATGTCTCGGTGCCCACATGGGGGCCTCAGACGCAGGACAGAGGCCACGGGTGACCCGGTTGTGATGTGCCGGTGGCTATATGGGGTCTCAGACCTGGGGTGGAGGGGACGGGTGACCCTGGCTGTGATGTCCTGGTGACCGTTTGGGGCTCAGACCCGGGGCAGAGGTGCCAGGTGCCCCACGTCCCAGCACCCTGCCCCAGGCCAGAGGGACGGGTGGGGGTCTTGGCAGTACCAGGGCTGACGGCCGTGGGGTTTGGTGCAGATCATCGTGTTCCTCTGCTACGGGCCCGCCTGAACAAGTGGGTGCTGCAGACCTACCACCCCGAGTACATGAAGAGCCCCCTGGTCTACCACCCCGGGCACCGGGCACGCGCCTGGCGCTTCGTCACCTACATGTTCATGCACGTGGGGTAGGTCCCTGCTGGGCAGGGGGCGGGGGGAGGACACTGGGGGGCTGCGTGGCTGAGCCACCGCGTGTCCCCTCCTGTGCCTGGGCAGGCTGGAGCAGCTGGGGTTCAACGCCCTCCTGCAGCTGATGATCGGGGTGCCCCTGGAGATGGTGCACGGCATCCTGCGCATCAGCTTCCTCTACCTGGCCGGCGTCCTGGCAGGTGGGGGCATGCCCGGGGGGGGGGGGGGGGCTGCCCCCACCGGTCCCCCACCCGGCCGGGGCTGCGGTCCCTGTCACCAGCCCTGGGGAGGGCAGGGGGAGATGCACCCCGAGTTTGATGGGGATGCAGGGCTTCGCTCACCGCCCGCTCTTGACCGCTGGGGTACCACCCTGCACCGGCGCAGGCCGCTGCCAGCATCACTCGCCCCGGGGGGCTGGGGGGCAGTGCAGCCTGTAATTAATTAACGTGGACTGTAATTAATTAATGCTATGGGGGGCGAGGCCCCACGCTGAGCCCTGCCCGTGCCCGCAGGCTCCCTCACCGTCTCCATCACGGACATGCGGGCCCCCCTGGTCGGGGGCTCGGGGGGGGTCTACGCGCTCTGCTCGGCCCACCTCGCCAACGTCGTCATGGTCAGCGCCGCCGGCATCGGGGCAGGGGGCACTGGGGGTGTGTGGGAGGGTGGGCAGCGTGGTGTGACATCGGAGGGGGAATGCCGTGGGGTGGGGGCCATTGGGTGGCATTGTAGGGTGGGCAGCATGGTGTGGCACTGGGGCGGGGGGGGGGGGCACCGTCACAGAGGGGAGCACCTTGGGGGGGCGTCATGGGTGGGGGTGGGTGGGGAGGAGCGGGGACCTGGTGGGGGGCTCTGTGGGGACAGGGCACAGCTCCCCTGGGGCACGCTGGGGGGCCCCAGCGCCGGAGCATCACCGGTGCCGGGGCATCGCCGGTGCCAGCCCATCGTCCATCTGTCCGTCCGTCCGCCCGCAGAACTGGGCCGGGATGCGCTGCCCCTACAAGCTGCTGCGGATGGTGCTGGCGCTGGTGTGCAGTGAGTACCCGGCCGTGCCCCCCCCCCCCCAATCCCAGGGGGTACCCGTGGCGGGGGGCGAGGGGCGAGGCGGGGGGGGCTGAGCACATCCCGGCGCTGTCTTACAGTGAGCTCGGAGGTGGGTCGCGCCGTCTGGCTCCGCTTCTCCCCCCCGTTGCCGGCCTCGGGCCCCCAGCCCAGTTTCATGGCCCACCTGGCGGGGGCCATCGTGGGCATCAGCATGGGGCTGACCATCCTGCGCAGCTACGAGGAGAGCCTGCAGGACCAGTGCGGCTGGTGGGTCCTGCTCCTCTCCTACGGCACCTTCCTCCTCTTCGCCGTCTTCTGGAACATCTTCGCCTACGACCTGCTGGGGGCACAGATCCCCCCCCCGCCATAACCTGCCCCCCACCCCCCCCCACCCCACTCCAGCCCTTTATTTATTTATTTTTTTTTTCCTATCGCTGGCCAAGCCCGGTGGAGGGGGGGGCTCCCCGCGCGTGACATGGGGACGGGCCACTCCCCCCCCCCCGCCCGCCTGCCCCCTCGGTGCTAGCAAGCGCGCCGCCCCCCCATGGGCTGCGTCCCGTCCCCCAAATGTACCCTGGCAACCCCCCCCCCACCCCCAAAGGATGCTTCAGCCCTGCCCCGGCATCGCCAACCCCCCGGGGTGCCCTTGGGAAGGAGCCAAGCAGGGGGACGGGGCGGGGGGGGACAGGATGGGACGGGACCCCACTTGCTCCCGTACCCCCTTTCCAGAGTGGGGGCCGACTCGTTGCCCCCCAGGACCTGCACTTTCACGCGAAGGACTGGTGCCAAAATAGGAACGATTTATTTTTCTATGCCAAATAAATATAAATAAATGAAACAGAGAGGAAAAAAAAGAGTAATACGGGGAGAGCCCAGCAGGAAGGCGAATCGGCTGAGACCGGCACAACTCGTTTCGGCAGTGCCCTCGGCGGCGCAGCCCCCCCCCCCCCCGGTGTCCCGACCCCCCCACCCCCCGCTTTGCTGCCAGCCGCCCTCCCCGCGGCGGGGGGCTCGCCCCGGGATGGGGTGCGGGGGGGGGGGGGAGGGGGAGGCGCTCCGACCCTCCCCTCCCCCCCCCCCCCCCCCGACCTTTTTGGAGTATAAATAAATATTTGCACACTGCCGGGGCCTGCGTCTCTCTTGGGGGGGGGGAAGGGGGGGAGATGGGGATTTTGGGGGTGTCGGGGGGTGCCCCCCCCCCCATCCCTGCTGCGTTTCTGCTGATTCAATGGGGGCGCCGGGGCTGGCTGGCCCCGGGGCGCGGGGCGGGGGGGGGGCCGGGGGGGGGCCACAGCCGGGGACGGGACTTACTGGAGCAGAAAACTCTGGGAGGGGTGAAACGGCACCCGGCTGAGCCCCGCGGTGCGGGCTGCCATGGGGGGCGGCGGGGGGGGGGCCGGGGTATAGGTGTGCAGGGCTGTGGGTGTCTGCAGCACGGGCTGGGCACTGAAGGCCCCCTTCCCCCCACCCCCCCATGCTCCAGCGCACCCACGTCTGGCCCCACGCAGCCAAACACGCGCGCCCCCCCCCCCCAGCCCTCCCGCTCCCCTTTACCCCCCCATCAAACCCCACAACCCGCCTGCACCCCCACACCCCCATCCAGCCCCACATCCCCCCTGCACCCCCCAACCCCACACCCCCCCATCCAGCCCCCCCCCCATCCAGCCCTACAAACCTCACCCGCGCCCCGCCCCTCCGCTCCCACACCCCGCCCCTCCGTCCCCCGGGCCCGCCCCTCCTCTCCCCACACCCCGCCCCTCCGTCCCCCGGGCCCGCCCCTCCTCTCCCCAGACCCCGCCCTCCGTGCCCCCGGGCCCGCCCCTCCGCTCCCCAGAGCCCGCCCCTCCGTCCCCCGGGCCGGCCCGCCCCCCACCCCGCCCCCCCGCTCCCTGGCCCCGCCCCTCTCCCTGGCCCCGCCCCCGCGGCGGTCCGGCCCCGGAAGCGGCGGCGGCGGCGGCGGTGGCGGCTGTCGCAGTGCGCGGCCGGAGCCAGCGGAGCCGCCGGCCCCAGCGGCGGCCGGGCCGGGCCGGGCCGGGCGGCGCCATGAAGGGGAAGGAGGAGCGGGAGGGCGGCGCGGCGGGGCCCGGGGCGGCGGGGCCGGGCGCGGGGGGCGGCAGCCCCGAGAAGAGCCACAGCGCGCAGGAGCACAAGGAGCAGGGAAACCGGCTCTTCGGCGGCCGCAAGTACCCCGAGGGCGCCGCCTGCTACGGCCGCGCCATCGTGAGTCCCAACGGCACCCCCACCCCGGGCTGGGACCCACCCCCGGGACCGGACCCCCTGGGACGGGACCCCCCCCCCCCGGGCCTGGCCCGGCCCGGATATCCCCCGGGACAGGACCCCCCCGGCCTAGAACACACACCCCCTCCCCCCTCCCCCCCCGGGCCTGGACCCCCCCCACCCCTCCCCTGGGCCTGGCCTGGCCTCCCCCACCTCAGCCTGGACTACTTCCCCCCAGCCCTGGGGGGGCCTGGCCTGGACCCCCTGCTTTCAGGCTTGGACACCCCCCCCCCCCCCCCCCGCCTTCCCCCCCCCTGCTTTTCGGGCCTAGACCACCCCCCCAGGCCCGGCCTGAACCCCGCTTCCCCCCCGGGCCTGGACACCTCCCTGAGCTCGGACCGCCCCCCCCCCCCCCCCCCCCCAGCCAGGCATGTCCCACCACTGGGCCCTGAGCTGGACCCTCATGTGTCCACACCCCCCCCCCTCCCACCCCCCCCACCCCCCCCCTCCCAGGGTGCCCCCAGCTCGGGCCTGTTCCCCCTGACCCCGCCACATCCCCAGGCTGGGCTTGGTAGTGCCGACCCACCCTGGGGTAGAGGGCTCCAGCCCCTCCCCCCCCAGGCCAGGGCATGGTGTGTGGGGGGGGGGGCCTGCTGTCCCCTCTGGCTGGGGACGGGGGGCTGCCCCATGGGGCCTGGCCCCAGCTTGTCCCCCATCCATCCCGGCAGCTCCCCAGGGGTGCAAGCCCGTGCCGGCGCTCCGGGCTCTCACCAGGATGACGGCGTTGCGCAGCCGGCTCACCGAGTCACCCTGTTGTCACCCTCTGGTCACCGCATCTCGCCCCTGCCAGTGGTTGCCGTCACCGGCCATAACCCAGGTCTCGCCCTTGCAGAACCGCAACCCCTTGGTGGCCGTCTACTACACCAACCGAGCCACTCTGCTACCTGAAGATGCAGCAGCCACGACAAGGCGCTGGCGGACTGCAAGCGAGCCCCTGGAGCTGG